>NW_022681470.1:92770522-93459272 GCF_009764315.1 Trachypithecus francoisi | reverse complement strand
CCCTACCTCTTTGCAATCACCTAGGACAAGACGGAGGCAATGCCCATACTCAAGAATCTGCCAAGTGAGGCACAAGGAGCACCTGAGCACTTGGAAAGTAGCTTGAGCTTATCCACCAATGAAACCAAGTTGTCTGGCTGGAGTCTGTCCATGTTTTGCCAATACTTATGTAGCTGCTGCCACAGGAAGCAGAAGTCAGTGGAGGAAAACAAGGCATCCGACCCTGGAGCAACAAGGAGCCCAGGCAAGACTGACTCAGCTGTGAGCTTCACTAATGGGTGATGGTCCAGATCTCCAAGGGGCTCCAAGGAAAGCTCTGGGCAGAAGCCAGAAGAGCAGAGAGTGTAATCCTTCCACTTAGAAATAAAGCACATTTTATTTTTGTGAATGTCATGTGTGAGCCTGATGATTCCAGGTTTTCCTCTATTTTTTTTTTTTTTTTTGCTAGATGTATTCAATCCCTGCACCACTTTATCTCTTTGAACATCCTATTTTCTTGCTCCTTCCTTCCTTCTCCCTTCCCTCCATCCCTCCCTCCCTCTCTCTTCTCTTTCTCTTTCTTTCCTTCTTTTTCTTTCTCTTTCTCTTTTTCTTTCTTTCCGCCATTATTTTCTTTCTTTCTTTCTTTTCTTTTCTTTTTTTTTGAGACGGAGTCTTGCTCTGTCGCCCAGGCTGAAGTGCAGTGGCATGATCTCCCCTCACTGCAAGCTCCGCCTTCCAGGTTCCTGCCATTCTCCTGTGTCAGCCTCTCGAGGAGCTGGGACCACAGGCGCCCGCCACCACACTCAGCTAGTTTTTTTTTGTATTTTTAGTAAAGAGGGGGTTTCACTGTGTTAGCCAGGATGGTCTCAATCTCCTGACTTTGTGATCTGCCCACTTTGGCTTCCCAAAGTGCTGGGATTACAGGCGTTAGCCACTGCGCCTGGCCCCTTCCTTCCTTCCTTCCTTCCTTCCTTCCTTCCTTCCTTCCTTCCTTCCTTCCTCCCTCCCTCCCTCCCTCCCTCCCGCCCTTCTTTCTCTTTGTTTTGTTTTACTTCCTTCTTTTTCTTTCTTTTCTTTTTTTTTGACACAGGGTTCCACTCTTGCCCAGGGTGGAGTGCAGTGGGGCCATCATGGGTCATTGCAGCGTCAATCTCCAGGGCTCAAGTGATCCTCCCACCTCAGCCCCCCAAGTAGCTGGGATTACAGGTGTGCGCCACCATGCCCCGAAATTTTTTTTTTTTTTTTTTTGAGACAGAGTCTTGCTCTTGTCGCCCAGGCTGGAGTGCAATGGCACAATCTCAGCTCACTGCAACCTCCACTTCCCGGGTTCAAATGATTCTCCTGCCTCAGCCTCCCAAGTAGCTGGGATTACAGGCACCTGCCACTATGCCCAGCTAATTTTTGTATTTTAATTTTAATTTTATTTATTTATATTTTTGAGACAGAGTTTTGCTCTTATTGCCCCAGTTGGAGTGCAATGGTGCAATCTCACAGGTGCCCGCCAGCATGCCCAGCTAATTTTTTGTGTTTTTAGTAGAGATGCAGTTTCACTATGTTGGCCAGGCTGGTCTTGAACTCCTGACTTCAGGCAATCCACCTGCCTCAGCTTCCCAAAGTCCTGGGATTACAGGCGTAAGCCACCGTGCCCAGCTGATTTTTGTATTTTTAGTAGAGATGGGGTTTCACCATGTTGGCCAGGCTGGTCTCGAACTTCTGACCTCAGGTGATCCACCCGCCTTAGTCTCCCAAAGTGCTGGGATTACAGGCATGAGCCGTTGCGCCCAGCCCATGCCCAGCTAATTTTTTAATTTTTTTGTAGAGATGGGGTTTCATCATGTTGCCCAGACTGGTCTCAAAATCCTGGGCTCAAGCAATCTTCCCGCCTTGGCCTCTCAAAGTGCTGAGATTACAGGTGTGAGCCACTGCACCCAGCCCATCCCCTTCTTTCTTTTTCTTCTGTTCATTTTTTTTTTTGAAACTGAGTCTCGCTCTGCCGCCCAGGCTGGAGTGCACTGGTGCGATCTCGGCTCACTGCAGCCTCTGCCTCCCGGGTTCAAGCAATTCTCCTGTCTCAGCCTCTGAGTAGCTGGGACTACAGGTGTGCACCGCCATGCCCAGCTAATTTTTATATTTTTAGTGCTGGGATTACAGACGTGAGCCACTGCGCCCAGCCTGCAAGTAGCAGTCTATTGCTCCTTTGAGAATAAAGTGTCTTTATTCTCTAGTTGCTTTAAAATGTATTTTCTGGCTGGGCGAGATGGCCCATGCCTCTATAGTCCCAGCTACTCAGGAGACTTAGGCAGGAAGGACGGTTGCTTGAGCCCAGGAGGTTGAATCTGGAGTCAGTGCATGACAGCACCACTGCACTCCAGATTCAGCAACAGAGCAGGACTGTGTCTCAAAAACAAACAAGGCTGGGCGCAGTGGCTCACGCTTGTAATCCCAGTACTTTGGGACACTGAGGTGGGTGGATCACGAGGTCAGGAGTTCAAGACCAGCCTAGCCAAGATGGTGAAACCCCGTCTCTACTAAAAATGCAAAAATCAGCTGGGCATGGTGGCGGAAGCCTGTAATCCCAGCTACTTGGGAGGCTGAGGCAGAGAACTGCTTGAACCTGGGAGGTGGAGGTTGCCATGAGCGGAGATCATGCCACTGCACTCCAGCCTGGGCAACAGAGCGAGGCTCCATCTCAAAGGAAAAAAAAAAAAAAAAAAAAAAATATATATATATATATATATACACAGGCTGGCAGATTCCAACTTTTTGTCCCTTTAGCTCTCCCACTCCTTCAAGGCCCTCAAAAACACAGCTTAGGGTGGAGCGTGGTGGCTCACACCTGTAATCCCAGCACTTGGGGAGGCCCAGGCTGGTGGATCACCTGAGGTCAGGAGTTCGAGATCAGCCCGCCCAACATGGTGAAACCCCGTCTCTACTAAAAATACAAAAATTTTCTGGGCGTGATGGCACGTGCCTGTAATCCCAGCTACTCGGGAGGCTGAGGCAGGAGAATCACTTGAACCTGGGAGGGGGAGGTTGCAGTGAGCTGAGATTGCACCACTGCACTCTAGCCTGGGCAACAAGAGTGAAACTCCATCTCAAACAAAACAAAACAAAACAAAACCACAGCTCAGCCTCTCAGCAACCTTTTCCTAATAGGCCTCTAGATCAAAGGCAGCCAGTCTTTAGAGCTTTCTTTCCCCTCTGGGTTCCCAGGCAGTCTTATTCACCCTTTGATGCTTTTTAGATTTTTCATGTATTTTTCCCAGATTTTAAAATATCTAGTGAGAGTATTGATCTCAGGCATCTAGTCTACCATTATCAAAGTAGAACCTCCCACTCTTGGCTTATTCATGTTTCACAAAACCGTAGTCCATAACTTCACTGTACAAAAGATAAAACCCCACAGGTGTGAAAAGACTTCCTCAAACTTACATGATTAGTGGTAATGCTAGGTTTAGTCTCAGAGCTTAAGATTAATAACTACCAAATATCACTTGCAGAAAACCTGACTACAAGAGTTCTTGTTTTTGTTTTACTTTTTTTTTTTTTTTTTTTTTGCGACGGAGCCTTGCTCTGTCGCCTCTAGGCTGGAGGGCGTGGCACAATCTCAGCTCACTGCAATCTCTGTCTCCCTGGTACCAGGGATTCTCCTGTCTCAGCCTCCCAAGTAGCTGGGATTACAGGCGCCTGCCACTGTGCTTGGCTAATTTTTGTATTTTTAGTAGAGACAGGGTTTCACCATCTTGTCCAGGCTGGTCTCGAACTCCTGACCTTGTGATCCACCCGCCTCGGCCTCCCAAAGTGCTGGGATTACAGGCGTGAGCCACCATGCCTGGCCTTGTTTTACTTTCTAACCTAAGGTAAGGGGAGGGCAATCTTGCCAAAAGATCAGAGGATGGAGGCAATAATCTTACAATTCATATTTTCCTCTACCACACCTGACCCTAAGGGGAAGGGGGAGAAGAGATCTCAGATACCCAATGGTCTTAAGGATAGGGAATGGAAGAATGCAATCCTCCCCATTCCCAAGTCATATATTATTGATACCTCCATCGTCAGTTATCCCTTAACCTTCTCTCTCTCTCTGTATATGTATATATATTTTTTCTTTTGATACAGGGTCTCACTTTGTCACCAAGGTTGGAGTGTAGCAGAGCAATCACAGCTCACTGCAGCTTGACTTCTTGGGCTCAAGTGATTCTCCTGCCTCGGCCTCCCACATAGCTGGGACTACAGGCCCATACCACCACGCCTAGCTAATTTTTAAATTTTTTGTAGAGACAAGGTCTCCCTATGTTACCAGGCTAAAACCTTTAATATTTGCTTTTTTGAGACGGAGTTTCGCTCTTGTTGCCCAGGCTGTAGTGCAATGGCGTGATCTCAGCCACTTTTAATATCTCTTAACATCTGTAGTAACTGAACTAAACCTCAAATTCCTCTAGATCACAATTCTTGCCCTGGAAAACCAAGAAGTTGTCTTCAGCCAGTTTCTTCTTCCTCAAAAAACAAACGCAAACACACTCTCACAACAAAGACCACGCCATTTATTTACAAAGGCCAGTGTGGGAGCTGGGGGAGGTAGGGAGGGAAAGCCACACAGACATCTTCTCTGGACTGCTTGGGACCCTTTCCCACTTGGAGCAAACTCTGTTCCTCTTGCCATCATATTCTCAGCCATGGGGTCGGTCCTCCAAGCAGCTGGGCCAAGTAGAGGGAAGAAGTGATATGAGCCTCCTCTGTGCTCTGACAGAGCAATGTCCAATTCCAGATCAAAGGCATCATTGCCACCCTCTCCTCTCCTTCCTTAAAGAAAACTTTCTGGCCTGGAGGGAAATAGTTAAGAACTGAAAGCCCAGGGGCTCTGGACGAAAAAAAAACCCTCTACTATTCCCACAAGGCAGTGAGGGGTGATAAGGGTGCTAGTCACAGCTCTGACAGCTTCCGAAAGGATACCCACATTACCTCTGGGTTACCCAGCATCCAGAGCCCCAAGGGACCTAGCTCTCCTGTATTCCTGCAATGGACTGACCCTTTTACCCACTTTTCTCTGGTAGTGGGAAAGCACTCTGAACCAGAAACCAACAAAGAATCCACTTCCCACACAACTTAAGAGTGTAAGGACACATGCGGATACACACGCACCTCCCCACTACTCACACAGACCCCAACCCCCTTCATGTCTTTGGAGGGGGGCTCAAATTACTGGTGCCTGGGGACACAAGCAAGTCCTGGGTCCATGGAAATGTGTGTGTGTGCATATAAGCACGTGTGTTTGAGGAAATAAAGCCAATATGACCCCTCGTGGGGCACGGCGCTTAGCTTCATTGAGCTCCTTTCTTCAGTTCAACTTCCATTAGCATCTCTAAGTCTCTTCTGCCAGCCTGGGTCTGGATTCTTCTGCCTAAAAGAGCTATGAGTGCTTCTGCTCCCCAATTCCAACTTCCAAGCCTTTTACTCAGGCTGTCTCCCCTATTCCCTTCCTCTGAATAATCTCATTCCCTCCTCTTTCACACCAGTTTCCACTGGGCTGGTCCAGGGTTTGTTAATTCCTGTCCAGAGGGCTGTCTCATCTCCCTCTTCAGACAGAGAGAACGAGCGTCTTCCTCTTTACCCTGGAAGTCCCAACAGTGCCCATGAAAAAGTGCTCAATGAAGTGACCAGAATAGGGGCTGAGGAGGAAAATCACCACGTGTTTCACCTGCTCCTCCTGCAGAGCAAGAAATTCTAGCATTGGTTGGGCTAGGGGTGGGGAGTAGGGAGAAAAAGAAGGAAGAGAGTTACCAAAACTAAACATAAGACAAAACCCTAGTGGTATAGATGGAAGACTATGTTCCAGTAAACCAGACAGCTGGTTCCTCCTTCGACTCTGCACAGCCACTGAAAGTTTAAAGATTGCAAAAGGTGGTGTGGGGCAAGGAGGTAGAGTCAATCAATGAAACTGTGAAAACGATTTAAGTAGCACTGCTCAAGGAGACCAGGAGAGAAGATTCTGTTAGAGATGTAGCAGTAAAACCATAATTCTCAGACAGAGCTAAGGGGTTGGAGCCCATGCCTCTAAAGTCACTCTGCTGTTTGGAGAGGATGAGGGAGAAGATGGAAGGGATGACAAGCTGCAGAGGGTAAGGGTTGACAGAAGAACCAAACGCTGACATCGAGGGAGGAGAGAGGCAGGAGGCATGGGCCGAGGGATTAGGAGAGCTGGGAGCCCAGCAGTCTCTCGATAGCTGCATTGATGTCCCCTCCTGTAGCAATCAGGGCCTGCAGGTTGGCCTCACGATTGATGAAGCCCATGGAGTTGAGCTGCTCCAGCTGCTGCTGAAATCTCACTTCTGGAGTCTGCACCTGGAGGGGACAGGCCTTGTGAAGTGGGCACAGGATGAATCTTGGGGTCCCTATTTGAATTAAGAGTTTCTAAGACCAGCAGGTCTTCTCTAGTATCCTGAGTCAATCAGGAGGGCAGGAAAGATGAGCTGCAAATGGGGGCCCAGGAGCCTAGGTCCCAAGTCCTAAATAAATGTGTAATGGCCGGGCGCGGTGGCTCACGCCTGTAATCCCAGCACTTTGGGAGGCCGAGGCGGGCGGATCACGAGGTCAGGAGATTGAGACCATCCTGGCTAACCCCATCTCTACTAAAAATACAAAAAATTCACCAGGCATGGTGGTGGGCGCCTATAGTCCCAGCTACTCAGGAGGCCGAGGCAGGAGAATGGCATGAACCCGAGAGGCAGAGCTTGCAGTGAGGTGAGATTGCGCCACTGCACTCCAGCCTGGGCAACAAAGCGAGACTAAGTCTCAAAAATAAAATAAAATAAAATAAAATAAAATAACTGCATAATAATATGGCAGACGGATATCTTTTTTAGATTTTCAAGATAACTGATAGGCCTAGGTCAGTGTATATTCCTCATTACCTTCTGTAAACACTGGAGATGTTAACAGGCACTCCAAAAGCCAGATACTCTGTGGTCAAATAAGATGCATAGTAAGCATGACCTCTAAGTCCCCTCCTAATAGTCATCACACATACAGCCATATGAAAGGCTAAGAAGGGTCCCAGTTAAGAAGCTATTTAATTTTGTTTCACTGATCAATGGTTATCTATAAAGGAGAAGTATTTCCTTTTTTTTTGAGACAGCGTCTTGCACCCAGGCTGGAATATAGTGGCAGAATCATAGCTCACTGCAGCCTCTATCTCCTGGGCTCAAGTGATCCTCCTATCTGAGCCTCCTGAGTAGCTGGGGCTACAGGTGTGTACCATCATGCCCAGCTAATTTAAAAAAAAATTTTTTTTGGCTGGGCACGGTGGCTCATGCCCATAATCCCAGCACTTTGGGAGGCCAAGATTGGCAGTTTGCCTGAGGTCAGGAGTTCAAGACCAGCCTGGCCAACATGGTGAAACCTCATGTCTACCAAAAACACAAAAAATTACCCAGATGTGGTGGTGCATGCCTGTAGTCCCAGCTACTTGAGAGGCTGAGGTAGAAGAATTGCTTGAACCCGGGAGGCAGACGTTGCAGTGAGCTGAAATTGCGCCACTGCACTCCAACCTGGACGACAGAGTACGTCTTTTTTTTTTTTTTTTTTTTTTTTTTTTTTTGAGGCGGAGTCTTGCTCTGTCGCCCAGGCTGGAGTGCAGTGGCCAGATCTCAGCTCACTGCAAGCTCCGCCTCCCGGGTTCCCGCCATTCTCCTGCCTCAGCCTCCCAAGTAACTGGGACTACAGGCGCCCGCCACTCGCCCGGCTAGTTTTTTGTATTTTTAGTAGAGACGGGGTTTCACTGTGTTCGCCAGGATGGTCTTGATCTCCTGACCTTGTGATCCGCCCGTCTCGGCCTCCCAAAGTGCTGGGATTACAGGCTTGAGCCACCGCGCCCGGCCCAGAGTACGTCTTAAAAAAAAAAAAAAAGTGCGTGTGCGTGGTGGCTCATGCCTGTAATCACAGCACTTTGGGAGGCTCAGGCAGGTGGATCACCTGAGGTTAGGAGTTCGAGACCAGACTGGCCAACATGGTGATACCCTGAGACTATATATACAAAAATTAGTTGGGCGTGGTGACAGGAGCCTATAGTCCCAGCTACTCAAGAGGCTGAGGCAGGAGAATCACTTGAACCCGGGAGGCGGAGGTTGCAGTGAGCCGAGATTGTGACACTGCACTCCAGCATGGGGGACAGAGTGATTAGACTCTATCTCAAAAAAATAAAAATAAAAAAAAAAATAAAGAAAAAAACTTTTTTAGTAGAGAAAGGGTCTTGCTATGTTGCCCAGGCTGGTCTCAAGTGATCCTCCTGCCTTGGCCTCTCTAAATGCTAGGATTACAGGCATGAGCCACTGCACTAGGTCTTTTTTTGTTGTTTTTTTTTTGACACGGAGTCTTGCTCTGTTACCCAGGCTGGAGTGCAGTGGCATGATCTGCCTCCCGGGTTGAAGCGATTCTCCTGCCTCAGCCTCCCGAATAGCTGAGATTACAGGCACATGCCACCAAGCCCGGCTAATTTTTGTATTTTTAGTAGAGACAGGGTTTCATCATGTTGGCCAGGTGGGTTTTGAACTCCTGACCTCAAGTGATCCACCTGCCTTGGCCTCCCAAAGTATTGGGATTACAGGCGTCAGCCACCATGCCCAGCCTGCACTAGGCTTTTTTTAAAAAGAAAAAAATTTTTACAGACTGGGTCTCCCTGCATTGCTCAGGCTGGTCTCGAACTCCTGGCCTCAAGCAGTCCTCCTGCCTCAGCCTCCCAAAGCATTGGGATTACAGGCATGAGTCACACTCCTGGCCTGGCTTTTTTTTTTTTTTTTTGAGATGGAGTTTCGCTCTTGTTGCCCAGGCTGGAGTGCAATGGCACGATCTCAGCTCACTGCAACCTCCGCTTCCCAGGTTCAAGTGATTCTCCTGCCTCAACCTCTCGAGTAGCTGGGATGATAGGCATGCGCCAAGCACTTTGGGAGCCCAAGGCAGGCAGATCACCTAAGGTCAGGAGTTTAAGACCAGCCTGGACAACATGGTGAAACCCCATCTCTACTAACAATACAAAAAATTAGCCGGGTGTGGTGGCGCATGCCTGTAATCCTAGGAGAATCACTTGAACCCGGGAGGCAGAGGTTTCACCATTGCACTCCAGCCTGGGCAACAAGAGCAAAACTCCACCTCAAAAAAAAAGAAAGCCCTTTCCAGTGCTCCTTGTTGCTTCTCATCACAGTCCACAGAATCTTTTTTTGTTTTTGAGATGGAGTCTCGCTCTGTTGCCCAGGCTGGAGTGCAGTGGCGCAATCTTGGCTCACTGCAAGCTCCGCCTCCTGGGTTCACGCCATTCTCCTCCCTCAGCCTCCTGAGTAGCTGGGACTACACATGCCTGCCACCACACCTGGCTAATTTTTTTTTTTTTTTGTAGTTTTCAGTAGAGATGGGGTTTCACCATGTTAGCCAGGATGGTCTCGATCTCCTGACCTCATGATCTGCCTGCCTCAGCCTCCCAAAGTGCTGGGATTACAGGCGTGAGCCACTGCACCCGGCCAGTCCACAGAATTTAACTTGGGTTGCACCTGGACTGGATATCACCTAGTCTAGCTCTCTTGTGCCTTGCACAAAGCTATATAAACATACATTTTGGTTGAATGGCTTTTCCAGATGAGTCACAGAGGTCAGAGAAAGGTTAAGAGGCTCACTCAAGGTAGGTCATCCCTGCCCCTCCTGCCAGCCCCTGGCCTTGACTTTCCCAGGGCTTTGGTTACCTCACCTCGCAGAATCCCCCTCCCCAGAGTCTCGGAGATGGGGGCTGCTTTAATTAGCAAAAGGATCCTTTGATATAAGCGGAAATGGTATAGTGCAAATTCTGGAGGTGGAATGCCTGGGTTTGAGTCTTGGCTTCATTATCTACTAGCTAAGTAAGTGAGTAAACCATTTAACCTTTCTGGGCCTTAGTTTTCCCCATCTTTAACATAGAAATAATAATAATATCTTTCTCATGAAGCTGTTGTGAGGAATGCGGTAAATGAGTCGTAAATGAGCTCCGAAATCTAAAGCATTTAGAACAGTACGTAGTGCACGGTAAGTACCATTACTCTTCTCATCTCTATTTCACATCTGCACAAACTGAACTCAGGGAGGATCAGTAACCTGCCCAAGGCTAGTAAGTGGCAGAACACGACCTGACTCCCAAGCTTGCCCTACTGCCTCCATTCTATTGCTTCCCTTGAAACCTCCCAGGATCAAAGTGGTGCTCCCAGCACCTGCCCCCACTGCCTCATGTACCTGTGAGTTTCCACTTCCAGCCAAAAGCTGGATCATCTGCTGCATGAGCTGCTGCTGGGCACTGGAAGCCCCTGTTGGAGAAGATGTGGCTGGCGTGGCTGGCGAGGAAGTGGGGGCCTCGGGCATAGACCCAGCATTGCTGCCTGCTGAGGGTGCTGGGGTCCGGGACATCCCAAAGGAGCCAAGGCTGTAGGCAAGAGAGACCAAGAGGTAGGAGATGGCATCCAAGAAAGTGATGAGAATGTTAAGATCCAGAAGGAAAAGCAGTTGGAAGAAACAGGAAGACAGACCCTCAGAGACACAAGGATGCTGAGAGAGTGGCAGAGAGAAGAGTTGAAGGGGAGAAGTTGCCAGAACCTTGCTGCCCTCCTGCCGCCCTACCCTCACCTGGGTACCAGCCCAGGGGCCTCAGTCTGCAAGGTCTGTAGTCCCTGCTGGATCTGCAGCAATGCCTGCATGGCTCGGGGATTGGTAAGGATGGAGAGTGACTCTGGGTTCTGCATCTGGTGGGAAATAAGCAGAGAAAGGCATCAAGAGGTGGCAGGAAATAGGAGACAACCTCAACTAGGAGTCCAGAGTCAAGCTCTGCCCCAACTTCATTTCCACCCATTGGGCTTCAGGGACTACCCCTTGCCCTCAACCTCCACCCATCTAGGTTCCTCACTCACCTGCTGCAGGAAGACTGGGAGTTGCAGGCGGAGCTGCTCCTGCAGTTGGGGGTTCCCCGCGAAGAGCGGCACATTCACCATCATCTGCCAGGGTGAAGGTAGCAGGGGGAAACCTGGGCCTTTTCACCCTAAGAATTTCCCCACAGTCTCAGACTCCCTCGGCACCCCCTACCACTGCAGGAAATCTGGCCAGCTTCTCCAGGGATCTCAAAGAATCCTGAAGGCCTAAGTGGGACAGTGAGAGGAAATGGAACTATGCTCTGGGCAATGAAGAGTAGGAGGAGTCAGGCTGCTCAGCCCTGGGTCTGATGATGATGAGGACAGCTAACATTTCCAGGTACACAGAACTTACTCTGTTACACGCCGTGTTCTAAGCACTTAATGTGTATTAACTCATTTAATCCTCACAACTATAGGAGGGAGGAACTATTCTTATTATCATCTTACAGATGAAGAAACTGGGAGGCTAAATAACTTGCTTAGCTCACACAGCTGGGAAGTAGCAGAGCTTGGGATGCAAACCCAGGCAGTCCGGCTCCACAGTGTTTTGACCACAAGAAACTGCCCCCAGCCAAGAGAAACTCTCTCCCCAACAACACTCTCCTCATGCTGGTTTGATACCTGAGCAGCAAAGTCGGGGTTCTGGGCAAGCGTCTGCATCATGCTGCGCATGTAGGGTGCTGAGATCACATTCTGCATCAGCTGGGGGTTTTCAGAGATCTGCTGGAGGAGGGCTTGCATTTCTGGGCTATTGAACATCCCTAGGACAAGGGGGAAAAAAAGAAAACAGGAGAGAAAGGGTCCAGATGGAAACCAAAGGCCTCACTTCAATCTACCTTACTTCAGACACCAAATGACTACAAAACTCAGAAAAGCAATGGTCCAGTGGGCACCCTAGGATTGGGGCATGAGTCCAAGTTTCTACCAAGTCCAAGGTCATCTTGCCCTGCTTTGGCCTGGCCCCTTTTCCATTTACTTGATAAGGGCAAGCCAGCTAGGAACTGGGTCTGATTTATGCCCCTCTGGACTGTTCCTGCCATAAGCTCAAATTATGTCCGATTTGGAAAGAAATGATTAAATATCATCTAGATCAAACTTGTCTTAGCAGCAGAGACCCTTTCCTCACACCAAATCTCACTCAGAAACCAAGTTTGTTAATAGTCTGGCTGGAGCTGGGGCAGGAGGGCTGCAGCCTCTCCCATTGGGTCCTTCCTCATCCTGGAGATGAAGACCCTTCCAGGATGCAGGAGCACAATTTTAAAATCATGGATGAAGGCCAGGCGTGGTGGCTCACGCCTGTAATCCCAGCACTTTGGGAGGCCGAGGCGGGTGGGTCACGAGGTCAGGAGATGGAGACCATCCTGGCTAACATGGTGAAACCTTGTCTCTACTAAAAATACAAAAAATTAGCCAGGCGTAGTGGCCCATGCCTGTAGTCCCCAGCTGCTTGGGAGGGTGAGGCAGGAGCATCACTTGAACCTGGGAGGCAGGGCTTGCAGTGAGCTGAGAAAGCACCATTGCATTCCAGCCTGGGTGACAGAGTGAGACTCCATCTCAAAAAAAAAAATAATAGGCCGGGCGCGGTGGCTCAAGCCTGTAATCCCAGCACTTTGGGAGGCCGAGACGGGCGGATCACGAGGTCAGGAGATCGAGACCATCCTGGCTAACACGGTGAAACCCCGTCTCTACTAGAAAATACAAAAAATTAGCCGGGCGAGGTGGCGGTCGCCTGTAGTCCCAGCTACTCGGGAGGCTGAGGCAGGAGAATGGCGTGAACCCGGGAGGCGGAGCTTGCAGTGAGCTGAGATCCAGCCACAGCACTCCAGCCTGGGCAGCAGAGCGAGACTCCGTCTCAAAAAAAAAATAAAAATAAAAATAAAATAAAATAAATAATAATAATAATAATAATAATGAAATAATGGATCAAGTTCCAGTCCTTATTTACAAATAAGGAAACTAAAACACATAGACGGAAGGAACATTCCCAATCAAGATATCCCCCAGAGTGCAGAGAAATTAGGTCATCTGCTGAAGACATCCCTCAGGCCATGTGTACAGTCATAGTCCAGATAAATGGAGCATCCTCTAGGGTTGAGCAGTGCATAACCTGTTCTTCCGTACATGGCAAGCCCTGCACATCCCTTTCCCTCAGCCTCACATCTGCCTCTCCTCTCCAGCCCCCTCTCCCCACAGCAGTCTGACCCTTTTACACTGGATAATACCAGAGGTGCTCATGGAGCTTAGGAAGTGGGGCCTGGTTTACTCATGAGCCATTACTTAGGTCACTCCCAGGGATATCAGGACATGGCCAGAACCAGCCCTCACCCGGCCACTGTCCCAGACGGCAGAGCCCCCTCTGTGGCCTTGATAGTCTCACCTCTGTCTTCAAAATCCTGGAGCAGTATGAAACCCATTCAGTCCTGGGGCAGAGGGGCTGCCCTGGTGACCCCACTAAGCTCCTTCCATCCTAGGACATACCTGACCCCAGGCTAGCCGCATTGATCCCAAAGGGGTTCGAGACTGTCGGGTGCACCTGGCTGGTCCCCGATCCTCCGGTGCCCTCCCCACCGGACCCGGGGGCCTGGGAGGTGGGGGGCGAGGGGCTCCAGGGGTTAGGGAGGGGCTCTCGATTCTCAGTCCGCAGAGGCTGGGAGGATGAGCTGTCGGAGTTCCCGGCCAGGGAAGAGAAGGGATTGTTGCCAAACTGGGAGGAGGGAAAGGTTTTGGGTTAAGGACTGAAGCAAATCAGGGACAAGGGCTAGGCCCATTCTCTCCTCTTACTTAATAGCCTCCCCTTCCCCAGAAAAGGGAGAGAGATCCAAGACCTTGGAGGTCCTCAGTTCAGTTCTTTGCCCCACAATGGATAGCTCCTTCCTTGCTCTACAGGGTGGGAGCTAGCGGATGCTAGTGACTGCATAACTGAACCTCTCAGATGACTGAAAATTTCCCATTCCCCATTGTGGCTTTCAATATTTGGTCTCTAAACATCTCCTATGTAACCCACTGCACTTTACACATACTTTTCCCATTATGTAGCCAAATACTTGTGTTCCTGTACCTCAAGGGGCAGAGACAATGTCAGATTTGCTTGTGCATCCCCAGGCCCGACACAAGTAGGTGCTCAATAAGTAACTACTGGCTTAATGGGAGTGGGCTGTCAAATCTGGCTCTCTACCTGAACCCCGACCTTCCCTTTCCCCAGCCTCCTTGGACTAATCCTAACTCCTCAGAACCTTTCCCTCACTCCCCAGGTCCCCTACCTGGCATTCTCTGTCCACCCCAGCACACCACAGTGGCGGCCTCTAGCAGAACACACCTCCGGCAAAATATGCCCTCTCTAGATTTTCCCCTCCCGCTCCAACACCTACCTCTACACACTGGCTGCTTCAGCCGAACAAGCCTCAGTCTACTTCTGATCCACCTCGCCCTACCAGGCTTCTCACTGTGCTCCCCAGGATGTCCCAGGTCCACACCCCATGGGAAGGTATGCTGCCTAAAGGCAACACCGGAACCTCCTCCCCTCCAGCACCTAGCACAGAGCTCTGACTGAGGGAGTCCCAGACTCAGTTTTCCCTAGTCAGCCTTTCTCATGGTCTAAATGCTCAGTAGCTCCCTCTCCTGAGTTCCTAGGTGGTCCTACCTCAGCTCCTCTCCACCACAGGGTTTCATATTGAGTTGCTTTTCCTGTTTATTCAAACTGGGCCATGGGGACTGGGGCTGACCAAGGATTCTCCTACTCTTGAGCTGTTCCCCTCACCTCACCGGATGCCTGTTCAGATAACAGAGCTCACAGGCCAGGGTTCATACACCATGGTTTCAGCCTCTGTCCCTGTTTCAGATTTCCTGTTCTGATACTTGCCTAGCACCTCACCCCACCCCACCTTGTTCTGGGCTCTGCTTTATTCTTCCTGGTACACTCTAAGGACGAAATATCTTTTCCTAAACTACCCACAGTGATAACAACCATCATTTATTGAGCACCTACTATGTGCCTGACACATTTATTCTAATGCCTATAAAACTCCTCTAAAACAACGGTTCTCAAAGCGTGGTCCTGGGACCCCTGCAAGCGTTAAAACTGTTTTCATAATTCTAAGACATGAATTTGCCTTTTCACTCTTATTCTCTCATGAGGATACAGTGGAGTTTTCCAAAGTCTACAAGACATGTGACATTGCAACTGAATGCAGATCTGAGAATCAGCTGTCTTTTTTTTTTTTTTTTTTTTTTTTTTTTGAGACGGAGTCTTGCTCTGTCGCCCGGTCTGGAGTGCAGTGGCCAGATCTCAGCTCACTGCAAGCTCCGCCTCCCGGGTTCACGCCATTCTCCTGCCTCAGCCTCCCGAGTAGCTGGGACCACAGGCGCCCGCCACCTCGCCCGGCTAGTTTTTTGTATTTTTAGTAGAGACGGGGTTTCACCGTGTTAGCCAGGATGGTCTCGATCTCCTGACCTCGTGATCCGCCCGTCTCGGCCTCCCAAAGTGCTGGGATTACAGGCTTGAGCCACCGCGCCCGGCCTCAGCTGTCTTGTAGTAAGCCAGACACCAAAGAGAACTGCAAAAATGTAAAACAAGGCCACACTTTCCTCTAAAGTTTTGTTTTGGAAAACAAAGTTATTTTTCAAAATAATGGTACTTATGTTAACTTGTAATACATTTTTTTTTTTTTTTTGGAGACTGAGTCGTGCTCTGTTGCCCAGGCTGGAGTGCAATGGCACGATCTCGACTCACTGCAACCTCTGCCTCCAGGGTTCAAGTGATTCTCCTGCCTCAGCCTCCTGAGAAGCTGGGACAATGGGCACCCACCACCACGCCTGGCTAAGTTTTGTATTTTTAGTAGAGATGGGGTTTCGCCATGTTGGCCAGCCTGGTCTCAAACTTTTGACCTCAGGTGATGCACCTGCCTTAGCCTCCCAAAATGCTGGGATTACAGGCATGAGCCACTGTGCCCCACCAACTTGTAATAAATTGTCATTTTTAAATGAATTAAGTATTTTTAAAGTTTCTCAGTTTTAGGCTGGGCACGGTGGCTCACGCCTATAATCCCAGCACTTTGGGAGGCTGAGGTGGGTGGATCACCTGAGGTCAGGAATTCAAGACTGGCCTGGCCAACATGGTGAAACCCCATCTCTACTAATAATACAAAACAAATTAGCTGGGCGTGGTGGTGGGCGCCTATAGTCCTAGCTACTCGGGAGGCTGAGGCAGGAGAATCACTTGAACCCAGGAGGCGGAGGTTGCAGTAAGCAGAGATCATGCCATTGCACTCCAGCCTGGGCAACGAGTGAAACTTCGTCTCAAAAAAACAAAACAAAACAAAACAAAGCAAAATAAAAACACAGGCCGGCGCGGTGGCTCAAGCCTGTTATCCAGCACTTTGGGAGGCCGAGACGGGTGGATCACGAGGTCAGGAGATCGAGACCATCCTGGTCTACACGGTGAAACCCCGTCTCTACTAAAAAATACAAAAAACTAGCCGGGCGAGATGGCGGGCGCCTGTAGTCCCAGCTACTCGGGAGGCTGAGGCAGGAGAATGGCGTAAACCCGGAAGGCGGAGCTTGCAGTGAGCCGAGATCGCGCCACTGCACTCCAGCCTGGGCGACAGAGCGAGACTCCGTCTCAAAAAAAAAAAAAAAAAAAAAAAAACACAAAACATTTTTAAAGGTTGTATTTAAAAAAAAAAAAAGCGGCCAAGCACGGTGGCTCACACCTGTAATCCAGCACTTTGGGGGCCAAGGCAGGTGGATCACAAGGTCAGGAGTTGGAGGCCAGCCTGGCCAATATGGTGAAACCCCATCTCTACTAAAAAATACAAAACTTAGGCCGGGCACGGTGGCTCATGCCTGTAATCGCAGCATTTGGGAAGGCTGAGGCAGGCAGATCATGAGGTCAGCAGATCGAGACCTTCCTGGCTAACACAGTGAAACCCCATCTCTACTAAAAATACAAAAAATTAGCCGGGCATGGTGGCGGGCGCCTGTAGTCCCAGCTACTTGGGAGGCTGAGGCAGAAGAATGGCGTGAACCCAAGAGACGGAAGTTGCAGTGAGCGGAGATCGCGCCACTGCGCTCCAGTCTGGGCAACAGAGCAAGACTCTTGTCTCAAAAAAAAACTTAGCCTGGCGTGGTGGTGCACGCCTGCAGTCCTGGCTACTCAGGAGGCTGAGGCAGGAGAATTGCTTAAACCCAGGAGGTGGAGCTTGCAGTGAGCTGAGATTGCGCCACTGCACTCCAGCTTGGGCGAAAGAGTGAGACTCCGTCTCAAAAAAAAAAAAGCAAGTCAAAATAATAAGACCAGCAAGGTACCAGGTACCACCTCATATTTAAAAATATGACAATATATAGATGTTTATAGACATATACATAGATAATGAAAGAATCACAATGATAAACCCCAATTTCAACTTCAGCATAGTAGTTACCTCTGGAGAGAAAAAGAATAGGAGTGGGGTTTGTAAAGGCTACAACTCTACCTACGTCTTATTTGCAAATATTAAATATGTCTAGGAAAATAAACAAAACACTAACATTAGCTACCACTGAGGTAGAAAAGAACTGGCTGGGAGATGGAAACAGAGGGATCCCTTCTGTAAACCTTTTTTTGGCCTATATACTTTTCCATACTTTTTTAGAATACTGTTTTGTTTACTTTGTGTAACTTTTTAATTTTCTTTTTGAGATGGAGTCTCACTCTGTCGCCCAGACTGGAGTGCAGTGGCGCAATCTTGGCTCACTGCAACCTCTGCCGCCCGGGTTCAAGCGATTCTCTTGCCTCAGCCTCTCAAGTAGCTGAGACTACAAGCGCGTACCATCATATCCAGCTAATTTTTTGTATTTTTAGTAGAGATGGGGTTTCACTGTGTTAGCCAGGATGGTCTTGATCTCCTGACCACGTGATCCGCCCGCCTCGGCCACCCAAAGTGCTGGGATTACAGGCGTGAGCCACCACACCCAGCCAACTTTTGAAATTTCAAACATACAAACATAGAATGTGTTTCATGTAAAATTAAATTTTTAAAAAGAACCATGGCCAGGTGCAGCGGCTCACGCCTGTAATCTCAGCACTTTGGGAGGCCGAAGTGGGTGGATCATGAGGTCAGGGGATCGAGACCATCCTGGCTAACACGGTGAAACCCCATCTCTACTAAAAACACAAAAAGTTAGCTGGGCGTGGTGGCATGTACCTGTAGTCCTAGTTACCAGGGAGGCTGAGGCAGGAGAATTGCTTGAACCCGGGAAGCAGAGGCTATAGTGAGCCGAGATTGTGCCACTGCATTCCAGCCTGGGCAACAGAGCAAGACTCTGTCTCAGAAAAAAAATTAAAAACCAAAGGGCCCTGAAATTATATATGGCAACATGTTAGGGCAACATTGATTTAAAAAAAAAAGAATGCTATATTTTTATCTATTTTTTGTGTGTGTGTGTGTGTATTTGAATAGGATTCATAAAGCATTTTTAAAAATGTATAATCCTGGGACCCAACCCTAGAAATGGATTCAATAAGCAGCTCAAAGGTGGGGACCATTCTCATTATCAACAAGCTCCCCAGGTGATTCTGATGCAGGTGATCCATGGACCATACTTGAAACATGTTGTATCAGGGCTGGCGTCTGACCTCAGGCCTGCCACCTGGCCTTTGAGCCCCTGGTACAAGAAGTTTGTCAGAAGGATGTCAAGTTCCTTGGATGGATGCTATGCCTCACCCACTTCCACAAGGACCTCTGCTTATCTTTTGTCCATGCCAAATTGGACCATCCCCGGATATGCACTGTTGAGAACTGCCTTCAAGCCAAGGCCCACCCCTCAGGGAACTGGGGAAAGAAAGAAGAGCAGACCCAGGTTTGCCTGGGGTAGGGGCAGGGAATATTGAGCCCAGACAGCCCGACCCACTACCCTGGCCCTTGATCCCACCTGTTCCCGGGCAGCACTGAACATGGGCTCCTGGATGTCCGTGTACATGCGGCGGAGGGCATTATACCCTCCAGGGATGCTCTCAAGGTTGCTCAGGGCCCGATCCTGGTTCCGCATCATTTCTTGCATCATGGCTGGATTCCGAGCAAGCTCCATTGTCTGATCAAGGGAGAGAGACAAGATGGGCCCTGGAACCAGGGGAGCACCAACCTAGGAAAAGGGTGGGCCTTGAGGAAGGGGGTTTGTGTTAGGATCAGGACCAGGGCCCAGGAACTGCCCCACAGTGACAGAAAGTAGAATAAACTGGACTTCCTTCCTCTACTGTAATCTTGGCTCCAGGCCTGCCTCCCTGTGGGTATTTTGGTTGGCTTTTTCTAGTGGAGAACAATGATCCCAGCTGAAGTGAGGGCAGCAGCTTCCCTCCCTTAGGCTCAGAGTGTCCAAAGAAGTGTCAGGGTGCACAAGGAAACTGAGTCAGAAGGGACACAGAAAGAAAGGGGAGGAGGCAGAAGAGAAAATGAACATCTACTGAGCACCTACTGTATATGGGCACAGGGCCAAGTAGTTTACAGAATTCAAGTCATATAATCTCCACAATAACCATCTCAGGTGGTTATTTCTGTCCCTATTTTGCAGATGAGCAAACAGGCTCAGAGATGTTAACTGACTTGCTGCCCTGGCTGCCCTGGGACACACAGTCACTGAGTGGTGAAGACAGTGTTCAAAGCCAGGTTGGTCGGTCTGTCCAAGACCATACTGTGATTCCTGGTAAATGACTGCAAGTTGGGGAAGGAAAGGATTCAGGCTGGAATAAAGCTACTGACACCCTCTAATTCCCACCTCCAAGTCTTTGGCCTGCCTGAACCTTGAGAAACACTGAGGATGGGGGCTTTCTTCTATGGAGTCAATGGCACAATCTCAATAAGAGGTGGCTATGTCAACCCCAGGGGAGTTCATCACAGAAAAATGACTGTAACTACTTGTTCCCATTCAACTTGGAATACATTCCCTCTCCTTCCCAAATCTGCTCCACACTTGCCTTTTCTAAGACACCTTTATAACTGATATGCCCAGCTTCCTAGAACTCTGATCTCTTGTCCTGTAATTCATTCATTCAATACATATTTACTGCGTGACTACTATGCACCAGGCACTGTTCTAGACAGTGAACAAAACACTCACAAGTCCTTGATCTTACATAACTTATCTTCTGGTGAGTCCAACACTGGTGTCCACAGCCCTGCTGGGAAGATCGTCTACTCTGATCCTCTGGTGGAGTGGACCATGAGCTGGAACTCCCAAAGAGCAACATCACAACAGTCTCCCTTCCCAACTGGGCCCTGCCCAGCCACAGTGCTCCCCAAACAACCTACTATCTTTCACTCCCAGGCCTTGATATTTGCTGTCCCTTGGCCCTGAATGCTCTTCTCTTTTTTTCCCCCTGGTTCGTTTTCCTCCTTTGGGTCTCAGCTTGGTGACATTTCTTAAGGCCTCCTCTAAGCCTCAGGGTAGGGTCAGGAGCTCTTCTTTATGCCCCTAGAGGATTCCGTGATTATCCTTATGATAGCACTGACCACATTGTATTCTAATTGCTGGTTTACTTGTCCCACTTCCCTTTGACATCTGGAATTCCTGAAGAGCTAGGCCTGTCTTTTCATCCCTGTACCTCCAGTGTTCAAAACTGCTGAATACATGAATGAACAAACCAATGAAGGACGAAGTAGGAAAGGCTGGGCAGGGCATGGCTGGGCACCAGCGTCCTCCAGCTCTCTAGCCCTCTCATACTCACCTGCCTCATGAGTTCAGGGTTGTTGAGCATGTGGCTGATCTCAGGGTTCCGCTCCATCAGCTGCTGCATCTGGGGGTTAGCCATGATCATGTGACGCATCAGGTCAGGGTTAGACATCATATCCTGGACCAGGGGGTTCTCCATGATCTGCGACAGCATCTCAGGATTGGACATCAGCTGCCTCTGCATCTGCTGCTGCAGCTCCATGAAGTTGGCAGAGCCCAGGCCCAGGCTGCCCAGCCCCAGGATGCCCCCAAAGCCAGCTGTGGGAGGGGGGCAGGGTCACAGTCTGCCACAAGATCCCTGTCCTCACTTAGCCAGAGCCACTGAATTTGGATCTCCAGGACAGGCCCCAAATGCTTCTCACATGTTCCTCTTCCAATCATTCCCACAGCCTAGCCCTGATCCACTGCTGGCAAAAAAATGTGAGCCTACTAGACTGAGGCCTCTCTGAAGGCTGAGGCTGCACCAAACATAGAACTGAGCAGAGAGAAGGCAACCAGCAATGGTCTGTTGAATGAGTGGCCCATCTGGCTACTGCTGGATCTAACTTTTCCCCAGACTCACAGTCTTCCACATCCCCAACCCCATTTCTCCCCTCACTCCTAACCCTTAGCCATGATCCCCACCTCTGAGAACTCCTCAGACTAATTTTTTCCCCAACTTGAATCAAGTATCAATGTCTGGAACTCTATGTCATGAGGTCCCCTACCCCATCAGACCAGGATCAGGAACTCCTGTTTCTTCCTCCTCTTGGCTTTCCCCAACTCCCCAACCCCAAACAAGAGTGTGCTCTCCCCTCTGAGGGCTTACAGAGTATGGACGCAGTAGCACTGGGGGGTCCCTCCCCAGCCCCTGGAGAGGGGCCCCCACCACTGCTCCTCCGGCTTCCACTGCCAGTATCCGAAGAGGCACTGCCAGAGGTGGAGGGCTGGGCAGGGGTGGCGGGTGAAGCAGGCGTGGTGGAGGGTGCTGAGGCAGGGTCAGGTGTGGAGGGGGAAGAAGCAGTGGCAGCAGCTGGATCTTGAGCCCTGAGGACAGAGAAAGGAGAATCCTGTTGGAGTGAGCACTAGAAAAGGGAAGGTACCTCGACAATCTCTGTGCTTGCTGTGGGACTACTATTTTAACTCAAGCCCCCTCCTAGCAGCCCTGAGGCTGGAGTGGGGTGATGGCTGGAGGGCAGTCAGTAAACCAGCAGAGGGAGAAAGGAGCTAGTATTATCTGTCTTCAGGGCATTCTGGGAGTGGTAAATCAGGTTCCCTTCCCCTAGAGATGAGATCATATTCATCCAGGAGCTACCTGCCTGGGCCTCAGCTTAGGCCCTCTGGGTATGGTCTAGCAATGAGTGAGAAAGTATTAGATGGGGAGGCCTAATCAGAAGCTGGATCTGCTCTGCTACTGAACTTACTTCTGAGGGGTCTTGATGACCAGATGGACAGTGAGCCCGTCCTTGATTCCGTGCTGGTTCAGTGTGTCCCCATCCTTGAGGATCTTGCCTGCGAAGATCAGGACCAGCTGATCCTGCTGAGCCTTAAACCTCCGGGAGATTTCCTCTTTGAACTGTGATCAAGAGGCAGAGGTCACTGTGGAGGCTGCCTGGACTCCCCCTACCAGGGACCCTGACTCTTCTTCAACAGCTTCTGCACTCTCTTGCTCTCATCTCTAGTCATGGGAAGTCCTTTCTGTAGTCTCGATGCCATTCCTCCAGCTGCAATAAGCATCTCCTTTCTTAACAAAGGAGATGAACCAGTGAGAGGCTCTTCTCTCAGCTCCATCCCAGAGTCTCCCACCTGAGAAAGCTCTTGTTGCCATCTGCCTCCCAGCTTCAGTCCCTCCAACTAGTTCTCTGTGAGGCAGGGCAGCCTCCCCCCACCCCAACTCCTTCAACAGCCTTGGACCTTCAGCCTTCTGAGACCCAATTTTCTCTCCTCTCTATTTCCAGCATTCTCGTAACAACTACAACAAATAGATGTCAGTTATTGAGCACTACCTATTCACGAGTTAAAGATATAGTATATTATCATCTTCATTTTATTTTATTATTATTTTTATGGAGTCTCGCTCTGTCGCCCAGGCTGGAGTGCAGTGGCGCGATCTCGGGTCACTGCAACCTCTGTCTCCCAGGTTCAAGTGATTCTCCTGCTTCAGCCTCCCGAGTGTCTGGGACTACAGGCACACACCACCATGCCTGGCTAATTGTATTTCTAGTAGAGATGGGGTTTCACCATGTTGGTCAGGCTGGTCTTGAACTCTTGACCTCAGGGGATCCACCCAACTACGACTCTCAAAGTGCTGGGATTACAGGCGTGAGCCACCACGCCCAGCCTTATCTCCATTTTAAAGATGAGAAAACTGAGGATCAGTGAGGTAAGGTAACTTGCCACAGGCAGACCAGAACTCAGGTCTTGACACCAAAGTCCAGGCTCTTAACTAAACATACAGTCTCTCAATGATAGCCATTTTCAAATTCAGCTTTGCAGGGAACAGTACAGTATTTAAATTCTGAAATTTAGTAATTCTATGTGGTTAGGGAGGGAGCAAGGATGGAGTTAGACTTCCCAAATTCTACCAGCCCCTCCAAAACACAACACAAAACAAAACAACAACACACACTTTAAGTAGAAACAGTGCACTTGTTAAGCAGAGGCAGCTTCCAGATCCCTCTCTTCCAACCAGATGGCCTATCTTAAGCCCCGCCTATGTGAAATTATGGAGCGGCCACAGTGGGTGGCGAGCACAGGCAACAGTCCCTCATTCAACAAGATTTTATTGAGCACCTACTGCACACCGTGTAAATCTCAGAAGAGCTGAGAACCAAATGTAACCACGTCGATTTCAAAGAGTGGGAAGGATCTGGGCACAGGGAAATCCTCCCCCGACAGCCCCGTCGCTCAGAGAACACTGGGCGTTCTCTGAGGCACAGAGTAGGCGCCGGCGCTCTCCGCCTGCCCCCGGCCCGTTCTCTCGGTTAGCACCTTGCCTGGGCCCCCACTCCGGCACACTCCCCTCAAACCCAGGGTCCTTCCCCCTTCCCGGTGCAAGGCGTCCCCTCCTCACTCTCCACCACGCCCCCAGCCCAGGCCACAAGGCAAAACCCGCCCCCCAACACGCGCCACGCTCCCCAAGATCTCCCCTCGCAGGGCGCCCCCTACCCGACTCTCCTTCCCTTCAGCTCCTCGGAGTCCCAGCTGGCCCCCGCTCTCCTCTCCGGGGCCCTCCGGGACACCAGACCGTGAGGGAGGCCCCCATCTCTTCGCAGACCCCTCCTCCGCGCTCCCCCGGCCTCCCGCCTGCTGTACTACCTCCTTGACCGAGGCTCGATCGCAAATCACAATTTCCTCCTTGTCCTTGGGGGTCTTGACGGTGACCCGAATGGGGGGCCTCGTCTCGGCCCCGCTCGGCTCCGCCATGCCGCCGCCGCCGCCACCCGGCCGCCCGCCAGCCCGCCCGGCTCCTCCTCCTCCCCGCCCGTCCGGCCTGCCCGGCTCGGCTCCAGCGCCTCCAACACTCCCCTCTCTCCACCTCTCCCCTCCCCTCCCCTCCCCTCCCCTCCTCTCCCCTCCCCTCCCCGAGGCTTCACCGCCCCCTCCAGACCAGCCGCAGCCACAGCGCCCCGGGCGGACCGGGGGGACCACTGCAGCGGGGTCCGCCCAGGACCAAACCCCAGGTCCGGAACCCGGCCAGGGTCTCCCCAAGCGGGGGCTCCTGGGGAGGCTCTGTGCGCGGGAAGGGGCGTGCCCTTCACTGCGGGGGCGAGGGCGAACTCCCGCGGGAGACCGTGGCCCAACGCTGCCCGCCCGAGCCGTGCCGCCGTCCCCTCCAGCCCAAAGCCTCCCCGCCCCCTCCGCAGCTAACTGCTCCGGGACAAAGGACTTTGTGTGTCTCCGCTTTATCTCCGTTCCCTGTGATAACTTGGTCTTTCTTGGAAGCCCCAAGTCCCTTCCAGGCCAGGGGCCTTTCCCGACTTGGAGGTTGGGTTTTCCCACCAAGCACGTCCACTTAGGATCTCAGCTCTGGGATTGACCCTATAGTCCCGAGGGTCGCGGCCTAAATGGTCTGTTGCGAACGGTTCCAGGGAGCTGGGTTTTGGCTGCGTGGCCTTTCAGAGCCTTGATTTCCTCAAGATAATAATAGTACCTCTCTCCTCATCGCACAGAATTGTGCATAACGGAAAAAACCGTTTTGAAAGTAACCAAAGGCGTGCCTGACAAATATGAGGATGTAGTATAATTATTGAATCGTGGACTGCCAAGCGGACACGTTGACTCCTTTCTCCCCGAAGGGGTTAAATGTCCTTCCAGCGATGCAGCTGTCCTTTCACTCCCGCTCTTTTCCGCCCCCACAACCGCGTGGTCCGCCTAGAAAGGCGAACTATACTTCCCAGGGTGCCTCGCGAGGTCACGAGGAACTACGATTCCCAGAGACCCCCGCGGCGGGGCGGTGTTGAGTCGGAACCACAATAGCCAGGCGAGGAAACTACAACTCCCAGGGCATCCCGGAGCAGGCCAACGGGACTACGGGAAGCAGCGGGCAGCCGCCCGCGGGAGGCACCTCGGAGGATCTGGGTGCAAAAGCCCAGGGTTAGGAGCGGTAGGCATGCTGCGCCCCAAGGCTTTGACCCAGGTTCTAAGCCAAGCCAACACTGGAGGCGTCCAGAGCACCCTGTGAGTGCGGACCACGGACCCCAGCGGCGCGCGCTGCAGTGGCGCGGCGCGCAACTCCCTGAGGGAGGGGTGGGGAAGGATCGCCAGGAAGGGAGGAGGCGTCAGAGGGGGCAGCGGCTGGGGGTACCGGCCGGGAGGTGCCCTCTCGAAAAGGGAAGCCGGTGTGCTGGGTGCTTAGGGCACGTTCCGGGACACACTCAGCCCAGAGCCTTGCTGGATGTGCCAGTGGTGGGACTTGAGATGGAAACCCAGACGTTTTACTCCCCGCGCTGAGCACGTCGTTATCCCTCCCCGCCCCTCACCAGGCTGCTGAATAACGAGGGATCACTGCTGGCCTACTCTGGTTACGGGGACACTGACGCCCGGGTCACCGCTGCCATAGCCAGTAACATCTGGGCCGCCTACGACCGGAACGGGAACCAAGCGTTTAATGAAGACAATCTCAAATTCATCCTCATGGACTGCATGGTATGGAGAGGGGAGCCAGACTTCCCCTGTCCCCCAAGGGGATCCCAAGGGGGCGACCTGGACCCCATCCTGGATGGTTGGAGGGGCAGGGACAGGATCTCCAGAAGATTACTAAGAGTTGGTCTGCAGCAGCATTTGTAATAGGCAGGACCCTATTCATCAAGTGGTGGTGAGGAAGGAGCCCTGGACCTGAGAGGTCTGACTTGGGTTCTGGTCTCAGCCATCCACTTATCAGTTGTGGAACCTTGGGTAAGTCGCTTAACCTCTCTCAGCTTCCTTACCTCATGTCTAAGGAGAAGACAATAATTTCCCTCTCCCTGCTCCCCTCATGGGTTGTTGTGAAGGTCAGATGAAATAATGGGTATAAACAGTAGAATGACGTGCAAACACAAAGTGTTGTCATCCCAGCTTCACCGACTCACAGAACCATGGCAGTCTCCAGACCCTAGTCCAACCCCTTAAGCTTACAAAGAAAGGAAAATGAAGTCCAGAAAGGGGAAGTCGCCATTAGGCTGTGAACTTCCTAGTATCTGTTCAGTTAACAAGTATTTAGGTCCTTGCAGTGTTCTCAGGACTAGGGAAAAAAACAGCAAACAGAAAGACAAAACCCCCAGCCCTAATAAATCTTACACAGTGATGCGATCACAGCTCACTGCAGCCTCCACCTCCCTGGGCTCAGGTGATCCTGCTGCCCCAGCCTCCTGAGTAGCTGGGACTACAGGCATGCACCACCACACCTCACTAAGTTTTGGATATTTTGCAGACTGGGTTTTGCCATGTTGCCCAGGCTGGTCTCAAACTCCTGGCTCAAGCGATCCACCCACCTCAGCCTCCCAAAGTGATGGGATTACAGGTGTGAGTCACTGTGTCCGGCGACATTTTTTAAAATAAGTAAAATATGTAGTATATATTAGGTATTGAAATTGCGATGGAGAGAAAGCAGGGAAGTTAAGGAGTATGAGTTTGTTGGGTGTATGTGTCAGGGACAGTCTCACTGAAAAAGTGATACTTGATCAAAGATGTGAAGAAAGGTGGGGGACAAGCCATGTGGCTATCTGAAGGAAGAATATTTTGGACAGAACAGCAAGTACCAAGGCCCTGAGGCAGAATTATGCCTGCTCAAGGATCAACAGGGTTGGTTGGTATGGCTGGAGTTGCATGAGAATGGAGGAGGGTAGTAGGAGATGAGGTCAGAGAGGCAGGGAGTGCAGTGCTTGGTTCCTGGCATACAATGAATACCTAGTAAAAGTTTGCTGAACTTTTTTTTTTTTCAAATCGGCCAGAGGGTGAACTCTCCAGGAAGGATCTTCATTGTAACTCAACTGCCTACTCTCCCCTACCCCCTGCACAACCAATGCCATTTTTAGTTCAACATAAGACTCCTACTGGATGCCTAGAGCTGGTGCTCTAAGGAAATAGCTTTCAAACGTTTTGACCACAACCCAGCCATAAGAAATATATTTTAAAGGGCCGGCGTGGTGGCTCATGCCTGTAATCCCAGCACTTTGGGAGGCTGAGGCAGGCGGATCATGAGGTCAGGTGTTTAAGACCAGCCTGGCCAACATGGTGAAACCCTGTCTCTACTAAAAATACATCTCTACTAAAAAGGCATGGTGGTGTGTGCCTGTAATCCCAGCCACTCAGGAAACTGAGGCAGAAGAATCACTTAAACCCAGGAGGTGGAGGTTGCAGTGAGCTGAGATCACACCACTGCACTCCAGCCTGGGCAACAGAGCAAGACTCCGTCTCAAAAACAAAACAAAACAAAAAAAAATAAATACATTTTAAGGCTAAGCACCGTGTCTCACTCCTGTAATCCCAACACTGTGAGACTGAGGCTGGAGGATACTTGAGGCCAGGAGTTTGAGACCAGCCTTGGTGACCTAACAAGACCTCATCTCTACAAAAACTTTTTTAAAGAATAAATAAATAGGAAAAAATTTTTTAAGAAAGACATTTTAAGTCACAGCTCAATACACACATATACCCACTAAAACAAAAGTCATGAAACAATACTTTTCCTACTACATGTAATATACTTCATTTTTTCTTTTTTCTTTTTTAATGCTGATCCACCTTCTTAATTTATTTCCTAACTGTGGGGTCAAACCTGCAATTTGAAAAACATTACCAAGAGAAAAGAGGAGAAATATCAGTTGGGTTACTGCTCCCGTGTCCCTCTCAGTGTCTGTGGGGTGAGCTCATAGTAATAACATCACTCATTTAGTCAACTGTGGGCAGATATGAAATTTCATGGTATTAGCACCCTCACCAACTGGGATGAAGTAGGGGTTACAGAAAGAAAAACTGAGTTTCTGAGAGACTGAGTTTCCCAGAGTAACATGGTTAGTAGGTGACTATACTGAGGCTGGAACCTGGGCTCAGAACCCCATGTTCAGGACTGTGGCCAAAAGTTTTTCTGCTGAACCTCCTGCTGTGCCCAGGGCATGGGAGAAAGATATAGTCTCTTTGGGGCCAGAGAAGCCTTTGGGGAGGGAGGGTGCTAATGGTGCCAAGCAGAACATCGCATCCCATCATATCACCCCCACCAGGAGGGCCGTGTAGCCATCACCCGAGTGGCCAACCTTCTGCTGTGTATGTATGCCAAGGAGACCGTGGGCTTTGGAATGCTCAAGGCCAAGGTGTGTATGTGCCCATCCCTCCACAGCCCTGGGCCCAGCCTTTGTGCTCCCACACTGTGTCCAATCCCACCAGGACCCTGTTTCTAGAGTCCTCATGCCTATTCAGCCCATTTCGGGTGTGGGCCAGCTCCCAAGAGCAGGTGGGGCTTGGGGGCTGGTTGCTCCCTATGGCACTGGGAGCAGACCTGGATTTGGGGTCCCTAGTGCCAGGCCGTGTGCCTGACTGATTTCTGTTCTCCCTCTGCAGGCCCAGGCTTTGGTGCAGTACCTGGAGGAGCCCCTCACCCAAGTAGCGGCATCTTAATGGCATTGGTGGAAGTTGGGGTCAGAAAAGAGAAACGACCATTTGGAGGGGTGAGGCCTCCTAGAAGAACCTTCTTAGACAGTGGGGGAGGATGGGACTTGGGTTTTTCCAAGAATAAACTTTAATTCCTGTCATGTGTCTTGGCTACTTTCTTGGATGAGAGGAATCAGAGGAGATAGGAAGAAGCAGCCATTGCTTCTGGGATTCCTCATGTTCTGCAAGAATGGACTTCTACCCACCCCTTCATCATGACCTTCGGCGAACAATGGTTCTTGGCAGTTACGCCAAATAGTCCTTGTCCTCACCAATGGTGTAACCTCACCTAGACCCTGCCTCTCAGAACAGAGTCTTACCCACCTCATAGGCAAAACCGTGGGAGTGAGCTCAGAGGAGCAAGGGTCTGGTGGGGGTTGTGTTGCACAGAGAATATAAAGGCCCTGGGAGATTAGTGTCTATCATTCCAGGTTTGGGGGATGTGTGCCTTTTCTGTTTTTTTTTTTTTTGAGACGGAGTCTCGCTCTGCCGCCCAGGCTGGAGTGCAGTGGCCGGGTCTCAGCTCACTGCAAGCTCCGCCTCCTGGGTTTACACCATTCTCCTGCCTCAGCCTCCCAAGCAGCTGGGACTACAGGCGCCCGCCATGTCGCCCGGCTAGTTTTTTTTGTATTTTTTAGTAGAGACGGGGTTTCACCATGTTAGCCAGGATGGTCTCGATCTCCTGACCTCGTGATCCGCCCGTCTCGGCCTCCCAAAGTGCTGGGATTACAGGCTTGAGCCACCGCACCCGGCCGCCTTTTCTGTTTTTTTGAGACGGTCTCCCTCTGTTGCCCAGTTTGTAATGCAGCGACACAATCTCAGCTCACTACAGGCTCAACATCCTGGGCTCAAGTGATTCACCTCAGCCTCCAGAGTTGCTGGGACTATAGGCATACACCATCATGCCTGGCTAATTTTTGGGTTTTTGTTTTTTGTGCTTTTTAGGGTTTGGTTTTTTTGTTTGTTTGTTTGTTTGTTTTGGTAGAGATGAGTTCTCAATATGTTGCCCAGGCTGTTCTCCAACTTCTGGGCTGAAGCCATCCTCCTGCCTCCCAAAGTGCTGGGATTACAGATATGAACCACTTCAACTGGCCAGTGAGTGCCTTTTCTATTCTTGGGGTTGGGAGGGTTTCCCCTAACAGCCTAGAACAAGCCATCCCTTTCCTCGTCTTCCAGGTGTTCATGTGCTTACACAGACCCTCCCCAGATCTTGAAACCCTTTGTAGTCAAGATGCCTTTGCTGTGAGGCCTCAGGTCCTGTTCAGGGAGTAGAAGTAACCCAGACCTCCCAAAGGCATTCATCTCCAGATCCTCCTCCTACACTCAGACCACTCGCTCCAGCTGTGTTTCTGCCCCAGGTCTCTGCCTACCCAGTATCCTTAAAGCAGGTCTGTATAGGGAGCTACAAGCCCCCTTCCCTAGTGCCATATAAAGGAACCCATCCCAGAGAAGTGGGTAGTTTTCGAGTCCCAGCTCCACCCAAGATGAGAAACACTGCCCATCCCAGGCCCTGGGCTGTCAAGGAAGGGCGGAAGTTACTGTGGCCACAATGCAGCTCCCACAGCTCTGCATTGCAGCAGGGTGACTGGCATTCTATCAGCATCTGGTCCAATATCCCTTACTCTGGTTCCTCCAGTGTACCCTCCTACCAGCTCTGAAGGAAAAGCAGGCCAAATGGGTTTCTTTTTTTTTTTTTTTTTTGAGACAGTATCTTGCTCTGTTACCCAGGCTGGAGTGCAATGGCGCAATCTCGGCTCACTGCAATCTCTGCCTCCCAGGTTCAAGCAATTCTCCTGCCTCAGCCTCCTGAGTAGCTGGGATTACAGACTCCTGCCACCATGCCTGGCTAATTTTTGTATATTTTTAGTAGGGACGGGGTTTCACCACGTTGGTCAGGCTGGTCTCAAACTCCTGCCATTGTGATCTGCTGGCCTCAGCCTCCTAAAGTGCTGGGATTATAGGTGGGAGCCACTGCATGAGGCTTCTTTTTTTTTTTTTTTGAGACGGAGTCTTGCTCTGTCGCCCAGGCTGGAGTACAGTGGCGTGATCTTGGCTCACTGCAAGCTCCGCCTCTTGGGTTCATGCCATTCTCCTGCCTCAGCCTCCCGAGTAGCTGGGACTATAGACGCCCGCCACCTTGCCTGGCTAATTTTTTGTATTTTTAGTAGAGACGAGGTTTCACTGTGTTAGCCAGGATGGTCTCAATCTCCTGACCTCATGATCCGCCCACCTGGGCCTCCCAAAGTGCTGGAATTACAGGCGTGGGCCACCACACCCGGCCTTTTTTGTTTTTTTGAGGAGTCTCTGTTGCCCAGGCTGGAGTGCAGTGGCAGGATCTCAGCTCACTGGAACCTCTGCCTCCCAGATTCAAGCAATTCTCCTACCTCAGCCTCCCAAGTAGCTGGGATTACAGGCACCCACCACCACGTCCAGCCAATTTTTTTTTTTTTTTGAGACGGAGTTTCGCTCTTGTTGCCTAGGCTGGAGTACAATGGCGCGATCTCGACTCACCACAACCTCCACCTCCTGGGTTCAAGCGATTCTCTTGCCTCAGCCTCCCCAGTAGCTGGGATTATATCCATGTGCCACCACGCCCAGCTAATTTTGTATTTTTTTTAGTAGAGACGGGGTTTCTCCATGTTGGTCAGGCTGGTCTTGAACTCCTGACCTCAGGTGATCCGCCCACCTCAGCCTCCCAAAGTGCTGAGATTACAGGCGTGAGCCACCACACCTGACCTCAAGTGGGTTTCTAAGGGGCTATTTCTTGCTCATTAGCTGGAGGACCTGCCCTCACCACAGATTCCAGAAGCCCAGCAATGCACACTCAGCCCTCAGTGGGCTGTCTCTGAAGGTCCTGTCTCCAAAGGTCCTGTCCCTTTTCAGCCTCCCCCTCTCCCCGCTCCCCAGCTGGTTCTCTGGCTTGCAGGAGGCCAGGCTGACAGCAGACACCCAACCTGTCGAACCTGTCTGACGTCATCGTCTCTCCACCCACCTGGGCCCCAGGTCTCCAGCCACCCTGCTCTTCCTGTTCTCAGCTTCCGTCCTCTCAGCTTCCTTACAGCACCCCCACCTGCCAGAGCTAATCCTCCCTAGGCCCTGCCTAACCTTGAGTTGGCCCCCAATCCCTCTGGCTGCAGAAGTCCCCTTACCCCTAATGAGAGGAGGGGCAGGACCAGATCTTTTGAGAGCTGAGGGTTGAGGGCATTGAGCCAACACAGACTTGTCTTCTCTGCCCCTGAAGACACCTGCACCCTCCATGCGGAGCCAAGATGGGGAATGGAACTGAGGAAGATTATAACTTTGTCTTCAAGGGTGAGTTGGGTTCCCTGAAGCAAGAGGAAGCCTGAGAGACCCAGAAAGAGATTGATAGAGCCAGAGAGGGCCCCATCCTGGGACTCCTCATTCCTTCAGAAAGAAAGCTGCAGGGAGTGGGGGAGGGCCTGGTTGCAGGGGCAAAAGTCAGGGAGCTTCTGAGTATGCTCTACTGTGGTAAATAATGACGTTGATCCCTCCTTAAGAGTGCTGAGTTAGGCTCCTGTGCCCCGTTCCTAATAGAAACCCAAATCCCTAGTGTCAGCCAGTGCAGCACAAGAGATGGAGGTCAGACTTCAGAAAGGACTTCCCTCTTTTTTTTTTTTTTTCTTTTTGAGATGGAGTCTTGCTCTGTCACCCAGGCTGGAGTGCAGTGGCATGATCTCAGCTCACTGCAACCTCCACCTCCCAGGTTCAAGCGATTTCTGCCTCAGCCTCCCGAGTAGCTGGGACTACAGGTGCCTGCCACCACGCCCGGCTTAGTTTTGTATTTTTAGTAGAGACAGGGTTTCACCATTTTGGCCAGGATGGTCTGGAACTCTTGACCTCATGATCTGCCCGCCTTGGCCTCCCAAAGTGCTGGGATTACAGGCATGAACCACCACACCCGGCCAGGACTTCTCTCTTGAGAAGAAAGGGAAACCAGCAGACAAGAGGAAGAAAGTCATCTTTTCTGGGCAGGTGTACAGGGAAGGAGAGAAAGGAGAGACCTATCCCATTATAGGGTGGGGCAATAAATACATAGGGAAGACAGAAAATATGAATTTGCCACAGAGTCTGATAGAATCCAGAGGAGTCCTAGGGTTGTAGCCTCGTCTGCCTGTCCCTTGGCCGACTCACTGGATCTGCATACCAGGCACTGGGCTCAACTTGGCTGTCCCTGGAAGCAAGCATGTATCTTTCTAGCCCCTGTTTTTGGTCCCTTTGCTGTTTCCCAGCCCCACCTTCATACTTCCTTTAGGGCAGGGCTGCCTCTCCCAACCTCAGCCCGGCCCTCCCTTGAGCTGGGACTCTCACTCTGGCACCTGCCCTGGATCTAGGGAACCTGTACTACCGGCATGTTTTTCAGGAAGGAAAGGGTTAGCAATAGTCTGGGGCAATAATATGAGGAACTACCATTTATTGAGCATTTACTATATACCAGCCACTACCTCATTAATACCACAACAATCCCCAAAAGTCATCTTTTATTTTGAGGGGCAGTGTAACATGGTGGTCAGGAGCCAGACTGGGTTCAGATCTCAGCCCTGCCACTTACAAGTATTGTGGGTTGGTCAGCCGGGCGCGGTGGCTCACGCCTGTAATCCTAGCACTTTGGGAGGCTGAGGCGGCAGGATCACTTAAGGTCGGGAGTTCCAGACCCGCCTGGCCAACATGGGGAAACCCTGTCTCTACTAAAAATTAAAAAATTATCTGAGTGTGGTGGCACATGCCCATAATCCCAACTACTCGGGAGGCTGAGACAGGAGAATTGCTTGAACCCAGGAGGCAGAGGTTGCAGTGAGCCAAGATTGTGCCACTGCACTCCAGCCTGGGCAACAGAGCAAGACTCTGTCTTTTTTTTTTTTTTTTTTGAGACGGAGTCTGGCTCTGTCACCCAGGCTGGAGTGCAGTGGCCGGATCTCAGCTCACTGCAAGCTCCGCCTCCCGGGTTCACTCCATTAGCCTCCGGAGTAGCTGGGACTACAGGCGCCCGCCACCTCGCCTGGCTAGCTTTTTTGTTTTTTGTTTTTTGTTTTTTGTTTTTTTTTTTTTTGAGACGGAGTCTCGCTGTGTCGCCCAGGCTGGAGTGCAGTGGCGCGATCTCGGCTCACTGCAAGCTCCGCCTCCCGGGTTCCCGCCATTCTCCCGCCTCAGCCTCCGAGTAGCTGGGACTACAGGCGCCCGCCACTGCGCCCGGCTAGTTTTTTGTATTTTTTTTTTAGTAGAGACGGGGTTTCACCGTGTTAGCCAGGAGGGTCTCGATCTCCTGACCTCGTGATCCGCCCGCCTCGGCCTCCCAAAGTGCTGGGATTACAGGCTTGAGCCACCGCGCCCGGCCTTTTTTTTGTATTTTTTTAGTAGAGATGGAGTTTCACCGTGTTAGCCAGGATGGTCTCAATCTCCTGAACTCGTGATCGGCCGACTCGGCCTCCCAAAGTGCTGGGATTACAGGCTTGAGCCACTGCACCCGGCCGACTCTGTCTTTAAAAAAAAAAAAAGGTATTGAGGGTTGGGGTCCCTAGAAGCAGATGCTGAGAAGTTGGGGTGTTCAATGTTTGTTTGTTTTTTGAGACGTAGTCTCGCTCTGTTGCCCAGGCTGGAGTACAGTGGAGTGATCTCTGCTCACTGCAACCTCCACCTCCCTGCAACCTTCGCTTCCTGGGTTCAAACAATTCTGCCTCAGCCTCCTGAGTAGCCAGGACTACAGGTGTGCACCACCACACCCAGCTAATTTTTGTATTTTTAGTAGACATGGGGTTTCATCATGTTGGCCAGGATGGTCTCAATCTCTTGACCTTGTGATCTGCCCTCCTAGGCCTCCCAAAGAGCTGGGATTACAGGCATGAGCCACTGTGCCCAGCTCAATGTTTTTTTATGAATCAGCACCTGTGAAAGGAAGGGAGAGGAAACATAATTGGGCAGAGGGAGAAGTCAAACAGCAACACAGGCTCGACAAAACCTGGGTCAAGGGCAGGGAGCTCTGTGATTGCCTCACCTTGCTTGAGCACTGGGTGTAGGCTGCCCAGAAAAGGCATGACTTCCAGTGAGGTCGCTGTCTGCACCAGAGGCAGATGCTGAAGGAGCTGACAGCTGGAGCCTGTCTGCAGCCTGCACTCCCTGCAGCTTGGGGGCAAGTCCTTCCTTGAAGGCTAATCTGGCCAGCACATCTCTATGTTTACAGCACGAGCCCTGTTATCTTGGGCAAGTCATTTTGACCTCCAAAGCGCCTTGTCTGTAAAAACAGGGAAAATAGTAATGGGATTCATGGCATTGTTATGAGGATTAAATGAGATAATATGTGTAAAGCTTTTAAGGACACTGCCTGGCACATAGTAAGCATTCAGTACACTGTAAACACGAACCATTAGTATCTCCACTTTACAACTGAGGCTTAGAGGCAAAGTGGTTTACAAAAGGCCACAAAGTCTGACTTCAATGCCCTTGACCTAAGCACCTTTGGGGTATGAAGCTAGGGCTGAGAGCCCACCCACTGAGAGGGATGAGATGGGGATGTGCCCAGCAGGGGAGAGGCAGGAACACACACACACACATACACACACACACACACACACACACACACACACACACACACACACATATCTTCTTACCGACACATATCCATATTATTTCCAGCTTTTCTATACTGTCCTACACAAATAAGGAATGTTTAGATATATATTTTTGTATTTTTATTTTTTGAGACACAATTTCACTGTCACCCAGGCTGGAGTGCAGTGATGCCATCACTGCTCATTGTAGCCACAACCTACAGGGCTCAAGCAATCCTTCCACCTCAGCCTCTTGAGTAGCTGGGACGACATGCACTTGCCAGTACAGTTGGCTAATTTTTTTTTTCCTTCTTTCTTTCTTTTTTTGAGTCGGGGTTTCACTCTGTCACCCAGGCTGGAGTGCAGTGGCACAAACTCGGCTCACTGCAACCTCCACCCCCCGGGCTCAAGCAATCCTCCCACCTTAGCCTCCCAAGTAGCTGAGACTACAGGCACATGCCACCATGCCTGGCTAAGTTTCGTATTTTTTGTAGAGATAGGGTTTCACCATGTTACCCAGGCTGGTCTCAAACTCCTGGGCTCAAGAGATCCTCCTGCCTTGGCCTCCCAAAGTGCTGAGATTACAGGTGTGAACCTCCACACCCAGCCAAGGAACTTTTAAAGTTGGAGGAGGCCTTTATAGGTTGTATAAGCAAGGAAACTGAGACTGAGAAAAGGTGAGTCACTTGTTCAAGTTCACACAGTTAGTTAGAAGCTGAGCAGGGACCAGAGCCCACAGTATGTGGCTCCCAGTCCTTGGGTGCCAGCCTGCCTTTCCAGAACCACTCTGGGTGGCCTCCTCTAATTCTGTGTGCTCAGCTTAGTGCCAGTGCAATTTGTGGGCTATACTTACATCAGCCCCCTACACTCTACCCCAGCCCCCAGCTCATCCACAGTGTGTAAGACTGGGCCCTGGATGCTGCCCACCAGGCTAAAGGGTCTTCATGGCCCCTCTGCTGAATCCTTTGTCTCTGAAAACCCAAAGGCAAAAACTCTGGCCTGCTAAGAACAATCGTACCAGTCATGATTTTTACACTTACTATATCCTGGGCAACATCTCACTTACTTCCTACAACAACCCTTAAGGTAGATACTAATGTCTTCCCCATTTTTCATATGAAAAGGACAGCTTAGAGAGGTTAAATAACTTGCTGAAGGACACATAGCTGGTCTAACACCCAGTCCCATGCTCTTAACCATGCGGGACTGCCCCTCCTTAGGGACAACTGGAACCTAATTTCTTACACACACATGAGCACACATGCCTTCCTCTCACCCACACATGTGTCAACTGCCAAACTTTCTCCTTACCCACACTTCGATTCACACCTCTGTTCCTTATGCAAACACACACCAAACCTCCCACTTGTCCTCCCGGCTCATACATATAGAGACAAGCACAATGTTCTCATACTCCTAGTCCTAGTCCAGAACTGTGCACCCCCTGACCTCCAACCATCCCTGTCCCTGTTCACACACAACAGTAATGTCTCCGCATGACACTCATAAACAGCCCACAGATGTCACTCCCTCACTAGAGATGCAGGCTGACTCTGCAACCATATCTCAAGAGACCAGGCTATAACCCGTCAAGCCCCTTTGTTTGTTTTAAACTCTTGGCTTTTCTGCCCACCGGGACAGATGCACTATGCTGAGTTGCAGACTCCAGTCTCACAGGAGACTCCATTCCCTAATCTTTTTTCTGAGCTCAGTTCCCTTTTTCTGCTGGGCAGACCCTGCAAGCTCAGGTGGGCTTGGAGCTGCTCTACCCCATGCTCAGCCCTTATCTCTCCACTCCTTCAGTGGTGCTGATCGGCGAATCAGGTGTGGGGAAGACCAATCTACTCTCCCGATTCACGCGCAATGAGTTCAGCCACGACAGCCGCACCACCATCGGGGTTGAGTTCTCCACCCGCACTGTGATGTTGGGCACCGCTGCTGTCAAGGCTCAGATCTGGGACACAGCTGGCCTGGAGCGGTACCGAGCCATCACCTCGGCGTGAGCCCGGGCCTGGGGGGCTGCTGGGTAGTGGGAGTTCTGGGGAAGTCAAGGAACACTTCTGGAGGAGAAGTTGGGGTGGAGGAGGCAAGGGGGCTCAGCAGTGGGCTCTGGGGGTGGGGGTGGAGATCACAGAAGATAAAAGGTACTGTAAACAGAACCAGCACAAGCCAGGATATAGTAACACTGACTAGTACTACTAAAAGCAGGAATCATTGCCACTTACTAAGCCTTTGCTATGTGCCCAGGAAGGGACAAGGCACTTTACATTTGGCATTTTATGTAACCCTTAAAGTACCACAAGAGTAAAGTGCTATAATTAATTAATTTCTGTATAAATACAAGCAAGGTGAAATCAGGGTGGAACTGGGATGGGGGCAAGCTGCACGGATCGAGAGCGCCCCCTCACTTCCGCACAATGCTCTGCACTTGGCAACTTTCATCGAACCACAGATGGTCAAAAGCTAAATCTGCCATCTGCATTTTATGAAGACTCAGAGGACACATAGGAGGTTAGGCCTCCTGACACCACATCCAAAGTGACTCTTAGGCCAGGTGTGTTGGCTCACACCTGTAATCCCAGCACTTTGGGAGGCCAAGGTGGGTGGATTGCTTGAGCTCATGAATTCGAGACCAGCCTGGGCAACATGGCGAAATCCTGTCTCTACCAAAAATATAAAAAATTAGCTGGGCTTGGTGGTGCATACCCGTAGTCCCAGATACTCGGGAAGCTAAGGCGGGAGGATGGCTTGAACCTGGGAGGTGGAAGTTGCAGTGAGCCGAAATCGCCCCACTGCACTCCACCCTGGGTGACAAAGCAATACTGTGTCTCAAGAAAAAAGTGTCAACTGAGCGCGGCAGCTCATGCCTGTAATTCCAGCACTTTGGGAGGCTGAGGCGGGCAGATTACAAGGTTAGGAGTTCGAGACCAGCCTGGCCAACATAGTGAAACCCCCATCTCTACTAAAAATACAAAAATTGGTCGGGTGTGGTGGTAGGTGACTGTAATCCCAACCACTCGGGAGGCTGAGACAGGAGAATCACTCAAACCTGGGAGGTGGAGGTTGCAGTGAGCTGAGATCGTGCCACTGACTCCAGTCTGGCGACAAAAGTGAGACTCGGTCTCAAAAAAAAAAAAAAAAGTGTCTTTCAGTCAGTGTGAGGCCTAAGCATGTAAAATGGGGTCTGTCCGCCAGGGGGCAGGAAGCAAGAGTCGGGGCTTTGGTTACACACGCTCCTCGTTACCTGATCTCTCATGAGCCTCAGTTGACTCATCAATAAATTGGGAGTTAGACATCACTAGTTGAAGACATCCCATCCAACTCCAAGAGGGAGACTGGATGCTTGCAGTGATGCCTTGAATGGTCTGGCCAGGGACTGCTGCAAGAGGTAGGCATTCAGCTAATCCTAGGAAGATGGCCACAAGAGAGAAGAGGCCACTGTTGAGGAGCCATGTGAGGAAGATCTTGAAGGTGGCAGAGTTGGCAAAAGCCCAGATGTGCATTGGTGGAGAGTAGGGGCTAAAATCAGGATGAGGACCTGAGAAAGTAGAGGGGCTGGCTGTGAGGGAGTCAATGCAGATTTTAGAGCAGGGAGGTGAAACTTTTTTATGTAGTCAGTCAGTCAGTTGAAACAAATTTTCACTCTTGTTGCCCAGGCTAGAGTGCAATGGAGAGATCTCAGCTCACCGCAACCTCCGCCTCCCGGATTCAAGCAATTCTCCTGCCTCAGCCTCCCGAGTAGCTGGGATTACAAACATGCACCACCATGCCCGGCTAATTTTTGTATTTTTAGTAGAGATGGGGTTTCTCCATGTTGGTTAGGCTAGTCTCAAACTCCTGACCTCAGGTGATCCACCCGCCTCGGCCTCCCAAAGTGCTGGGATTACAGGCGTGAGCCACCACGCCCAGCCGAGGGAGGTGAAACTTTAGAGGCTCCAAGGCTAGTGTCCCTGGAAGGCAGAGGAGCCTTGGGCTGCTCTGTTGGGTTTTGGGCCCCTGGCCGCAAGTTTCTGTGTTTCCTGATCTCTAGTACTCTGATCCTGGGTGTTCCAGCTTGATGGCTCTGCTCTGATGCTGGGTCCGATGCCCCTGATCATCTCTCTGTCCATCCTTCTCATTCCCACCCAGGTACTATCGTGGTGCAGTGGGGGCCCTCCTGGTGTTTGACCTAACCAAGCACCAGACCTATGCTGTGGTGGAGCGATGGCTGAAAGAGCTCTATGACCATGCTGAAGCCACAATCGTCGTCATGCTTGTGGGTAACAAGAGTGACCTCAGCCAGGCCCGGGAAGTGCCCACTGAGGAGGCCCGAATGTTCGCTGGTGAGAGCCTGCCACTACCCAGGCTGACTCCTCCAAGCTTACCCCACCTTCCCCTTGCAGCCTCCCAGGCCCTGCCCCCACCCATAGAGCCCCAAGCCTGGCCTTCCTCTATACAGTCCTCTACTTCATCCCCTCTTCCTCAGGATTTCCCAGCACTTCCCCTTTGGGACCCTGTGTCTCCCATGATGTCCCACCACTTGCCCTGAGATTGTCTTTATTGATTTTTTTTTTTTTTTTTTTGAGACCGGGTCTCCATCTGTTGCCCAGGCTAGAGTGCAGTGGCGTGATCTCGGCTCACTGCAACCTCTGTCTTTTGGGTTCACGCCATTCTCATGCCTCAGCCTCCTGAGTAGCTGAGACTACAGGCATGCGCCACCACACCTGGCTAATTTTTTTTTTTTTTTTTTTTTTTTTTTTTGAGACGGAGTCTTGCTCTGCCACCCAGGCTGGAGTGCAGTGGCCGGATCTCAGCTCACTGCAAGCTCCGCCTCCCGGGTTTATGCCATTCTCCTGCCTCAGCCTCCCGAGTAGCTGGGACTACAGGCGCCCGCCTCGTCGCCCGGCTAGTTTTTTGTATTTTTAAGTAGAGACAGGGTTTCACCGTATTAGCCAGGATGGTCTCGATCTCCTGACCTCGTGATCCGCCCGTCTCGGCCTCCCAAAGTGCTGGGATTACAGGCTTGAGCCACCGCGCCCGGCCTAATTTTTGTGTTTTTAATAGATATGGGGTTTCATCATGTTGGCCAGGCTGGTCTCAAACTCCTGACCTCAGGTGATCCACCTGCCTTGGCCTACCAAAGTTCTGGGATTACAGGTGTGAGCCACTGTGCCCGGCCCATAGTTGATTTTAAGGCAGCCCTACCCTGCAATGCTCAAAGATCTTATGGAGAGGATACACTTCCCAGGAGTCTTCTGGGTTTAGAGGCAGCACAATATGGTGGTTAAGGGTGTTCTGGAGTCCCATGGCCCAGCCTCCCATCTGCTCTTTGCCAGTTACTAAATTGTGGGACATGGAGCAAGTTCCTTATGCGTTTTCTTTGTGTTTCTGGATTCAATTTTCTTTTCTTTTTTTCTTTTTTCTTTCTTTTTGAGACGCAGTCTCGCTCTGTCGCCCAGGCTGGAGTGCAGTGGTGCGATCTGGGCTCACTGCAAGCTCCGCCTCCTGGGTTCACGTCATTCTCTTGCCTCAGCCTCCTGAGTAGCTGGGACTACAGGCGCCCACCACCACGCCCAGCTAATTTTTTGTATTTTTTGGTAGAGACGGGGTTTCACCATGTTAGCCAGGATGGTCTCAATCTCCTGACCTTGTGATCCACCCGCCTCAGCCTCCCAAAGTGCTGGGATTACAGGCGTGAGCCACTGCGCCCGACTTGGATTCAGTTTTCTTTTCTTTTTCTTTTTTTTCTTTGAGACGGAGTCTTGCTCTGTCGCCCGGGCTGGAGTGCAGTGGCCGGATCTCAGCTCACGGCAAGCTCCGCCTCCCGGGTTTATGCCATTCTCCTGCCTCAGCCTCCCGAGTAGCTGGGACTACAGGCGCCAGCCACCTCGCCCGGCTAGCTTTTTGTATTTTTCAGTAGAGACGGGGTTTCACCGTGTTAGCCAGGATGGTCTCAAACTCCTGACCTCGTGATCCGCCCGTCTCGGCCTCCCAAAGTGCTGGGATTACAGGCTTGAGCCACCGTGCCCGGCCGGATTCAGTTTTCTAAATGAACCTACCTCATAAGTTGTTTTAAGAATTAAATGATCTGCTACATGCCAAGAGTTTAGCACATGGCAAATGTATATAGCAAACATTATTATTATTATTATTATTATTGCCTTTGACTCCCACAATTAATGGTGTGTTTCCCTTCCTGGCAGAAAACAATGGACTGCTGTTCCTGGAGACCTCAGCCCTGGACTCTACCAATGTTGAGCTAGCCTTTGAGACTGTCCTGAAAGGTTAGAGCCTACCTTTATTCTGCACCCCTATTCCATCCCCGTGGCTTCTGCAGGCAGCAGTATGAATGCAGACACTCAGCCCTCACCCCAGCTAATTTCTCAGCTCCTCTGTGGGTCCTGGCACTACTGCCTGTCCCCTTCAGTCCCTCCCCAGTGCCTCCCACTCAACCTGGAGCTCAGGGAGGGAACAGGCCACACTCCCCATGGGGCTGACTCTTGGTTCCTTCTCCACCCAGGTAAGTAGAAGGGACCCCAATGTCCACACTTCATTTCCTTCCTGCAAAACCTCCAGCAAGTGTAGCCACCCCCATGCTCAGAAGGGGCATGCGGTATGTGTGAGGGGTGGGGGAGGAGGGAGCATGGGCTCTAAATCTTCTGGCCTGATCACTGCCCCCTGCCCTCCCAGAGATCTTTGCGAAGGTGTCCAAGCAGAGACAGAACAGCATCCGGACCAATGCCATCACTCTGGGCAGTGCCCAGGCTGGGCAGGAGCCTGGCCCTGGGGAGAAGAGGGCCTGTTGCATCAGCCTCTGACCTTGGCCAGCACCACCCTGCCCCCACTGGCTTTTTGGTGCCCCTTGTCCCCACTTCAGCCCCGGGACCTTTCCTAGCCCTTTGGTTCCAAATATCGGACTGTTCCCTGTTCACAGCACCCCCAGGGTCTTAAGGTCTTCATGTCCTATCACAAATACCTCTTTTATCTGTCCACCCCTCACAGACTAGGACCCTCAAATAAAGCTGTTTTATATCAATGCCTGGTCATTCTGCTGCCTCCCGTCTGTTCTTCCTTTTCTCCTTGTCTGCACCTCCCCTTCAACTTTGGCCCCTCCTCTGAGTCCCTGATCCCCTTCCTCTGTCCTCCCCACAATACCTACTGCCCCTCAGGGCCAGCTGCCTCTGGAGTTCTGTGGTCTGGGGATGGTGCCAAGGGGATGGGAGGTGCCTGCCCTTCCCTCTGCCAACCCCCAGGGCAGGTGGGGGAGGGAGGAGAGCATGGAGGGGAGGGGGTATCTGGAAGGCGAGACAAAGGAAACCATCGGCGGGCACCATCTGGTGCCGAGGGCCCTGGTGCCAAGAACTGAGGTCACTGCAATGCCAGGGGCAAGGGGAGGAGGCAGCGGGAGATACAAGGGAGAAGAGGGGGTCAGGGCCTGTCCTATAGGTGTGTACTGGGGAAGGGGTTTTTAAGCCTGAGAGGTGGAAGGTCCAAGTCCTCCATCTAGACTTTTTTTTTTTTTTTTGAGAGGGAGTCTCACTCTGTCGCCCAGGCTGGGGTGCAGTGGTGCAATCTCGGCTCACTGAAACCTCCACCTCTCGGGTTCAAGCAGTTCTCCCTGCCTCAACCTCCCGAGTATCTGGAATTACAGGCGCCCACCACCACACTTGGCTAATTTTTGTATTTTTAGTAGAGACGGGGTTTCGCCATGTTGGCCAGGCTGCTCTCAAACTCCTGATCCCAGGTGATCCGCCTGCCTTGGCCTCCTAAAGTGCTGGGATTACAAGCTTGAGCCACCGAGCCGGGCCCATCCAGTCTTCTTCCTGATCCCAAAGAAGAGGGATGGATTGAATCTGGTGGGGTAAATGGGGAGGGTCCCTATCTCTTGGCTCTCTGCCCCCTTTCCATAGAGCCTAGGAGATGGCTGTCCAGGTAGCATCTATGTCTCCGCCTCACCTTCCCCTGTTCCTTTTTTTTTTTTTTGACGGAGTCTCACTCTGTTGCCCAGGCTGGAGTGCAGTGGCGTGATCTCAGCTCACTGCAACTTCCGCCTCCTGGATTCAAGTGATTCTCCTGCCTCAGCCTCCGAGTAGCTGGGATTATAGGCACGCGTTACCATGCCCAGCTAATTTTTTGTGTTTTTGGTAGAGACAGGGTCTTGCTATGTTGCTCAGGCTGGTCCTGAACTCCTGGCCTTAAGTGATCCATCCACCTCGGCCTCCCAGAGTTCTGGGATTACAGGCATGAGCCACTGCACCCAGTCACCTTCCCCTGTTCTTCAGGTCAGGGTGGAACAAGGCCTGACTGCACCTCCAAAGAAGAGAAGGGAGTAAATGGAGAGAAAAGGCAGGGGATTAAGAGCTTGAAGACTCAAGCAGAGCTATGGAGAGCTAAGAGGGGGAACTTAAGGGTGGCAAGGAACTCTGGAGACATCCACTACTCACAGGTGTGTAGGGAGCCCAAAGCCACACTAGAGGAAACCCCAAGCTGCAATCCCCACCCAGATCCTCCCACTCACCCCAAGATGGCACAGACTCATATGCTGAGAACAAAGACAGAGCCTTAAGTAATAGTACTTTTAATAAAATTAAGTTCTTAATAGCACATTTAATACATTAACCCTCCCCCTTCTTGGTTTCTCTGCATTTTGTGCAACATCACTTTGACTTGACTATTCTTGGGTCTGTTTTATTTCCCGCTTTTATTTTGCTTTTGAAATCTTTTTCCTTGGTGGATTTGTATGTGTCTTCACTAGATGCCTCAAATTAAGTCTGACCACAATCCTACTCTACTTTCTACAGTGGAGAGACCATCCTCCCTGCCCCAGGGCTGTCTCCACCCACCCCCCCCTTCCCCACCCGCACCCTCGAGTGGGGAAGGGGAAGCCCTCCCCACCCCAGACGCTACCATCCCAAACTAGCGGGGTTTCTAGGACAAAAAGAGCAGGGGGAATCTGTCCCTAGGTGGGGCAAGAAGAGTAAATTGGGGAGAGGGAGATGTGTTTGGGGTCTAGGGCCAGGGAGGGACATGGCAGAGTCATTGGTGTAATGAATGAAGCAGGCTCCTCCTGCCTAAAGGAGAGCCAAGGGGCCTCTCCACCCCCTTGGATAGGAGGGGAAGGCCCAGTGATTGCAAGCTGGGGTTGGTAGAAGGCAAGTGCTTTAAAAATGTTGATTTCTCACAAGCAGAAGCCAAGCCCCCCAGTTTTGTGTGGGGAGGGCAGTGTGTTCCCAGGCCAGGGCACAGTGGATGACCACTACCTGAACACTTACAGATGGAGGTGAACTGGAGCAGAGGGTTAGGGTTGGAGTCACCCAAAGTCCCCGTGCCTTTCCCTTGCCTCTGTGCCCATGGGGATGCCTTTCTCCCAGGCCTTCAAGGACAGTGTCTCCACTCCACTCCGTGGGAAGTCCTTCTTGGAATCTAACTTTTATGAGACAAGAAAGCACTTTGCAAGTAGGTGAAGAACCAGTCAGCTTTAAAGAACAATTATTGAGATTGTTACCGCCACTGCTGCCATGGAGGTCAAAGCTAAGTGGATGGGAACAGGGGTAGGGGACTGATCCCCTCAGTGTTCTTGAAGCTCTGAAGGTGAGAAGCGTGTGTGCATGTGTGTCTGTTTGTGGAATGACTTCCCAGGCTCTTAAATCAATCTGTAGAGAAGTGGACCGAGGTCACACTTCAAGAAGGACTTCCTCAGTTAGGCCTGGGGGAAGCAGGCATGGGAGGGTTTGAGCTGGGAGCCCCAGGGGAGGACATACCACATTGGAGTATGGGCTGCCCAGGTACTAGGGGTGCAGGTGAATGTGCTTGGCCTCCTCTGCTGCCCTCAGCCCAGCCCCTGTCTTATTGAGATGATCAGTGTGCATCCTTTCCAAGACCCTGGGAAACGAACCCCTCATTTCTTTGTCCTACAATTTAAAAATCCAAGGATTCTCAGAATCAACCCCAGCAGACTGGAAGCTCCCAATCTTCAGCTAGCAACCTGCTCCAACCCTGATATCTGAAGATGGGGTAACTCAGGGTGGACTCAGCCACTTCCCTCCTCTATTTATCTTTTCCTTACGACTTGTATACATTCTACTGGACCCAGGGGCCCTCAATGCTACTAAACTTTAAGCTATCTGAATATTGTCTACTAAGTAACTAGTAATTGTTTCTTTCTCTCTCTAGGATTATATGAAATAAATTTGAATTATTATTATTAATAATTATTATTTTGTAGTATTCTTTTCTTTTAAACCCCTCGGTTTCTCTTTTTCTTCTCTTTCTCGTTTTTGGTTAAAAAAAAAAAAATCTAGATCTCTTAAATCTCACACATCTCTGAGGGTTCCTATAGGCCTGCTAGGCCTCAATTCTGGATTTCCCCTCCTCACTTGCCCTGGAACAGGGCAGGGGAAAGTGGTGGGGGACACCCCAGGATCCTCAGTCCTTAGTCCTACAGCTTCTTCCTTTCTTGTTAATCCCTTTCTTTGTTTGGCTCTGCCGGCTCCCCTGAGGGGGAGGGGGAGAGGGGAGGAGGAGTTCATGGAGTGAAATCCAATCTACTGGAAGGGCCCCAGGAGGGACCGGGTTCCCCGAGCTCCTCTCTCCACCATTCATCCCGGGATGCTCCCCCAAGAAAAGCAAATGACATTCCTCCCCAAAAAAAAGTGGGGGAAAAAAGCAACGTAAACCCAAACATATATTAAAAACACTTTTTTTTTTTTAAGATTTAACTCTGAATACAAATGTATTTTTTCTTCTTCTCTCCCTACATATATTCTAAACCTTCTAAAGTTTTTTTATTTTTTTAAGGATCACTTTATCATAAAATAAAATATCCTTTTCATATAATAAATTACCTAATAAAAAGTCTTTTTTTTTCATATTAGCCCAGGTTCTTTGCTACATTTATATGGTAATAAACGCCTTTATTAAAATAGAATATTAAATTATAAAGAACTGCTTTTTTTTTTTTTTTTTTGCTATTTTTGTTTTCTCTCCTCTGTGTTGGTCGCCTGTCTCGCTCCCTCTCATGCTCTCTTTCTCTCCTCTATTTTGTCTCACTACGCGTGTTTCGTGTTTGTTTCTAGGTTTGGCTCAGTTGGTAAGGGTGGGATTGAATTTGCTGAGCCCCCTAGTGTAACAGTCTTCTGCCTTTGTGGGTAAAGAGTGGAGAGGGGGAGGGGGATCGACAGACAGACATCCCTTCTTCCCACCCCCCTCCCCACCTGCCCCCGGCAACCGAGGGTGCCCATTTGGTTTGGTTTCTATTGTACAGACATCTCAGGATGGCTCACATAGGTGGGAAGGAGGGAAGTCGTCACAGGGCAGTTTTCTTGGCTGTGACCTCCTTCCCCTCCCCTCCCTGGCTGGTGTTCTGGAGGGGAAGGCTGTGGAGAGGTGTTAATTCTCGACAGGAGGAAGGAGAGGAGGAAATCCCCTCTGCACCTCCACCTGCTCCATCCAGGAAGAATGGGACACTGGAGCTTTAAGTGCTCAGACGATCACTCAGAACAGTCCCACCCCATTATTTACAAGGATCTCCTGGGACTCCCATCCCTCCATCCTCTCTTGGCCCGGCCAGCGGAACCAGAAGGGTGGAGAGCTGGTGGCAGCCCCAAATGAGCAGGAGGGAAGCAGCAAAGGGGGTGCAAGGCCTGTAACAATATGTGATTCTCAGAATAGGCCCTGCTGCCCCCCAATCCTGCTTTGCCCCAGGCTGACCCCTCTCTGAAGACCTGGCTTCTCCTCAACCACATCGGGTGGGACACAGACTCCATGATTTGCATGGAGGATTCAAGCTAATAAGGATTCAAGCTAATAAGGATTCAATAAAGGTTCAGGTCAGGTTGAGAGGGGTGCAGGGAGTTGGGCACTGCATGGGAAGAGCAGCTCTTTCCTCCACCAGTCTCTCCTCCTGCCTCATGCCCTTTCCTGCTCCTTTAAATAGCAGACACACTACTCTGGCGCCCCCAATTCCACAACCAGAATACCCAGTCCAAGAACTACTCCCTAAATATAATGCCCATAGGTGATGAAGGTAGGGGTTTGACCCTTTACCCCAGTATTAGTCCCCTCCTCACATTTTCACTGAGAATGGGGATACATTCCATAAAGAATTTGAGATGTTTCTTTGGAGGAGTTGGGGAGAGGGCCTCTAGATGCCTGAAGAGGAATGGAGGGACCAATCAAATATTCCTCCCCCTACTTCTCCCCAGGAGGATGGTGTCCCCAAAGCTGGGCTGGAAGGGGCGGGGCAAGGGGAAGGGAAGAAAGACAAAGACAAGGAACAGAGCTGGGAGTGACAGCCACCAAAAGAAAGCAAAGCAAAGAGCTGGAGGGAAAGGAAAGAGTTGAGGAAAGGGGAGATCCCAAAGGAAGGGAAGAGAGTGAAGGGGGGAGGGGTGGGGGCAGACAGGAGCACTCCTCTCCAGATTCCTCTAGCCCAGCTTTAGGGGGACAGATGGCTTCTGAGCCTTTCAGCCATAGAAGCGATTGACATGCTTCTCTCCCCCAACCCCTAGAAGATCTACGCAACTTCTGATAGGGCTCCAAGTCCCTTACACCGCTGGAAACTGATGACAGTTTCACAAACAGGATATGGGGGTGGGGTGGGGGGTAAAGGGTCATGCTAGGAGGTCGGAGGTCAGGACCAGAGGGCTTAGGGATTGGAAAGAGCACCTCTAGATACAGGTGGTAATTCTCCCTCTCCCTTTTCTCCACCCCCTCCTCGCAAGAAGGGGTGGAGTGACACACAGCGGGGGAGGTGGGCAGAGGGCGTCAGAATGCCTTGGCGGCCACCTCTTCTCTGGCAAAACAAAAGTTTCTCTTAGCTGCTTCCAGATTTAAGGGTGTGTTGAGGTATCAGAGTTGTAACTCTAGTAAAATTTTCAGTCTGGCCCCCTCCCAATCTTTCCAGGACAGGGTGACCAGAGGCTCTGAAAGTGGCCCACCCTCCAGCCACCACTGCCTCCCTCCCCCCTTCCCCAGCGAGCGAGTATCTCTAAGCACCTTGCCCCTCAAATCACCGCTTTCCAAAAGGCCTTAGTGGAAAACAGGTCCAGGGTGGGCCCCGTGGAGTGGGCCCCGGAGGCAAGGGGCACGGGACTTAGGAGAATATTCGGATGGCTTGCGTGGCTGTGATGTGGCAGACGGGACACTCTGGGTCCGTCCTCTCGCAGATGCGTACTGCACACTCCATGCAGAACAGGTTGTGTCCGCAGGGCACAAGGGCGGCAGTCACTTCGCTCTCAAAGCAGACCATGCAATCCCGCCCGCCGCTGGGGCTCCGCAGGCCGCCTCCACCAAGTTTAGAGAAGCCCTGGAGCGGCTCTCCAGGGGGCCGCCTAGGGAGTCCGGCCAGCTCTGGTCCCGCGGAAGTCGCAGGGGAGCGGTGTGCGCCCGGGGGCCCAGCGCGGGCCTTGGCGGAAGAGGAGGAGGAGGAGGAGGCAGAGGAGAAGAGCACGGAGGTGGGCGTGGCGTTCTCCTGGCCCGCCCACAGCGGGGGGCTAGTCTCCGCCACGCCGTAGTACACATCCTGCTTGCCCACGCCATAGCCTGGAAAGAGGTACCCGCCGTAGCCAAAGTCCCCGCCCTGCTCACCCAGGCGTGGGGCCTCAAAGCCAGAGTCCACTCCGCACTCGCCAATGCAGCCCAGGCTGTTCTGCCGGAAGGTGGAGAGGGGCTTGCAGCCGGGCGGGTGCACCCGCCAAGCGTCGGAGTAGCGGCTATCGAGTGCAGCGTCGGGGCTCCCCGCCAGGAAGTCGTTTTCATTGTTGTACTCAAGGATCTTGCCAGTGCGCACCGCGATGTGCGTCTCGATCTCCTCGCGCGCACGCTCCACGTTGCCTGGGGCACCCGTGATCTCGAACACGGGGTCGCGGTCACGGCTTGGTGTGATAATGTATGTGTTGGTTTGCTGCTGGATGCGCTTGATGGTTGCCCCTTTGGGGCCCACCACCAGCCCCACCACGCGGTAGGGCACCCGCACACGGATGGTCACCTGGCCAGGCAGAGCAGGAGCTACGCCAAAGGCGGCGCCTGACTTGTTGCGGGAGGCACGGATCATGGAGAAGTGCTCCGCTGCTGAGATGATTTCCCGCCGGGCGGTGGCCACGTCCTCCCGCCGCCCTGTCACCATGAACACTGGCTCCTCGCCTCTCACCGGAGTCTTGATGTAGGTGTTGGTCTTGGCCCTCAAGGCCTTAATCTTGCAGCCTGGGATAGGGCGGGGAAGGAGAGAGACAAAGAATTGCACACAGCAAGGTTTGTGCTGGGACCAATAAATTCCTGATCCTCACCCAAATACCTAGCCTCCCAGGAACCCTTCAGTCTACCCTTTGAAATGCCCACTGCTGACTTGAAGAACCATTCCACACACTTGAAGAACACAGACCACCCTGACTTGAAGAACCCATTTATCAGATCTCAGATGTACCTAATGTCTCTATCAGCCACAGATTTCAAAATGTACTAACTTTCCCTGAGTTCCATTCAGGGCCCTCCAAATTCATTCACTCCTCAAAACCCCCAAATAATCACTGACCCTCCCAGACAAGGTGGTAACTCAAAATCCATTCATAAACTACATTCCTTTCCCCCAACATTTGCTCTTCCTTCAATTTCTCTACTGATGCCTGGCTACTCACAAACTTCCAAATCACTTAATCACACCCCACATCTGTCACTGACCCTGATGTTTCCACAGAACCCCAATGTGCTCAGTAACCTCACAATCTACTCATGTGACCCTTGATCATTAAAAGTGTCCTCCAAACTACCCAGGGACCACTGAAGTCTATCTGCTCTATGACTGCCTCACATGCCTTCCACTCAGTAGTTTCTCTCAGTGGGCCTCAAATTCATAGTGAGTTTGCAGCAGCGAGTAGGGTGTGGGGGACTGGGAAGGGTCTGAGAATCATAATTTCAAGGAGGAAAGGAGGAGTATGGAAATAAAGAAACTTCTGTGTGAGGGAACAGTGCCCAACCCCGTGTCACTCTTGTCCCCCTGTACCCTGGGGGCAAGAGAACTGAGCTGGGCTGGGGCTGAGTAGGGTGAGGGAGAGGTATTGTGGATCCACACTCCTGCTTTGAAGTAGGAGTGAGTTAAAGCTGGGAGGTTAGGGAAAGGCAGGAAGAGAAAGAAGAAAAATGAGACAAAGAGAGACAAAGAGGGAGAAGGCTAGAGAGAAAAGTAAGGGCTACTGTTTCTAAAAGCTGCTGACCTGGGGTCTGAACAAGTCCCTCTCCTCCTTACCTACCTTCCTCTTTCCTGCTCCTAGCTTCACACAGAGCTTCCAAGACTCATGCCCTTTTGGGAAGCACACGTCACGTGTGTGAGTTCGTACACATGTACCTAAGAGATGTGCCTTTATCTAAATAATATTTATGGGGCCAATCTAATGTATACTTTTATACACCTCTTTCATACACACATCAAGTCCCTGTGTTTCAGCCTTTCATACATCCCACTGTCCATCCCCATCCTCCCCAGCACACAAACAGCACATTCCTATACACACCCACACCCACGACTTTCAACCCCATTCACATAGAGACTCACTCACACCCTTCTCTGAGCACAATTCACTATTACCTTTTTCTCTGCAACCGAAACCAAGTGGTCCTACTTTTCTGCCTCTGCCCCAACCCTCCAACCTGAGACCTGAGGTGAGCTCATTTTTTCCTCCTTCCTCCACTCCAGATGGCTGCTGCTTCAATGCTGGCAGATTGGGGGGTGGGGGAGAGAGAGTAGGTTGGGGCCCCTCCCCTCACTTTTTTTTTTTTTTTGAGACAGAGTCTTGCTCTGTCACACAAGCTGGAGTGCAGTGACATGATCTTGGCTCACTGCAACCTCCGCCTCCTGGGTTCAAGCGATTCTCCTGCCTCAGCCTCCTGAGTAGCTGGGATTACAGGCACCTGCCACCACACCCGGATAATTTTTTGTATTTTTAGTAGACATGGGGGTTTCACCATGTTGGCCAGGCTGGTCTTGAACTCCTGACCTCAGGTGATCCACCCGCCTCGGCCTCTAAAGTGCTGGGATTACAGGTGTGAGCTACCACACTCTGCCCCCTCCCCTCACTTTTAAAAGACCTTAAGGAGAATTTGCTTGTTCTCTCTTGTCTTCAGACCTCTTGGCAGTTAAGAAGTCCTACCTGTTGTCCAGCCCACATCCTTGCTGCTTTAATGTCAGTAAAGGATTGTTCTATTTTCGAGGTATGGAGGGTCGCAAAACAGTGAACTCCGCTCTCCTACCATTTCTGCTCACATAATCGTTTGATGGGCACCTGGGTTCTGGCTCTAAGTTTTGGGTCCAAAAACTTAAATGAGAGCTAAGTATCTTTAGCAGTTGGGGTTGGGGTGAGGAGGACAGGCCAAGACATCCCAGTAAGAAGAAATGCTAGAGGCCTGGAGGTGCAAAACTGGTGGTGGGTCTCTTCCTGGGTTCTGCAACCTCGAAGAAGCATCTCTTGAAGGGAAGACCTACTGGGCTTCACCTTCCTAGAGGTCAAACAGAGGAGTACTAACACTGCAGCAGGAAGAGGGAGGTTAGACAAGAGGGAGGACTTCCATATACTTGACTGAGGGGTAGGCTTATCTTTTGTGAATAAAAAATCCCCTTACTTTTATGAGGGACAAGCCCATCTGATGCGGAGGCAGAAGAGGAAAGAATGACTCCATTAAATTCCGGGACCTCCCAAGACCACCCCCACACCCAAGAAAAGGTAGCAATGTCAGTCCCCACCCAATTCCAGGGCTTGGATCCCCAGTTTCTGACAAGAGGAAATCCAACTTTCTAAATCAGAAATCTCAAGAGATGGAGTGCCCCAGGGGAATGAGGGCTGTGTAGGGGAGTGGCATCTTCCCCTCCTCCATTCTGGATCTCTCGGTGAAATCCCCCTAACCCCCAGCACTCCCAGTGGATGAGGTGGGATGTGGAGTAGGGGCCCCCCTGGCCCGCCTCTCCTTTTCCTCCGCCAGAAGCCGGCCTCCTCCCGCACTCCCAGCCGGAATGCAGCTCCTCTATTGTTCCCCACTGTGGGACAGCTCCTCCCCCACTCCTCCCCCACCCCACACCTCCCCAGCCCAGCCTCTTTGCAATTTCCAAATCCCGCCCCCCCCACTCTCCTTGGAGAAGCCAGGAGAGGGAAGGGTCCCCAAGATCCCGTCTGCTCAATTTGGACCTTCACCAACACCCCCACCCACCCACCCACCCAGGGATGCTGGAGCAGCAGAGGGTGTGGTACCAGACATACTACGCTGGATTAATTCTGCACCCCCTCCCAACAGACCCAGACACACGCCCTCCACCAAATTTCCAGGTGAAGGTTTCTTACCCTCCAGCATTCCCCCTTCTGCCCTGTCCTACTCTTTCACTACCAGAGACCCCTCTCTAGGCCTCTGGCCCAAGGCCGTGGCCAGCCCAGAACAAAAGCCAGAGAGGGAAGAGGAGAGGTCCAAGCCAGGACGTAGCACTTCCTTGGAGACACCCCTTCCAAAACCCCAGAGACAGTCCAACTTTGGTGTGTGGGTGACCACAGGACCCCCTCCTCTCAGCAGCCCCCCTCAACGCCTCTTCCCCAGGCTGGGACCCTCCCTTGGGCCACACCCCCTTCCATTCCTACACTCAGCCCAACAAAGAGACAGATACTCAGTCTGGCTTCGAGGGCCAGGTCTCCCCCAAAGTCTGTAACTCCAGGCGGCTGGGGGTCCCAGGGGTGCCCCCTCCCCAACGTAGGAGCAGATATCAGAGTACAGGCTTCTGAGTAACTCTTTGCACATTCCGTCAGTTTTTCTGGTTAGGAGTGGACACCCCCTCCGGACAGCCTCCCTGGATTGGGAGACCGATCCCCTCCCCTTTCCCTCTTCCAGTGCGAGGATATTTCTTTGTCTAAGGGCAGAGCTCTGGGAGAGGAAAGATCTGGAGAACCGTCCCGACTAGGGGTAGCTGGGAACTTTGTGGCACTTGGAAATCAGGGTAGGGGGCGGGTCTCTCTTTGTGGGGAAGGGACAGAGCCGGAGGCGGGCAAGAAGGGAAGAAATGAACTTTCCGCGCTAGGGACGGGGTGACCCCACTACAGTCCCTCTCAGTGGTCCCGGCGCCCCGCTTACCTTGCCTGCCCACGATCTCGGCCACGTGCTCGGAGGTGGGCACGGGAACACACTCCGTGGTGTTGCTGCTGCCCTTCAGGCGCAGCTCGGCCTCTTTGTAGAGAGCGCAGAGCTTGGCGTCGCTCGCCCCTTTGGGGGCGGTGGGGGGCTGGGGCGTCTGCGCCGCGGGGGCCGCCGTCGGGGCGGCCGGGGGCGCCGCGGGCGGCGGCGGCGGGGCCGGCTGCGGGGGGGCGGCCGCTGCGCGGGGGCGCCGCCCCCCCCACCTCCCCCGTCCTCGCCCGCCGTGGGGGCGGGGGGCTCCCCCAAACCCAGGAGGCAGAGTTGATCGAGAGCCAGCTGAAGGGCGCGCTCGTCTTCCAGCAGCCCTCGGTCCTTAGCGCTTCCCCCGAAACATCCTAGTTCTCCAAAGCCCCCATTTCTTTCCATTATTCCAGATACCACTAGACTAGGCATGGCGAAACAAAAGCTGGGGGAGAGAGAGAGGGAGAGAGAGAGAGAGAGGTGGTGGAAGGGAAAAGAGGAGAGAGGAGGGGAGGGGAGAGGAGAGGAGGGGGTGTGTGGGGAGGGGGAACAAAGAACTGGGGAGGGGGGAAGAAAGCGAGATAGAAAGATAGACCCTCCCCCTAAGCCCCCCTCCCCAAACACCCTGTAACCCGACTCCCCTCGCCCCAGCCCCCGGGGTGGGGGTGGGGGGAAAGAAAAGCAAAACCAAGAAAGCAGATCTCCTCTCCTCTCCGGGGTTGACGGGGGGCGGGGGGCTGCAGGATCTCTGCCCCCACCCCTCCCGCCTCGGACCTGGGAGTCTCTAGCCCCCGCCGTCCAGGCGCCCCCGTTAGGCTCCCGCACCGAGCCCCAGTCCGGGAGCGGCGCTCAGTGGCCCCCAATAGAGCCCAGCCCCTTCCAGCGCTCAAACTCTTTTGTTTTAAATGAACTGGATGGAGCAGCATGGAACTGACGGGAGGGGGGCGCGCCGGGGGCGCCCGGGGCATGCCGGGAGTTGTAGTTTCCCGCCCTTGGGGGCGCGGGGACAAATTCCTTGACCCGAGGATAGTGCCCTTCGGTCTTTCCTCGCAGCTCCCGGTCAGGCTAGGGGTGGGATGGAAGTCGAGGTCCCTAATTTTGTAAGGGGAGGGTGCGGGGAGAAGGGGTAGTATGCGGAAACGGAGCGGGTTTGAAGCTGTCTAACGCCGCGCGCCCCCTCCCAGGACCCGCTCCTTCCCCGCGCCGGCCGGTCCTGGGGGCCCGCTTTTTTATGGAAATGAGGGGGGGGAAGCTGTCCCCGCTCGCTCACTGCGGCTTTCTTTCCCGCTCCCCTCTCCCCCCTCCCTGCCGCGCTCCCTCTCCGCTTCCCCCTTCCGCTCTCCCAGAGTCGATCCCGGAGCCCGGCCGCGGGGAGAGGTTCTCGGCCGAGAAGACAAAGCCCGCAGCAGCGATGGGGAGAGAGCTGGGCTCTGCGCATTGTGGGGGCCAGGAAGGGGTGCCAGGCTGGGGCTGGAGCCCCCTGGCAAAGGATGGGGTCCCCTCATCCCTAAGCAGCAAGCCATCTCCTCTCGTCCGCCCCCCGCCCCCCCAGTCTCGGAGATCTCAGAGGCACCGACTGGGAGGTGAGTTAGTTCACGTCCTTCTGCTCGGTGGAGGGGGTCGGGAGGGCGGTGGACTGATGAGGTGCGGAGGTTGAGGGAGTGGAGGAATAGAAGTGGGAGTCGGACGGAGAGTGGGGAGGCAGGAAAAGTCTTAAAGGCCTGGGGTGACTTAACCGTTTGGGGTGAGGGCCTTGAGCTTTGGGTGTGACAGAAGGAGGGAGGAGAGACCAGGATGGACTGGGAACCCAGACTTCCTTCAGGCCTGGGCTGTGAATACAGCTTGGGGTGATCTGTTCTTTAGCACTCATCGTAATTTCCACTGTGTTTCCTCCACCCCTCTCCCATTGAAAACCTATTCAGGGCCGGGCGCGGTGGCTCACGCCTGTAATCCCAGCACCTTGGGAGGCAGAGGCAGGTGGATCACCTGAGGTCAGGAGTTCGAGACCAGCCTGACCAATAAGGTGAAACCCCGTCTCTACTAAAAATACAAAAACTAGACGAGCATGGTGGCAGGTGCCTGTAATCCCAGCTACTCAGGAGGCTGAGACAAGAGAATTGCTTGAACGCGGGAGGCGGAGGTTTGCAGTGAGCCTAGATCCTGCCACTGCATTCCAGTGAGACTCCGGCGCCCCCCCCCTCCCCGCCTACACACACACACACACAACCATTCACTCCCGTTTGACTCCGGAAATTCGGTGAGAATGAAGTTTGTAAGGCTTGGAGAATTAGGCACTTTTAGAGTTTCAGGAAGGTGGAGTGTAATGCAATTTTTTCTTCTCCCTTTACCCCATATCTTCTGCATTTATTTTATATCACCCTTTTTGTGTCTGGATCTTTCCCAAGGGAAGAAGGGATGACACTGCAGCTTGAGGGCTCGAGGTCAGACTTTAAGAAGAACTTCCATAAAGAGTTTTATAACAGTGGGTGGGTGAGCCACAGTGGTAAGGTGTCCTTCTCTGGAGTGACTTGAAAAACAAAAATCTGAACTAGTTTGTAAGGTAAAGTCCTGCTGAGAGGCAAGGGAACAGATGAATTGACTTCACAGACTTAGCAATGTGGGGCCTTGAGGGCTGAGCTGTTTTTTTTTTTTTTTTTTTGAGACGGAGTCTGGCTCTGTGGCCCAGGCTGGAGTGCAGTGGCCGGATCTCAGCTCACTGCAAACTCCGCCTCCCAGGTTCACGCCATTCTCCTGCCTCAGCCTCCCAAGTAGCTGGGATTACAGGCGCCCGCCACCTCGCCCGGCTAGTTTTTTGTATTTTTTAGTAGAGACGGGGTTTCACTGTGTTAGCCAGGATGGTCTCGATCTCCTGACCTCGTGATCCACCTGTCTCGGCCTCCCAAAGTGCTGGGATTACAGGCTTGAGCCACCGCGCCCGGCCGAGGGCTGAGCTGTTTAGCCCAGTTCCCTAAACTGTTTCTTGGAAAGAGTGAGTTTGCACACTAATGGGAGTGCTGGAACCTGAGCTGAGGATCTCAGAAGGGGTGAGTTTGTGGGGGCGGGGGGGAGCGGAGTTGGCACACTGCAGGGCTTTTTTTCCTTTGCTAGGCAGAAGATCCAGGGAAGGAGAACCTTGACTGAGGAACCCGGGAGGGCCCTGGAGTTGGGGAAGTTTGCCCCCTGGACTGGGGATTTAACATAAGATCAACAGTAAACCTTATTGTGGGATTTGATGCTACTGCCACCAAGCAAGAATGAAAGAGGAAGAATTGGAGAGACAGGGTCCTGGAGAGTGGTCTGTTTCTGCCTCTTGTCCCCTCCTTCTGTCCCAGGAACCTGGATTGCAGAGACTGTGGTACTGGGGACCATGGGGTCTCTTTGGGAGAAAGTTTTGGCTTTGTGGACCAGGTGACTCTCTTTCACATTAATAGAAATAGCAAACAGTTGCATAGGACTTATTGTGTGCTAGGCATTTTTGTGGGGCCACCAGCTGGGCTGAACCTTCCTGTCCCCACTGAAATGAGATTCCCCCCAGACTCCCACCCTGAACTTGCCCTGCCTCTGCTTTCCTCCCCACTAAGCTAATTAAAGCAGGAGGTTAATCACCAAAGAAGCCTTGGGGATTTGGCCAGGGAGGAAAACAAAGGGCAGAAACAAATATGTATGAGTGGGGAGGGGGCCAGCTGCTGAATGGGGAAGGGGCTGACTGAAAGGTGGGGCGGGCGAGGCAGAGTCTCTACTGGACCCGCTTCGTCCCTGATCCACCAACAAGAATGAATCAGTCCTCTGGGTAAGTTAATGTCCACCCTCAGGATTCCATTGGGACTCCAGACAAATTTCCTTCACAGCAGATGTGAGCCTGGCACCTGGAGGGCGAAGGATATGTGTGTGAATGCAGTTAGGTGTGTGACATGGTGTACATATGAGAGTGTGTGCTGCAGATCATGTGGGAGAGTGCCCAGGTGCAGGGGAGGCCCAGGGTAGGCACCCTGAGGAGCTGGATGCTCAGAGCGTTTTTTACGAGTCCTTCGCTGTCTCCCGGAGGCTGGTGGCCTCCTTTGTTCGGGAGACCCCCCACCCTCAACTGAGAAGCTAGATTTCTGTCTACAGGCTCTCCTTTTCCCCGACTGCCTAATCCAGAATTATGGCAATGAAAGCAGAAGGTCTTACTTAAACAACACTCCTCACTCTCTGCCTTATGACCAGAAAGGTGTAGTGGTGGCATATTTGTCCCCTTCGGGACTTTGGAGAACAGCACTATGTCTCTCATCTTCATCATGGTCCCCAACCCTAGCAGTGCAGAACCTAGCATGCAGCCCTGCCCAGAACAGAAGCTCAATAGGGTACGTTGAGTGTAACTGCATTTTTTTTTTTGAGACAGAGTCTCGCTCTGTCACCCAGGCTGGAGTGCAGTGGCGCGATTTCCGCTCACTGCAAGCTCCGCTGCTTCCCGGGTTCACGCCATTCTCCTGCCTCAGTCTCCCTAGAAGCTGGGACTAGAGGTGCCCGCCACCACGCCAGGCTAATTTTTTTGTATTTTTAGTAGAGACGGGGTTTCACCGTGTTTGCCAGGATGGTCTCGATCTCCTGACCTCGTGATCTGCCCGCCTAGGCCTCCCAAAGTGCTGGGATTACAGGCATGAGCCACCACGCCCGGCCGTAACTGCATTTTTACAACTTTATGGTGTCAGGAGGAAAATGCAGGTCTCCAGAGATAAACATGCTGCTTATTCTGCCACTTTGGGCAGTCATTTATTGCTGAGCCTGAGTTTCCTTATCTCTAAAATTGAAATAATAAGCCAAGGTCTGGCAGGGTGTGATGGCTCATTCCTGTAATCCTAACACTTTGGGAGGCCAAGGTGGGTGAATCACTTGAGGCCACGAGTTTGAGACCAGCCTGGGCAACATGGCAAAACCCTGTCTCTACTAAAAATACAAAAATTAGCTGGGCGTGGTGGTGCACACCTGTAATCCCAGCTACTTGGGAGGCTGAGGCATGAGAGTCACTTGAACCAGGAAGCAGAGGTTGCAGTCAAGATTGTGCCATTGCACTCCAGCCTAGGTGACAGAGGGAGACTCTGTCTCAAAAAATTAAATAAGCCAAGGTCCTAACACAGTGCCTGGCTATCTTAAGTGTTCAATCAGTTTTAGTTTCCTGGCCCTGGTTGTTCTCCCCTTGTGTTTGACTTTAGCCAGATTATGCTCTTCATGAATTTTCATTCGTTCATTCATTCATTCATTCATTCAGCCAACCACTTCCTATTGAGCTCCTGGGATGTGCCAGGCACTGGAGGAGATTTATTCTGACCCATCATAGGTCACTTGAAGTCACTTCTAGGTCTAGACTTGCTGAAATAAAATCATTCCAAACAAATAGCAAATAATTCTAAAAATGATTCCTGTTAAACCCTGGAATGCAGGTGACCTCTGACTCTCTCTCTCTGTCTCTCTCTCTCTTTCTCTCTCTCTCTCTCTTTTCTGTCTTTCTTGCACAAGCCAGGCTTCTGGCCTCATGCCTGGGGAACAAAGGACCCTGTTGAGTTGTTGAGTACATACACACACACAAGCCAGGCTGCAGGGCAGGAAAGGTGACCCAGTGGAGAGTCCAGGGTTCTTGTGGAGGTTGGGAGATAGGAGTGGGGTGGATGATCCAGACTGTGTGCTTGTGAGTTGTATCCCTTCTTTTTTTTGAGACAGAGTCTTGCTCTGTTGCCAGGCTGGAGTGCAGTGGCGTGATCTCGGCCCACGGCAACCTCCGCCTCCTGGGTTCAAGCTATTCTCCTGCCTCAGCCTCCTGAGTAACTGGGATTACAGGCATGTACCACCACACCTGGCTAATTCTTGTACTTTTAGTAGAGATGGGGTTTCGCCATCTTGACCAGGCTGGTCTTGAACTCCTAACGTCAGGTGATCCGCCCCCACTTTGGCCTCCCAAACTGCTGGGATTATAGGCGTGAGCCACCATGCCCGGCCAGGAATTGTATCCCTTCTTTCCTCTGAGCACTTCTGAGCACCTGTTATCACTGTCTGAACATTCAGTACCAAGGGATAGGGGTGCACACCTAACACTTGCCCCTCCTTAGCCCTGTTCTCAGAACCCTGAGGGAGGGAGACACAGGAGGCTGCCACCCAGGCTGCCTTACCAAGCAGACTGGCCCTTAGAGAGGTCATCTCCCCCATCTTCCTGCTTTTATCGGGAGGCCTTCTCTATCTGTCCTAGTCAGCTGAACCTCCTCTCCCATGCATAATAGAATTTTCCTATTTTCTTTTCTCTTTTTTTTTTTTTTTGTTGGGGGACGGAGTCTCGCTCTGTCGCCCAGGCTGGAGTGTGGTGGCGCCATCTTGGCTCACTGCAACCTCTCCCTCCTAGGTTCAAGCAGTTCTCTGCCTCAGCCTCCTGAGTAGCTGGGATTACAGGCGCCCGCCACCATGCCCGGCTAATTTTTGTATTTTTAGTAGAGATAGGGCTTCACCATGTTGGCCAGGCTGATCTTGAACTCCTGACCTTGTGATCCACCTGCCTCAGCCTCCCAAAGTGCTGGAATTACAGGAGTGAGCCACCGCGCCCGGCTCCCATTTTATTTTATTTTCTTCTCTTTTTTTTTTTTTTTTTTTTTGAGACAAGGTCTTGCTCTGTCACCCAGACTGGAATGCAGTGGCTTGATCATGGCTCACTGAAGCCTTGATCTCCCAGGATAAAGCGATCTTTCCACCTCAGCTTCTCCAATAGCTGAACCACGGGCACATGCTGCTATACCCAGCCAATTTTAAAATTTTTTGTAGAGATCAGATCTTGCTGTGTTGCCCAGTCTGGTCTTGAACTTCTGGCCTCAGGTGATCCTCCCACTTTGGCCTCCCAAAGTGCTGTGATTATAGGAATGAGCCACCATGTCTGGCCATTCTTTCCTTCCTTTTCTTTCTTTATTTTCTTTTTTTTTTTGAAATGGAGTCTCGCTTAGTCGTCAGGCTAGAGTGCAGTGGCACCATCTCAGCTTACTGCAACCTCCGCCTCCCGGGTTCAAGTGATTCTCCTGCCTCAGCCTCCTGAGTAGCTGGGACTACAGGCACGCACCACCACGCCCAGCTAATTTTTGTATTTTTAGTAGAGACAGGGTTTCACCACGTTGGCCAGGATGGTCTGTATCTCTTGACCTCATGATCCACCCGCCTCGGCCTCCCAAAGTGCTGAGATTACAGGTGTGAGCCACCATCCCGGTCTCCGCCTTTTTTTCCTTAATAACCCTTTCTTGTGGGAAGTCTGTGTTGCTATCTAACCACCATCCTTCCTGCTAAGGGTCCAGCCAGTTTTCTCTCCTTTGATAGAATGTACTCAACACATTAATTTAATTTTTTTGTTTTCTTTTTTTTTTTTTTACTTTATATCAACAGTCCAAACCTCACTAGCATTAATTAATTTTAATCAATGAGAATATGGAATAAAATTCTGTAGGCCACACAAAAGAAATGTGAGACTTGATCCCCACCTTCAGTAAGACACAGAAACTGGCCTACATGACCCAGAGAACATGGGTAAACAGGATTAAATGTCAGGACAAAATGGTCTTTGGGGTAGAGCATGGTGGCTCATGCCTGTAACCCCAGCACCTTGGGAGGCTTGAGCCCAGGAGTTTGAGACCAGCTTGGGCAACAAAGTGAGACTTCATCTAATTTATTTTATTTTATTTTTTTTTATTTTTTTTGAGACAGAGTCTCGCTGTATCGCCCAGGCTGGAGCGCAGTGGCCGGATCTCAGCTTACTGCAAGCTCCACCTCCTGGGTTTACGCTATTCTCCTGCCTCAGCCTCCCGAGTAGCTGGGACTACAGGTGCCCGCCACCTCGCCCAGCTAGTTTTTTATATATATATTTTTTAGTAGAAACGGGGTTTCACCGTGTTAGCCAGGATGGTCTCGATCTCCTGACCTCGTGATCCGCCCGTCTCGGCCTCCCTTATTTTATTTTATATATTTTTTGAGACGGAGTCTCGCCCTGTTGCCCAGGCTGGAGTGCAGTAGCACAATCTTAGCTCACTGGAACCTCTGCCTCCCGGATTCAAGCAATTCTCCTGCCTCAGCCTCCCGAGTAGCTGGGATTACAGGCATGTGCCACCACAACTGGCTACTTTTTTTTGTATTTTTAGTAGAGATGGGGTTTTACTGTGTTAGCCAGGATGGTCTTGATCTCCTGATCTCATGATCCGCCTGCCTCAGCCTCCCAAAGTGCTGAGATTACAGGCGTGAGCCACCACACCCAGCCTATTTTATTTTATTTATTGATTGATTTGTTTGTTTATTTTGAGGCAGGGTCTTTCTCTGTCGTCCAAGCGGTAATACTGCGGCATGATCTTGGCTCACTGAAACTTCGAACTCCCAGGTTCAACCGAGCCTCCCACTTCAGTTTCCTGAGTAGTTTGGTCTACAGGCATGCGCACCCTGCCTGGCTAATTTTTGTATTTTTTGTAGAGATGGTGTTTTGCCATGTTGACCAGGCTGGTGTCAAACTCCTGAGCTCAAGTGATCCGCCTACCTCGGCCTCTCAAAGTGCTGGGATTGCAGGCATGTACCACCGTGCCCAACCCTTATTTATTTATTTATTTATTTATTTTTGAGATGGAGTCTCACTCTGTTGCTCAGGCTGGAATGCAATGGTGTGATCTCGGCTCACTGCAACCTCTGACTCCTGGTTTCAAGCGATTCTCCTGCCTCAGCCTCCTGAGTACCTGGGATTACAGGCGCACGCCACCACACCCAGCTAATTTTTGTATTTTTAGTAGAGACGGGGTTTCACCATGTTGGTCAGGCTGGTTTCAAACTCCTGACCTCGTGATCCGCCCACCTTGGCCTCCATTGCACTCCAGCCTGGGCAGCAAGAGCCAAACTCCCTCTCAAAAAGAAAGAAAGAAAAAAAGGTCTTTGGGACTCTGAGGGCTAAGAGATTGGGGAGAGAGGTCACTGTGAGTCCTTCTGTTGTTGTGGATCTGATCTCCAAGGGCTTTGCAGGCTCATCCTAGGTTTGGAGCTGGACAAACATCTCTGCTCCTCCCCTGGGACTACCCTGGCACTCCCCCTGCCAGGTCCCCTGCACTGTCTGATTTCCCCAGGGAGAGCAACTCAGAGAGGCTGGGATGGAGTCTGGGCCCCTTAGGACAGCTGGTTGATGAGGCCCCTCTGGGACTCAGGGCTGGACCCAGGCGTCCAGGAGGCAGGTGATACTGGAGCTGTGACAGTTGGTCCCCAGATTCCACACTCAGTGGCGCCAGCTCTGGTTTCGAGCTGGGGTGAGGGAGGGGGAGGGGCACCTGGTGCCAGCCAGGGGCTGGATGCTCTCTTGGGGCAGGAAGGGGGAGGCAGTAAACATGCCCTTCCTAGGTTGTTGAGGATTTTCTAATTGCACTCCCTGTGCCAGGCACTGTGCTAGGTACTAACGGGATTCTGCAATGCAAGATGCAGTCTGGCGCGGATGAATTGATGGCATATAGTATAGAATGTCAGAGCTGGACTAGAAGTTGAATGAATGAATGAGTAGGGAAATGAGTGAATGAATAGTTCATCAATTATCTAATGCGCCATTTTACAGAGGAGATTGAGGCCCAGAGAACCCGAGTCCTGTGACTCCCTTCTGCTTTCTGATCTGTCATGCTTCCTTTTTCAGGAAAGGGAAGAGAAAGGCAGAGAGAGGGGTGGGAAGGGACTTGACATTTCCTGAATGCATGTTTGGTGCCAGGCTCTGTTCTGGCCTTTTCAGACTTGATATAATTGTCTTCACAATTCTGTGAAGATGAACTTGGTGTCTCTGCTTCACATGAAGGGACCTGAGGTTCCGAGAGGTTAAGTAACTTTCCTAGATCACAGAGCTGGTAAGTAGACTTCAATGTTCAAAACCAGAGCAATCTGACTCCAGAGCCTGGGACCCCAGAGGTAGACAGTGATACTCAGTGAGTGCTTGGAGGCTACAGAGGGTGGAGAGAGTGGTTCCTGGATGAAGTAGATCTGAAGGATGGGTGAGGTTCATTTGAAGGGAGAGAATTGGAGGGATGTCTGGAAGTTGGTGCTGGAGGTGCCCAGGGAGACTTGCTGGTTGAGCAGGTGGCCGGCTTGCATGGATCTTAGGGATCAGGGGATGGGTTCAAAGAAGCATGCCTTTGAACATTGGCCACCAGGTGGCGCTGCAGGCCAATTCCTAGAAGTGGCTCTAGCCTGAGCGTCCTCATTAGGGCCCAAGTGTGGCTTCTCTGCTCAGCCAGGGCTCCATGCTGGGCTTGCCTCCTCAGGTGTCATCTCCAGCTTCTCCTTGCCCCTGGCTTCTGGCATCCAACACATGGGGGACAATGATGCTACCAGTCTATTCCTGACTCGGGACGAACACCCAGGTAGCTGAGATCTGGGAATCCCCATGGGTCTGAGCAGCTCCCCAGGTTACCCGGAGACCCCTCCAGTTGCCTAAACCTGGCTTCATGTCCAGCGCCCGTCTGAGTTTCCGGGAGACACTGTTCATGGGACAGGCTGAGGAGGAAACAGGCATTTGAGTCCAACTGACCTGGGTCTGAAGGGAAATAATATCTACCTTGTAAGGATTTAAAACATTTCATCCATGGCCGGGTGTGGTGGCTCATCCCTGTAATCCCAGCACTTTGGGAGGCCGAAGCGGGCAGATCACCTGAGGTGGGGAGTTGGAGACCAGCCTGACCAACATGGAGAAACCCCTTCTCTACGAAAAATACAAAATTAGCTGGGCATGGTGGCACATGCCTGTAATCCCAGCTACTCGGGAGGCTGAGGCAGGAGTATCTCTTGAACCCAGGAGGCAGAGGTTGCAGTGAGCCGAGATTGCACCACTGCACTCCAGCCTGGGCAACAAGAGTGAAACTCCGTCTCAAAAACAAAACAAAACAAAAAAAACCTTTTCATCCAATAAATATCTATCAAATACATGGTGTGTCAGAAACTATTCTAGGCCCTGGATACCCCAGAGAACAAGATAGACAAGGTCCCTACTTGCACGGAGCTGATATTCTATGGGGGAGGGAGGCAGACAGTAGTCAAGTAGATAATGTACTTTCTGGTAGTGATCATCACTGCAAAGAAAAATAAACCAGGATATGGGGGCAGAAAGGTTTGAGGTGGCTAATTTAGAAAGGACGGTCATGCTATCTGGCCAGGACAACATGGCGAGACCCCATCTCTAAAAAAAAAAAATTTTTTTTTTTTTTTTGAGATGGAGTTTTGCTCTTGTTGCCCAGGCTGGAGTGCAGTGGCACGATTTTGGCTCACTGCAACCTTCGCCTCCTGGGTTCAAGCCATTCTCCTGCCTCAGCCTCCCCAGTAGCTGGGATTATGGGTATACATCACCACACCTGGCAAATATTTGTATTTTTAGTAGAGATGGTGTTTTGCCACGTTGATCAGGCTGGTGTTGAACTCCTGACCTCAGGTAATCTACCCACCTCGACCTCCCAAAGTGCTGGGATTACAGGCGTGAGCCACAGTGCCCAGCCAAAAACATATTTTTTAATTAGCCAGGTATGGTGAGGTGCTCTTGTAGTCTCAGCTACTTAGGAGGCTGAGATGGGAGGAGCACTTGAGTTCAAGGTTACAGTGAGCTGTGATTGTGCCAGTGCACTCCAGACTGGGTGACGGAGCGAGATTCCCATCACTATTCAAAAATTTACAAAAAGGCTGGGCACAGTGGCTCCTGTCTGTAATCCAAGCACTTTGGGAGGCCGAGACAGGTGGATCACTTGAGGTTGGGAGTTTGAGACCAGCCTAGCCAACATGGTGAAACTTCGTCTCTACGAAAAATACGAAAAATTAGCCGGGTATGGTGGCGTGCACCTGTAATCCCAGCTATCAGGAGGCTGAAGCAGGAGAATTGCTTGAACCCGGGAGGTGGATGTTGCAGTGAGCTGAGATCACACTACTGCATTCCAGACTGGGGAACAGAATGAGACCTTGTCTCAAAATAAAATAAAATAATTAAAAAATGAAAGAAAGGATGGTCATGTGAGAATTTATACCAGCATTGGTTAGCTGTTGTTACTCTTAGTCTGCTTCCTTTGCTTCTGCCCCACTCCTTCCCCACACTCCCTTTCATCTGTCCTGAATTCTCTCCACGGTTTTGTCCAGCAGCCCCCAGGGAAAGCAGCTGCTGGTTTGGGAACTAGGAGCCCTGAATGTTTAGTGTTGGCTCTGCCCACAGCAGTCCAAACTGGCTCCTCTCCAGCTTCCGGTAAATGACATCACCATCCACCTGGTTGCTCCAGCCAGAAATCTGGAGCCATCTATGATTCCTCCCTTTCCCCAAACTTCCTCCCATCCAGTCCATCAACAAGTCCTTTCAACTGTGGATCAAGACGTTTCCCAGGTCCATAACATTCTCACCTTTTGCTACCATCCTGATTCAAGTCATCCTCACCTCCTGCCTCTGATATCCTCTGCCTGCTCTGCCCCCACTCTTGCCTCCCCTGTCCCCTTCAAATCATTCTCCACATAGTGGCCAGATACTTATTTTTTATTTTTATTTTTTTGAGACAAAGTCTTGCTCTGTCACCCAGGCTGGAGTGCAATGGTGTGATCTCGGCTCACTGCAAACTCTGCCTCCTGGATTTAAGCGATTCTCCTGCCTCTGCCTCCCGAGTAGCTAGGATTACAGGTGCCCGCCACCACGCCCAGCTAATTTTTTAGTAGAGACGGGGTTTCACCATGTTGGCCAGGCTGGTCTCAAACTCTTGACTTCAGGTGATCCCCCTGCCTCAGCCTCCCAAAGTGCTGGGATTATAGGCATGAGCCACCGCACCCAGCCCAAAGAGATCATTTTTTAAAAAATGAGATCACCACGAGGTCAGGAATTGAGACCATCCTGGCCAGCATGGTGAAACCTCACCTGAGGCAGGAGAACTGCTTGAACCCGGGAGGTGGAGGTTGCAGTGAGCCAAGATTGTGTGACTGCACTCCAGCCTGGTGACAGAGCAAAACTCCGTCTCAAAAAACAAAACCAAAACCAAAACAAAACAAAACAAAAATAAAAGAGGCCAGGTGTGGTGGCTCACACCTGTAATCCCAACACTTTGGGAGGCCAAGGCAGGTGGATCACCTGAGGGTCAGGAGTTTGAGACCAGCCTGGGCAACATGGCAAAACCCCATCTCTACAAAAAATACAAAAATTAGCTGAGTTTGGTGGTAGGTGCCTGTAATCCCAGCTACTTGGGAGGCTGAGGCAGGAGAATTGCTTGAAGTTGAGAGGTGGAGGTTGCAGTGAGCTGTGATCAGCTCTGGGCAACAGAGCGAGACTCCGTCTCAAAAAAAAAAATGTTATCATTGAAATGCTCCTGCTAAAAGCACTGTCTTAGTTCCCCATTGCCATTAGATTCACACTCCTTAGTATGGTGATGATGTCCTTCTTGCCCTGGCCAGCTCCTGCCCACCTCTCCAGCCCATCCTGCCCCTCCTTCCCATTCTGTACTCCAGCCACATGGACTTTCTTTTTTTTTTTTTTTTTTTTTTTTTGAGGCGGAGTCTCACTCTGTGGCCCAGGCTGGAGTGCAGTGGCCGGATCTCAGCTCACTGCAAGCTCCGCCTCCCGGGTTTACGCCATTCTCCTGCCTCAGCCTCCCCAGTAGCTGGGACTACAGGCGCCCGCCATCTCGCCCGGCTAGTTTTTGTATTTTTAGTAGAGACGGGGTTTCACCGTGTTAGCCAGGATGGTCTCGATCTCCTGACCTCGTGATCCGCCCATCTCGGCCTCCCAAAGTGCTGGGATTACAGGCTTGAGCCACCGCGCCCGGCCTTTTTTTTTTTTTTTTGAGACGGAGGAGTCTTGCCGTGTTTATGCTGGAGTGCAGCGGTGCAATCTCGACTCACTACAACTTCCACCTCCTGGGTTCAAGCATTTCTCCTGCCTCAGCCTCCCAAGTATCTAGGATTACAGATGCCTGCCACCACGTTCAGCTAATTTTTGTATTTTTTGTAGAGACAGGGTATCACCATGTTGGCCAGGCTGGTTCGAACTCCTGACCTCAGGTGATCCACCTACCTTGGCCCCCCAAAGTGCTGGGATTACAGGTGTGAGCCACAGCGCCCAGCCCACATGGACTTTCTTTCAGGGTTTTGGTCTGTGCTATCATTATCTGCTATTCCCTGACCCTTCACCTGGCTAATGTTTGTTCATCTTGCAGGACTCAATTTACATATCGATTTTTTTTTTTTTTTTAAGATAGGTTCTGGCTCTGTCACTCAGGCTAGAGTGCAGTGGCATAATCTTGGCTCACTGCACCCTCTGACTCCTGGCTCAAGCCATCCTCTCACCTCAGCCTCCCAAGTAGCTGGGATTACAGGCATGCGCCACCATGCTCAGCTAATTTTTGTAGTTTTTGTAGAGACAGTTTCTCTATATTGCCCAGGCTGATCTCAAACTTCTGAGCTCAAGTGATCTGCCCGCCTTGGCCTCCCAAAGTGCTGGGATTACTGGTGTGAACCACTGCACCCAGCTACATGTCACTTTTTCCTAGAAATCTCCCCTGGTCATTTCTGGGTATCCCTTACGATTCATTATGCTCTATTGTAACTGCATATTTACACTTCTGTTTCCCCAGTACACTGGAAGTTCTTTGAGAACAGGGACTGGATCTAGTCTACTTCTGTATTCTCAGCACCCAGCACAAAGTAGGTGCTTAATAAATGTTTGCCGTTCAGAAACTGTGTATGCTCATCCATCCTTCCCTCTTGAACACCCTCTCCCTCGCCCATACATTGCCAAATATTCTACTTCTCCCCCTGCTTTTCTGGCATACCTTTCACTCCCACATCCAGCTCCGTCTCTCCTCTCCCCTTCCATCCCCACTCCCACACCTGGGCCCTCACAGCCTGCCCTCATCTGATCTCCAAGGGGCTACTGTCTGCATGAGGTTTAGTATATCCCGTCACTGGGTTCCTCTATTCTCCAGCACCTGGTCTGGGGCTCGTACACAGCAGGAACTCAATACTGCTGCTAACTCAGTGATGTGACTTGGTGGATGGCTCAGAAGGGATCCCTAAGCATGCATACACCTCCTCTCAGTCACTGCTAGTAAAACGAGTCTATCATGAGAAGTATACATGGGTCGCATGCTCCTAGACAGGCCCTCTCCATCCTCTAGGGCTTTGCACACACTGTTCTCTCTGCCTCGAACCCTCTCTCTCATTTTGGCTATCTCCCACTCATCCTTCAGACCTGAGCTGAAGTGGAGGAGTCATATCCTCTTTTTTTGAGACAGAGTCTTGCTCTGTCACCCAGGCTGGAGTGCAGTGGCGTAGTCTCGGCTCACTGCAACCTCCGCCTCCCGGGTTCAAGCGATTCTCCTGCCTCAACCTCCCAAGCAGCTGGGACTATGGGTGCATGCCACCATGCCCAGCTACCGACTAATTTTTGTATTTTTATCAGAGATGTGGTTGCACCATATTGGCCAGGCTGGTCTTGAACTCCTGACCTCAGGTGATCGGCCCTCCTCAGCCTCCCAAAGTGATGGAATTACAGGCGTTAGCCACTGTGCCCAGCCAACTCCCAGTGCTTTCAAAGCCAGTTTGTGTATTTGTGTTACTCAGACTGATCGCTCTTCATGAATAAGGGATGTGTCTCTCCAAAACCTAGCATAGAGGAGGCATTCACTAAAAATTTGTTGAGTAAATGATTGACTGAATGAATGAAAGGAATAAAATGACCATGTGATACTGAACGAGTCACTTCCCATCTCAGTTTCCTTTTCTCAAAAGAGTAGGAGGGTAGGAGAATGCGAACAGTGGTGTGCTGGCAAATGTTTAATAACCACGGTGGAGAAAGTCCTGGTTTGTGGCAGTTGCCAATTTCCACTGGGTAAATTCTCTCACCGTGGTTGATTTCAATGTGAACAGTGGGCTCTCACCAGCAGGTGCAAGCCCCTGCAGGTGGAGTAATTTGAGCCAGATGACCTCCAAGACACTTTTTTTTTTGAGACGGAATGTCACTCTTGTCGCTCAGGCTGGAGTGCAGTGGCACAATCTTGGCTCGCTGCAACCTCCGCCTCCTGGGTTTAAGCAATTCTCCTGCCTCAGCCTCCTGAGTAACTGGGATTACAGGCACCTGCCACCACACCCAGCTAATTTTTTTTTTTTTTTTGTATTTTTAGTAGAGATGGGGTTTTGCCATGTTGGGCAGGCTGGTCTCGAGCTCCTGACATCAGGTGATCCACCCGCCTTGGACTCCCAAAGTGCTGGAATTACAGGTGTGAGCCACTGCGCCCAGCATCCAAGACACTTCTAATGCCAACATCCTTGTACTAGGCCCTCTTCCAGCTCCCCCAGGAGTCTGGGGGTTAGAGGTCAGGCTGCCCCCAACTCTGTTACCTCCCCACACTTCTAACTAATTCTTGTGTTCAGTCCCAGAACCTGGAGAGTTACACTCAGGTTGCCTGGTTCAACTTATTGCCCATATCCTAGAGGGACTTGCGTGCCCTTCCAGGTGGGTAACTGTACATGTCTCTCCCAGGCAGCCTTCACAGACTACTCAGGGGCTATGGATTGGCTCCAGCCCTGGCACTGAGACTTGAGCAGAGGCGTGATCTACTCTGACCTCCTGTGTTTCTGCTCCCCACCTTCCCACACTGCCCAGGGCTCCCTGAGAGTGATGCTGAGTCTAGTCTCAGCTTTTACGTTGCTTTGCTTTTGACCTCTGACCCAACACATGCCTCCTTTCCCTCGGAATTCTTGATTTTCACCCTGGCTTTCCTCCACCTTCCTGGGTGTTCCTTTTTGGTCTTCTTTACCCATCTCTCCTCCTGTGTCTACACAGCCAGGGACTCCCCACTCCGTTTCCTCTGCCTGGAACACACTTGCTTCTCCCCTTCTGCCTGGCTATTCAAGCAGGATCCTGTAGGTGGGTGGCAGTGCACTGTGTAGTACCTGTGAGCCTTATGCAAATTGCTGCACATCTCTGAACCTGTTTTCCCATCTATAAAGTGAAGCTAATAGTAGCAGTTACCTCATGGGATTGTTGTGCAGTTAGTGGGAAGAGACATGTAAAGTACTGACATACTGTCTAGTACACAGAAAGTGCTTAATAAATGTTGGTGATTATTATCCAGGACTCAGCTTAATCATCCCTTCCTCAGGCAGGACTACCACACAACCACAGACTGGGTTAGGTGCCGGGTTCTCTGCATCCCAGCGTTTGGAGGCACTCATCACACATTAATTACTTTTTCCATGAAGATGAAAGCTGTCTTTGGCACCCAGATGGCACTGAGTAAATATCTGTGAATGAATAATGTGGACGACTGTCTCCTCTGGAAGTACACAGCCAGGGCCTCCTGCCACTCAGGACTAGCCTGGACGCACCCACAGGGAAGGAGAAGGTGGGGCTGGTCTCCACTGGGCCAGTAGGTGGCGCCAGCGCCTGTCGGTCTCTCCCCGTGGCCACCTCCCTTGCGCTTGCTCATCTCATGCCTGGGCGCTGAGGATTCTCTGCTGGGGCAGGAGAGATGGGGTCCTGAGGCCTGGGCGAAATTCCAGGCCCTGGGGCTCGGGGGCAGACTCTCGCTCACCCCTCCCAGAAAGATGTTTTCCTAGGGGATGTCCAGCCTAACATGGCAGGGAAGGAAGTGGTGGCCACCAGGGAAAGGGACTGGCCTGAGGGGTTGGGGGTCCTGATGAGGCTGCTATTCTCTTGAGGACATGAAATGAGAGGCGGTGAAGTCAGTCAATGAGTCAAAAGCTGAGATCTAGGAACCAGACACAATGTGGGAGAAGCTGCGGTGAAATCAATCAGCAAGAGAGGAAGGGGAGGCCCGGTTTCCATGACAATAGTAGTGTTTGTGGCAAGCTGGGGACTCCTGGGTCCCCAGGGCCCGAGAGCAGTGATTCACCACAGGAAAGGGAAGGCTGCAGAGGGACCTGGTGCTGGGGACCGGATGCCTTGTGGCTCCTTCTTGCTGCTGAGCATGCATTCCCCCAGCCCAGGCCCTGGATCTCTGCCAGGTACTGGCAGGGAAACTGAGGGATGGCAGAACTGAGCCCCAGTAAGGGGCAGGCGCTTTGCTCCACGCTGTACATGCACACATCACTTATTGCTCACAACAGCCCTATGGAATGACTGTTATCCCTGTTTTATCAAAGAGGAAACTCTCAGCCTGGCCCATGGTGCCATGGGCAGGACATGAGTGGCAAAGCCAGGATTGGAACCCAGGCTAGCCTGACTCTTTACCATGCTTGGGAAGGCCCAGAAAGCAGAAAAGGAAGAGCAGGAGCATGGGAGTTAGAGGATGGTTCAGACCCCAGAGGAGATGGACCCCAAGTCCCCTAGCCTCCCTGCCTGCCTTGCCCTGTGTGAACCCAACACTGATGAAGGAAGCTGGCAAACTGCAGGGCCTAATATGGGCCAGAACCTGGGCAGCCAGCCTACCTCTCACTCTCCTCCAAACCCAAGAGAGTAGGCCCTGGTTCCACTCCATGCAACTGGATGGCGGCTCCCCCACCATTTTCTCTCTGCCCTGGTCCTAGGGGCAGGGGTGCGTGTGCGTGTGTGTGTGTGATCATCATGTCTACACCACCCACCACCATCACCCCATCCTCCAGCTTCTGCTATAACCTGGGAGTTCCCAGCCTCTCTTAGTCCCTGTCAGGATAGTTTCATTCTTGTTCAGCTTTGGGGCCCACACAATTTCAGTACAAGAGGGGTATGCCCATCTCACCCCAGGCCTTGATAGCATGCAAGAGGGTAGTTCAGGCCCTCATCATCTATTCCCTTGTAGTAGAAGGGATGGAGGTTGGAAAGACCTTAGAAATCTTCCAGTCTGGTTCTCTTGTTTTTTTGAAGGTGTGAAAACCGAGGATCATAGAAGGGGAGCAATTTTTCCGAGGTCACAGAGCAAGTGAATGGAAGAGTGAACTAGATTCCCTGCCCACAGACTTCAGGCTCTATAATCCCAGAAAGGACTTCTTGAATTTGGCATTGAGTTCTCGGGATGGGAGTCAGGTAGATGAACAGATGGAGTGAGACAGATGAAATGGGATAACCTAGCATAAAATGCCATGTGAAAAGAAGGTACACAACTCATGGCCCACTGTCTACCATGTTACATAGGAATAACTGAGGTGAGATCATGGGAAGGACTTCTCACATATGTAGGTTACGAGTACAAGATCTGTGATCAAAATGGGCTGCGTGATCCCAGACAAATCACTTACCTTTTCTGAGCCCCAGTGATAACTCAGGATACCCTACCTGCAGGCTTGTAGGGAGGACGGAGGGGGTGGTGGGGGAGTACTTGTGAACTGTGGGGTGACATGAATGTTGTCAGTTGTCAGGGAAGGCAAGTCACGTCTAGTGGGACTGAGAGATAGAGCTACCCTGCAGTGCAAAGGTAAGGGGTAAGCCAAGATGCTCACACCTCCCACCCCCATCCTTGGGAGAGAAAGGGAGGAACATAAACTTCCAGTATGCTTGATACAAGCAACAGTTCTCCTCCCTGGGGGTGGGCAGCAGGTTCCTGTAGACCCCTGGGGTGCCCAGAGGCTGTGGGAAGCTGAGCACTAATTAGCTCTGGCTTTCTAATCGGGCTTAATTGCCTCCTTGTGATGGGCAATTAGGAGGCTGCATCAATTAGCACAGGGAGGTGACAGCTCAGCTGGGGCTGGTCAGGGCTCCCCTTTGGCAGGGAGGGAGGCAGGCAGGCAAAGCCTTCCCCACTGTCAGCCCCTTCCCCCCCTTTGAAGGAGAGGGCCCTGGAGCCCTCTCCTTAGCAATTAGGCCTTAGCTCCTTAGCTCCTAGGAGCTACTAGGCTTCTAGGCCTGGATTGTGGCTTTTCTGACCTTGGTTTACCCACTTTGACGGACTCTCTGACGTTTCTGCCCAGAGGAGACTTACATTCTGGGCCTAGCTCCACCACTGGCTCCTTTGCAACTTTGGGGTTGACAGCTATGGAGTCCAGGTTGAGAATGTGGCCTTTGAAGCTAGGTCTCTAGGGTTTGAATCCCAGCTTCACCATTTATTAATGTGCAACATTGGACGCTTCGTGCTTTGTTTTCTCACCTGTAAAATGGAACTGATAATAAAAGTTTCATCCTAGCTACGCATGAGGCTGAGGCAGGAGGACTGCTTGAGCCCAGGAGTTTAAGGCTGCAGTAAGGGACAACAGAGTAAGACCCCATTTCTAAAAAATAATTTAGGCTAGGCACAGTGGCTCACGCCTGTAATCACAGCACTTTGGGAGGCTGAGGAGGTGGATCACCTGAGCTTGGGAGTTCAAGACCAGCCTGGCCAACATGGCAAAAACCCTACGGGCTCCACTGAAAATACAGAAATTAGCCAGGCATAGTGCTGTCATCTCAGCTACTCAGGAGGCTGAGGCAGAATTGCTTGAGCTCAGGAGGCAGAGTCTGCAGTGAGCTGAGATCGTGCCACTGCACTCCAGCTTGGGTGACAAAAAAAAAAAAAAGAAAGAAAAAGAAAAATGCCCATGCCCATGTGTCATCTCAGATCAATTACTGAATCAAGGCCGGGCGCAGTGGCTCAAGCCTGTAATCCCAGCACTTTGGGAGGCTGAGACGGGTGGATCGCGAGGTCAGGAGATCGAGACCATCCTGGCTAACACGGTGAAACCCCGTCTCTACTAAAAATACAAAAAAAAACTAGCCGGGCGAGGTGGCGGGCGCCTGTAGTCCCAGCTACTCGGGAGGCTGAGGCAGGAGAATGGCGTAACCCGGGAGGCGGAGCTTGCAGTGAGCTGAGATCGGCCACTGCATTCCAGTCCGGGCAACAGAGCGAGACTCCGCCTCAAAAAAAAAAAAAAAAAAAAAAAATTACTGAATCAAAATATCCAAGACTTGGGCATTGACAGTTTTGAAAGCCCCCTTCCTCCAAGCAATGTTGATGCCCAGTGAGGGCTGAGATCACTGGATGAATGGTCTGGAAGGGCTCCATCCAGCCTGGCACAGCACCTCCCTGTCACATACCACCCAGGACCCCTCTGCATAGCCCTGGAGGTGCTACACTTTGGAATAGAGCTCATTACCACCAGTGTGGCTGGAAGCAGGTCCCTCCCCACTTTTAGAGGGAGTTCTCCTCTATAAAATGAGAATAATGACCTTGCCATGCTCACCTCCCAGGGCTGCCCAGACATAATGTTTTACTAGTGGTAGGGCCTGCTTTAAAGGGAGGCAATTATATTGTTCCTTCCCTTGATAAACTTTTATTGAGGCCTAGCGCATACCCCATCTCCTTTACACATGATGACTATGGAGTTAATAATTTCCTGGAGGGACCTGTCATGAACCATCAGACAAGTTAGGTCACAGGGCCAACCCCCTTTTATAGCTCCTGCTGGTTATGAAATGAGCCAAGGAATGGAAGGAGCCTAGAACAGGTCCTGACACATGGTGAGTGCTCTGTAAACAGTAGCTCTCCTTAACTATTGTTAGTGTGACTGTGCCCCAGGCTAGGTTGGAGAGAGGCCTGGTTGTAGCGCACACAGGGAGCTCAGCACACAGGGAGCTCAGACAAAGGGAGGCAGTGAAGGTGGGGCCTGTAGGAGGAAGGGGAGCTTAGAATGAGGTGATGAGGAGTAAGCTGTGTGGGAAGAGTAGAGGAAGGAGTAGAACACGTTGAGGGTACTGGTTGGTGATGGGGCTATAATGAGGATACTCTACTCAAACATGTATTGAGAACCTTCTATGCACCAGGCACTGTGCCAGGTGCTGACAGAGCACTAGATCCACCCAGCCTCTACCCTCGAGGAGTCCCTCTAATGGGGGAAGACACACATACACAGACAATGTCACAGACAGTGTGACAAGGGATATTGGTGGCGAGTGGGGATGCTTCATCCAGACTTAGTGGCACTTTTAGCTGAGCCTGGATGATGAGTAGGAGTTGATCAGAAGGTAAAGTAAGTGCCATGTCTGGAAAAATTAGTCAGGAAGCAATGACAGAGACTGAGATTGCTGCAATTTAGATAAGGCTAGAGATGCAAGCAGAGCCCGGGTGGCGGAGGGCTTTACAAATCAGGTCAAGGAATTTGGACTTATCCTAAATACAGTGTGGAGCCACTGTTAGTTTAAAGTCTTCTGGAAACGAAATGAGGCTTTCGTTTTGAAAAGGTCACTGTGAGCTGGGCGTGGCAGCTCATGCCTGTAATCCCAGCACTTTCAGGAGGTCAAGGTGGGAGGATCTCTTTGAGCCCAGCAGTTCGAGAACAGCCTGGGCAACAAAGTGAGACCCCCATCTCTACAAAAAATAAAAAATAAAAAAAATTAGTTGGGTGCGGTTGCATGAACCTGGTCCCAGCTACTCAGGAGGCTGAGGCAGGAGGATCACTTGAGCCCAGGAATTTTGGGTTGCAGTGAGCTATGATTGCACCAATGCACTCCAGCCTGCTGGATGACAAAGCAGGATCCTGGCTCAAAGGAGGGAGGGAAGGAAGAGAGGGAGGGAAGGAGGGAGGGAGGGAGGGAATAACTGTGGGGAGGAGAAACGATGGGAACAGAGGCAAGGGTGGAGGCAGAGAGACTGGTTGGGAGGCTGCTGCAGTTACCCAGGAAGGAAGGAAGGAAAAGGGAGGGAGGGAGGGAGGGAGGGAGGGAGGGACTCACTATAGTTTATAGAGGAGAAAGGACAGGAGCAGAGGGAAGAGTGGAGGCAGAGAGACTGGTTGGGAGGCTGCTGCATTTACCCAGGAAGGAAGGAAGGAAGGGAGGAAGGGAGGGAGGGAGGGAGGGAGGGAGGGAGGGAATCACTATAGTTTATAGAGGAGAAAGGACAGGAGCAGAGGGAAGGGTGGAGGCAGAGAGACTGGTTGGGAGGCTGCTGCAGTTACCTAGGTGGGGGTTGGTGGTGAGCAAACCAGAGAGCTGGAGGTAGTATATAGAACAGATAACAATTCTGGAGGTAGGAACCACAAGGACTTGGGGGCTCATTGGCCAAGGGAGATGAAGGAGGAGAGGCTGAGGAAGGAGGAGCATAGTGGAGCTGTGTGTTGGGAGACATGAACTCCATCTGAGATATTCAAGCAGTGATGATGAGTTATGGATGCTTAGGAATCACTCCTGGCCTGGGAATACTTGGGGTCCTCTTCTAAGAATTCTCAAGAGTGGAAGGCCACTCACCCTTGGCCCAGTGCCAAGCCCTCACCTTCCCTGGCCTCTCTGGGACAGGCTGGGAATTCCTGGCTCAGAAACACCCTGTTGGGGCAGGCTGGCCTTGATGCTCCCCAGCCTAAAGGGAGGAACGTGCCTGTGCACCTGCTCCGTGATACACGGGGGCGGGACAGTGGAGTGGAGGTGAGTGAATTCAGGGATGTTCCTCACTTCCTCCATCCTGGACTTCTAGCCTCAGCTGTGGCCCCATGAATGGATTCTGAGTAAGAGGCCAGAAAGCAAGTTCACTGGGCCTGGGGTACAGAGGGCAGCAAGGTGCAGTTGACATACCCCAGACACCCAGGCAGGGCAAGCGCACCCAGGTTTCAGTCCTGGTTCTGTCACCTCTGGTTAGAAGCCTGGGAGCACTCAAGGGCTCATTCTTGCCTTAAAACTGGGTCTTCAAGACGGTTTGGTTTAGGTGGTGTGAATGAACCCTTCCGTCTCCACCCTCGAGAGAGCTGAATTTTCCCCCACCCGAGGTGTTCCACAGTGGGCAGAATGCCACAGCCCGGTCGGCCCTGGCCCACCCAGTGCTCATCTCCATTTCCAGCCCCTCCCGGGCGCCTCTGGCCTCCTGCAGCTGGCTCTTTGTGCTCCCTCATTAAGCTTGGTTTCTGTGGGAATGTGACTTGAATTAACTCTTGGGAGAAAAATCACAGAAACCAGGAAAGGGGGGCCATAGGGAGGGGGCAGTGAGTCACGTTTCCATGTGTATTTTTCAAACTTTCCGATGGGAGTTTGGAAAACAACAGTCTTTTGGTTGCCAGCTTAGCCCCGGCTAGCTAAGGGTCCCACATGCTGTTTCTATAGGTCTTCCAGTAACTGCTGCGCCCCGGCCCACCCTTTGGGTCTGCCTTATTTCCTGGGATCCCTTCCCACTTCTCCCTGGGGACTTGTGCTGTTGCAGAGGCACTGAGAAGTCCCTCCTTGTGGTGCAGCTTCTGTCTCTCCCCTGGTTTCATTTCACAGCCAAGCCCTCATCTATCCTTGCCTCAAGGTGCACCCATGGGTGCTGCAGCTGAGCTGGGGACTTGGTCCCTGCAGCTGCTCTGGCCAACCCTCCAACCCTGGAGAACCTCCATAGGCACTAGGAAGCCCTGGGCTCTAGGAACCTCCTTCCCACCCCCGCAGCTTCTGCTTTGTGTCCTCCCTACCAGTCCTTCCCGCTCATCTCTGCAGCCCAATTTCCAGAGGGCCTGTGGCTAAGGATGAGAAGCCAGCAATCGATCCCCAGGGAGAAGCCTTGCAGAGGAGGGTCCTCACCCTAATGAGGCCACCAAGGAAGAGGATCCCCAGTATGCCCCTCTTGTGTGCTGCGCCCTCACACTTCCTCTGTCTGGGACTCCTCTAACAGCCGTGGGGAGGGTGCCAGGATCCCCATTTTGCAGAGTAGCTGAGGCTCAGCCAGGAAAATGGGTGGGAACCTTGAGGATGGTAGGCAGACGGTGGCCCCTTTGAGGAGGAGATGGGAGGGCAGCACATACCCCTAGCCAACCCCTCCTTGCAAGCCCTGATTGGGGCGGGCAAGAGGAAGGGGTCCTGGACTAGCTCTCCTCTGTCCCCTCTCCGGGGGCTGCCCCCTCCCAGTTTCTGACTAATCCTTTCCATCGGCAGTGGCACATCCTGCCCCTGCTGTGCCTGTGCCAGTAACAGCCCACATCACAGGGCCACATCTGGCTTCATTTGAACATACCCCACCCTCCCCCTTCTTTATCCCTCAAGGCCCTCCACTGCGCAAGGACTGGAGTAGGGAGTGGTCCTCTGGACCCCCTTCTCTGGCTCCACCAGTCCTGCTTCCCTGCCCCTTTGAAGCCTCTAGTGGAGTCAGTCACTGCTTTCCTTCTCCGAACCCGGCCTCAGTTCCTGGGACATCCTGGCTCCATTCTTCAGCGCACCCTCCCTCACCATCTCCAGACTCCTTTGCTCCCCCATTCCCAGCCCCCACTGAAAGAGGGTTTGGGAAGGGGGCATTTTGCAAGGTCTGAGCCCCAAGAGATGTCCCAGAGTAGAGGGAAGGCTTGGCAGCCCAGGGATTAATTTCCCCTAGCCCAGCCCTCTGGCATATTGCCAGCTTGGGCATGTTGGGGGGCAGGGGTCAGGATGATCCCAAGATGTGCGTGTATGGAGGGGTATAGCTCAGCCTCCCAGCTGGGGTGGGGAGCAGGTGGCTCACGCCTGTGTAGGCTGGCTTTTGTTGGGGAGGAGCCTGGAAGGGCCTGCAGCTACTGGCCTCCCTCCTCCTTCCTCCTTGCTTAGCAACTGTTGTCATCTGGTAAATATTTGCCCCAACAGGATCTGGGGCTGGAGCACTGGCGTCAGCCAAGGTAGTTGCCCGCTCCTCAATTTCTGAGCCTCCCCTCTGTTTCCAGAGCCCCCTGGCCTGGATTCTAAATGTGGGCCTCACCCGCTCCCTCATGGTTGACCTCCCCCCTAACCTCCTCCCTTTCCTCCTTTTACTCTCTTTCATCCCCACTCACCCTCTGTGCCCAGGTCTCTCTGGTCCATCCTCCACTCCTGGATCCATTCACCAAGGGACCTGAGTGAGGTCCCACCCCCTAAGCCACACAGGTCCTCTGCTTCTTCCCCACTACATCTCACTGGGAGCCCAGCCTGGCTACAGCTCCTAGTCCGTAGTTGGTGCTCAGTGAGCCCCAACATCTCTTTCCTTTCCTCCAACAGGAAACACACCCTCCACCTCTAAACCTTAGCTCCACCAAGCTCCAAGGGGAGAGAAGAGAAGGCGTGTGGGAATGTTTTGCTGGACCCCATAATGCACTCCCAGGCCAGGAAGCTCTGCATCAGGAAGCCAGCACCATTTTCACCTCCTCTGGTGTAGGACTGAGGGGACCGTGGCCAAGAGGAAACAGATGCCCCCTTAGCTCCTCCCTGGGTAGCCTGAGCAGGCCAGGACCTGAGAGCATGCCAGCTTTAGCCTGTCTTCCTGTCCTGTCTTCCTATCCTTCCCAGCCAGACCCCTGTCACCCTCCTCCCCCAGTGGTTTTCTCATTACCTGTCACTGATGGAGAGCCCCTTCAGAGGTCAAGGCCAAAGTGAGGTGGGCTCTTGGTGTGCTCTGTGCAAGGTTTGAGCTCACCCGGCAAAGAGGGCCAATGGGGTGCTCCTCTGGGGCGGGCCTGTGGGCTGGCTTAGGGATAGCGGACAGGGGAATCTGGGGAGTTGGACTAATGTGGGTCTAGAAGGGAGGTGGTTGGGCTGCATGATGCCTTAAGACTCCTCCCAGCTCTGAAGTTCTACTTCTAGGCAATGAATGATGAAACGCTGGCCCAAGTGCAGTCCCTTCCCCATCCCACAGGGCGGAGACCCTGGCCATCCCCTTACCCTACTTGGCAGCCCCCTTCCCCACTTCTCCTGAGAGTGCCCCTTGCTTCACCCAGTCGCCAGGAAATCTGCAGATTCACCACCACCCTCCTGGCTGGGAGTTCACTTTCCCGGTTGACCCCCTGGCCTGAGGCCAGAGGAGTGCCTTCAAAGGGGACCTTGAGGAGTGTGGGGGCTGCTCGGGCTGTGGACTGGGGTGGATTCACCATGGAGCAAAGGAAAGTGAAGCTTCAGGGCCTCTCAGTTGCATGGGCCCTTTGAAGACCCCAAGAGGAGCCCTGCCAAACTTTCCACACGATCCCATGTCCATAACATTTGCAAAAAGATCATTTTGTATTTCTTAAAGAGGACCTCCCCACAAAATTGTATGCACGTCAGGTTGAATGAACAACTGTCCCTATTTTAGCATTAAAAGTCCCTTATCTGGCCGGGCGCGGTGGCTCATGCCTGTAATCCCAGCACTTTGGGAGGCCGAGGAGGGCGGATCACGAGGTCAGCAGATTGAGACCATCCTGGCTAACACGGTGAAACCCCGTCCTACTAAAAAAAAGTACAAAAAAAAAAAAAAAAACCCAGGCGTGGTGGCGGGCGCCTGTAGTCCCAGCTACTAGGGAGGCTGAGGCAGGAGAATGGCGTGAATCCAGGAGGCGGGGCTTGTACTGAGCCGAGATCGCGCCACTGCACTCCAGCCTGGGAGACAGAGCAAGACTCCGTCTCAAAAAAAAAAAAAAAAAAAAATTCCCTTATCCTAGGTCCCCGGCAAACCCAGGGCAATTGTCCGCCTAGCTTCAGACTCCACAAACATTTATCTTACACTGGGATGGGGGTAAGGGAGAAAGGGAATCCTTTTCTGCCTCACTTCCTGGAAATGTGTAGTGGCGCGAGCCGTGGGGCGAGGGGGCCCTCTCCAGCTCCAGTCCTGGAGTTGTGGCGCTTCTGTTTGTTTCCTTGGCAACAGGGAAAGGAAACCCCCATTTAGGAGGCCGGGGAGGCCCCAGCAACCGCGCACACACAGAGACACACAGACTCACACGCGGCCGCCCACACGCAGCCGCCTGCGTCAGCACCAGCCGTCAGGCCCTCGCTGCCAGGCTGCGGGGTGTGGAGTGGGGAGAATAGCCCCGCCTGAGTCCAGTCCGACTACCCGCCCCTACTGATTTGCCTGGGACGCCGCCGGCCCACATGGCCCCACCCACGCCTCTGGGGCCCCGCCCCGTCCCCCCATTAACACCTTCCCCCAGATGGTGAGGGGCCAAAGCTGGGGGATGGACAAGAGAAAGGAAGGAGATGTCACTGCTGAATTTCTGCTGAATTTCCTTCTGCCTGTTGCCCGATTTCTATTTGACTGGCAATAGTCTGGTGTCTATTGTGACAGTTCAGGGAGCCTGAGACTCACAAGTGGGGTGGCGATTTGGGCCTGGTTGGGTGGGGGAGGTGGTTTGGTATGCCGTGAATGGAGCTCCTGGGGAGACTGTAGGATTCCGCAGTTGGATTGGGTTCCTTGGGATCTGGGTGGAAGAGGGAGGGAGTATATTTAACTTGGAGGCAGAAACCTGGGGTTTGGGCCTGCTTCTGTCACTTACCAGCTGTGTGGTCTGGAGACAATCAGTTAGCCTGCCCAAGCCTCTGTCTCCTCAGCTGTAATATGCAGATAATGGCGCTTGCCTGTGCACCTCAAAGAAATTTGAGAAGGCTAAGGTAGTAACCTTGATTGTGAAAGGCTTGTCACCTGGGGGACCTAGGCAGGTGGGAGGGCTCGGTTACTACTTATTATCCAGTTGCCCCTCAAGCCCAGCTGGCTCAGCGAGCCCAGCAGCCACTTCCCCACATTGCAGGAACCCATGCCAGTCCCTAAGTGGACCAGGTCCTTGTCATCTGTCCAGTGTGGCTGCCCTGTCTCCCGTGGCGGCGTGGCACTGAGCTGGAGTGCTGTCTTGGAGGTTTTGGCCCTGCCTGGCTGTGTGACTTTGGGTAAATCTTTCCTCCTCTGGCCTCAGAAGTCCACTTATAAAGAAAGGGGCTTATTCCTCAGAGCCCAGGGGCCTCCTGGAAGCAGGGCTGAGGGGATCAACGAGGCAGGGGCCTCAAGCTCCCTAAGTAGAGAAGCTCTGCCTGTCATTTAGTAGATTGTGCTTTTTGGGTGAGATTTCATTTGAGCGAGGGGGATCTCTGACTTTACAAATAGCTGTCATTCACTTGCTCCATCTAAGGGCCTGCTTCTCACCCACCATCACCTATGAGCCTGCCTCATTCCCCCTTGCTGAGCCAGGGTGAGAAGAAATCTACTCAGCTGTGCTACCTCAGGTCAATTACTCAACCTTGTGGAGTTTGGTTTTTTTTTTTTTTTTGAGACGGAGTCTCACTGTCACCCAGGCTGGAGTGCAGTGGCTTGATCTCCTGCCTCAGCTCCCTGAGTAGCTGGGATTACAGGTGCATGCCACCACGCCCAGCTGATTTTTTTTTTTTTGGATTTTTGGTAGAAACGGAGTTTTACCATATTGGCCAGGCGGGCCTTGAACTCCTGACCTCAAGTGATCCACCCACCTTAGCCTCCCAAAATGCTGAGATTACAGGTGTGAGCCACTGCTCCCAGCTGGAGTTTGGGTTCTTGACACATAAAATGCAGATAATAATACCTACCTCATAAGACTGAGATTAAATGGGATCACCTCCACATAGCCCCTAGCCTGGTTCCTGGCACATGGCAGCCACTTAAGAATGGGCACACTCTTCCACTGTCAACGTTATAACTATCATCTGCACACAAGTGACTTAGCACTTCTATCGTTGTTTAATACTCTGTAGTCAAAGGATGAATAAGACCCTCTCTCAAGAACTCACTGTAAAGAGCTTCCCAAACCATGTCCTAGGATCTCCAAGTCACCTCCACCTCCTCAGACCCTTCTCCAAAGAGTCGCCTCTCTCTGATTCCTACCTGTCCAGGATTCTAGCCACCTGATGGTAAGATCTTGGCTTTCCGATTCAGGCAAACTCATATTAAATTTTCAGTTCTGGCCGGGCGTAGGCTCATTCCTGTAATCCCAGCACTTTGGGAGACTGAGGCGAGCAAGTCACCTGAGGTCAGGAGTTACATGGTGAAACCCCATCTCTACTAAAGATACAAAAAAATTAGCTGGGCGTAGTGGCACATGGTTGTAGTCCCAGCTACTCAGGAGGCTGAGGCAGGAGAATCGCTTGAATTCAGGAGGTGGAGGTTGCAGTGAGCTGAGATCATGCCATTGCACTCCAGCCTGGGCAACAAGCAAAACTCCGTCTCAAAAAAAAAAAAAAAAAATCCAGTTCTGTTACTAACCATATGACTTTAGACAAGTGATTCTCAATAGGGGGTAATTTTATCCCCCAGGGGATGTTAGGCAATGCCTGAAGATATTTTTGATTGTCATAACTGGAGGGGAGGTGCTACTGGCCAAAAGTCGGAGAGGCTAGGGATGTTACAAACCATCTCAGAGTACAAAGAACCTTTCCTGACAACAAAGAATTATCTGGCCCCAAATTCAGTAGTGCCAAGGTTGAGAAACCTGACCTTAAATGAATAATTTAATGTTTCTGGGCTTCAGTTTCCTCATCTGTAAAATAAGGCTATTAATAGTATCTACCTTATAGAGCTATTGTATAGGTCCAAAAAAATAATGCAAGTACCTAGTGCCTAATAATAAAGGTAGTCCATAAATATTCCTTATACTAATCATTATTAGCATGTTTCTGGAATCCCTCCTGGCTTCATCACTCAGCTGAGCCCACCCGACCCTAGTTTGGCTTATTTCTTGCCAAGGCCAGTGCTTCTGACCCTTTCTTCACTAGTCTTGATGCTTTTCTTCTCTCCTTGACCTCAAGGCCTATCAGGAAGCTAGAAGCCTCTCCCTAAGGCCCCATCCCAGCACCAGGTCCCTGCCTCCACCTCCCACTTCTCCCTTCTCGTCTCTCTTCCCACTTTTCCAGCGTTACCTCTAGTGGCTCCCCATGCCCCTCAGCAGGTCAGAGCACACTCAGCTCTTTCCCACTTCAGCACCTCTGCACAGACTTCCTCCAGCCAAAGTGGCAGAAGACAGAGAAGCATGTCCAGGATTTGGGCCAGACTAGCCTACCTGGTCCCAGTTCTGCACTGGGCCTGTTAAGGCCTAGTTTTAGGAAAGTCAGCCTCACCTGCAAAGCAGGGAAATAATTTCCAGGTTGTTCTATGGACCCAGTTGAGAATGTATGAAAACATGCAACAACTATAAAGATTGTTAAAATGTAAGTTATTCACTGTGTGAGCACTATTCTGCTAAATGTGTGCATGTGTATGTATATGTGTGTGTGTGTATATCTATATATACACATACATATGTAACTTTTTTTGAGATAGGGTCTCACTCTGTCGCTCAGGCTGAAGTGTAGTAGTACAATCACAGCTCACTGCAGCCTCGACCTCCCAAGCTCAGGTGATCCTCCCATCTTAGCCTCCTGGGTAGCTGGGACTACAGGCACGTGCCACCACCCCCAGCTAATTTTTTTTTTTTTTTTTTAAGAGATGGGGTTTCGCTATATTGGCCAGGCTGGTCTTGACTCCTGGGCTCAAACAATCTGCAGTCTGCCTGTCTCAGACTCCCAAAGCATTGGGATTATGGGCATGAGCCACCATGCTCAGCCTCTGCTTTACATTTTTATTTCCATAGCTCCTACCATGTTCTAACAAACTATAACTTTTTCTTTGGTTTTTTTTTTTTTTTTTTTTTTTTGAGACGGAGTCTCGCTCTGTCGCCCAGGCTGGAGTGCAGTGGCCGGATCTCAGCTCACTGCAAGCTCCGCCTCCCGGGTTTACGCCATTCTCTCGCCTCAGCCTCCCGAGTAGCTGGGACTACAGGCGCCCGCCATCTCGCCCGGCTAATTTTTTGTATTTTTTTAGTAGAGACGGGGTTTCACCGTGTTAGCCAGGATGGTCTCGATCTCCTGACCTCGTGATCCGCCCGTCTCGGCCTCCCAAAGTGCTGGGATTACAGGCTTGAGCCACCGCGCCCGGCCTTTCTTTGGTTTATTGACTGTCTCCCTCCACTGTAATGTCAGCTCCATAAGGGTAGGGATTTTTGTCTGTTTTATTCACTGTATCCCTGGTGTCTAGAATAGTTCCTGGTATATAGTAGATGTTCAGTAAATATTTGCTGAATGAGTGAATTCTCTATGTATAAGGCAACTCTGTAAAGCCCCTAAATCTACCTTCTCCAAGAAGCCCTCTTTCAAATATGTTACCTTATTTAGTTATTGCACATCCCCATTTTGCAGATGATGAAACTAAAGCAGAAACAAATGCAAAAACTTGTCCAGAGTCACTGCTTGAAAACTGGCAGGGCCAGATGCATTTGTTTATCCAAGAAACCCTGAGAGGGCTGGGCATGGTGACTGGCATCTGTGATCCCAGCACTTTGGGAGGCTGAGGTGAGGATCACTTGACCCCAGGAGTTCAAGACCAACCTGGGCAACATAGTGAGACCCCATCTCTTAAAAAAATAAAGAGGCTGGGTGCGGTGACTCATGCCTGTAATCCCAGCACTTTGAGAGGCCAAGGCAGGCAGATCATCTGAGGTCAGGAGTTCGAGACCAGCCTGGCCAACATGGCAAAACCCCGTCTCTACTAAAAATACAAATATTAGCTGGGTGTGATGGTGGGCGCCCGTAATCCCAGCAACCCGGGAGGCTGAGGCAGGAAAATCGCTTGAACCTGGAAGGCGGAGGTTGCAGTAAGCTAAGATTGTGCCACTGCACTCCAGCCTGGGCAATAGAGCGAGACTCCATCTCAAAAAAAAAAAAAAAAAGAAAAGAAACACCGAGTGCCTGCTGTGTCACAGAGGGAAGACCAGGATGCTATAAGAACACAGAGGATCCCCCCCAACCCCCACCAAGGTCATTGGTCTTCAAGATAAAGTGCCCAGGCCTAGTGCAGTGGCTCGCGCCTGTAATCTCACACTTTGGGAGGCTAAGGCAAGGCGGGGGATCACTTGACGTCAGGAGTTCGAGACCAGCCTGGCCAACATGGTGAAACCTCGTCTCTACTAAAAATACAAAAATTAGCCGGGCGTGGTGGCACACGCCTGTAATTTTAGCTACTCGGGAGGCTGAGGCAGGAGAAACGCTTGAACCTGTGAGAAAGAGGTTGCAGTGAGCTGAGATTGTACTGTTGCACTCCAGCCTGGGTGACAAGAGCAAAACTCTGTCTCAAAAAAAAAAAAAAAAAAAGCTCAAACTGTCCCTTGGACCCAACCACTGTATTCTGATTTCACTCATGAATGCTCCAGCTCCAGACTTCTGGGATCCCTTTGGAATTAATCCAATTCAGAGTCCTCCACTGCACTTTAATCATTTGTACTTGTTGGTTTTGCTTCTCCCTCTGTCTTCCCCACTAGTGGGAGGCTCCCTTGAGAGCAAGCATAGTACTGCCATTACCCTGTGGCATAATGTGCAGAACTCTTGCACACCCAGGAGCTCAGTCCCTGTCTTTGATAGCCACTGTGCCCATACTACAGGTAAGAAAACTGAGGTCCAGAGAATTCAGTAGCGGATCTAGCATCACCCAGCAATTAAGAGGTAGGATTAGAACCTGGTCACCCTCTAGTCACCACTCCCATCACCTCTCACCTCCAGCAGGCTCAGCTCCTCTGGACCTGGCTGCTGCTTCTGGGTTGGTGATTTTTGCCCTGGCAAAGGGAGAGCAGACTTATGACATCTGGGGTCCAGAGTTAGGATTGAATATTCAGGATAAGGGTTCACTTTGAAGTTCAGATTTAGGATTAAGGCCATTTTGATAGTGGTGGCAGGGAACCTTTAGAAAGAGCTTGCAGTGAAATTTGGGGTGCAAGCCCTCCTTCTTTCTCCTGCACCTTTTCCACAAGATGGGGAGATCTGGCCAGACACAGTGGCTCACACCTATAATCCCAGTGCTTTGGAAGGTGAGGTGAGGATCACTTGAGGCCAGGAGTTACAGACCAAATTGGGCAACATAGCAAGACTCCATCTCTATCATGGTAGCCTATAGTCTCAGCTACTCAGGAGGCTGAGTAGCTTGAGCCCAGGAATTCAAGGTTGCAGTGAGCTATGATTCTGCCACCGCACTCCAGCCTGGGTGACAGAGCAAGATTCTCAAAAAAAGAGGGGGGAGGTCTAGGATAGGAAGGGTTAAGTGTGGTTTTGCTTTCCCAGCCTGGAAGGGAAGCCAGGCCAAGCAGCTTTGTAGGGGAAAAGGGGGCACTGAGTGCCAGGAAGGGGCTGAGGCAGTGGGAACAGCATGAGCCCAAGCAGCTGGGACTACAGGCACCCGTCACCTCGCCCGGCTAGTTTTTTGTATTTTTTAGTAGAGACGGGGTTTCACCGTGTTAGCTAGGATGGTCTCGATCTCCTGACCTCGTGATCCGCCCGTCTCGGCCTCCCAAAGTGCTGGGATTACAGGCTTGAGCCACCGCGCCCGGCCCTCTTGTTTCACTTTCTTACCCCTCCTGCCTCTGCTTCTGGTTTGGAGAACAACAAGACTATTTATCGTCTGGGAAGCTGAGGGTGGGTGCCACGCCCTGAGGGAGAGAAGCCATATTCTGGGCCCCCTCACCCGGGTGCATCCCTAATGCTCACCATGCTGCCCAGGCACCCTCACTGAGATGAGAACTTTCCTTTTTCCCTTCCCCTAATAACCAAAGTTCCTGCCTTAATCCCACTCCAGTCCCTCATCCACCCCAAGGCCAGGCTTCAGAACCCAGAACTGAGGGTCTGTCCAGCCCTGCTTTCCTTGTGTTTGAGAGAAGCCCTGATATCCTGGAGCTGTACAAGGTAGCAACGTAATTTGATTTTCCTGGTTGCTCATTGGAGGATAAGCTGTGGGAGGCAGTTGGGCAGAGCATGCAGGCAGATGGGGCCCAGACCTCAGTGCTGCCACCTCTTAGAGAGGATGAGGTGGGCTGGGCGTGGTGGCTGACACCTGTAATCCCAGAACTTTGGGGAGCTGAGGCAGACAGATTACCTGAGGTCGGGAGTTCGAGACCTGTTTGACCAACATGGTGAAACCCCATCTCTATTAAAAATAAAAATAAAAAATTAAAATTAGCTGGACAAGGCGGTGGGTGCCTATAATCCCAGCTACTCAGGAGACTGAGGCAGGAGAGTCTCTTGAACCCTGGAGGTGGAGGTTGCAATGAGCTGAGATCGTGCCACTGCATTCCAGCCTGGGTGAGAGAGCAAGACTTCATCTCAAAAAAAAAAAAAAAAAAATAGAGGATGAGGTGGCTGGTGGGACCAGAATAGGGGCCAGGATGAGGGGAGGGGAGTGGAAGACTTATCAAAAGGGTCCTTGGTGAGGCCTGAGGATGGAGGCTCCAGAACCTGAGCTAGGGAACCCTGGGGACCTGGGTGATCTCATTTTGTGAGAGAGCCTGGCCCCTCCCGAGAGCCAGCTGCAAAATGGACCTGGCCAGAGAGGAAAGTAGAGATGAATGTGGTGCTGGCCTTTGCAGCCAGCAAGGCTGTGGGGTCTTTGCTGTTCCTGCCCCCCACTACCTTCTTGCCCCCTACTACCTTCTTTCTGGCTGAAACTAGGATAGAGACCCAACATTGGCTGTCCAGCCCCCAGCCCTGCTCCCCCTTTCAGGCCTCTCTGGGAACCACAGAAATCTGGGACCTAGTGTCCTGGCAACATAATGAATGCACACACAGCTCTGGTATCTGTTTTAAATTATCCATTAAAATAAGTACAGTTCTGGGGAAAAAAATTAAGTTGACTGGGTGGGGTAAGCAGTAGAAAGGGACTGAAGGGGGAAGGAACCCAGGCAGTGCTTGGGTCCAAAGGAAGGGGACAGGAGATGGAAGGGGGAAGTGCCTGGCTCCTATTCTTGGCCTTCTTTAGGGGACTGTCGCTTGTTGCTTGGGTCTAAAACCGAATGCTTGGTTTTGAAGGGAGATATATTGGGGCAAAAGAAAGCAAAAAAGGGACCCCCAAACTCCTTGATCCCTGGCCTCAAATTGGGGGCAGAAAGGAAGTCAGGTTCCAGAACTTTGTTCCCCCCAGGGAACCCGGGCATTCCTTCTCCACCCCACTCCTGGCACACTGAGATGCAGCTCTGAATGGGCTGCCCACGTGTGGGGGGGGGGGTTGGGGTGACTCACTATTACTACTGGGAGGACAGGGGGAGCCAGTGGTGGAAGAAGGGTGAGTCACACTGATGGGCACCAGCCTCAGCCCTCCCCCCACTTTCCTGGCTCCCAGCCCTGCCTGCCTGACCCTCTCCCTTGCTTTGCACCCACTTCCCTCTCTTTCTCTGCCACCCTTTTGCCCACCCACTCTCCCTCCTTGGCTCTGCCCTCTAGCCCAGAAGGTCTGAGGCAATGGGGGCAAGCTTGGAGCCGGCAGTACTGAGCAGGCAGGAGCCAAGAGAGGGGAAGCTTAAGCCTCACGCAGTTAGGGGTGCGCTGGAGAGGGTGGGGCTCGACTCCGCCACACCCCAACGGTCTTTCCCCCTCCTCACCACTCCTGCCCCCACCCCCATGGATCTGGGACTGCCCCTTTAAGAGCAGTGGCCACTCCTCCCTTCAGACGAGGACCTATTAGAGGCTTTGCCCCGGCGTCGGTGACTCAGTGTTCGCGGGAGCGCAGCACCTACACCAGCCAACCCAGATCCCGAGGTCCGACAGCGCCCGGCCCAGATCCCCACGCCTGCCAGTAGCAAGCCGAGAGCCAGCCGGCCGGCGCACTCCGACTCCGAGCAGTCTCCGTCCTTCTGCCCGAGCCCCGCGCCCTTTCCGGGACCCCTGCCCCGCGGGCAGCGCTGCCACCCTGCCGGCCATGGAGACCCCGTCCCAGCGGCGCGCCACCCGCAGCGGGGCGCAGGCCAGTTCCACTCCGCTGTCGCCCACCCGCATCACCCGGCTGCAAGAGAAGGAGGACCTGCAGGAGCTCAATGATCGCTTGGCGGTCTACATCGACCGTGTTCGCTCGCTGGAAACGGAGAACGCAGGGCTGCGCCTTCGCATCACCGAGTCTGAAGAGGTGGTCAGCCGCGAGGTGTCTGGCATCAAGGCCGCCTATGAGGCCGAGCTCGGGGATGCCCGCAAGACCCTCGACTCAGTGGCCAAGGAGCGTGCCCGCCTGCAGCTGGAGCTGAGCAAAGTGCGTGAGGAGTTTAAGGAGCTGAAAGCGCGGTGAGTTCGGCCAGGTGGCTGCGTGCCTGGCGGGGAGTGGAGAGGGCGGCTGGCCGGCGCCCCTGGCCGACTGCAGGAAGGGAGTGAGAGGGCCTGAAGGCCGATAACTTTGCCATAGTCTCCTCCCTTCCCGGAACTGCCCCCAGCGAGTGACTGGCAGTGTCAAGGGGAATTGTCAAGACAGGACAGAGAGGGAAGAGGTGGTCTCTGGGAGAGGGTAGGGGGGATATAAGGAATGGTGGGGGTATCAGGGACAAGTTAGGGCTGGGGCCGGCCCGAATTCGGTCAGATTGGAATTTGCCAGCTATTTGGAGCCTGAGGGAGGGGCTTAAGCAAAACAGAACTAGCCCTGCCAGCTCGAAGAACTCTGGGCACCCAGGACACATATGAGTAACAGAAAGGGTCCTGTTAGAACTTTGTTGGCGGGCTTGGCACTGTGCCAGCTTTGCGCAAGCTGGCTCTGAACACATGATGCCCACTAAGACATCACTCCCAAGCTGGCATCTGTCCAGCGTGTTGGAGCAGGGCAATCCCCCTTTTCCCTCCCATGGGCTTGGCGGTGGCCCCCTCGGCATGACCTTGTCCTAGGTTCTAAGGGTTGGGAAGCTCTCCCTCACTCTGCCACTCTGCGTGTCTGGGACCTTCCTTGGGCTCTGACAGGCCCACCAAAAGAGCTCTGGGAGATGGGAGATCGGGAGATTGGCTCCCCCGCAGCTCCCACAGCCCTTGGCCTGCTTGGCCCAGGAATGCAAGGGAGGGAGGGAGACAGAGGGCAGAGGCTCCCAGCTCAGGAAGTTGTGTTATGCCCAGGTCTGGCCGCACTCCTCCCTTGGCCCACTGCCTAGTGTCTTCGAGGGTTGGGGGCACTGTCCTTCCCTCCTTGGGGTGAGCCACTTTCATTTTCCCAGCGAGGCCAGGCAGTCTTTGCTCGGGCCCATCCTCTTAGCTGCTGACGTTTTAATCTTTGTCTTATTAAAGTGCTGGAATACAGTGACATTTTTGAAATCCAGCCGTTGGAAGCTTCAGGCCACTCCCACTTTACCCACCCCTGCCCCACCCTACCCCACCCTGCTCAACTCCACCTTCTTCTTTCCTAAAAAAGCCTTGGGAGCTTGGAAGTATAGGACTTCTTCTTCCAGCTCCCCCAAAATTTGGTTCCCTTCTTCCTGCCTTCCCTTTCTCTATGCAGATCCAGGCTAAGAGCACTAACAGGGCTTGGAGAGCCCTAAAGAGCTGTTGGCTTTGACTACTTCTCTCCCTTTTATCAACTACTCCAAACTTCTGCTCTTCCCAGAACCCTTTGCTAGGTGTGGTGGGTGTGGCAGATCCATCACGCTTATTTTTTTTTTTGAGATGGAGTTTCGCTTTTGTTGCCCAGGATGGAGTGCAATGGCGCAGTCTCGGCTCACCGCAACCTCCGCCTGCCAGGTTCAAGCGATTCTCCTGCCTCAGCCTCCCAAGTAGCTGAGATTACAGGCATGTGCCACCATGCCGGGCTAATTTTGTATTTTTAGTAGAGACGGGGTTTCTCCATGTTGGTCATGCTAGTCTTGAACTCCCAACCTCAGGTGATCCACCTGCCTTGGCCTCCCAAAGTCCTAGGATTATAGGCGTGAGCCACCAGGCTGGGCCCATTGCCCTTCTTTCTGAAGAGTCAATGGAAGTTGTGTGTAGGAAGACAGGCTCAACCTTTTTTTCTTTCTTTCTTTTTTTTTTTTTTTTTGAGACAGGGTCTCACTCTGTTACCCAGACTGGAGTGAAGTGGTGCGATCTTGGCTCACCGCAACCACCACCTCCCAGGCTCAAGAGATTCTCCTGCCTCAGCCTCCCGAGTAGCTGGGATTACAGGCGTGAGCCACCACACCCGGCTAATTTTTTTTTTTTTTTTTTTTTTTTTTTGTATTTTTAGTAGAGACAGGGTTTCACCATGTTGACTAGACTGGTCTCAAACTCCTGCCTTCAAATGATCCACCCGCCTCAGCCTCCCAGAGTGCTGGGATTACAGGTGTGAGCCACCATGCCCGGCTATCAACCTTTATTTTGTTTTTTTGAGATGGAGTCTCGCTTTGTTGCCCAGGCTGGAGTACAGTAGTGTGATCTCAGCTCACTGCAACCTCTGCCTCCTGGGTTCAAGCCATGCTTCTGCCTCAGCCTCCCAAGTAGCTGGGACAACAGGTGCCTGCCACCACACCTAGCTAAATTTTGTATTTTTAGTAGAGATGGGGTTTCACCAGGTTGGCCAGGGTGGTCTCGAACTAACCTCAAGTCATCTGCCCACCTCAGCCTCCCAAAGTGTTGGGGTTAAAGGTGTGAGCCACTGCGCCTGGCTTCTTTTTTTCTTGAGATAAGGTTTCACTCTGTTACCCAGGCTGGAGTGCAGTGGCAAGGTCATGGCTCACTGCAGCCTCCACCTCCCTGGCTCAAGCCATCCTCCCGCCTCAGCCTCCTGAGTAGCTGGGAGCACAGGCAAGCACCACCACTCACAGCTAATGTTTTTGTATTATTTTATAGAGATGGGGTTTTGCCATGTTGCCCACGCTGCTCTTGAACTCCTGGGTTCAAGCAATCCTCCTGTCTTGGCCTCCCAAAGTGCTGGGATTACAGGGCGTGAGCCACTGTGCCCAACCTCAAACTTTATTTCTGCTGAAAGAGACCACACCTGTCCTTTTCTTTATTTTTATTGTATTTTTCAGAGACAGGGCCTTGCCCTGTTGCTCAGGCTAGAGCACAATGGTGCAATCATAACTTGTTGCAGCCTGGAACTCCTCCTGGGCTCAAGTGATCCTCCCGTCTCAGCTTCCCGAATAGCTGAGACTAAGGGCAGGCACCACCGCGCTTGGCTAATTTTTTTTTTTTTTCCTTTTTGTTTGTAAAGATGGAAACTTGCTATGTTGCTCTGCTGGTTCCGAAGTTTTGGCCTCAAGCAATCCTCCTGCCTTGGCCTCCCAAAGCACTGGGATTACAGGCATGAGTCACCGGGCTTGACACCAGGCCTGTCGTTTTTCTACTAGTGATATGAACAATTTAGTTAGCAAGACAGATAGGAAGCAAGGAAGGGGAGACCCAGAGAATTCGATGTATTCTTAACCATTCCACTCAACTACCAAATCCCTATGAAGGACATTTTTAGCAATTTTAGCAGTTTTCTGGTCAAAACTTTGATCAGGAAACAGGTTGAATGGATTCGATAGTCTCTTGCTCATCCAACCACGCCAGCTTGTCTCCTCTGCCTCCTAGTGCAGCTGTCCAGACCTGGGACACCAGGCGGGTATGTGCGCACATGGGGCAGGGCGGGGGTGTTGTGTGTACTTGTTATATTTAGCCACCTGCCTCTGTTCTCCCCCACTGATCCTGGCTGGGAAGGCTAGGCTTCCGGAAAAGAGAGGTGGATTGGCACACCTGGATCCCAAGCTGATAGAAAGTGGGGTGAAGACAAAGGGGACTCAGACTGGAGTGTCTGTCCTCTTCTATGCCCACAGTAGGAGGAGCCAGGATTGGTCACTCCCTGTTGGGTCTGCTGTGCTCGGGGTGAGGTAGAGAAGTGGGTAAAGAATTTGGGAGAGGAAAAAAGGCATTTTCCCAACCCCTCCCACCAAAGCCTAGAGAAAAGGTGTTGTCTGGTTTAATGTTTAATTAGAGCTCAGAGTTCAGGGCCAGATTTGGAGTTGGGATGGAGAATTGTTTGTAAGATCCTGTAGCAATTTTTGACTCAGCCTGGGTACCTCAACCACACTCAGGAGTTTGGGGGACCTTCTGTTTGGCTGGATTATAGGCTCCAAGAAGAAACTCCTTTTCCCAGTACTCTCTCTCTCCTTTTTTTGAGACAGGGTCTCGTTCTGTTGCCCAGGCTGGAGTGCAGTGGCGTGATCACAGCTCATGCAACGTCAGCCTCCCAGACTCTGGTGATTCTCCCACCTCAGTTTCCTGAGTAGCTGGGATTACAGATGTGTGCCACCATGCCCAGCTGATTTTTTTTTTTTCTGAGACAGAATCTCGTTCTGTCACCAGGCTTGAGTGCAGTAGTGCGATCTTGGCTCATTGCAACCTCCACCTCCCAGGTTCAAGCGATTCTCCTGCGTCAGCCTCCCAATTAGCTGGGCCTACAGGCACATGCCACCACGCCCAGTTAATTTTGGTATTTTTAGTAGAGACAGGGTTTCACCATGTTGTCCAGGATGGTCTCCATCTCTTGACCTCATGATCCACCTGCCTCGGCCTCCCAAAGTGCCGGAATTACAGACGTGAGCCACTGCACCCGGCCTCCAGCTAATTATTATTATTTTTTGAGATGGAGTCTCACTCTGTTGCCCAGGCTGGAGTGCAGTGGTGTGATCTTGGCTCACTGCAACCTCCACCTCCCAAGTTCAAGCGATTCTCCTGCCTCAGCCTCCTGAGTAGCTGGGACTACAGGCACCTGCTACCATGCCTGGCTAATTTTTTGTATTTTTAGTAGAGACGAGGTTTCACCATGTTGGCCAGGCTGGTCTTGAACTCCTGACCTCTTAATCTGTCCGCCTTGGCCTTCCAAAGTGCTGGGATTACAGATGTAAGCCACCGTACCTGGCCACTAATTTTTTATATATTTTGTAGAGATAGGGTTTCACCGCGTTGCCCAAGCTGGTCTTGAACTCCTGGGCTCAAGCAATCCACCTGCCTTGGGCTTGGTCTCCCAAAGTGCTGGGATTTGTAGGCATGAGCTACCATACCTGGTCCCCCCTGCCCCTTCTCTGTCTCTTTCTAGTCTGTAGCCCAAGGGATTTGGATACCCAAGTGCAGGCAGAATGGGAAGGTTGTAAGCACCAGGGAAGCCCATCTGGAGTCCAGGCTTGCAGCTGGGCCCCACCCCAGGCAAGACAACTGGGTGGATGACTCAGATGCTGCCCCCCTCCCTCCCACCCTGGTGGCTTTACAGGAGACAGCAGGAGACAGGGTGGAGACAGCAGTTGTCTTAAAGGGAGGAATGGTGGTCTGAATGTCTACATCTTCTGCCCCCCTCCCCATTGCATCCTGGAGTCCCTTGCCTGGCTCCTTCCTTAGACCCTCTAGTGGTATCTGGAACCATAGCTCTCTCTAGACAGGCAACATGCACAAGTAATTAGAATCCAGAGTTGAGTTCAGAGTTATGGATTGGGCTGCAGGATAGTGCCAGGGTCTGTGCCTTCCCATGTGAAACTGATGGAGGAAGGCTGAGTCAGAAGTGGGGAGATCCCAGGTCCACAAAGCAGAAGCACTACTTCCCCCACAGCGAGGCCCTGGTGCTCGACAACTTCCTGGATTGCCCACTGTTGCAGCCCCAGTGTGGACACGCAGGGAGATGCAGGCTCCAGTTCATGTAGCCTCTGATCAAGACAAGAACAGCAAAGGCCACAGAGGCACAGAGGCTTGTCCCATGTCACACAGTAAAGGGGTGATAGGTCAGCACCTGAGCACAGACCTTGTAACTTCCAGTTGGGTGTGCTCTTACCATTAAGCCTCACTTCTCTAGCTTGGGGGACAGGTTGGAGGGAGGATCTAGAGGGTGAGGTAAGGTGAAGTCAGGTAGCTGAGGCTCACTTCTGCAGCCTGGAAATTCTGCTCTGGGGCCAGTGACACCTTAATGCTCTATGACCATACTTGGTGGCTCATGCCTGCAATCCCAGTGCTTTGGGAGGCTAAGGCAGGAGGATCACTTGAGGCCAGGAGTTTGAGACCAGCCGGGGCAACATAGCAAGACCCCCTTCTGTACAAAAAAATTAGCTGGTCAACACCTGTAGTTCCAGCTACTCGGGAAGCTGAGGCAGGAGAATCACCTGAGGCCAGGAGTTTGAGGCTATTGTGAGCTATGACTGCACTACTGCACTCCAGCCTGGGAGACAGAGAAAGACCCTGTCTCTGAAAAAGAAGAAAAAAAAAACTCTGCTGTCCTGAAGGGCCTGTTAGCATATGATCAATAGCCTTTGCTCCAGCCTGTACCTGGAAAGACCCAGGACCCCTGCTAGCCCCCAATCGTGAGACTGTCAGAGCCCTGGGAGGCTGGTGATTCTTGTCTTGAGACTATCTCGAGACTTGTCATGGGAATTGTCCACCTGGATTGAAAGGAAGCTGTGCCTTTTGGCAGACCCATTAAGTTAATGGGATTGGAGACCTTTGAGGATGCATGGGCCCTGGGCTTTATCTGAGGGTACCTCCTGGTGTTACCTCTCCAACCCTCCACTACCAAATCCACATTCTTTTTTTTTTTTTTTTTGAGACAGTCTCGCTCTCTGGCCCAGCCTGGAGTGCAGTGGCATGATCTTGGCTTACTGCAATCTCTACCTCCCGGGTTCAAGTGATCCTCCCACCTCAGCCTCCCAAGTAGCTGGGACTATAGGCACGTGCCACATGCTCAGCTAATTTTTCTATTTTTAATAGAGACCGGGTTTCATCATGTTACCCAGGCTGGTCTTGAACTCCTGGGCTTAAGCAATCCACCCACCTTGACCTCCCAAAGTGCTGGGATTACAGGTGAGAGCCACTGCACCCCAGCCCAAATCCACATTCTGATTCAAAGAGAAAGAAGAAGGTGCAGCTAAACCTGGGGGTGAGAAGTACTTAAAGAGCCCAAGAGAAACAAAAGAGAGAATAATTCCTCACTAGGACCCCCTATTGCCTTCCCACTATTGGTGCCCTTGCTTGGCACTTCCCCTGGCCTCCAGGAGTCTGAGACTTACTCTTGCATGGATGTGCCCATTGCCCCCACTCCCAGGTCCACCCCCCAGTGATTTAGTAGCTTAGTATCTGCGCTGAAGCCCAGGACAGCTGGTCGGACAACTGGCAGGAGATCTCTTCACCTACCAACTGTGCTTTCTGCTCCCCTCCCCCTCGCTTCCCTCCTCCCCAGCCCCTCACCGCCCCTAGCAGCTGCAGCAGCCAAGACCAAGTGTTCAGAGGCTCAGACACGAGGGCAGGGTTCATTCCATTCTCACCTCCTTGGGGGCCCAGTATACTGACAGGCCGAGCTCTAATATTATAGGAGATCTCTGGAAGATTGCAGGGTCTCTTATCCCTCAATAAGGGGCAAGGCAAGCCAGGTGCAGTGGCTCACTCCTATAATCCCAGCACTTTGGGAGGCCGAGGGGGACAGATCACTTCAGGTCAGGAGTTTGAGACCAGCCTGGCCAACATGGTGAAACCCTGTCTCTACTAAAAATACAAAAATTAGCCAGAAATTGCTTGAACCCAGGAGATCGCACCACTGCACTCCAGCCAGGGTGACAGAGCAAGACTCCATCTCAAAAAAGTAATACTAATAATAAATAAATAAATAAGGGACAAGGTGATCCACCAACAAAATGACAGGCATTGTGATACAGTAGACACCCTAGCCCTCAGTGCCGTTAGTTCTGGGCGTGGCCCTTTCACTAAATTGCTGTGTGACCTTGAGCAAATCACCTCCCCTCTCTGGCTTTCCTTAGCTGTAAAAGAAAGGGATTGGAGCAGAAACTCTCCAGAGACCTTTTAGGTTCCAAAGTAGTACAGTGACCCACAAAGTGGGAAAACAGTCCTCTAAAATGCCAAGTTATTAATAGTAAAATCAAATATAAATAATGTGAATATAGTTAATAGCTAACGCTGTTCTCAATGAAAATGTTTCCCACAAGCTGTGGAATTAAAAATACTACCACATTTCTCTATTTCCTCATGAAAGTTTATTAGAAATGGTTAAATTGTGATATTACCATCTTGGCAAATGCTTTGTTTTCATTGCTACTAGGAAAGGACAACTCGTTTTCAATGCCTCTCCCTTCTAGACGGTAGAAAGGGCTGTGTCATAGAGTAGGAAAGGGAGATTCTGCACAGGAATGGCTCCCGTTGACCCGCGTTGGGGGCTAGGGCAAAGGCCTAGGAGAGGCAGGACTGTTACCTTAGAGCTGGCTAGGATTAGAGAACAGTGCCTGGAACCTGGGGGAGGGGCACAGTGACCTTGGGCTGCCCACCTTCCACCCTTCCGGCACCCATGCTGGCTCCCCCAACCTGTGGCTGGGCTGGGAGGAGGTCTTGGCCCCTACCAATCTCTTAAGGAAGGGGATAGAGTTTGGGAAGGGGAGTCCTCCCCTCACCCTTGCCTCGCCCAAGTTGTGAGAGAGGAAGCCGGAATCCCGCCTGCCGAAGCCAGGAATAATTCTGGCTGAGATCCCAGGCCCGGCAGGGGCGCTGAGTCACGGTAGAGGGCAGAGTGGAGAGTGGACAGGAGACCCTAAGCTTGTCCAGTCAGGGAAGCAGAGGCTGAGGCGTGGCCTTTTCTTGAGAACTACATTCAAGTTGCAGCAAGAAGGACCGTGGTCTGAATTTGACGGGGACAAATGGAAGGGAGATAGGACACATGAGTCCTTTTAGGGCTGGCTCAGGGGAGCTAGACTTCATTTCAAGGGGTCTAGGTTCTGGGCAGTTGAGAGGAGGCTATTTGGGGTCACCAAGGTTCCCCTTTCTTCCCAAAGCTCTAACACTGCCGCCTTCTGCCGGCTAGGAGAGAGCTGTGTCTTCTGAGGTTAGAGCTGGAATGCAGTGAGACCAGACTGCCTAGGTCCTCCCCCAGTTCTTCTCCTGACCTTGGGGTGTGGCTTCCACTCTCTCCCAGTGTCCTCAGGTTTAATAACTATGTGCCACCAGATGGAAAGTTAAGGGGCTGCTGAATTGGCTTCTTGTGAAGAGAATCCCCTAAATGTCCCTCGTTTTGATCACTGGCCTCCCTCCCTCCCGCTTCAGGACATTCTACTATCTTCTTAGGCCATCCCTCCCTCCTCCAGCCACGACTTCTTTTGCTCTATCCCCAAGCCCCACCCCTGCATTTTTGTGACAACACAGGAATGACTTCTGGAGAGAGAGGCCAGGAAGAAGGAAAGTGGCACTTGGCAGGAGACCTTGCAGGGGGTGGCTGGTGAGGAAGCCAGTCGCCCATTGTCCAGGACCCCAGTGCCCTGGCCTCTGGCCTCAGGCTTCTCCTGCCTCTGTACAATGCCATGTTGATACACCCAGCAGCTGTGACTCAGGCCTGGCCCCCTGCCAGGCCCAGCGCTTCTACTGGAGTTGCGTCTGAACATGTCAACAGGCCTCCTATCCCTCTCTCAGCACCAGTTCTGCCTACTTCAACCCCTCCCTCTGCCTGGAATTAAGACCTGGCTTTGTCTTAGGGAAGGACAGCTGGGAGCCTGGTGGCTCTGGAAGGGGATCTGAGGGACCTCAGACCCTGGGCATATTTGACTGTTTGGCAGGTGTCACGCACGCCCAAGGGAAGCATGTGGAAGCAGAGCCACGCCTGCTGTGGGTGCACGTGCCTGCGTGAGGAGGTCGGGGTGTTCCATCCTGGGGCACCTATGGGATTTTGAGGTGTACGATATGCAGAACTTCACAAGTTGGGGTTTGGGGAAGGCTCAAAGGGCTTCTAAGTCTCTGGAACAGCTGACCCCCTCAGTTCCCCTCTCTCTCTCTCTCTGTCTCTTTTTTTTTTTTTTGAGACAGAGTCTCGCTCTGTTGCCCAGGCTGGAGTGCAGTGGCACGATCTTGGCTCACTGCAACCTCCGCCTCCCAGGTTCAAGTGATTCTCCTGCCTCAGTCTCCTGAGTAGCTGAGATTACAGGCATGCGCCACCATGCCCAGCTAATTTATTTATTATTTTTTCTAATTTTTTGAGATGGAGTCTCACTCTGTTGCCCAGGCGGTAATGCAATGGCGTGATTTCGGTTCACTGCAACCTCCACCTCCCGGGTTCAAGCGATTCTCCTGCCTCAGCCTCCTGAGTAGCTGGGACCATAGGTACCTGCCACCATGCCTGGCTAATTTTTGTATTTTTAGTAGAGACGGGATTTCACCATCTTGGCCAGGATGGTCTCAAACTCCTAACCTTGTGATCCACCCACCTTGGCTTCTCAAAGTGCTGGGATTACAGGCATGAGCCACCACGCCCAGCCTCAGTTCCTCTCTTTAAGGTCTCCTTTCCAGAGAGGCATAGCACCTCGAATGCCAGGGAGGGGAAGTCTCCATATCCTGCCCTTACCCGAGTGGTCGCAGACCCACAGACTAGCCAGGAAACCAAGCAGTGGTTACTTTGCGGGGGTGGGTGGGAGCTATCAAACCTCATGACTGGCCGCACACAAAGGTGTGGGTATGTGTATATCTGAGTGTGGGTGGGAGTGGCAGTTTCACTAGGCCTCCGTATCACTCTCTGACTGGGGTATCTCCCAGCACGTGAGTCAGAGGCAGACACACTTCCCAGACTGTCTTACTGGATCTCTGTGTGTTACTCTCTGCAGTGTTTGTGTGTATTGTGCCATTTTCTATGTTTTCCACCAATCTGCTGTGAATGTCCTCAGGTGACCTGGGGGCAGGTTTTTAGTGCCTGAGCCTACCTGTCTCCAGGCCTTAGTTTCCCTCTGTAAAAGCATAGGAGTTGGTTCAGGAGAAGGTTCCTCTAGAAGCCTTGAGCCTGTGAACCGTCTAGTCTCAGGGTATTTGGGGGACACACAGAAAAAGCCCCACGACCCAACACTGGCTGAAATCAGCAGGGCAGAGCTGAGACAAGCTCAAGTAGGATGAGGGGTAGGGAGGTTTTGGGTGAATGAGAGGGAGGGACAGAGGGAAGGAGGATATACTGCAGTAGGAGGAGTTGCTGGAACCAAAGGAGGAGGGGTGGTAGGAACGTGCAGATTGACTTGGGGTGTCAGCAGAAGACGCCTCGTCACATGGCAGGAAGTCAGCCTGGGCAGAGGTCTAGGTATCCAGGAGGGGCTGGGTGCAGTGGCTCACACCTGTAATCCCAGGACTTTGGGAGGCTGAGGTAGGAGGATCATGTGAGGCCAGGAGTTCAAGACCAGCCTGGCCAACGTGGTGAAACCCTGTCTCTACTAAAAATGCCAAAAATTAGCTGGATGTGGTGGCAGGCACCTGTAATCCCAGCTACTCTGGAGGCTGAGGCACAAGAATTGCTTGAACCCAGGAGGTGGAGGTTTCAGTGAGCTGAGATCATGCCACTGCACTCCAGCCTGGGCAACAGAGCGAGATTCTGTCTCAAAAATAATAATGGCCGGGCGCGGTGGCTCACGCCTGTAATCCCAGCACTTTGGGAAGCCAAGGTGGATCACGAGGTCAGGAGATTGAGACCATCCTGGCAAACACAGTGAAACACCGTCTCTACTAAAAATACAAAAATTAGCCAGGCATGGTGGCAGGTACCTATAGTACCAGCTACTCAGGAGGCTGAGGCAGGAGAATCGCTTGAACCTGGAAGGCGGAGCTTGCAGTGAGCAGAGATCGCACCACTGCACTCCAGCCTGGGGACAGAGCAAGACTCTGTCTCAAAAAAAAAAAAAAAAAAGAAAAAGAAAAAATAATAAAATAGAGGCTGGGCGTGGTGGCTCATTCCTGTAATCCCAGCATTTTGGGAGGTGGAGGCGGGTGGATCACCTGAGGTCAGGAGTTTGAGACCAGCCTGGCCAACATGGTGAAACTCTGTCTCTACTAAAAATAGAAAAATTAGCCCGGCATGGTGGTGCAGGCCTGTAATCCAGCTACTCGGGAGGCTGAGAAGCAGGAGAATCACTTGAACCTGGGAGGCGGAGGTTGCAGTGAGCTGAGATTGCACCGCTGCACTCCAGCCTGGGTGACAAAATGAGACTCCATCTCAAAATAATAATAATAGTAGTAATAATAATAATAATAATAATAAATGAAAAAAATTTAAATTAAAATTTAAAAAATGAGATGCCCAGGAGGATACAGGAGAGCATTTGCCACCAGGTGGGCTCCCTGTACCCACCTGGCCACAGGGGGCGACGTTCCTGGGAGATAGGAAATGCCCAGGGGCTGGGAGACCCTCTGCTCTTCTGCTCCCTTCCTGTGTGCTGCCTGGCGATGGGGAACTCTGAGGGCTGGTGAGCAGGGTTGCCGGGGAGTGGGTCTAAGGAGTCCCTGCAGGGCTGGGCCAGCTCCTCCACCTCCCCTTTGTCTTCCCCTCCCACTTGTTATTTTTAGCTACAGTGTCTGCCCCTCTTGCTTCTCCCCCAGACTGGGAGAGGAAATGGAGGCCTCTCCCTCGGGCCTAGCATGTTGCCCCCAGCAACCGGGCGCAAACAGGCCTGTGGCCAGCCCTGGCTTCCATATCTGGCATCAGAGTTGGGCTGAGCAGGGTGACTCAGAGGGTGGGTCAGTGCCTGGCCTGGTGCCCACCCAGCCCCTTTGCTGTGCTGGTGCCTTTCTTCCCCAAACAGCCCCAAGGGCCCGGGCCTGCTGCAGCCCGGGAGCCAGGCTTCCTTGTCCCACCAGGCACAACCCCGCAGACCACTGCTTTGGGTCACACTTGCAAGTGCCAGCTCTCATTTCTACCTTATTCTTTCCTCTCTGTTCCCCTCCCTACCCCGTCTCTTCCCTCTTTCTGAGATCAGATTTGCCAGTGATGGGAAGAGTTAGAAACAGGATGCCCAGCCCTTCTCGCCTCACGAGGCCGCTGGGATGCAGCCACTCCTGTGCTTGGGGAACCTGGAGGATGCAAGGGAAAGGACTGGCGCTCTGTTGGCACAGCACCCAGCCCGGGGCAGGACGCGCGCGAAGCCAGGGTCTCCCCTGTGAGCACTAGAGGATTTCCCGACCCCTGCCTGGGTATTGTGTGCCTGAGCATGAATCACCTGAGGGGCGCAGGTTCCCACCCTTCCCAGCTCCTCTGGCCTGCCCCACCCTGTCTTCCCTGCGAACCCAGCATGGGGACGGCACTCAGCATGTGCCCAGCTTTCCTGATGCCAGCCCCCAGTGGACTGGGCTGCACCACCACCCTGGGGCTGAATGCCTGGCCAGGGTCTACTTTGGTCCCTGCTAGGTCTGAGGGCCCCTCCTAGGAAGGAAATGGCACTTGGGGGCAGGGGCAGGGAGGAGGGAGGAGAGACGCTGGGCTCTACTGTATCCCTAGTCATTTCTTGGGGTGTGCGTGTGGCGCCCTGGCCACAGAGCTCCTGAGGTCTGAGTCATGAGCCCATGGGTGATAGTGGCTTCTTCCCTGCAGATGGGAGCTCCCCGTGCCTGACTAAGAAAACCACAAAGGTTCTTCCTCGCTTCCCTCTCTGCTCATGGTTTCTCTCATCTGCAGGGTGTGTCTTAGTCCTTTAATCTCCTCTCTTTGCAGTGATAGTGAAAACCTCCACGAGGGAAAGACATATACCCCCCTTACTTTCTTTGTGTATTTTTTTTGAGACGGAGTGTCGCTCTGTCACCCATGCCGTGGTGCAGTGGCACAATCTTGGCTCACTGCAACCTCTGCCACCCGAGTTCAAGTGATCCTCCTACCTCAGCCTCCTGAGTAGCTGGGACTACAGGTGCCCACCACCATACCCAGCTACTTTTTTTTTTTTTTGAGATAGAGTCTCACTCTGTTGCCCAGGCTGGAGTACAGTGGCACAATCTCGACTCACTACAACCTTTGCCTCCCAGGCTCAAGCAATTCTCATGTCTCAGCCTCCCAAGTAGTTGGGACTACGCACATGCACCACCATGCCCAACTACTTTTTGTATTTTTAATAGAGTCAGGGTTTCACCATGTTGGCAGGCTGGTCTCGAACTCCTAGTCTCAAGTGATCCACCCGCCTCAGCCTCCTAAAGTGCTGGGATTACAGGTGTGAGCTACCACGCCCAGTCAGCCCCCTTACTTTCTTTGGAGACCATATACTGTGGCTTGTGCCAAAGTGGTATAGCATGGATTTCCAGCTCCCCTGTCTACTTGCTGCGGGACCCTGGACGTAGCTTTCTGTGCCTATTTCCTCAATTGCATAGGAATAGCACCTATCGCATAGGGTAGCTGTGAAGATGACATGAATTAACATAATATTTAGAGCAGTGCTTGGTACCTAATAGGCTCTATGTAAGTGTTTGCTATTATGTTATTATTATCACTGCCACCACTACTTTTGCAAGCAGCAGAAGGTGAAGAGGTTAGCCTGAAGAAAAAACTTCTGTCCTCATCAGCCCATAAGCTCGCAGGGCACAGGGACCATGCATCTCTGTTTTCCTCAGTTGGTGTCTGCCAGGCACTGGCAAGGAAAGGCTGTTACCAGGGGGAACTCCTGGAATTCCTCCTGGTACCTAAGGAGGCTGGGGAGACAGGACTAGGGAAGAGGTGCCCTTGAGACATCTGAAATCATCCCATTGCCTTACAGCTTTCAGCTCAGGCTGGCTGGTCGGAGGAACACTTTGTGCCATAGTGTCTGCCCTCTTCCTCCTCCTGGCTTCTCCCTTCTCTCTGGAACTTGTGGCTTAGGAAAGCAGTGAGGTGAAGGAGGAAGAACCTTAGATCAGCAGCTAGAATTGACTGGAATGCTGCTGCTGGCTTGCGGTAATTGACACTGGACCATTCACCTTCCTCCTCTGTGCCTCAGTTTCCTCATCTATAAAAGGGAGAGGGTTGAGCTGAACCAACTCTAAGCTCCTTCTAGTTCTCTAAATTCTGAGCGCCTCCCAGTACAGCCAGCTGCAGCTGTTAGCCTTCAGGGTAGGGAGGCCTCTTCTGGGAAGCCCCAGCCAGCCTGGGAGTCAGCCCAAGGAGCTCGGAATCTAAGTCTGCCCCAGTCGTTTTACCAGCGGTTTTTCTTCATTCTCCCTCCTCCCCCTGCAGCTGCTTCAGCTTCGGAAAAGTTCTGAAGTCATGGAAAGTTGGGGCTGTGCTCCCAGCCAGGGGCTGGGCCGGATGGCAGCCAAAACCTGAGCTGGGTTTTGACTTTATTTTTAGCTTTTCTGACTGAGGCAGAGGAGGGAATACATTCTCCGGTTCTGGAAGGGGCTCTTTTTTGCAGGAGACAGACACTTGCGTTAAACAACTTGTTCTGAAGTGTGGCCAGAGGCCTGGGCTGAGCAAGTGTGCAGGCTGGGGGAGCTCCCTCTGACTTTTCACGTCCTTCCCCTGCCCCTCTGAGTGTCACTCTATCCTCCTCTCTGCTTGGTGGGGGGAGGTGGGGGTGACTCCTTTTTTGGACTCTCCTAAGCCGATGACAGAACACTGCCTGGGTCTCGTCCTCCAGAGCTTCTGCAAATCTAGCCTTCCCTATCCCTCTTCAGAGTGAACTGCTGGGCCTCTTGGAGTTTAGGGCTTTTGTGGTAGGAGAAAAATGTTGGCAGGGCTGCTTTTCTCCTTTCCAGGATAGATTTTTCCTTCTGCCCACGCTTGGTTTTCCTTTTTTCCATCTGCTGTGGTGGGCTCATGCTTAAGCACTGATGAGTTACAGATGGCAGCTGGAACCAGGTCCTTTGGATCTTTCCCTCCACTCCCTGGGTCTGCTGCTTTTTCCCACCCTATATTTGTGAAGGGATTGTAACATCTAGAAAGTTCCTGGGTTCTCTGGAGGTTTTTAAGAAAATAGGACCTTTCTATTTCTCCAGTCCACTAGCAAAAATAATCAGGGGCCCAGAAAAGGTGAAGGAGGTGGCAGAGACAGCTCTGTTTGACTGGTTATAGCTAAAGCTTTACCCACTTTGAGGAGCAGGGAGGCTTAAAGCTGGGGCCCAGATAGACCTGGAGGCCTGGGATCCACATCTGGAGGCAGATGCTGAGGCTGTGGTAGATGGATAGGGCTCAGCCTTCTCCCAGGGCATGGATGAGGCAGGAGGGAGGGAGGCAGGGACCCCTCTGTTCAGTGCAGATCAGGGCACCCAGACTGGGTCCTGAGAAAGGAAAGGGTCAATATTGTGCCTGGTTGTCCTTGTCTGAGGTCCCTCTGAACTCTAACCAGACTTTCCTTCCCCACAGTCCCACATGTGTAAAAGGGACTAGGAGAGGTGACCAGTACCTTTGGGGCTCAGACCGAGAAGTGCTAGGGGCAAGTGGGCCATGAGCTTAGTTGTCAGGCTCCTCTGAGGGAGGGAAGCTTGGCCAAAGGGAAGTGGGTGGAGTCCAGGGAGAAGGCTAAGGCCCTGTGTGGGAAGGGGCAGGAGACAAAGGTACCCCTGTCTCTTTGGGAAAGAATGGGAGGAGAGAGAGGGAAAAGCATTCATATCACGGGGCAGAGCTCTGCCCTTGGCCCCAGGCACGTTCCTGAGCCCTGACTCATGGGAAGGGTGGAAAAGCAGGAAGGGGGTTTTCAGGGACCTTAGGGAGGTGGGAGTCCAGCCCCAGAGGCAAGCAGATGCAAACCAACCTAATGCAAGGATGTCCTCTCCTGGTAGTTGCAGGGACAGCAGCGCCAGCCCCCGTGGTTGCCCTCTTGGGAGCCTGGCACTGTCTAGGCACGCAGATTCCTTCTCTTAAATCCACTCTCCCCTCTCTTCTTTAGCAATACCAAGAAGGAGGGTGACCTGATGGCTGCTCAGGCTCGGCTGAAGGACCTGGAGGCTCTGCTCAACTCCAAGGAGGCCGCACTGAGCACTGCTCTCAGTGAGAAGCGCACGCTGGAGGGCGAGCTGCACGATCTGCGGGGCCAGGTGGCCAAGGTGAGGCCACCCTGCAGGGCGTGCCCATAGCCCCACCTAACACATGTACACTCACTCTTCTACCTAGGCCCTCCCCCATGTGGTGCCTGGTCTGACTTGCCACCTGATTTCAGAGCCATTCACCTGTCCTAGAGCCATTTCAACCACTGAGGCCACATCTTATCCTAATTTGACTGCCCAAGGGATCTACCACAGTGAATTTAAAATAATCCAGGAGGCCAGGCGCGGTGGCTCACACCTGTAATCCCAGCACTTTGGGAGGCCGAGGCGGGCGGATCACGAGGTCAGGAGATCGAGACCATCCTGGCTAACACGGTGAAACCCGTCTCTACTAAAAATACAAAAAATTAGCCGGGCATGGTGGCGGGCACCTGTAGTCTCAGCTACTCGGGAGGCTGAGGCAGGAGAATGGCGTAAACCTGGGAGGTGGAGTTTGCAGTGAGCTGAGATCGTGCCACTGCACTCCAGCCTGGGCGACAGAGCGAGACTCCGTCTCAAAAAAAAAAAAAAAAAAGAAGTGGATGGCTAATTACATATAGGACATGTGTTAATAATGCTTTGTGTATATATAGTGGCCTTTACATTCAAAACACTCTTCTCCAGTTTATCGTGTTAAAAGCTAGGAATTGGGCCAGGCGTGGTGGCTCATGCCTGTAATCCTAGCGCTTTGGGAGGCCGAGGTGGGTGGGTCATTTGAGGTCAGGAGTTGGAGACCAGTAGTCCCACCTGTAATCCCAGCTACTTGGGAGGCTGAGGCAGGAGAATCGCTTGAACCCGGGAGGTGGAGGTTGCAATGAGCCGAGATCGGGTCACTGCACTCCGGCCTAGGTGACAGAGCGAGACTCCATCTCAAAAAATTAAAAAAATAAAAATAGGCCGGGCACGGTGGCTCAAGCCTGTAATCTCAGCACTTTGGGAGGCCCAGACGGGCGGATCACGAGGTCAGGAGATCGAGACCATCCTGGCTAACATGGTGAAACCCCATCTCTACTGAAAAATACAAAAAGCTAGCCGGGCGAGGTGGCTGGCGCCTGTAGTCCCAGCTACTCGGGAGGCTGAGGCAGGAGAATGGCGTAAACCCGGGAGGCGGAGCTTGCAGTGAGCTGAGATCCGGCCACTGCACTCCAGCCCCGGGCGACAGAGCGAGACTCTGTCTCAAAAAATAAATAAATAAAAATAAAAATAAATAATAAATAATAAATAAAAACTAGGAATCAAAAAAGCAGTTTATTCCTAATTTCACAGTCTCATCTGTTCATAGCGGGGCCAGGATTAGAGTCAGTGGCCAAGTTTCCATCCTGGGTTCTTTCCCTTCCCAGGCCCTAACATCATAGTGTACCAGGGAAAGACCCAGAGAAGCCACCAAACCAAGGCTGGGCCACCTTCCTCCTGGGTCTGGTCTCCTGCCTCCCAGTTGTACCCTTCCCCCAGCCCTTCCTGGATGCACTGATCAGCCTGTGCTTCCTTCCCCTGTTTTTCTTTTTTTTTTTTTTTTTTGAGACGGAGTCTCGCTCTGTCGCCCAGGCTGGAGTGCAGTGGTGCAATCTTGGCTCACTGCAAGCTCCACCTCCTAGGTTCACGCCATTCTCCTGCCTCGGCCTCCTGAGTAGCTGGGACTACAGGCGCCCGCCACCTCGCCCAGCTAGTTTTTTTGTGTTTTTTAGTAGAGACGGGGTTTCACCGTGTTTGCCAGGATGATCTCGATCTCCTGACCTCGTGATCCGCCCGTCTCGGCCTCCCAAAGTGCTAGGATTACAGGCGTGAGCCACCACGCCCGGCCGCCCTGTTTTTCTTATAAATAGAGACATGTTCTCTCTCTCTCTCTCTTTTCTTTCGAGACGAGTCTTACTCTGTCACCCAGGCTGGAGTGCAATGGCACAATCTTGGCTCACTGTAACCTCCGTCTCCCGGGTTCAAGCCATTCTCCTGCCTCAGCCTCCTGAGTAGCTGGGATTAGAGGTGCCCACCACCATGCCCAGCTGCTCTTTGTATTTTTAGTAGAGATGGGGTTTCACCATGTTGGCCAGGCTGGTCTTGAACTCCTGACCTCAGGTGTTCTGCCTGCCTCGGCCTCCCAAAGTGCCGGCATTACAGGTATGAGCCACCACGCCCGCCAAAGCATGTTTTCTCTATGTTGTCGAGGCTGGTCTTGAACTCCTGGCCACGAGAGTTCTTCCTGCCTCAATCTCCCAATGTGCTGGAATTTTAGGCATGAGCCACCACACTTAGCCCAGCCTGTGCTTTCTTAAATGAAAATCTAAGCATACGGCTGGGCGGATCACGAGGTCAAGAGATCGAGATTATCCTGGCCAGCATGGTGAAACCCCATCTCTACTAAAAATACAAAAATTAGCTGGGTGTGGTGGTGCGTGCCTATAGTCCCAGCTACTTGGGAAGCTGAGGCAGGAGAATCGCTTGAACCTGGGACGTGGAGGTTGCAATGAGCCGAGATTGCGCCACTGCACGTCTTGCCTGGCGACAGAGTGAGACTCCATCTCAAAAAAAAAAAAAAAAAAAAAAAAAAAAGAGGCCAGGTGCGGTGGCTCACGCCTGTAATCCTAACACTTTGAGAGGCCAGCAGATCCCAAGGTCAGGAGATCAAGACCATCCTGGCTAACACAGTGAAACCCCATCTCTACTAAAAATACAAAAAATTAGCCAGCCTGGTGGCGAGTGCCCATAGTCCCAGCTACTCGGGAGTCTGAGGCAGGAGAATGGCGTGAACCTGGGAGGCGGAGCTTGCAGTGAGCGGAGATCGCGCCATTGCACTCCAGCCTGGGTGACAGAGCAAGACTCCGTCTCAAAAAAAATAAATAACAAAAAAAGAAAATCTAAAATCTAAGCATGGTGCTCCCCTGCTCAAACATCCTCAGGTTCTTTTCATGGCAGATAAGGGCATCTCTTCATGAGCTAGCCCCTGCCTACTGACCCAGCCACCTCTCCCATCCCTTCCCACCCCGTACTTCAGGCTTCAGCAGTACTGATCTTTCCAAAGACCCCAGAACATGCATGCCTTCATACTTCTGTGCCTGTACATGTTTGTTTCTGCCCTTGAAGTCATGATAGTAACTCTCTGTAGGCCCTGCTAGCCTGTCCCTTGGGTCTTAGCCTCTTGGAGGCCTTCCCAGAGCCCCCCACAACTACCCCAGGCTTACTTTGGTTTCTTCTCTCATGTCCCCTCAGTACTTTGCACATACCTCCTTTATAGCATTTGCTATGTTGTGCCAGAGAAGGGAGTCCTGTGGTTGGGGGGCATATATCTTTTCTTTTTTTTTTTTTGGTTTTTTGTTTTGTTTTGTTTTGTTTTTGAGGCGGAGTCTTGCTCTGTCGCCCGGACTGGAGCTCAGTGGCCGGATCTCAGCTCACTGCAAGCTCCGCCTCCCGGGTTTACGCCATTCCCCCTGCCTCAGCCTCCCGAGTAGCTGGGACTACAGGCGCCCGCCACCTCGCCCGGCTAGTTTTTGTATTTTTAGTAGAGACGGGGTTTCACCATGTTAGCCAAGATGGTCTCGATCTCCTGACCTCGTGATCCGCCCGTCTCGGCCTCCCAAAGTGCTGGGATTACAGGCTTGAGCCACTGTGCCCGGCCTTCTTTTTTTTTTTTGAGACAGAGTCTCACTGAGTTGCCCTGGCTTGAGTGCAGTAGTGTGATCACGGCTCGCTGCAACCTCTGCCTCCTGGGTTCAAGTGATTCTTGTGCCTCAGCCTCCTGAGTAGCTGGGACTACAGCATGTGCCACCATGCCCGGCTACTTTTTTGTATTAGATATATCTTTTCTTTCTTAGCACAGTACCTGCCGAGAGTGAGTGAGATGTCCTGACCTCTGCAGGCATCCAGGGCTCTCCTTCCCTGGACCTGTTTCCACATGTATAAAGGGGTGCACGGGCAGCAGCCCACCTCTCAGCTTCCTTTCAGTCATTGTATTCTGCGACCCCTTTTCCTCACCTCTGCCTGCTTCCTCACAGCTTGAGGCAGCCCTGGGTGAGGCCAAGAAGCAACTTCAGGATGAGATGCTGCGGCGAGTGGATGCTGAGAACAGGCTGCAGACCATGAAGGAGGAACTGGACTTCCAGAAGAATATCTACAGTGAGGTGGGGACTGTGCTTTGCAGGCCAGAGAGCTGGGACTGGGTGATGACAGACTTGGGCTGGGCTAGGGGGGACCAGCTGCATGCAGAGCTCGCCTTCCTATGTCCCTTGGCCTAGTGGACAGGGGGTTGGGGGTAGCCAGCATTCAGCTCCCAGGTTAAAGTAGGGCTGGTAGTGGCTCATGGAGTAGGGCTGGGCAGGGAGCTCCGCCCCTGGGTCTTGGCCTCCCAGGAACTAATTCTGATTTTGGTTTATGTGTCCTTGTTCCAACCCTTCCAGGAGCTGCGTGAGACCAAGCGCCGTCATGAGACACGGCTGGTGGAGATTGACAATGGGAAGCAGCGTGAGTTTGAGAGCCGGCTGGCGGACGCCCTGCAGGAACTGCGGGCCCAGCATGAGGACCAGGTGGAGCAGTACAAGAAGGAGCTGGAGAAGACTTATTCCGCCAAGGTGCTTGCTCTCCCCTGGTTCCCTCACTACCTCTGCCCTCGGCAGCCCTACCCTTGCCCACACTGGGCTATTCCTTGGGATCAGGCAGATGGTGGCAGGGAGCTTAGGGTGGCTCAGGACCTGAGGCTATAGCAGTGATGTCCAACTCAGGCCTGTGCCTCCACCCCTCCCGGTCACCACAGTCATAACCTTGTGTCCTCCCCTCCAGCTGGACAATGCCAGGCAGTCTGCTGAGAGGAACAGCAACCTGGTGGGGGCCGCCCACGAGGAGCTGCAGCAGTCTCGCATCCGCATCGACAGCCTCTCCGCTCAGCTCAGCCAGCTCCAGAAGCAGGTGATACCCCTCCTCACCCCTCCCTCCAGGGGCCTGGAGTCTGGGCAGGATGCAGGCCGGAAGCCTGGGGTTGGGGGTGGGGGGTTCCTGAGGAGGAGAGGGATGAAATGTGTCCCCAGGACCACAGAGAAGGGCCGCAGGATGTGGAGTCAGACGGCCTGTGTGCTGTTTCTGTACACTCTTACCTCACCTTCACTTCTCAGGGCTTTAGTTTTCACATTCGAAAATGGAGGCTGTTCTTAACCTCCCCAACTCAGAGTTACCATAAGACTCTGCAATGTGAGGTATTAAAAGCATCAGTATTGTTCTAGCTGGCTGTGCCATTTGTGACAGGAGAAAAAGGGTCTAGCCTCAGAACAAGAGGTTTCAGTTAGACAAGGGGAAGGACTTCCCAGTTTCCAGCCAAGACTATGTTTAGAGCTTGTGATGGGCTCTGATAAGGGCTCTGGGGAAGCCTCTGATTGCAGATCCTGGAGAGGGTAGCCAGGTGTCTCCTATGCCGACCCACGTCCCTCCTTCCCCATACTCAGGGCCCTTGGGAGCTCACCAAACCCTCCCACCCCCTTGCAGCTGGCAGCCAAGGAGGCGAAGCTTCGAGACCTGGAGGACTCGCTGGCCCGTGAGCGGGACACCAGCCGGCGGCTGCTAGCGGAAAAGGAGCGGGAGATGGCCGAGATGCGGGCAAGGATGCAGCAGCAGCTGGATGAGTACCAGGAGCTTCTGGACATCAAGCTGGCCCTGGACATGGAGATCCACGCCTACCGCAAGCTCCTGGAGGGCGAGGAGGAGAGGTGGGCTGGGGAGATGTCAGGGAGGTGCTGGCGGTATCCTCTGGCCGGCGAGTAGCCTTCACTAGACCCCCACTTGGTCTCCCTCTTCCCAGGCTACGCCTGTCCCCCAGCCCCACCTCGCAGCGTAGCCGCGGCCGTGCTTCCTCGCACTCATCCCAGACACAGGGTGGGGGCAGCATCACCAAAAAGCGCAAGCTGGAGTCCGAGAGCCGCAGCAGCTTCTCACAGCACGCACGCACTAGCGGGCGTGTGGCCGTGGAGGAGGTGGATGAGGAGGGCAAGTTTGTCCGGCTGCGCAACAAGTCCAATGAGGTAGGCTCCTGGTCAGGGTCTAAGGGGATACAGCTGCATCAGGGAGAGAGTGGCAAGACAGAGGGATGGCATGTGGAGAGAGGAACATCCCTCCCCTCAGAGGGTGGACCAGGGTGAGCCTGTATATCTCCCCCACACTCTAGTTCCAGGCCTGGCTCCTGGACTCTTTGGCTGTGAGACCTTGAGCAGGTTATTTAACCTCTCAGAGCATCAGTTTCCTCATCTATAAAATGGGGACGAGGCCGGGCGCGGTGGCTCACGCCTGTAATCCCAGCACTTTGGGAGGCCGAGGCGGGCGGATCACAAGGTCAGGAGATCGAGACAACGGTGAAACCCCGTCTCTACTAAAAATACAAAAGATTAGCCGGGCGTGGTGGCAGGTGCCTGTAGTCCCAGCTACTCGGGAGGCTGAGGCAGGAGAATGGCTTGAACCCAGGAGGTGGAGCTTGCAGTGAGCCGAGATCACGCCACTGCACTCCAGCCTGGTGGACAGAGCGAGACTCCGTCTCAAAAAAAAAAAAAAAAATGGGGACGAATAATGATCCCTAAGTCTTTGAGTTGTCAGGAAGATGAAAGATAAGATATCTGTGTGCCTGGCTCTGCGTATATGTCCACAGATCATGGCTATTATTCCCAGGGGGAAGGACAGTGACAGGGGTGGGTGTAGATGGAAGGAGAGGCCTCAATTGCAGGTGGGCAGAGGGCTGGGCCCTTGAGCAAGATAGACCCAAGAGCCTGGTTGAGCCTCCCCCACCTTCCTCTTCCCTATCTTCCTGGCAGGACCAGTCCATGGGCAATTGGCAGATCAAGCGCCAGAATGGAGATGATCCCTTGCTGACTTACCGCTTCCCACCAAAGTTCACCCTAAAGGCTGGGCAGGTGGTAACGGTGAGTGGCAGGGCACTTGGGACTCTGGGGAGGCCTTGGGTGGCGATGGGAGCACTGGGGTAAGTGTCCTTTTCTCCTCTCCAGATCTGGGCTGCAGGAGCTGGGGCCACCCATAGCCCCCCTACCGACCTGGTGTGGAAGGCACAGAACACCTGGGGCTGCGGGAACAGCCTGCGCACGGCTCTCATCAACTCCACTGGGGAAGTAAGTAGGCCTGGGCCTGGCTGCTTGCTGGACGAGGTTCCCCCTGGTGGCCAACATCGGAGCCAGCTTCCCCCAACCCAAGTTAGTCAATTCAGGGCCCCTTTCTAGAGCTCTCTGTTGCAGGCCCCAGACTTCCCCACCCAGTAGGCAAACCAAAAGATGCTTCCTCAACAGCACAAGGAGTAGAAGTTAGACTGTGAGGATTGTTAAAGGCAGAGCCATACTCCTACCCGGAGAGCTTGACAGTGTCCCTCTGGAGTGGAAATGAGTTCCTTAGCTCCATCACCACAGAGGACAGAGTAAGAAGCAGGCCGGACAAAGGGCAGGCCACAAGAAAAGTTACAGGTGGTCACTGGGGTAGACATGCTGCACAACCCTTCCCTGGCCCTGACCCTTAGGCCTGGTCCCATGTCCTTGCCAGGAGGTGGCTATGCGCAAGCTGGTGCGCTCAGTGACTGTGGTTGAGGACGACGAGGATGAGGATGGAGATGACCTGCTCCATCACCACCACGTGAGTGGTAGCCGCCGCTGAGGCCGAGCCTGCACTGGGGCCACCCAGCCAGGCCTGGGGGCAGCCTCTCCCCAGCCTCCCCGTGCCAAAAATCTTTTCATTAAAGAATGTTTTGGAACTTCACTTGCTGGCCTGGCCTTTCTTCTCTCTCCTCCCTATACCTTGAACAGGGAACCCAGGTGTCTGGGTGCCCTACTCTGGTAAGGAAGGGAGTGGGAACTTTCTGATGCCATGGAATATTCCTGTGGGAACAGTGGACAAGGGTCTGGATTTGTCTCCTGGGAAAGGGAAGGGAGGACAGACGTGGGGCATGCCCGCCCTGCCTCTCTCCCCCGTTCCTGTTGCATGCATATCCTCTCATTTCCCTCATTTTTCCTGCAAGAATATTCTCTCTCATTCCTGCCCCTCATCCAATTAATAGTGCATGCCTGCTGCCCTACGAACTTGCTCCCTTTCTCTCTTCTTTTCCTCTTAAGCTCAGAGTAGCTAGAACAGAGTCAGAGTCACCTCTCTGGTTCTCTGTCCCCAAGTCTTCCTGAGCCTTCTCCCCTTTTATGTCTTCCCTCCCCTCCTCCTGGCCCCTGGCCTCCCAAAGCCCTGTTGCCCACTGGCTCCTTGGGCACAGAACCCCACCTTCCTGCCTGGCGGCTGGGAGCCTGCAGGAGCCTGGACCCTGGTTGGGCCTGAGTGGTCAGTCCCAGACTCGCCGTCCCGCCTGAGCCTTGTCTCCCTTCCCAGGGCTCCCACTGCACCAGCTCGGGGGACCCCGCTGAGTACAACCTGCGCTCGCGCACCGTGCTGTGCGGGACCTGCGGGCAGCCTGCCGACAAGGCATCTGCCAGCGGCTCAGGAGCCCAGGTGGGCGGACCCATCTCCTCTGGCTCTTCTGCCTCCAGTGTCACGGTCACTCGCAGCTACCGCAGTGTGGGGGGCAGTGGGGGTGGCAGCTTCGGGGACAATCTGGTCACCCGCTCCTACCTCCTGGGCAACTCCAGCCCCCGAACCCAGGTGAGTTGTCTTTGCTTTGTCTCCAAACCCTGCAGGTGGGTCACTGGTCATCGAGGGGTAGGACGAGGTGGCCTTGCAGGGGGGAGAGCCTGCCTTCTCTTCCGCAGCCCGGGGGAGTGGGAGCCTCCTCCCCACAGCCTGAGTCCTAGACAGCCTACCCCTGCTTCCTGCCCCTCTCGTCTGAGCCCCAGACTGGAGGGCAGGGTCAGGGCTGGAGTGTGAGAGATGGGGGAGATGCTACCTCCCTTGTAGGAGCCAGGGGAGGGAGGGTCCAGGTCCAGGCCCTGCTGCTCACACCCCTCTCCTCTGTCTTCTCTTGTAGAGCCCCCAGAACTGCAGCATCATGTAATCTGGGACCTGCCAGGCAGGGGTGGGGGTGGAGGCTTCCTGCTTCCTCCTCACTTCATGCCCACCCCCTGCCCTGCACCTCATGGGAGGGGGCTTGAAGCCAAAGAAAAATCACCCTTTGGTTTTTTTCTTCTGTATTTTTTTTTCTAAGAGAAGTTATTTTCTACAGTGGTTTTATACTGAAGGAAAACACAAGCAAAAAAAAAAAAAAAAAAAGCATCTATCTCAATCCTAATTTCTCCTCCCTTCCTTTTCCCTGCTTCCAGGAAACTCCACATCTGCCTTAAAACCAAAGAGGGCTTCCTCTAGAAGCCAAGGGAAAGGGGTGCTTTTATAGAGGCTAGCTTCTGCTTTTCTGCCCTGGCTACTGCCCCCACCCCGGGGACCCCGTGACATGGTGCCTGAGAGGCAGGCATGGAGGCTTCTCCGCCAGCCTCCTCTGGACAGCAGGCTCACTGCCAGGCCAGCCTCCGAGAGGGAGAGAGAAAGAGAGGACGGCTTGAGCTGGCCCCCTGGGCTTGGCCTCCCGTGATTCCACTACACCTGGCTGAGGTTCCTCTGCCTGCCCCACCCCCAGTCCCCACCCCTGCCCCCAGCCCCGGGGTGAGTCCATTCTCCCAGGTACCAGCTGCGCTTGCTTTTCTGTATTTTATTTAGACAAGAGATGGGAATGAGGTGGGAGGTGGAAGAAGGGAGAAGAAAGGTGAGTTTGAGCTGCCTTCCCTAGCTTTAGAGCCTGGGTGGGCTCTGTGCAGTCACTGGAGGTTGAAGCCAAGTGGGTGCTGGGAGGAGGGAGAGGGAGGTCACTGGAAAGGGGGAGAGCCTGCTGGCACCCACCGAGGAGGAGGAAGGCAAGAGGAGGTGGAGGGGTGTGGCAGTGGTTTTGGCAAACACTAAAGAACCCTTGCCTTCCCATTTCCCATCTGCACCCCTTCCCTCCTCCCCAAATCAATACACTAGTTGTTTCTACCCCTGGCTGCTGTGGTGTCTTTGTTGGTGGACGTCACTGTGTGTACTCAGATGCAGACTCTCGGGCACACGCATGCACACACACACACACACACACACACACACACACACAGCACCACACGGTCACTGCATCCTCCTGCTCATTGCTGCCCAGTCCTGCCCTGCTCCAGGGAAAACAGTTAGAGATCAGAGCACTTTGGGTGCACATCTGAGCACTCGGTGGTGGCTGAGGGGGAAAGCCTTTGATATAAGCATCACCACCCACTGTATGACTCTCTCCCAGTGGAAGCCCTTCAGAGAAGCAGAGCCTAAAGGAGGGCGTTTGCTAACTAACTTCCCGCATCCACCAGCATTTACTGAGTGCTTTCTCTGTGCTGGGCCCTGAATGAAGCATGAATATAAGACATATGATACAGATCCAGTCTGAGGGTGGTGACATATCAGGACGTAAGGACAAGGACATCCAGGGAGGAGGGAACAGAAGCTGCAGGAGAGGGCAGAGGAAAGGAGCAGTTGATGTTGCTTTGTGCGATGTTGTGCTTGGGGGATTGGGAAATGAACAAAACAAGATGCCCACTGTCCTCAGGGAAATTATACCCCAGTGGGAGTCAGAAAACACACTGCAGACAAAGGGACGTGTTAGGCCAAGTAGGAGCCTCGGAGGGGGCCCCAACCTGGGGAAATGGAGGGGCCCCAAACAGGGAACATGAGCCAGCCTTTCTCTGGCCCTTCCTAGTTTCCAAAGCATTTCTGCAGCATCTCATTTGGCCTTCGTGCTGTCTTGAGAGGTAGGTATTGTCTGCTAGGCCCCTGGAACTCAAGCCACTCAGCTCGAAGGTGGCACAGATCCCAAGATTCTGAAAGTTTATGTTTCCTGGGCAGAGTTGAGCCTGCAGTCAAGAGTCAGTGAGAAAAGGGCATGTCTGGCTGGGATCGTGGGAAAACATGTGAGAAAGCAAAATTACTGAGAGGAGAAGGGCCCCTGAGGTCATGCTGGACACTCCTGATTCCACCACAGTGCGTTTAGGGAAGGGAAGTTAAGAGGAAGGAGGTTTGAGGAAGGGGTCCCTGCTTGGGTTGGCAGTTTCCAAGAAGGAAACCCTTCCTCTCCTAGGCCTCAGCAAAGACCCTGAGGCCCCACAGATGTGGGGTCTTAGATGTCAGCGAGGAAGTCGGTGTTTCCCAAAGTGAGGACACCCACTTGCACTTCCTGAGCTGGGCACCTTGGGGCGCCAGAGCCCCACCATGGTGGCGCCCGCGCATCCTGGCCGGGGGTCCTTTGCTGCTCAGCTGAACCCTGATGAGCTGGCTGCACGGGCACTGTGGGCTGGGGAACACTAGGGGCAGCAGGCGACGTTCCTAGCTCTTGAGGAGGAGGGCTGAGGGCATAGGACCGCACGCAAACACTGCTCCACAAGCTGACAGCGCAAGCAGCGGGGGCAGCAGCCGGGGACTCAGCAGTTAAGGCGTCCGCACACGTGGTCACCTCACATGATGCTCACAGCACAAGTCAGCACTCAGCAGCCACATTTCATTATGTAAAAAAAAATTGTTGTTGTTGTTAAAATGTAATACATGCTTGGCCTAGCGTGGTGGCACGCACGCCTGTAGTCCCAGCAACTCCTGGCCTGAGGCAGGAGGATTGTTTGAGTCCAGGAGTTCTCGGCCAGCTTGGGGCAACAGCAACAACAAAAATATATATCATATGGTAAAATTCAAAACACAGGTAAGGGATGGGCGCAGTGGCTCATGCCTGTAATCCCAGCACTTTGGGTGGCTGAGGCAGGCGGATCATGGGTCAGGAGTTCAAGACCAGCCTGGCCAACGTGGCAAAACGTCTCTACTATATAAAAATTAGCTGGGTGTGGTCGTGCATGCCTGTAATCCCCGCTATTCGGGCTCCCAGCACTTTGGGAGGCCGAGGCGGGTGGATCACGAGGTCAGGAAATCAAGACCATCCTGGCTAACACAGTGAAACCTCATCTCTACTAAATATACAAAAAATTAGCCGGGCATGGTGGCAGGCACCTGTAGTCCCAGCTACTCGGGAGGCTGAGGCAAGAGAATGGCATGTACCCAGGAGGCGGAGCTTGCAGTGAGCTGAGATTGTGCCGCTGCACTCTAGCCTGGGTGACAGAGCAAGACTGTCTCATAAATAGATAAATAAATACCCTGAGCAACATATTAACTTTTTTTTTTTTGAGAGGGAGTCTTACTCTGTCGCCGAGGCTGTAGAGGCTGTAGTGCAGTTGCGTGATCTTGGCTCACTGCAACCTCCGCCACCCAGTTCAAGCGATCCTCCTGCCTCAGCCTCCTGAGTAGCTGCCATTACAGGCATGTGCCACCACACCTGGCTAATTTTTCGCATTTTTGGTAGAGATGGGGTTTCACATGTTGGCCAGGTTGGTCTCGATCTCCTGGCCTCAAGTGATCTGCCCACTTCAGCCTCCCAAAATGCTGGGATTACAGGCGTGAGCCACCACACCTGGCCTAGAAAGATTATCTTTTTCTTTTCTCTATTTTTGAGACAGAATCTCACTCTGTTGCCCAGGCTGCAGTGCAGTGGTGCGATCTCAGCTCACTGCGACCTCTGCCTCCTGTTTTCCAGTGATTCTTGTGCCTCAGACTCTGAAGTAGCTGGGACTACAGGCATGCACCACCACACCCAGCTTGCTTCCTTCCTTCCTTCCTTCCTTCCTTCCTCCCTCCCTCCCTCCTTTTCTTTCTTTCTTTCTTCTTTTTTTAAAAATCTTTTTTTGCATTTTTTTGGTATTTTTAGTAGAAATGGGGTTTTGCCATGTTGCCCAGGCTGGTCTTGAGCTCCTGGCTTCAAGCAATCTACTGGCCTCGGCCTCCCAAAGCACTGGGATTATAGCATGAGCCACTGTCCCCGGCAAGATTATCTTCTTCATATTGCTTTTTGTTTATTGGTGTTTTGGCTTTTTTAGACTTGGAGCCTCACTATGTTGCCCAGCCTGGCCCTGAACTCCTGGGCTCAAGCAGTCATCCTGCTTCAGCCTCCTGAGTAGCTGGGGCTATAGGCACCCCAGTTTCATATCAGTTCTTAAGCTTAGGTGAGGGCCAGGTGTGGTGGCTCACACCTGTAATCCCAGCACTTTAGGAGGCCAAGGAGAATGGATTGCTTGAGTCCAGGAGTTTGAGACCAGCCGGGGAAACATAGTGAGACCCTGTCTCTATTACATTTTAAAAATAATAATAATAAAATAAAAGATTAAGAGAGGGAGGCTGAGGTGGGTGGATCACGAGGTCAGGAGCTCAAGACCACTCTGGCCAAGATGGTGAAACCCGTCTCTACTAAAAATCTTTCAATTCACAACCACACACACACAAACTCTTGTCCCTAACCCAGTCGTCTCCATTCTCCAGAGGGCGATTTCACACCTTTGCCTCTCTCTTTACTCTCAGCTGCTGATCTATTCCCTGCTTTACACCAAGGAGACTGCTCTTGTCAAGGCCCCCAGCACCCTGCACATTACTAACCCAGTGACCACTTCTCAGTCCTCATCTAACTTGACCTTGTTTGTCATGGGAGTCTGGTCCTCGGCCTACATTGCCAATCCTTTCTTTTCTCCCTGGCCTCTAAGAGATGGAGTGCCCCAGGGCCCAATTCTCTTCTCTGTCTACACTCAAGCCCTAAGAGAGTTCCTCCAGGCCGATGGCTTTAACTACTGTGCCTATGTTGGTGACTCTTTATACTTCAGCCCGTTCCTTTGCCTGGAACCCCAGACTGGAATCCCCACTTAAAGGTCTGACGGCATCTCGAAGTTAACATGTTCAACACTGCTACCCTAACATGTTCAACACTGCTACCTAGATTTCCACCTACCCCTAGTCTGCGCTGCTTATCATCTTCTCTATCTCAGCTGATGACTGCACCATCCTTTCCAGTTGCTTTGGCCATAAATCCTGGAGTCATCTTTAACTTCCATTTTCCTCTCATACCTCACATTCAGTCCATTAGTAAAACTCCATCTTTAAAATATGTCTGGAATCCGGCCGGGCGCAGTGGCTCACACTTGTAATCCCAGCACTTCAGGAAGCCGAGGCGGGTGGATCACCTGAGGTCAGGAGTTCGAGACTAGCCTAGCCAACATGGTGAAACCCTGTCTCTACTAAAAATACGAAAATTAGCCAGCTGTGGTGGCGGGCGCCTGTAATCCCAGCTACTTGGGAGACTGAAGCAGGAGAATTGCCTGAACCTGGGAGGCAGAGGTTGCAGTGAGCCTAGATTGTGCCGCTATACTCTAGCCTGGGCAACAGAGTGAGACTCCGTCTCAAAATAAAATAAAATAAATACAAAAAAATACAAAATAAAATAAAATACAATGGAATTCAGGCCATTCTCATCACTGCCGCCGCCACCACCATCACCTGTTGTCTGGATTATGGCATTAGTTTTATAACTAGTCTCTTGCCTTTGCTCTGTACAGTTTATTCTCCACACAGCAGCAGAGGGATCCTTTAACAGTTTGGTCACTCCTCTGCTCAGAACCCTCAGAGTCTTCCCAAAGCACGAAAATGGTAAAGCCAAAGTCCTCACAACGGCATACAAAGCCGTGCGTGATGACCCTTCCCACCTCATCTGTCACTATTCTCCCTTGTTCTCACCCCACTGGAGCTACCGTGGCTGCCTAGATATTCCTAGAATACGCCACGTACACATCTGCCTCAGGACCTCTGAACTAATGGTTCTCTCTGCCTGGACCATTTTTCTCATCAGGTATCTGCATGCCTTGTTTTCACTCTTTCTTCAGATCTCTATTCAAATGTCAGTGTCCAGTAAAGCCTTCCCTGACCGAATTATATTATATATTTTATTTTACTTTTTGAGGTAGGGTCTCACTCTGTCACCCAGGCTGAGTGCAGTGGTGTGATCATGGCTCACTGAAGCCTTGACCTCCCAGGATTTAAACAATCCTCCTGCCTCAGCCTCCCAAACTGCTAGGGTAACAAGCATAAGCCACCATGCCCAGCCCCCATACCAATTTTTTCTTTCTTTCCTTTTTTTTTTTTTTTTTTGAGGTGGAATCTCGCTGTGTCACCCAGGATGGAGAGGGTTATGCAATCTGGCTCACTGCAACCTCCGCCTCCCAGGTTCAAGCGATTCTCGTGCCTCAGCCTCCTGAGTAGCTGGGATTATAGGCATGTGCTGCCATGCTCAGCTTATTTTTGTATTTTTAGTAGAGACAGGGTTTCACCATGTTGACCAGGCTGGTCTTGAACTCCTGGCCTCACGTGATCCACCCGCCTTGACCTCCCAAAGTGCTGGGATTACACTACCACGCCCAGCCCCGACCAAATTTTATGAAAGAGTAGCATCTTCCTCATCCCAAGTTTTACCACTTCCCAGCCACCCTTTCTTGTTTATTTTTCTCCGGGACATTTAACACTATTGAACATACATTACATTTGTGTATTTGTGTCTTCCACCAAAATACATACACCTGAGGAGCAGGTCTTTCATTGTTTTTTTCATGCTAAGTTCCCAGTACCTGCAGTGCCTGACTATATTGTAGGTGCTTTATAAGTATTTAAAGTAGATGCATAGACTTAGAAATTGAGTCGCTCAGTGTGAGGACTTTTTTTTTTTTTTTCAGACAAGGTCTCACCATGTTGTCCAGGCTGGAGTACGGTGGCTCTTCAAAGGCTTGATCATAGTATCATAGCTCACAGCAGCCTTGGGTTCCTGGCAGCTTCCTGAGTAGCTGGGACTGCAGGCACGTGCCACCACCATGCCCAGCTATGTGACCACTTTTGCAGAACCTGAGACCTATTGCCAAGTGTCATCCCAAAGAGTGGAACTAATTTTCACTTTAACCACTAGTGGGCAGGTTATTACCATTCCCATTTTAATTAAGGCGGCTGAGACCCAGTGAGAGACGAGGTTTACCCCAAGTCACCCAAGACTCCTGATTCTTAGAAAATACCGTGGCAACTCAGAATACTGTGGGAGGACCAGGGGGGCTTTGCAGAGGAAAGGGTTGTTTTGGCATGAAAGAACAAGAAGAGTTTCATCAAGTGGAAATGAGAACTACTATCCTGGAAGAGTACATCTTCCAGGTGGGAGATAAGGTAGGAACAGAAACTCAGAAAAAGGCAGAGTCCAGGCTGCCTGGGGAAAAGCCCTCCCACACTAAAGGGTTGGGAGGGGCCTACAGTACCCTGAGGGGAGTTTGAAATTAATTGCAGTGCCCTGGGAAGCCAGGGAGGGTTGTGAGTAGAGGGCTGATATGAGAATTGAGGCTTTCTACTATTTGTCTGTCTGCTATCTTCTGTTTCCATTTTCTTTGTCCCTCTCTTCTGCCGTGGGTTTCTCTCAGCTGCCCCAGCCCCTCCTGGCGTAACTAAGTCGTTTTCCTTTTCTATGTCACAATCCTGACAGCCCATCAGGAAGCCGAGGGAGCGGGTGAGCCAGGGTTCTCCTCAGAGCCTCAGTGCCCCCATTGCTCTGTGCCCAGAGGGGCAGAGAAAACAAGACTTAGAGAGGCAACTGGAAGGGAAGGTGCCTCCTACACCCCCTGACTGACTCTGGGGTCCTGGCCTCCCCCCGCCTTTTGGGACCAGGCCTCAGGCCCTTCCACTTCTTGGGCTGATTCTCCGTGCCTAGTACCAGTTGGTGCCAGCTGGCAGCTCTCACCGGAGACTGAGGTGGCACGCATATGGGGGAGGGGAGGAAGTGGGCAAGAGCCCAAGGGGAACAGGGGGCAGGATCTGAGGAGGTGGAGTCAGAAGCTGGGTGGCCAGCATGGGGGTCTCATGGGATGAGGGAAAAGTGAGGCAGAGGACCCTGGGGTCTTCCAGGGGAGTAGGGAAGGTGTCAGGTGGTCCGCGCTCTGGCTCTCCTGCCCCTGGCAAGTCCAGTCCTCTCCCCACCACCTACTTTCCTCTATACTCACCCCCTTAAGCTGCCCCTGGCTAATTCTCCTTGGTCCCTTTAAGAGCTGCCTGGGAACTGGGGCACTGGAGGGGGCTGGCAGGGCCCCCACCCCCTCCCTGCCATGCCTGGTCCTGCTCCACCCCCTGTCCGGTGCAGACTCTGCTGGAAGTCTTGGACGCCTGGGTTAGGGTCTCCTCTTCTGGGCTGGGGGTAAGGCTTAAAAATGGTGGGGAAGGGGGACTGTGGTCCCTGGGGTAAGAGGGAGGGGCGGGATGCCAGAACTCTGGGACTATGGACATGGAACGTCCAATGGACAACACAGGGGGTGGTCCTCTGGCCTCGACTGGGGGAGGGGCAGCCTCAGGGATCTTGAGGGGCATATCCTAAGGAACAGGATGTCTGGGTCTCCTCCCTCCACTCCCCCAGCTCATTTCCCCAAGGCCTTCATTTTCTAAATTCCATCAGCCACTCCTTGCCCCCCTGCAATCAAAGACACAAGGTCCCAACATCCCACCTTCCCACACATGGGGAAATTGAAGCTAGACAAACCAGAGGAAATAGAATTATGTGTGCTGCAGCAGGAGAAATGGAGATAAGCTTGTGGAAAGGCTCTCTTTCCCTCTTCACCCCACAGAACTGCAAACAGGAGGCCTGGGTGTCCAGCTCACTCCAGCGAGTTTCTAACTGTGGCTATGGCCACCACCCTGGACTCTGTCCCTCCTCTCTCATCAAGACCATTTAGCTCTTTTTTGGAAGTTTTGACTCTCATATGGCAAGGCCAGGGGAGGCCCCTGAAGTCTGGCCGTGTGACCTGGATTGAAGTGGAGCCAGGTGGGATCTGTAGGCTCCCCCATTCCCTTGGGTTATTTCAGAAATGTAGCTCCTTCCTTCTCTGCCACAGAGACTGGGCCCAACTCCCCTAAAAGGGAAGAAAATAGGGGCAGGGACCCAGGGATGTCCAATGGGGGTGTGAGGGCTTCCTGCAGTTCACCCACTTCCTTCCTGTTATCATACTAGTTCAGGGTCCTCTACTCCCCCCCATTTTAATCTCATAGTATGTGTCCCAGTCCCAGGGGAGAGAAGCCTGAACAAGCAGGCCTTCTCTGAGTCGTCACAGCTGAGATGCAGAGGGGCAATGAGAGTGGAGTGTCAGGAATCAGTGGGGACATGGTGGACTCGCTCAGGGTCCACTTCTGCTTTCAGCACATGCCATGCCCTCCTTGCCTCACCCCAAAGCAAATGCTCAACCACCACCCCAACTCAGATCTAAAGGGGAACCAGTCTTGGTCATGAAACCCTCTACCCAGGGCCGACACCGGCACACTCATTTCCTTCCTCTTAAAAATACTATGAAGTCTGGCGGAGCCATGCTGCTCCCAGGCAGGCTGAAAAGCCATTATTTTATGGAAGTGAGGCAGGGAGGTGCTCTGCCCAGCATCACACAGCAGGCTACAGGCAACCAGGCCTGGGATCCAGGGCCCTTCATCCCAGACTCATGGTGCCTTTTCTAGTCCCCTGCCAGCTGAGACAGAGGCCAGCCTGGAAGGGGCTTTGTCTTTTTTGAGATGGAGTTTTGCTCTTGTGGCCCAGGCTGGAGTGCAATGGCATGATCTCAGGTCACTGCAACCTCCATCTCCCGGGCTCAAGTGATTCTCCTGCCTCAGCCTCCCGAGTAGCTGGGATTGCAGGCATGCGCCACCATGCCCGGCTAATTCTGTATTTTTAGTAGAGATGTGGTTTCTCCATGTTGGTCAGGCGGTCTTGAACTCACAACCTCAGGTGATCCGCTCGCCTCAGCCTCCCAAAGTGCTGGGATTACAGGCTTGAGCCACTGCGCCCGGCCTGAAGGGGCTTTTTCAACTCCTCATTTTACCAACGAAGTTAGGGCCCAGTGGAGATAGACGGGAGCTCTAGTAACAAGGCTGTTTAGGATCAGGGCTGGGAGAGGGCACAGGCTTGGCTCCCAGAAAGGCTCCATACAAACCGCTGCCTGCCTGTGCTCCTCCCTGAATGGGAAAGAATCCAATTCAGTTTTCTTTCCCTATGCCCATCTAGTCTAGACCCTTGGAAAGTCCTTTCTGAAGTCTGCCCTCTACAGCACAACCTTTCCCTCTTAATACGTCTCAGAGGATGTTAGCCAGAGAAGGCTTCTGGGGGAGCCACCTTCTTCTCAGGCAGCTTAGGAAGGAGAGGCAGAACCTGAACCTGGCAGTGGACCCCCTCCCTCAGAAGTCAGGATACTGTGAATAGGTGAGGGCTCCTTGGGGTTCTTGACAGAGTCTGTCCCTTGGCTTATTTGCATATTTGCATAGATATTTGTGGGCTCATTTGTGTCCTCATTGGCAAACTGAGTTTGCATGGGGCCGGGCTGCAGTCCAGTTGTGTCACCCTGGCATATACACAGTTCCCAGGGTAGAGGGAAACCCAGAGGAACTGGCTGTAAAGAGGAATTGGCCCCCGGCTGATCCCCTGAACCCAGGTGGGGACATGTGCACTGTGGTGCCTGCTGAAGGTGGGCAAGGGAGCTGAGCAGGGACTGGAAGCTACTGTACCCCCTTTTCACCTCCTCCTGCATCTGGAGCCCCTCCTCCTCCACACGTGCGAATCCAGGAGCCACAGAAGGTGGGGCGCAGTGGGACACGGGTAGGAGGAGGAAGAATATGGGGAGATTCTAGTCCCTCCCACTTAGAGATGCGGTCGCCATGGTGACTGAGGACCAGTGAGGCGGGATGGGGTTGAGGACGGGGGTGGGGGTGTGGCAGGGGCTGAGGCACTGGGAGACCGGAAAGCCTGGCATTCCAGAGGGAGGGAAACGCAGCGGCATCCCCAAGCTCCAGGTAAGGGAGCGGGAGAGCTGACAGTTCTGAAGGGAGAGGGCGGGGCCATTGTCTGGTGCTCGCTCTGCCCTAAGAAGGGGGCAGACAGAGGGGTCGGGCCATTGTGTGTGATACTCAGCGCAGCCTTCCAGAGCTAGTCAGACTGGAGGAGGGGACCTGGGAAGCTCTGGGTAAGGGGTTAGGAGGGACTGAGCTGGTGAGTGGCAAAAAGGCTGGGAGACAGTGGGGATGGGAAAAGGTGGAGGGACACAGGGGGCGTAGAGGTTTGGGGACGTCCCTAGTGCCTACACACGCTAGGCACTCAATACATATAAGCTGACTTGACTTGCTTGTGATCCTAACAAGAGGGCAGATAAGGGCCAGGGCAGGTGGAGCTAAGTCAGGGAAGCCAGGAAGCAAAGCTCCCCAGGACTGGGCTCTTCTGTGGACTGCCCCTGAAGCTGAAAGGGAGAAGGAGGTGGGGGAAACTGGACCTGCCAGATCTCTGGTGAAGCCAGGAGTGGCTTCTCTCCTGGCTCCAGGAGCTGCTCCTTTAGTGAAGCATCCATGCTCTGCAGGGGCTCAGAAGAGACTGAGTGCCTGGGGCTGGCTGAAGCTCAGAGGTAGCCTGGAGTAGGGGCGGGAAGCAGCCTCTCCATCTCCCCTCCCACCTCCACATCTAGACCTTTCCTCTGCACAATAGAACCTGGCAGGAAGGGGCTACCATCAGATGCTGTGTAGGGGTTGCAGGGGAGGAGCTGGACTGTGGCAGGGCAGAGGGTGCACTCAGTGTTGCTGTCATGGCAGGACCCAAGGCTGGGCTCCAGGACTTGTGGAGAAATGGGCTGGGGGAACCCCCAGATTAGAGCTATGAAAATGGCACAGCCCCTGTGGGCGGATCCCTGAACATCTGACCCCTTCCCACTGCCACCTCACCTGACCTGCTGCCTGAAACCATCCCCAGCCAAGATACTTCTCCTTGGCCTTGGTTTCCTCATTTGCACGGTTGTCAGGAGGATATGTCTGAGTACCCTGTCAGCCCTGAGCTTCTTTGATGCTGTGTGCAGGACCTGCTATGTAATTTGCGGGGCCCAGTGCAAAATAAAAATGTAGAACCCCGGCCGGGCACGGTGGCTCACGTCTGTAATCCCAGCACTTTGGGAGGCAGAGGCAGGCGGATCACGAGGTCAGGAGATCGAGACCATCCTGGCTAACACGGTGAAACCCCGTCTCTACTAAAAATACAAAAAATTAGCCGGGCGTGGTAGTGTGTGCCTGTAGTCCCAGCTACTCGGAGGCTGAGGCAGGAGAATGGCGTGAACCCGGAGCTTGCAGTGAGCCGAGATCGCACCACTGCACTCCAGCCTGGGCGACAAAGCGAGACTCCATCTCAAAAAAAAAAAAAAAAAAATGTAGAACCCCTTGTTTAAGTATTATAAGGACTTTGAACAAAGCAACAGCAGAGCATTAATCCAAGCGTGGCCCTTCTGAGCACAGGGCCCTGTGTGGCTGCACAGGTCTCGTGCCGGTGAAGCCAGCACTGGCTGGGGCCCTGCCAGTTGAAGCAAGGGAGATGGCAGTGGGGCTTGGGGTCTGACTCCAGAGACTTTGGTGTGAGGGGTGCACTGCTGGGGGCAGGGTGCCCTTCCCATTGGGCTCTTTTTGACCAGGAGGCTCTTGCTAGAGGCAGGGGGTGGTACCTCACAGCCTTCCTTCAAGGAGGTTTCTGTTACCTCTGAAACGCTTTATTGACCCAAATAAGCACGCTCCTAAGGGCCATGCTTGGGGCGGGGCACAGTGGCTCACGCCTGTAATTCCAGCACTTTGGGAGGCCGAGTCAGGCAAATCACTTGAGGTCAAGAGTTTGAGACCAGTCTGGCCAGCATGATGAAACCCTATCTCTACTAAAAATACAAAAAAAAAAAATTAGCCAGGCTTGGTGGTACATGCCTGTAGTCTCAGCTGCCTGGGAGGCTGAGGCAGGAGAATGGCTTGAACCCGGGAGGCGGAAGTTGCAGGGAGTCGAGATCGCACCATTACACCCCAGCCTTGGCGACGACAGAGCAAGACTTTGTCTAAAAAAAAAAAAGCCCACGCTTGGTTTAATGCTCTGGTGTTGACCTGTTGAAAGTCCTCAGAAATCACCCCAGAGATCTTGTTTCTTTCTTTTTTTTTTTTTTTTTAAGACGAAGTCTCGCTTTGTCACCCAGGCTGGAGTGCAGTGGCGTGGTCTCGGCTCACTGCAAGCTCCGCCTCCCGGGTTCACGCCATTCTCCTGCCTCAGCCTCCCGAGTAGCTGGGACTACAGGCGCCCGCCACCTCGCCTGGCTAGTTTTTTGTATTTTTTAGGAGAGACGAGGTTTCACCGTGTTAGCCAGGATGGTCTCGATCTCCTGACCTCGTGATCCGCCCGTCTCGGCCTCCCAAAGTGCTGGGATTACAGGCTTGAGCCACTGTGCCCGGCGGAGATCTTGTTTCTTAACGTAGAGTAGGCAAAGCTCACTACCCTCCCAGCCCACGCTTGCCTTCTCTATCCAAGTGGCTCAGAACTGTGGACTGGGGCAGGAAGGAAGACTAAAGGACTAGGACTCTGTAGAGTCTTTATAGCTAAGAGATTTGCTATTGAATGAGGCAGATCTGAATTCAACTTGGCTTCTAGCTGTGTAACCTCTCTTCTTTATCTGTAAAATGGGATTATGTCCGTACCTAGCTGCTGAAATTATTGGGAGGACTAAAGCCTGATAGTGTGAAGTATTCATATTGGCTAGAGGGGCTGGGGAAGAGGACGTCTGCAGTTGGGAGAATTCTGGATGTCTGGAGGAAGAACTGGGGGCAGGGCATGGAGTCTTTCACTTCCAGAAAGGCGGGAATAGGACATCAGGCTGGAAGTGTGGGGCTGGAACTCCCCCAACCTCCCAGTATCAGAACTCCTCCCAGTGACCCAAATAAGCCAATCTGTTTAAGCAGAGAGGCCCAGGGGAAGACCGGCTTCCCAAATCTGAGCTGGGGGTTGGGGAGACACAGAAGGTAGGGTCTGGATAAATGGGAGTTTCTCTTGATTCTAAGAAGCTGGAAGGGACCTGGAAAACAGCCTCTGGGAGAGTCTGGGGGAGTCCTAGGCAAGTCTTGACAGAAACGATTATTAGGCGGGATACGTCTGAGACCAACCCCTGGGGAAATTGAGAGAGACGAAAGAAGGCTGAGTACCTCAGACGATGAATTATAAGGAGTAGCCTGAGCTGTAACATCCCCCATGTTGGCTGGGGCTGTAGCAGGAGGGATGGAAGTTACACCGCAGGAAGGACTTCCTGTCAGGGAGGAATGTGCATGTCAGATGGAAGTGGATTATTTATTAGAGTTGGATTAGCCCTGGGATGTCTGTGCTCTTTAACCTGCAGTCAGCTGACCGTGTTGAGTGGGCAGGAACCTACCCACTTTGTAGGCCATGGAGTTCTTGCCGCTGGATGCCTCATTAACCCTGCGTTATGAGGCTCCCCCTGGAGCCTTTGAGGAGGGGTAAGCAGCCATCTTTGGGGGTTGGGTGCCTCCAAAGTGTGGTCCAGTGAGCATGAGTTCAGATGAGAAATGTTCTGGGCTTCCTACTGGCCTGATTTTTGGGCTTCCTATTGGGCTGATGTCAAAGAGTGATGGAGATTAGACTACAAGAGGGACTTCCTCAGCAAAATCACAGATAAGAGCCTAATACAATTCTTTCTTTCTTTCTTTTTTTTTTTTTTGAAACAGAGTCTTGCTCTGTTGCCCAGGCTGGAGTACAGTGGCCGGATCTCAGCTAACTGCAAGCTCCGCCTCCCAGGTTTACGCCATTCTCCTGCCTCAGCCTCCCGAGTAGCTGGGACTACAGGCACCCGCCACCTCGCCCGGCTAGTTTTTTGTATTTTTTAGTAGAGACGGGGTTTCACCATGTTACCCAGGATGGTCTCGATCTCCTGACCTTGTGATCCGCCCGTCTCGGCCTCCCAAAGTGCTGGGATTACAGGCTTGAGCCACCACGCCCAGCAATTCTTTCATTTTTTAAAAAAGATTATGGCCCAGCCGACAGTGGGAGGTTTAAAGGTTAGACCACTGCAGGGACTTCCCAGTAGGTAGGAGTGGAGAGACCCCACTTTGTGGGCAAGTGAAAAGAGGAATATGTCATGTCCCCTATACGGGAAATCTTGAGCAAGAGGAGAAACCACTGCTAGGCTGGTTAGACTGGCTGTGACATGATGGAGAGACAGGGGAATCGCTGAAATGACCTAGAAGGGCCTCTTAAACTTTCTGGTTGGACTGAGCGAGAGGAGGGAGAGAGAGGTGTGTCTCTTGTGAGGTGGGTGAACCTCTTTTTATTCCCTCCCAAACCACCAACTTCCACCCAAGCCAGGATCTGTCACAACTCGAGAGGTGGAAATTCCGGTTTCCCTGGCCCAGAGCTCCCAGTTCTGGCTTTGGCATGATGGGCACCTGGAGGGCCGCACTCCCATTCCAGCCAGGCTGAGCCTTCTGTCCCCTGCTTCTGGGGCCTGGGAACCCCCCTTCTTCTTTCTCCTGAATGGCGCCCCCACCCTAGAATCCAGATACCGAGTTTCCCACTGTGGCTGGTTCAAGGGTATGTGAGGTGAGATGGGTGGCTTGGGGTGGGTGGTCTTGGGAAAGATTATGTAGAGGCCCAGGGAGGCAGACACAGGAGCAAGAAATAAGGGGGCCGGGGAGCTGCAGAGGTTGGGAGCCGGCCAGCCACCCCTGCCCAGGCAGCTCCCCAGGAAATGCTTCTAGCCAACCTGGCGGGATGGACCCTCATTGCCTCCCTGGAAGAATCAGGCCAGGCAGGACTGAGCCTCAAAGACCCTGAGCCCAGCTGGGGCTGGGGACGAGGTTAGAGCAGACAGACTCAAAGGTCTGCCCACCTGGGTCAGAGCTGAGTATGAGGCACAGGTGTCAACAGATCTGAAAGTGACAGGAGAGTAAGGTCTGAGGAATTTATATTTTGGGTGCAGGAACCTGCTCCCCAAAATGTCCCCTGCCCAGAGCCAGGCAACGGTTTGGGCTTGGGCTATGAGAAGAGGGAAGGCAAAGGAGGAAAGGCAGGAAAGATGTCCTGAGAATAAGGCAAGAAAAGGCAGACCAGAGCTGTTGGTGAGAAGACGGCAGAAGAAGAAGGATAGGGGACACCCACAGGGGACAGACAGTGAGGTGACAGGCTGAGGCTTGGAAGGATGATGAAAGTGAGACTGTCTTAGGGCCCTTCTAGATAGGGAACCTTCCCTGCCCTAATGTCCCCCATCCCCCAACCAATACACACGCTTCTGCTGCCTGGGGCTCTCCTATTGGTCCCCAGGGGGGATGTGGTAAGAACTGCTCACCCAGAAAGTGCCCGGGTGCCTGTTTCCCCAGAGCTCCCTGGTGACAGTCTGTGGCTGAGCATGGCCCTCCCAGCCCTGGGCCTGGACCCCTGGAGCCTCCTGGGCCTTTTCCTCTTCCAACTGCTCCAGCTGCTGCTGCCGACGACGACCGCGGGGGGAGGTGGGCAGGGGCCCATGCCCAGGGTCAGATACTATGCAGGTAAGTGTATGATGGCAGCAAGTGTGGGGATGGCAATAGAGAGCTGGAGGTGGGTGGAGGAAGGAGAGAGGAACAGAGGAGAGTGGGGAAATGGACATGGAGAAACGGGGACACAGAAAGAGATGCCAGGGAGAAACAGAGGGTTTCGGAGAAAGAGACACAGCCAGAAATAGAAGTCCAAATGGAAAGAAAAGCCACTAGAGAGCAGATTGAGGGAAACGGGGGCCACAGGGCCACGGGCACTGCTTCTTCCAGTTCTCCAAAATTGTTAATTTTTCTTTCCTTCCTTAAATATCACTGTCACCAAGCTGGGCACCTCAAACTCCTAATTGCTTCACACTCCCAAGTACCCCAAAATCGAGGCCCATGCTAGAAGACCACGTGTCGACCCGGTGAACCAGGGCACGCCAGGCCCAGGCCAACCACATAGATCATGCTGGACCATACCATGTCCAGGACTGTGGGATGGTTGATCGGAGAATGAGCCCTGGAACCCACACGCAAGCACAGCTTGACTGGTTTCTTACTGAGACTGTGGAGGCTGCTGGTCCCCTCACCTCCAGGGAGAAGACTCAGGAAAGGATGTAGACACTGTAGGAGTTGTAGGTGACTGGGCGTGGCTGTGTCTTTAGCATTTTCCTGGGGCAATCAGTAAAGGAAACGTATATTGCCCACTGATGCAGAGACCTCCTCTGTGTTGGATGCAGGGCGTACAAACATGAATAAGCCTCAGCCCCTGCCCTCAAGGTGTTCACAGTCACAAAGGGGGAAGCACATGAGCAAGCAGACCATCAATACAGGGTGATTTGTTCAGTAACCAAGGGATTTATGCAGCTCTGGGGGAGGCCTGGCCTCCGGGAGATGCTCCTCCCTGAGGCCAGCCCTTCCAGCCCGCAGCTGCACCATATTCCCCAACTCCTCCCCTCTGTCCTGCGTAAGATTCCCTGAGCCTACAAACGTATCAATTAGCTAGTCAGCTTTCTAACTAATGCAACAGTGCAAGTGCTAATGAGAGAGGATCTGAGGAGCTCCTTCCTCCTCGCTGATGTGCCAGTGGGACAGGAACATACACCCCCACCCACCCCACAATGCCAAGGTCATGGAGAGGACCTAGGTGAGCCTCCCACACCTGGCTCACCATCTTTGCCCAGGGGACATCCAGCCATGCCCACACGGATCTTTGAAGAAAAATGCTTCCTCTCTGTTCATGGTGACTCTGCTGGTGGGAATTTCCTTTAACAGAAGAGGAAGAAAGCAGGGGTGGTTGTAGGGGGGGTGGGTGGCGAGAGGGACCCTCTGACACACACCCTCCTGTCTGCATGTAGCTTTGCTGCTTGTGGCTGCCAACACTTTCCTGTTTGTCTGTCTGCCTGCTGCTCCCCGTCCTAGTGAGGACCAAGGCATCCTCCCCCACGGTAGCCCTCCCGTCCCAGGCCTGGAAGAGCATCCATTGTGCCTCACTTTATTTCCTGTCCCCATTACTCTGTCTCTGGCTGCCTCTTCTCTCTACTGTGGGCTCAACACACAAAGCTCTTGTGGCTGACGGCAGGATGGGGTGAAGGGGAGACCTGCTGGTGGAGGAGAGTGGGTCTAGCTGCCAAGGCCTGGGGCGCACACTCAGGCAACCCTTCCCCTTCCCCCACTTTTATCTCAGGAGTCAGCTGCCCACCAAGTCCTCATCACTCTCTCCTTCTTACTACCTCCAACAGGGGATGGACGTAGGGCACTCAGCTTCTTCCACCAGAAGGGCCTCCAGGATTTTGACACTCTGCTGCTGAGTGGTAATGGGAAGACTCTCTATGTGGGGGCCCGAGAAGCCATCCTGGCCTTGGATATCCAGGACCCAGGGGTGCCCAGGCTAAAGAACATGGTAAAGAGTCCAGGGATAAAGAGTGTGGGCTGGGAGTGAGAAGGGGGCCAGCAGCTGCCCTGGGCTTGGCCGCCTGTGCATGAGGAACAGCTCAGTTGCTGCTATCTGTAATCAGCAGTTCTCTTTATATGTATATCATGACAATATAACAGACAGGAAATGTTGTGGCCTCACTTTTTTTTTGAGATGGAGTCTTGCTCCGTTGCCCAGGCTGGAGTACAGTGGCACGATCTTGGCTCACTGCAACCTCCACCTCCCGGGTTCAAGCAATTCTTCTGCCTCAGTCTCCCAAGTAGCTGGGACTACAGGCATACACCACCATGCCAGGCTAATTTTAATAGAGATGGGATTTTACCATGTTGGCCAGGCTGGTCTCGAACTCCTGACCTCAGGTAATCCGCCTGCCTCAGCCTCCCAAAGTGTTGGGATTACAGGCATGAGCCACCATGCCTGGGCTGTGACTTCACTCTTCATTGGTATTGTGAATAGTGATTGAATAATATTAACTGCAAAAATGGCTGATATGGAAATCATTGACATATGAGATAAACACTGACTCAAATTATGTCAACAATTTGATATCTACCCACTAGTAGAGATCACTGATGCTTCTGTGTCTTTTTTTTTTTTTTTTTTTTTGAGATGGAGCCTTGCTTTGTCACCCAGGCTGGAGTGCAGTGGCGCGATCTCTGCTCACTGCAAGCTCCGCCACCTCCCGGGTTAACGCCATTCTCCTGTCTCAGCCTCCCTAGAAGCTGGGACTACAGGTGCCTGCCACCACGCCTGGCTAATTTTCTTTTTGTATTTTCAGTAGAGATGGGGGTTCACCGTGTTTGCCAGGATGGTCTCGATCTCCTGACCTCGTGATCCGCCTGCCTCAGCCTCCCAAAGTGCTGGGATTACAGGTGTGAGCCACGGCGCCCGGCCTTTTTTTTTTTTTTTTTTTTGAGATGGGGTCTCACTCTGTTGTCCAGGCTGGAGTGCAATGGCATGATCTCAGCTCACTGCAACCTCCGCCTCCCGGGTTCAAGTAATTCTGCCTCAGCCTCCTGAGTAGCTGGGATTACATGCGCCCGCCACTAGGCCTGGCTAAAGAGACGGGATTTCACCATGTTGGTCAGGCTGGTCTCGAACTCCCAACCTCAGGTGATCCGTCCGCCTCAGCCTTTCAAAGTGCTGGGATTATAGGCGTGAGCCACCGTGCCCAGCTGCTTCTGTCTTAGTCACCCTATTACTGGGAACAATGTGAGGAAGGAAGGAAGAAAGGGAGAGAAGGCACTAGCAATATAGCAATCACCTCTGTGGTTCGTGTATCCTGATGTGTAGTCTGCTGACCACCTGCACATACGAGATGCTGGTTAAAAATGCAGATTCTCTAAGGCGTGACCCAGGAACAAACATTTTAAACAATTTCCCCAGGAAATGTGCGGTTTGACAACTGCTGCCATATATACCATTCTTCGTGTTAGGTGTTTTGTATATGCCACCTGGTTGTATCTGCCAGTAGCCTATGAAATTGACCAAGATCTCTCAGTCAGGAAATAGCCAAGTCTAGATTTAAACTTGGGTCTGTCTGATTCCTTAGGCTGTGTTCAACTACGGAGCTATGTCTGATATCAGTATTATTCAAGTAATAGCCATGGTCACAAACTGATGCTATTACTGCCCATCGGCATGTCACTAAGCACCATGCCTGCTGTTGATTTCACATCAGAGAAGGGAAACAGGTCACAGCGAGAACTGAAGACCTCATTTCTTTTCATCTCGCCCTCCCAACTCCCCACTTTCAGATACCGTGGCCAGCCAGTGACAGAAAAAAGAGTGAATGTGCCTTTAAGAAGAAGAGCAATGAGGTAAGTGGAGGTGGGGGAGTGGGGGTAGAGTGGGTATAGAGCCCTGGCATCCCTAGACCATCCCTGGATGACCTCAGGTTGGGCGGCAGTGGAGGGTGCTTGTTTGCATGGTTATCTCCTGGATTATGTTCTACAGAGAGGTACAGGGACTGCCCCAGCATTACCCAGCCTTTCTCCTCAGTGAGGGGGTAGGCTCTGGGGGTCCAGGAAGTTGAGGTAAATGGCCTGGAGACCTAAATTCTCTGTCTCCCTCAGACACAGTGTTTCAACTTCATCCGTGTCCTGGTTTCTTACAACGTCACCCATCTCTACACCTGCGGCACCTTCGCCTTCAGCCCTGCTTGTACCTTCATTGTGAGTTCTCTGGTGCCCAGCGCTCAGGTCCCCGAGCATTCCTTCTCACATCTACCCCCGGCATTCCCCTGTAGCTCTGGAAAACTCTGGCCTTCCAGATGCAGGACCCTCACGAACTTCCTGGCCCCAGACCAATTTCTCTCTATGTCACTTTCCCTTCCTTCCTCAAGCCCCTCATTTCCCAGATGTGAGACCTTGGCGTTCTGGCCCCCCAGCCTCTCTCCCCATTTAGGAACTTCAAGACTCACACCTGTTGCCCATCTTGGAGGACAAGGTCATGGAGGGAAAAGGCCAAAGCCCCTTTGACCCCGCTCACAAGCATACAGCTGTCTTGGTGGGTAAGTATCAGGTTTCCCACTTCATCCCAACATCTGCTTTCTCTAGTCACACTGTGAAATATGAAAAGTACAGAGTTTTCCGAAAGGCAGGGAAAGCTGGGTGTAGTGATGCATGCGTATGGTCCCAGTTATTTGGAAGCTGAGGTGGAAGGACCCTTGAGCTTAGGGGTTTGAGTCTAGCCTGGACAACACAGGGAGATCGTCTCAAACACACACACACACACACACACACACACACACACAAACAAAAAACAGACCTTAGTGCCTCACACCTGTAATCCTAGCAGTCTGGGAGGCTGAGGTGGCTGGATCACGTGACCCCAGGAGTTCGAGACCAGCCTGGTCAACATGGTGAAACCTCATCTCTACTAAAAATACAAAAATTAGCCAGTCATAGTAGGGCGCACCTGTGGTCTCAGCTACTCAGGCGGCTGAGTCACAAGAATTGCTTGAACCCGGGAGGTGGAGGTTGCAGTGAGCCAAGATCACACCACTGCCCTCCAGCCTGGGCAACAAAGCAAGACTGTCTCAAAACAAAACAAAACAAAACAGGCAGAGGAAAGAGAAAGGGAAGCCAGAAGCCTCAGAGCACAAGATCAGAGGGAGAATTAAGCACCCCAGTCACCAGCTCCTGCTGAAATTGTCACAAAAAGTGGTAGAAAAAGATGGATGTGGAGAGACACAGAGGCACGAGGGTCCGGAAAGGGTATTGGGTAGAGAGGAGGCCTGAGACTAAGCCACTGTTCAACAATCGTGTGAACACTTCCTCTGGTGTACTGGACACTGTGCTGGGTAGTATAGGAGTTATAAACAAGAAATCAGACCGGGTGTGGTGGCTCACACCTGAAATCTCAGCACTTCAGGAGGCTGAGGCGGGTGGATCACTTGAGCCAAGGAGTTTGAGACCAACTTGGGCAATAGTATAGTGAGACTTCGTGTCTACTAAAAAAACAAAACAACAACAACAAAATTAGCCGGACAAGTGCCTGTGATCCCAGCTACTTGGGAGGCTGAGGTGGGAGGATCGCTTGAGAAGGTCAATGCTGCGGTGAGTTGTGATGGCACCACTGCACTCCAGCGTAGATGTGAGCAAGACCCTGTCTTGAAAAAAAAAAAAAAAAAGAGAGAGAGAGAGAAACCATGTTTCAATGCACTACTGGACACCAACTATTACAGACTTCCCACCTGGCTTCCTGGAGGAGATGGCCTTCGGCTTTTCCACAGGACCTTGAAGATGTAGACAGATGGCAGGGAAGGTGTTCCAGGGAGAAAAGGGTAGGACCCAAGGTGTGGAAATGGAAAACACAGTCACCTACCAGGATCAGTAAGTGATTCTACTTGGCAAGTGGTTCAGCTAGGTATGTGAGGGAGTAGCCATAGAAAGGCTAGAAAAGTGTCCAAACACGGAGGGCCACACAGGATGGCCATTTCCCGTGGAGAGAGGAAGCTAAGAGGGGTGCTTGGTGAGGAGGGGAAGCTGGGCTTTGGGGCTCCCTAGGAAGGTGCAGAACTGATGCAGGGCCCCCAAGACTGGTATGGATGCCAGTCCCGGTCAGAGGCAGGTCTGTGGAGGGCAGAGGAGCCGTCCACGCCATCAGTTCTCTCTTCTCCTCTCCCCCACCCTAGATGGGATGCTCTATTCTGGTACCATGAACAACTTCCTGGGCAGTGAGCCCATCCTGATGCGCACACTGGGATCCCAGCCTGTCCTCAAGACCGACAACTTCCTCCGCTGGCTGCATCGTAAGGACCTGACCCCCCCTGGCCCCCCTTTCCTGAGTCCCGGTGACCTTGCTAATTCACTCAACTCTCATTTGTGGAAGGTACAATGTGTCCATTACTGTTAGGCGCAGGGGGTATATGGCAGAGAAGACGACAAAGCTCCGGTCATCTTGAAGCTTTCGTCTTAATGTAAACACATTAAAGAAGCACCAGTCATCCCCTCCCCACATGGCTGCCCCTCGACAAGCTGTGGGACCCGAAGAAGCCTGTGTCCTGGCCCCCAGGGCCAACCCACGGGTTTTCACTCAGGCAAACCCAGGGCATCCAGGGGTTCAGTCCCTAAGCCCATCTGCCCCTCCCCCGCAGCGGACGCCTCCTTCGTGGCAGCCATCCCTTCGACCCAGGTCGTCTACTTCTTCTTCGAGGAGACAGCCAGCGAGTTTGACTTCTTTGAGAGGCTCCACACATCCCGGGTGGCTCGAGTCTGCAAGGTCGGCGGCCGGGGCGGGGGGCGGGGCTAACTGGAGGATTACCAATAGGGAGATGGCAGGGGCGGGACTAAGTGGTGGGTCCCCAAGGAGAGCGGAGGGGAGGGGAGGGGAGGGGGACCAGCGGTGCTGGGGAGGGCGGGGTGGGGCACACGGGGCTGGGGGGGGCGGGGAGGACACACAGGGTTGGTGGGTCGGGGACACGCGTGGCTGGGGGCGCCCCCTCACTCTCCCTGTACCCCCAGAATGACGTGGGCGGCGAAAAACTGCTGCAGAGGAAGTGGACCACCTTCCTGAAGGCCCAGCTGCTCTGCACCCAGCCGGGGCAGCTGCCCTTCAACGTCATCCGCCACGCGGTTCTGCTGCCCGCCGATTCTCCCACAGCTCCCCACATCTACGCAGTCTTCACCTCCCAGTGGTGAGCAGCAGGGCCGGACCGTGGGGACTGGACACGGGACTTGACTCCAGTGAGGCCCCGGCTCGTGGGCGGAGGCAGGAATTGACATGAGCCAGCACCTATTCAGCACTTTCACAGAGGAAGGCATTAAATCGTCACCACCTCTGAGGAATTTGACTCATGCCCTTTTTGTAGATGGGAAAAATAAGGCTCAGAGAGGTTCTAATTAGTTTATATTCTGCTTAGTTCCAAAAGGGATAGGAAGCATTTTGCAAAAGGCAAATATTAAAATCAATAAAATAGATAAAGAAATGAGAATAAAAGGAGAGTATGAGAAGCCAGGGATAAGGCCAACACATTACAAATGCTTGTCATAAGATGTAGTATAGTCCCTGGATGCCAGCCACAAATTTAGCTCTGCACTTCCTAGTGGCCAGGGCAAACAGGGAAACACCATGGGTATCATAAGATAAAGTCGGCCGGGCGCGGTGGCTCATGCCTGTAATCCCAGCAGTTTGGGAGGCCGAGGCGGGCAGATCACGAGGTTGAGAGATCAAGACCATCCTGGCCAACATGGTGAAACCTCGTCTCTACTAAAAATGCAAAAATTAGATGAGTGTAGTGGCGCATGCCTGTAGTCCCAGCTACTCCTGAGCCTGGGGCAGGAGAATCCCATGAACCTGGGAGGCGGAGGTTGCAGTGAGTGGAGATCACACCACTACACTCCAGCCTGGCAACACAGCGAGACTCCATCTCAGAAAATATAAATAAAAATAAAGTAATTGCTTGAAGGTTGAGAAAGGTTAACCGATTTGTCCAAGGTCCCTGAGCCATGGTCTGGCCCCATAGTGTTTAGGTACCTGCTAAAAATGTGTCAGGTACCAAAGGTATTTGGGGTAAGTGGGGTCTGGTATCCACAGGATCCAGAACTGAGAGCCTGATGTATACAATAGTCAGCTTCAAGAGAGCAAGAGAAACAGACCTCCTGTCTCCACAGATCAGGGCTGAAGGAATAAAAACAGTCTGGTAGTCAGGCACTGGTCGGTTCTCTGAGGACCACGGATCCATGAGACTGAAAGGAAGAGGGCTTTGTGTGGAGCCAGGCTAGAGATGGTTACACTGTCCCTCCAATGGGTGCAGCCCAGTCTAGGCGGGACAGGCAGGGACCACCCCAGGGCCTGAGCCCCAATTAATTCTCATTAAGGATAATCAGACTTCATATCCCAAGATGGGCCTAGAGCCAGGCCCTGGGCCAGAGTCAGGGAATTCCATGGGGCTCCCTTGGCCCTTATCAACACAGTGAGGGGAAGGAGTGGTAGCTGGAGGCTGGCCCAGCTCTCCACACTCTTGCCTCCTGGGCTTTATCACTGAGGGTGGGCCAGGGCTGGAGAGAGAGCTGCCTGGTGCGGCAGAGATCACAGACAATGTTCCCTCTGGCTGTCTCCAGGCAGATTGGCGGGACCAGGAGCTCTGCAGTTTGTGCCTTTTCTCTCTTGGACATTGAACACGTCTTTAAGGGGAAATACAAAGAGTTGAACAAAGAAACTTCACGCTGGACTACTTATAGGGGCCCTGAGACCAACCCCCGGCCGGGCAGTGTGAGTACTACCTCCCACACTGAGCACAGTCTACACACACATGATGTGCGTGGAAAAGCACCTATCGTGGCATAGTAAAGGCCCAATAAATGTTAGTGCTCTCCACCCCACCAATCTTGTCTGCTCAGACATACATCTGGTACAGCTGCCTACATTTCACATGTGCCTAGCACCCTCTTATACACAGAGGAGTTGCCAGAGCCATCTCCCTTCACCAAGGCTAAGTGTACACCAAATATCTGGGTATATCACTATGGAAACAAGGGAACATGGGCTGTGTGCCAAGGACTGTCTCGGGCATTGCCACCTGCCTTTATTATTTAACTTTTTAAAAAAATCAGAGACCAGGCTGGGCGTGGTGGCTCATTCCTGTAATCCCAGCACTTTGGGAGGCCAAGGCAGGTGGATCACTTGAGGTCAGGAGTTCAAGACCAGCCTGGCCAACGTGGTGAAACCTCATCTCTACTAAAAATACAAAAATTAGCCGGGCATGGTGGTGCGTGACTGTAATTTCAGCTATTGGGAGGCTGAGGTAGGAGAATCGCTTGAACCTGGGAGGTGGAGGTTGCAGTGAGCCAAGATTGCGCCACTGCACTCCAGCCTGGGTGATAGAGTGAGACTCAGTCTCAAAAACAAACAAACAAACAAACAAAAAAAAATCAGAGGCCGGGCATGGTGGCTTATGCCTGTAATCCCAGCCATTTGGGAGACTGAGATGAGAGGTTCATTTGAGGCTAGGAGTTTGAGACCAGCCTGGGCAACATTGTAAGACTCTGTCTCTACCAAAAAAAAATTAGCTGGGCATGGTGGCATGTGCCTGTAGTCAACTACTCAAGAGGCTGAGGTAGGAGGATCACTTGAGCCTGGGAGTTCAAGGCTCCAGTGAGCTGTGATCATGAGAATGTACTCCAGCCTGGGTGACCAGAGTGAGATGCTGTCTCTAAAAAAGTTTTTAAATGAAAAAAAAAAAAAAAAATCACAGCCTGGACAATATTGGGGGGAACCCATTTCTACAAAAGAGAAAAAAATCAGCGCTATTATATATATGTACGTTATTTGAAGAATCAGATCTAAAATCAAATTGATCTATAGGTTTAACTACAAAAAGCAGTCCTATTTCCCATCCTTCACCTCTCCCCAAACATTTTCAGCTCTTTTAGCTGATTCTTTTCAAATTTATCTCAAAATCTCTAAATAACATGCTTTTATTGCTACTTCTTGATGTTTCAGTTTCTGACAGTATCTGTTGAATTCCCATTGTAAAAGGTGAGAATTTAACTATGTTCCCCAACCCTCATCTCTACCCAGTGGTGTGCTAGAGCTGGCTTGCAGCAGCTAGCAAGAACTGTTTTTGCACATTTTTTTCCAAATTTGTGTTCAGTGATATTACATTGGTAGCTTGAAATTAGCCATGGTGAAAGTATACGTCACAGAAATCAGCAAACAATGCAAATTGGCTTTCTAACCCTCTCCGAACAAAACTGACTTGGTCCAACATACAGTAACTGCACCCACCCCCAATCTCCTAATGTAGTTTTCTGGTAATTTTGGTTAGATCACTATTTATATTATGACTCTTCTTATTCACAGCCGAGCCAGGTAGTAAGCCATGATTACTTTTCCTTTTTGCATAGTTTTGTTTTCCCTGGGGCTAGTAATTATCTTGACTTTTCTGCTTGCTTTGTTTTCTAAGCTCTTTATTTTTATTATTTTTTTTGAAACAGTGTCTCACTCTGTCACCCAAGCTGGAGTGCAATGGCGCGATCTCGGCTCACTGCAACCTCCACCTCCTGGGTTCAAGTGATTCTCCTGCCTTAGCCTCCCGAGTAGCTGGGACTACAGGTGTTCGCCACCTCACCCAGCTAATTTTTGTAATTTTAGTAGAGATGGGGTTTCACCATGTTGGCCAGACTGGTCTCTAACTCCTGACCTCAGGTGATCCTCCTACCTCAACCTCCCAAAGTGCTAGGATTACAGGCATGAGGCACTGTGCCTGGTCGAAGCTCTTATCTTTAATTCAACCCCAAGCTCTTCCTAAATTATCTGAATCTCTTCTGAAGACAGACCTATTAGCTTTTCTAACAGTTTTATCTTCCTGGAGAGCCTTCCTGTCTGCTCCAGTCTGGACTAGTGCCCTCTACTCCCGGAGCACAGATGCCATCCTGGAATCCCCCTTCCTCATCAGCCTGGGGATTCCCCTTTGCCTCTTTCCTGTGACACATCTCGTGTTCCTTGCGTCCCATGGCTTCCTCTTTTTTTTTTTTTTTCTTTTCAACTGTCTCATTTTGGTGGAGGTTATCCTTTGTAGATTCCTGGAAAAGGATACATGGCAGGTAAAACATTTTAAGATCTTGAGTGTCTGAAAATGTATTCTACTTTCCTATTTGATAGTTCGGCTAGGTATACGTCATTCTAGAATAGAAACACATTTCCTTCAAACTTTGAAGGCCTTGCTTTATTATCTTCTAGCTTCCAGTGGTGCTGTTGAGAAGTCCAAAGTTATTCTGATCCCTAGCACTCTGAATGTAACCTTGTTTTATTTCACCGAAATCTTTTTTTTTTTTTAAATACTGATATTCGTGGAGCAGGGCTACCCTATAGGCAGCGTGCCTCACTGCCCTCACTGCCCTCACTGCCCTCACTGGAATCTTGTAGTGCTTTTTCTTTGTCCTGGTATTCTGAAATTTCATGGTGTTGTGCTTTGATGTAACACTACTCATTTATTGTGCTGGGTGCTCACTGGGCCACTTCAGCCTGGAATTAGTACTCTTAGTTCTTTCAGTTCTGAGTTTTCTTGAACTATATCTTCCTATCTTCTTCTTCTTCTTCTTTTTTTTTTTTTTTAAATACTGATATTCGTGGAGCAGGGCTACCCTATAGGCAGCGTGCCTCACTGCCCTCACTGCCCTCACTGCCCTCACTGGAATCTTGTAGTGCTTTTTCTTTGTCCTGGTATTCTGAAATTTCATGGTGTTGTGCTTTGATGTAACACTACTCATTTATTGTGCTGGGTGCTCACTGGGCCACTTCAGCCTGGAAATTAGTACTCTTAGTTCTTTCAGTTCTGAGTTTTCTTGAACTATATCTTCCTATCTTCTTCTTCTTCTTCTTTTTTTTTTTTTTAGATGGAGTCTCACTGTCACCCAGGCAGGAGTGCAGTGGTGCGATCTTGTCTCACTGCAACCTCCACCTCCTGGGTTCAAGTGATTCTCACACCTCAGCCTCCTGAGTAGCTGGGACTACAGTTTCACGCCACCATGTCCGACTAATTTATTTATTTATTTATTTATTTTGAGATGGAGTCTTGCTGTGTCCCCCAGGCTTCAGTGTAGTGGCTCTATCTTGGCTCGCTACAACCTCCGCCTCCTGGGTTCAAGCGCTTCTCCTGCCTCAGCCTCCCGATTAGCTGGGACTACAGGTGCCCTCTACCATGCCCAGTTAATTTTTGTATTTTTAGTAGAGACAGGGTTTCACCATGTTGCCCAGGCTGGTCTCGAACTCCTGACCTCAGGTGGTTTGCCTGCCTTGGCTTCCCAAAGTGCCGGGATTACAGGCGTAAACCACAGTGCCCGGCCTTTTTTTGGTATTTTTAGTAGAAACTGGGTTTCACCATGTTGCCCAGGCTGGTCTTGAACTCTTGAGCTCAAGCAATACACCCACTTTGGCCTCCTAAAGTGCTGGGATTCCAGGCGTGACCCCCTGTGCCCGGCCCTATCTTCCTTTCATTCAACAAATATTTTTTGAGGACACATGCGACTATTCTGGGCAGGGAATATAGAAGTGAGCAAAACACATGAAAGTCCCTTCCCTCATGGGGCTTACATTCCAATGGAGTGTTTTCTCGCTTTTTTCTGGACCTCCTAGACTAGTCTTCTCACTTTTTTTGAGCTTTCCTACTGTCCAGGTCTTTGGTTGTGTTCTATTTTTCTGGAAGAGTGTCTCAACTTTGTCTTCCAATCTTTCTGTCAGGTTTTTCATTTCTGTGTTCAGAGACAGTGAAAGAAAAAAGAAAGAAGGCCAGGTGCAGTGGCTCACACCTGTAATCTCAGCACTTTGGGAGGCTGAGACAGGTGGATCACCTGAGGTGAGGAGCTCAAGACCAGCCTGATTAACATGGTGAAACCCCGTCTCTACTAAAAATACAAAAATTAGCCAGGCATGGTGGCGCACCTATAGTCCCAGCTACTCAGGAGGCTGAGGCAGAAGAATTGCTTGAACCAAGGAGGCCAAGGTTGCAGTGAGCTGAGATTGTGCCACTGCGCTCCAGCCTGGGCGACAGAAGGAGACTCCATCTCATAAAAGAAAGAAAGAAAGAGAGAGAGAGGGGGAGAAAGAAAGAAAGAGAGAGAGAGAGAAGGAGGGAGGGAGGAAGGAAGGAAGGAAGGAAGGAAGGAAGGAAGGAAGGAGGGAAAGACAGAAAGAAAAAGAAAGAAAGAGAGAGAGAGGGGGAGAAAGAAAGAAAGAAAGAAAGAAAGAAAGAAAGAAAGAAAGAAAGAAAGAAAGAAAGAGAAAAAAAGAAGAAGAAAAAAGATTTTTATTTTCTGCCAAACAGTCTTGACCTCCTGGGCTCAAGTGATCCTCCTACCTCAGCCTCCTGAGTAACTGGAACTACAAGCACCCACCACCACACCCAGTTAATTTTTTAATATTTTGTGGAGGCAGGGTCTCAAACTCATGGGTTCAAGCAATCCTCCCACCTTGGCCTTTCAAAGTGTTGGGATTACAGGTGTGAGCCACCATGCCTCACCTGGGATTGTATAGATTAAAAGAAATTTAAGACCAGGTACAGTGGCTCAAGCCTGCAATCCCAACATTTTGGGAGGCTGAGGTGGGAGGATTGTTTGAGCCCAGGAATTTGAGAGCAGCCTGGGCAATATAGTGAGACCCCCATCTCTACAAAATATTTTAAAATTAGCTGTGTGGGCTGGGCGCGGTGGCTCAAGCCTGTAATCCCAGTACTTTGAGAGGCCGAGACGGGCGGATCACGAGGTCAGGAGATGGAGACCATCCTGGCTAACACGGTGAAACCCCGTCTCTACTAAAAAAAATACAAAAAACTAGCCGGGTGAGGTGGCGGGCGCCTGTAGTCCCAGCTACTCGGGAGGCTGAGGCAGGAGAATGGCGTAAACCCGGGAGGTGGAGCTTGCAGTGAGCTGAGATCCGGCCACTGCACTCCAGCCTGGGCAATAGAGCGAGACTCCGTCTCAAAAAAAAAAAAAAAAAAATTAGCTGTGTGTTGTGCCATGCGCCTGTAGTCCTAGCTACTTGGAAAGGTGAGGTAGGAGGATCACTTGAGCCTCGGAGGTCGAGGCTGCACCCCATTGTACTCCAGCCTGGGCAACAGAGTGAGACCCTGTCTCAAAAAAAAAGAGAAAAGAAAAAAATTTACATAATCCCTTCCCGTCTTCCATTTTTCTCATGCATTTTTTGTTTGTCAGTCTTCCACAGCCTGGATCTTGATGACTGCATCTTTGTAGTGTAGTTTAAGTATTTCCTATAAATTGTTCAGTAGTTGGATCTAGAGACTTACTCAGATTCAGGTTTGGTTTGGAGGAGGGGCAAGATTACTTCATCATGGTTGTGTGCTCTTTTTTCTGGATGCCTGTAATGCCTGGTGGCCCTCTTTGTGAGAAGGAAAGACTCTTCTTTGGGAGCATTCGCTTCCTGTTTCATGGGTGCACTATTTTCACATATCTCTCTTAGGATAGTAATGATGGATTTCTGTGACGTTTTCTTCTTTCTGATTCATTTCTATTTCCTCTTAGGTTTTGTTTGTTTGTTTGTTTTTGTTTTTTGGGAGTTTTCTTGAGATGAAGTCTCACTCTGTTGCCTAGGCTGGAGTGCAATGGCATGATCTCGGCTCAATGCAACCTCTGCCTCCTGGCTTCGGGCGATTCTTCTGCCTCAGACTCCCGAATAGCTGGGATTACAGGCACACACCACCATACACAGCTAATTTATGAATTTTTAGTAGAGATGAGATTTCACCATGTTGGTCAGGCTGATCTTGAACTCCTGACCTCAGGTGATCCGCCCACCTCAGCCTCCCAAAGTGCTAGGATTACAGGCATGAGCCACTGTGCCCAATATTTTTTTTTCTTTCTTTTTTTTTTTTTTTTGAGACGGAGTCTTGTTCTGTTGCCCAGGCTGGAGTGCAGAGGCGCGACCTTGGCTCACTGCAACGTCCACTTCCCTGGTTCAAACGATTCTCCTGCCTCAGCCTCCTGAGTAGCTGGGATTATAGGTGACCACCACCACGCCCAGCTAATTTTTTTATATTTTTAGTAGAGACAGGGTTTCAACATGGTGGCCAGGATGGTCTCGAACTCCTGACCTCAGGCAATCTGCTCGCCTCGGCCTACCAAAGTGCTGGGATTACAGGTGTGAGCCACCATGCCCGGCCTCTCTTAGGTTTTTGTTGGTTCTTTTTCTTCTTCTTTTTTTTTTTTTTTCCTATTTGTTTATTTTGGTTTCTTTCTTTCATGTTGGTGGTTTTATTTACATGTCTGGTAGTCCTTGAATGTCTACTCATTTTAACAGCAGGGGACCTTGAAGCTGTTTGGAGCTCTGTGTCCATAACTAAGGCTTGGAAATTTGGTCTCTGTTATACCACCACTGAGAGTGGTCTGGCTGGGCTGTTTGGTGGGAATCTTCAGTGTCAGTGTCTTTACTGTATCTTAGGTCGTTAAGTCTTTCCTCTTAGACCTCCAGTCAGTTTCCCAGAGCAGCTTCTTCTAGTCTTCTGCATGGAGGCAGATGATCTGGCTCTTGGTGTCTGGGAGCCACAGGGGAAGAGGGTTGGGTTTGGGAAAGAGTCTCATCATGTAGTATACCTACCTGTATTGAATCCCCCTGCTTTCAGGATGGTGTCCCCATCAACTGGGCCTGCTATCCTCCATCCAGAAACCCTCTGTTTTACTCTCTCTGGTGGATAAGCCTCCAGTCTTGGGCCAGGATGTGGAAGGGGCAGTCACCCAGGTCTGTGGAGTTTGGAGAGTACCAGCCTGTTTCTTAAACAGACTTTCAAATAATCTTCCTTATTTAGCATCCCCATTAACCTCACTTCCAGAGGTGGCTGAGAGTAGTAATTTGTGAACTTTAGGAATCCTGCCTTCTAAATGTTTTGGGGCTTCCTCCAGGGCTGGCTTGAGAAGATGCTTCTCTCTCTCTCTCTGTTAAGTCTTTTCTGTTGTTCATTCGCTTTCCAGCTTCCAAAATGTGGACGCTTTTGCACTTCTCTCTTATTCTCCCCATCCCTCGCTCGTCTAGGTTTATGTCTTTTTAAAAATTCCCTGGCCGGGCATGGTGGCTCATGCTGTAATCCCACCACTTTGGGAGGCCGAGGCAGGTGGATCACTAGGTCAGGAGATCGAGACTGCCCTGGCCAACGTGGTGAAACCCCGTCTCTACTAAAACTAAAAAATTAGCTGGGTGTGGTGGTGCATGCCTGTAATCCCAGCTACTTGGGAGACTGAGGCATGAGAATTGCTTGAACCTAGGAGGCGGAGCTTGCAGTGAGCCGAGATCATGCCACTGCACTCCAGCCTGGCAACACAGCGAGACTCTGTCTCAAAAAAAAAAAAAAAAAAAATTCCCTTTGGCCCAGGTGCGGTGGCTAATGCCTGTTATCCCAGCACTTTGGGAGGCCAAGGTGGGAGGATAACTTGAGGCCAGGAATTGGAGATCAGCTTGGGTAACATAGTGAGACCCCATCTCTTTTTTTTTTTTTTTTTTTTTGAGATGGAGTCTCGCTCTGTTGCCCAGGCTGGAGTGCAGTGGCCGGATCTCAGCTCACTGCAAGCTCTGCCTCCCGGGTTCACGTCATTCTCCTGCCTCAGCCTCCCAAGTAGCTGGACTACAGGTGCCCGCCACCTCGCCCGGCTAGTTTTTTTTTTTTTTGTATTTTTTAGTAGAGACGGGGTTTCACCGTGTTAGCCAGGATGGTCTCGATCTCCTGACCTCGTGATCCACCCGTCTCGGCCTCCCAGAGTGCTGGGATTACAGGCTTGAGCCACCGTGCCTGGCCTCCCCCACCTCTACAAATAAAAAATTAGCTCGGGCCAGGCATGATGGCTTATGCCAGTAATCCCAGAAGTTTGGGAGGCAGAGGTGGGTGGATCACTTGAGGTCAGGAGTTGGAGACCACCCTGGCCAACATGGTGAAACCCCGTCTCTACTAAAAATACAAATATTAGCTGGGTGTGGTGGTGGACTCCTGTAATCCCAGCTACTTGGGAGGCTGAGGCAGGAGAATGGCGTGAACCTGGGAGGTGGGGCTCACAGTGAACCGAGATCACACCTCTGCACTCCAGCCTGGGAGACAGAGGGAGACTCCGTCTCAAAAAAAAACAAAAAAATAGGCCGGGCGCGGTGGCTCAAGCCTGTAATCCCAGCACTTTGGGAGGCCGAGACGGGCGGATCACAAGGTCAGGAGATTGAGACCATCCTGGCTAACACGGTGAAACCCCGTCTCTACTAAAAATACAAAAACTAGCCGGGCGAGGTGGCGGGCGCCTGTAGTCCCAGCTACTCGGGAGGCTGAGGCAGGAGAATGTCGTAAACCCGGGAGGCGGAGCTTGCAGTGAGCTGAGATCCGGCCACTGCACTCCAGTCCGGGCGACAGAGCCAGACTCCGCCTCAAAAAAAATAAAATAAAATAAAATAAAATAAAAAAATAAATAAATAAAATAAAATAAAATAAAAAATTAGCTGGGTGTGGTGGTGCATGCCTGTAATCCCAGCTACTTGGGAGACTGAGGCATGAGAATTGCTTGAACCTAGGAGGCGGAGCTTGCAGTGAGCCGAGATCATGCCACTGCACTCCAGCCTGGCAACACAGCGAGACTCTGTCTCAAAAAAAAAAAAAAAAAAAATTCCCTTTGGCCCAGGTGCGGTGGCTAATGCCTGTTATCCCAGCACTTTGGGAGGCCAAGGTGGGAGGATAACTTGAGGCCAGGAATTGGAGATCAGCTTGGGTAACATAGTGAGACCCCATCTCTTTTTTTTTTTTTTTTTTTTTGAGATGGAGTCTCGCTCTGTTGCCCAGGCTGGAGTGCAGTGGCCGGATCTCAGCTCACTGCAAGCTCTGCCTCCCGGGTTCACGTCATTCTCCTGCCTCAGCCTCCCAAGTAGCTGGGACTACAGGTGCCCGCCACCTCGCCCGGCTAGTTTTTTTTTTTTTTGTATTTTTTAGTAGAGACGGGGTTTCACCGTGTTAGCCAGGATGGTCTCGATCTCCTGACCTCGTGATCCACCCGTCTCGGCCTCCCAGAGTGCTGGGATTACAGGCTTGAGCCACCGTGCCTGGCCTCCCCCACCTCTACAAATAAAAAATTAGCTCGGGCCAGGCATGATGGCTTATGCCAGTAATCCCAGAAGTTTGGGAGGCAGAGGTGGGTGGATCACTTGAGGTCAGGAGTTGGAGACCACCCTGGCCAACATGGTGAAACCCCGTCTCTACTAAAAATACAAATATTAGCTGGGTGTGGTGGTGGACTCCTGTAATCCCAGCTACTTGGGAGGCTGAGGCAGGAGAATGGCGTGAACCTGGGAGGTGGGGCTCACAGTGAACCGAGATCACACCTCTGCACTCCAGCCTGGGAGACAGAGGGAGACTCCGTCTCAAAAAAAAACAAAAAAATAGGCCGGGCGCGGTGGCTCAAGCCTGTAATCCCAGCACTTTGGGAGGCCGAGACGGGCGGATCACAAGGTCAGGAGATTGAGACCATCCTGGCTAACACGGTGAAACCCCGTCTCTACTAAAAATACAAAAACTAGCCGGGCGAGGTGGCGGGCGCCTGTAGTCCCAGCTACTCGGGAGGCTGAGGCAGGAGAATGTCGTAAACCCGGGAGGCGGAGCTTGCAGTGAGCTGAGATCCGGCCACTGCACTCCAGTCCGGGCGACAGAGCCAGACTCCGCCTCAAAAAAAATAAAATAAAATAAAATAAAAAAATAAATAAATAAATAAAATAAAATAAAATAAAAATTAGCTGGGCATGGTGGCACACACCTGTGGTTCTAGCTTCTCAGGAGGCTAAGGTAGGAGGATGGCTTGAACCCAGGAGGTCAAGGCTGCAGTGAACCAAGATCATGCCACTGCACTCCAGCCTGGATGACAGTGAGACACTGTTTCAAAAAAACAATTTTTTTTAGTGTAATTATCATTTTTTTGTGTATTTGTTACATTGTGTGCATGACAGCCTTTGTTAAGTCTGAGGAGTATGGAGCTGACAGGGGCACTGGAATGCCGGGAAAGAGCTTCTTCAACTGAGATCAAGGCTTCCTGGAGGGAACCACTGCAAAAAGGCCATCAGGCAGTTTTCAAGTTATGTGACAGAGGGCAAAGATGGCCATAGGGTGCTCTGAGTTTTGGGATGGTCACATGACACAATCCAGCACTTGAACCTGGGGTATATGCTCCCTCATTGTGAGGCAGGATGTAGGCACATGACTGTGCATTTAGGCATATGTGTGACCAAGAAGAATGAGAGAAATGGAAAACACTGGAGAACACAAAGTATCAAGAACTTCTCATCAGGCAATCCCAAAGCGCTCTGCTCTTTTCCTCTTCTTTGCCTCTGTATCCTCTGTGGTTCCAGTTCCAGCTGAACTTGTGACAATCCCAAATCACTCCTTCCTCTTTTTCAGTTTCTCATCATCTTCAGACTTTCTGGAGATTGAAGAGACATTCAAACCAAATCTTTGAGCTCTTTCCTTCAGCTTATCCAAGTTAACCATAGGTTTGTTATCAGATGACAGATCTTTTGTTGGAACTGAAGAATTCCCAAACCTAGCTGCCTGAGCAGCTTTCTTACTCTCCAAGCTCACAAAGCTTGGAGAGTTAAGAATTCGTTCAGCCCTCTTCTGCATTCTCTCAGTCTGTGGTATTTCAGATGTAATTTTCACCACTTTATTTTCTGCTGCCACATCAATAGTTTTTTCAGGGGGTTCTTCCTCTTTGACAGGGAGCTCAATGGGCTTTGTTTCTTCTTCCTCTGTTTCATCTCCCAGTACATCTTCTTCATTTGCCTCCTCTTCAGCGTGTTCTTTAAGATATGCCTGGAGTCTGTGGATAAGATCTTGCTTTATTCCCTTGGTCTCCGAACCACAAGCAGGACATTCTTGCTTTAGTTCGGCAAGCTTCAGCTTATGGAACTCCACTGTCTCAGTCGCCATCTTGTTACCCCTCAAAAAACAATTTTTAAATTTAAAAATACACCTTTAACCTGTAATCCCAGCACTTTGGGAGGCCAAATTAAAAGGTTCACTTGAGGCCAGGAGTTTGAGACCAGCCTTGGCAAAATAGCAAGACCCTGTGTCTATTTGTAAAAATAAAAAACAACAAACAAACAAAAAAACCCTTTGGGAGGACATGAGAGTAGGTGCACGTGCTCATTCTGGCATCAAAATGAGATGTAGATGTTATTACCTTATTTTGCAGATGAGAAAGTTGAAGGTCAGAGAGGTGAAATAGCTTATCTAAGGACACAGCTTATAGGTAACAGAGTTGGGGCTGGCCCTAAGACAGTGCTCTTGGAGAACAAGGATCCTGACTGAAGATCAGGACACAGGTGTCCCAGAGTCACAGCATCCTCATATTAGCAGGGCCTTTAGAGAACAGTTGGTCCAACCCCCTCATTTTATGGGTGAGAAAAAGGAGGCTCGGAATGGAGAAGGGATTCTTCCAGAGTCATGCAGCAAGTTCGTGCAAAACCGTGATGAGAAATGCTCTGTGCTACACCAACCCTTTTTGTGACATTCATTCAGTCGTTGACTCAGCAAACATTTATTGAGCACCAACTGTGTGCCAGATCCTGTGCTATGCCAGGAAATGCAGACATGAGTAAAATTTGGTCCTTTTTTAAATTTCTTTTTTGAGACAGTGCAGTGGCACAATCTTTGGTCACTGCAACCTCCACCTCCCGTGTTCAAGTGATTCTCCTGCCTCAGCTTCCTGAGTAGCTGGGATTACAGGTGCCTGCCACCATGCTTGGCTAATTTTTGTATATTTATTTATTTATTTGAGTATCTCTCTGTCGCCCAGGCTGGAGTGCAATGGCACAATCTCGGCTCACTGCAACCTCTGCCTTCTGGGTTCAAGCAATTCTCCTGCTTCAGCCTTCTGAGTAGCTGTGATTACAGGCATACCACCACCCCCAGCTATTATTTGTATTTTTAGTAGAGACGGAGTTTCACCATGTTGGCCAGGCTGGTCTCGAACTCCTGACCTCAGGGTGACTCGCCCACCTAGGCCTCCCAAAGTGCTGGGATTACAGGTGTGAGCCACTATGTCCAGCCATAAAATTTGGTACTTGCCTGTAAGGAGCCTTCGTCCTGCTTCCTGCTGGTTGCCAGGCCTCCTTGCTGGAGGTGCAAAAGAGGAGAACAGTAATAACAGTTAACATTGGCTGAGTGCTTGCTTCATGCCAAGCACTGTGTGAATTATTTTTCATGTATTAGTGCATTTCATTTTCCCAGTGAGCCTATAAGGCAGGTCTTGGTAATAGGCCCACTTCACAGCTGAGGAACCTCAGGCATGCAGAGGCTGGGATGCACAACCAGGCAGCTCCAGAGTGGGAGCTTTAACCACCACCCTGAAATGAGGACTGCCATGAGGGAGGAGGCGAAGGAGAAGCGCACGCGTCGGTGGGAGGGTGAACTGAGGGGAAGGGGCCAACCAACCTGATCTGCCTCCTTCCTCCTTTAGTGCTCGGTGGGCCCCTCCTCTGATAAGGCCTTGACCTTCATGAAGGACCATTTCCTGATGGATGAGCAGGTGGTGGGGACGCCCCTGCTGGTGAAGTCTGGTGTAGAGTATACACGGCTTGCAGTGGAGACAGCCCAGGGCCTTGATGGGCACAGCCATCTTGTCATGTACCTGGGAACCAGTGAGTAAAGAGTTCCGGGACATCCCCCAGAGGACTAGAGCAGAGGCTGCCCCCAGGTTGAGGAGGGAAACCCTTGAGTTCATTCATTTATTCATTCAACAGCTGTTTACTGGGCACCTGCTATGTGCCTGGCATTCTTCTAGGTTTTGGAAATACAGCAGAGGAGCAAAACAGTCCACTCCCTACCCTTCCTGAGCTTTGTATGGTGGGGGAGGCAGACAGGGAGGTCTTTGGTGGCCTTATCAAGAGCTGTGTGTCTTGGGGGAAAGCTATGTTAGAGGAATTTTGAAAGGTGAGTGGGTGGAGGGGAGCTGGAAACCGCATTGTAGAGATCACTCCTTCAGGAAACTCAGCTGTGAAGGGAGAGAGGAAGGAGATGATGGCTGGAGCAGGGAGTGGAGCCCAGCTGGGGTTCTTGGTTTTGTTTTTCCCCCCTCCTTGCCCCCAGGGTTCTTGTTTTATAGACAGGAAGGACTAAGCATCTAGTAGACAGGGGGATGGCAAAGAGATGGGTAGAAGAAGGGATACATGGCAGGTAAAGTTGTGGAGGGAGCAGGCGGCCAGAGTCCAGGACACATGTGGAGCTGAGCAGCTGTGGGTGGCGGGGAGACAGCACCTGAGCTGGGCTGGGAGTGAAGTTGTAGCAGCGTGGTGTGACTTCGTGGGTGTGCAGGCTCAGGGGGCAGAAGCCAAGGGAGCTCTTATTTGAAGGCTTTTGTATTCTCTATGTAGGTGGCACACAAGGTCATGAGCTGGGAGTGAGGGGGCAGGAAAGGTGGGAAGTTTGAGGAGAGAGGGGTAGATTCAAATAGCCATTGTGGGCTGGGTGCGGGTGGCTCATGCCTGTCATCCCAGCACTTTGGGAGGCCAAGGTGGGTGGATCACCTGAGGTCAGGAGTTCGAGACCAGCCTGGCTAACATGGTGAAATCCCGTCTCTACTAAAAATACAAAAAAAATTAGCCATGTGTAGTGGCACGCACCTGTAATCCCAGCTATTGGGGAGGTTGAGGCAGGAGAATCACTTGAACCCGGCAGGCAGAGGCTGCAATAAGCCAAGATTGTGCCACTGCCTTCCAGCCTGGGCAACAAGAGTGAAACTCCGTCTAAAAAAAAACCAAAAAGCAAAGTAGCCATTGTGGAAAGGGGGAGAGGGAGTCAGCAGGGAATGCTGCAAGACTGCCCAGGCCGACTGCTCAGGCAGGGCCTGGCTGAGGAGGATAACCTTGAGGGTCAGTGGAAGAAATCTGTCAAGTTCATTCATTCCTTCAGGCCATATTACTGGGCACTGTATCAGCTGTGCATGTATTGAGTATACAGCAGAGAACAAAACAGTCAAAAATCTCAGTCTGTGGAGTGGTTGGAGACAGACAATAGCATCCTTAATAAGTAAATTACATGGCACATCATGAGATTTGAGTCACGTAGAGGTGTGTGCAGGGGAATCAGGAATGCCAGGTAAGGAGGTTGCACCTGTTAAAAGGGTGGCCAGGTAGACCTCCCTGAGGTGCTTGATGGAAGTGAAGGAGGCAGGTGATGTGATTTTCTACAGAAGCACCCAGCTGCCCACTGTTTCATGCCTATGGAGAAATAGTTGGGTTTCTCCAGGGATAAAGTTTTGTCAGGGAGTTGCAAAGGAAGGACAGGGGTCCAAGGGATTTTAGCCATTTACAAGAGACTGCCATCTCCATGGCAGAGAGGAAGGTGAACGGTCTGGTTGACCCGTGCCCAGTATACATCACCCTCAGAAGGCGCTTTCTTACATCTGGGGAGGCCCACTGAAGTTGGGAAGGGATCTGTGGATGAGGTGAGATGACTTCTGCTCTCTCTGTCTCCCCATAGCCACAGGGTCGCTCCACAAGGCTGTGGTGAGTGGGGACAGTGGTGCTCATCTGGTGGAAGAGATTCAGCTGTTCCCTGACCCCGAACCTGTTCGCAACCTGCAACTGGCCCCCACCCAGGTGGGAAGGGACCTGACCATCAGATGGCCTTCCAGTGGGGCTGGCCCTGGGGGCCTGTTGGGCTGGCTCCCTGGGCCTGCACTGGCATGCTAGGACTTTACTAGATGTGGCTGGTGCTCCCTGACAATCTCCATCTCTCCTCCAGGGTGCAGTGTTTGTAGGCTTCTCAGGAGGTGTCTGGAGGGTGCCCCGAGCCAACTGTAGCGTCTATGAGAGCTGTGTGGACTGTGTCCTTGCCCGGGACCCCCACTGTGCCTGGGACCCTGAGTCCCGAACCTGTTGCTTCCTGTCTGCCCCCAACCTGTGAGTGTCAGTCCTGGATGGTGGCCTGGATGGCCAGCCAGGACCCTTCTCAGCCAGCTTCTGCTACTGTTCTTCCTCTGTCCAGGGGCTACTGACACATTCACTCCAAGAGTCCTCCCATCCTGCAGTGGGTTTCTCCAGGGATGGAGTTTCCGGGCAGTTTTGAAGCTGCTCTGACCATCCCGGGTTCCTCTCCTCTCTGTTCCTAGTCTCCCCTGGCCTACCTTCTTCCCTACTGTACTTCCTGCCTTCCTCCTTCCTCTTCCCACTTTCAGCTCTTTCGAGGGATAATTTTTGCTTTCTCTGCTCTCTTAGGAACTCCTGGAAGCAGGACATGGAGCGGGGGAACCCAGAGTGGGCATGTGCCAGTGGCCCCATGAGCAGGAGCCTTTGGCCTCAGAGCCGCCCGCAAATCAGTAAGTGTAGGACCTCTCACCAGGGGAGGTGCAAAGGCTCTGGAAGACTTTTGGGCAGGGGTGGGCATTCCTGCTCCAATTTCTTCTCCCAGCACCTGCCTGCCTTGAGATCTGAACACCTGAGTTGGGATGGATTTGGGTCCTGACTATAGGGAAGAGGGACAGGAATTCTGAGCTCAGAATTGAGGTTGCGGTTGATTTTGGTGTCAGAGTTGGAGTAAGGTGGACTGGGGCTTAGTTTGGGGTCCAGACTGGAAATTAAGGAGGAGTGAAATTTGATTTTGGAAGTTGAAATAGAAGTTGGAGATAAGAGTTAGGGTCCAGGCTGGCGGGGCGTGGTGGCTCACGCCTATAATCCCAGCACTTTGGGAGGCTGAGGCGGTACTCCCTTCTATCATTGTTTGAGCTCATGAGTTTGAGACCAGCCTGGCAACATGGTAAAACCCCATCTCTACAAAAATTAACCTGTGGAGAGACATACCTGTAGTCCCAGCTACTCAAGAGGCTGGGATGGAAGGATGGTTTGAGTCCAGGAGGCAGAGGTTGCAGTGAGCTGAGATTGCACCACTGCACTCCAGCCTGGGCAACAGAACCAGACCCTGCCTCAAAAAAATAAAAGGGCTGGGGTCCAAAGATAGGTTAGAGACTCCCTCCTGTCTCTGTCCTTCACCCCTCCCTTAACCTTTTGCTCCTTTTCTTCTCCTACAGTTAAAGAAGTTCTGGCTGTCCCCAACTCCTTTCTGGAGCTCCCCTGCCCCCACCTGTCAGCCTTGGCCTCTTACTACTGGAGCCATGGCCCAGCAGCAGTCCCAGAAGCCTCTTCCACTGTCTACAATGGCTCCCTCTTGCTGATAGTGCAGGATGGAGTTGGAGGTCTCTACCAGTGCTGGGCAACTGAGAATGGCTTTTCATACCCTGTGGTCTCCTACTGGGTGGACAGCCAAGACCAGCCCCTGGCCCTGGATCCTGAACTGGCAGGCATCCCCCGGGAGCACGTGGAGGTCCCGTTGACCAGGGTCAGTGGTGGGACCGCCCTGGCTGCCCAGCGGTCCTACTGGCCCCACTTTGTCACTGTCACTGTCCTCCTCGCCTTAGTGCTTTCAGGAGCCCTCATCATCCTCCTGGCCTCCCCACTGGGAGCACTCCGGGCTCGGGGCAAGATTCAGGGCTGCGAGACCGTGCCCCCTGGGGAGAAGGCCCCATTGAGCAGAGAGCAACACCTCCAGTCCCCCAAGGAATGCAGGACCTCTGCCAGTGATGTGGACGCTGACAACTGCCTAGGCACTGAGGTGGCTTAAACTCTAGGCACAGGCTGGGGCTGCAGGGCAGGCACCTGGCCATGCTGGCTGGGTGGCCCCAGCACAGACTTGACTAGGATGAGAGCAGCACAAAAGACCACCTTTCTCCCCTGAGAGGAGCTTCTGCTACTCTGCATCACTGATGGCACTCAGTAGGGTGATGCGCAGCAGTCTGCCTCCCCTATGGGACTCCCTTCTACCAAGCACATGAGCTCTCTAACAGGGTGGGGGCTACCCCTGGACCTGCTCCTGCGCTGATATTGAAGAACCTGGAGAGGATCCTTCAGTTCGGGCCATTCCAGGGACCCTCCAGAAACACAGTGTTCCAAGAGACCCTAAAAAACCTGCCTGTCCCAGGACACTATGGTAATGAACACCAAACATCTAAACAACCATATGCTAACATGCCACTCCTGGAAACTCCACTCTGAAGCTGCCACTTTGAACACCAACACTCCCCTCTCGCAGGGTCGTGCAGGGATCTGCTCCCTCCTGCTTCCCTTACCAGTCATGCACCACTGACTCCCAGGAAGTCTTTCCTGAAGTCTGACCACCTTCCTTCTTGCTTCAGTTGGGGCAGACTGTGATCCCTTCTGCCCTGGCAGAATGGTAGGGGTAATCTGAGCCTTGTTCACTCCTTTACCCTAGCTGACCCCTTGACCTCTCCCCCTCCCTTTTCCTTTGTTTTGGGATTCAGAAAACTGCTTGTCAGAGACTGTTTATTTTTTATTAAAAAGACAAAGCTTATGTATGACGGGCGATGTGTTTGTTGGAGCAGAGGGCTCCGGCAGAGAATTGCTGGAATGTCAAGGGAGCAAGCAGTCCAAGCACATCAGTTGGGAGGAGGACTAGGTTTGTGGGGTGATAGTTCTCTCCAACTTCAGACTACCTCCTCTGCCCTGCCAGCTCCCCACCCAGAACCAGCCCACAGCACTTTCCTCCACTCTGAGCATTGCTGGAGGGTGCTGCAAACTTTGCCTTTTGGGCCAACCGCAGGTTGGTGTTGACCAGGCTCAGCTTGTATCCGTCTGCTAGACAGGCGATACCTCATCCATCACTAACTCCCCTGTTGCGGCCCCCACAGTTGCTGTCCACAGCTCTCCCACACTTCTCGTGACTCCAACTCAGCCCCGCTTCCCCACTGCAGCAGTTGGCTTCAACTGTTGGTAGATGAATTTATGGAAAGACTGTGCATCCACCCCCATCCTGGCCACATCCTTCTCAATATCTGATAATGCTCTGTACACCTCCACACTACCTTCCTCCTCTCCCCTCTGTCACAAAGGCACAGGTCCCTCTTCCACCAAGGTTAACCAGCACATCTCTCAGCCCATCACTGCTAGGGATCTGTTCTCTAACCATCTGACCTCGAGCGTCCCCACTCGCTTTACCCACTTCCTCAATCTTTCATCTCGCCTCTCCCACCTACAGGTGTGTTCAGGCGTTCTCTACATAAAAAAACAACAAAACACAAATCTTTCCCCAGACTCTATCCATTCACGTCACCCCCACTCAGTCTTTCTTTCCTGATACCACCAAACACGGGAGCGGTTCCATTCTGGCTGCCCCCACCTCCCTCCAGTGTCACCTGAGCTCTCTCCAATCCCCTGAGGTCTGGCTTCTTTCCCCACCTTTCTGCTCAAATGGCTGTCTCCAAGACTACCCATAAACCCATAATGCCAAATTTGACTTTGGTGTCTGTGTACCCCTCACACATTGACCACCCCATTCTCACAATTTTCTTCTATTGTGGATTCTTAACTTTTTTTTTTTTTTTTTTTTTTTTTTTTTTTTGAGACGGAGTCTTGCTCTGCCACCCAGGCTGGAGTGCAGTGGCCGGATCTCAGCTCACTGCAAGCTCCGCCTCCTGGGTTTACGCCATTCTCCTGCCTCAGCCTCCCGAGTAGCTGGGACTACAGGCGCCCGCCTCGTCGCCCGGCTAGTTTTTTGTATTTTTAAGTAGAGACAGGGTTTCACCGTATTAGCCAGGATGGTCTCGATCTCCTGACCTCGTGATCCGCCCGTCTCGGCCTCCCAAAGTGCTGGGATTACAGGCTTGAGCCACCGCGCCCGGCCTCTTAACTTTTTAAAAAATTTAAATTGTGATTAAAAAAAAAAAAAAAAAAACAACCACCATGCAACGTACCCACTTAGCCAAAAAAAAAAAAAAAAAAAAAAAAAAAAAAAGCCAGGCACGGTGGATCAAGCCTGTAATCCCAGCATTTTGGGAGGCCAAGGCAGGTGGATCACCCGAGGTCAGGAGTTCAAGACCAGCCTGGCCAACATAGCGAGACCCCGTTTCTACTAAAAGTACAAAAAATTAGCCAGGCGTGGTGGCAGGTACCTGTAGTCCCAGCTACTCTGGAGTCTAAGGTAAGAGAATCACTTGAACCCGGGAGGCGGAGCCTGCAGTGAGCCAAGATTGCGCCATTGTGTGTGTGTGTGTGTGTGTGTGTGTGTGTGTGTTTTGAGACAGAGTCTCGCTCTGTCGCCCAGGCTGGAGTGCAGTGGCACAATCTCAGCTCCCTGCAGCCTCTGCCTCCTGGGTTCAAGCAATTATCCTGCCTCAGCCTCCTGAGTAGCTGGAACGACAGGCACCTGCCACCACACCCAGCTAAGTTTTGTATTTTTAGTAGAAACGTGCTTTTGCCATGTTGGCCAGGTGGGTCTGGAACTCCTGGACTCAGCTGATCCGCCCGCCTCAGCCTCCCAAAGTGCTGAGATTACAGGTGTGAGCCACCACACCCAGTCTAACAAGTATATTTTTTAAGATTAGAGATGGAGTCTCACTGTCACCCAGTCTAGAGTGCAATGGCACAATCCTAGCTCACTGCAGCCTCATACTCCTGGGCTTAAGGGATTCTCCTGCCTCAGCCTCCTGAGTAGCTAGGACTACAGGCACATGCCATCACACCCGGCTATTTTTTTTTTTTTTAGAGATGGGGTCTCGCTATATTGCCCAGGCTGTCCCGAACTCCTGGCTTCAAGCAACACCCCTCCCTCAGCTTCCCCAAATGCTGGGATTACAGGCATGAGCCACCATGCCCATGCCCCACCCCTCTTAGCCAACTCTACCTGTATATATATATACATATATATATGTATATAAGCCAGATATGGTAGATAGCCCATGCCCATAATCCCAGCTACTCAGGAGGCTGAGGTGGGAGGATTGTTTCAGCGCAGGAATTTGAGGCTGCAGTGAACTATGATCACGCCACTGCAATCCAGCTGGGGCAACAGAGTAATCCCCTGTCTCTAATAATAATAATAATAATAATATGTAAAATAAAACATATGTACTATTCATTAAGTGGAAGTGGATCATCACAAATGTTGGTTGAGTAGGCTGAGGAGGAGGAGAAAGAGGAGGGGGTTGGTGCTGCTGTCTCAGGGCAGAGGCGGTAGAAAATCTGCTTAAGCTGGGCGCAGTGGCTCACGCCTGTAATCCTAACACTTTGGGAGGCTGAGGCGGGCGGATCACCTGAGGTCAGGAGTTCAAGACCAGCCTGGCCAACATGGTGAAACCCCATTTCTATTAAAAATACAAAAATTAGCCAGGTGTGGTAGCACATGCCTATAATCCCAGCTACTTGGGAGGAGGCTGAGGCAGTAGAATTGCTTGAACCTGGGAGGCGGAGGTTGCAGTGAGCCAAGATCACACCACTGCACTCCAGCCTGGGTGACAGAGCAAGACTCTGTCTCAAAAACAAAAATAAATATGCTTAAAAGTGGACTTATGTAATTAAAATTAATGTTGGTCAAGGTTCAACTGTATAAATAAGTAAGCTAGGTAGGGTACATTAGATGGTGTTGTACTGTAGGGAAAAAATGGATCTGGGGAAAGCAGTTTGGGAGTGGGAAGGGTGTCTACAATTTTTTTTTTTTTTTTTTGAGACAGGTTCTCACTCTGTTGCCTAGGCTGGAGTGCAGTGGCTCGACTGTAGCTCACTGCACCCTCAAGCTCTTGGGCTCAAATGAGCTTCCTGCTTGGCCTCCTGAGTGGGTGGGACTATAGGCATGTGCTACCATGTCTGGCTAATTTTTTATTTTTTTATAGAAACAGGATCTTATTATGTTTCCCAGACTGTTCTTGAACTCCTGGACTTAAGCAATCCTCACTCCTTGGCCTCCCAAAGTGCTGGGATTACAGGCATGAGCCACATTGCCTTTTTTTTTTTTTTTTTTTTTGAGATGGAGTCCCACTCTGTCACCCAGGCTGGAGTGCTGCAGTGGCGTGACCTTGGCCCCCTGCAACCTCTGCCTCCAGGTTCAAGTGATTCTCCTGGCTCAGCGTCCTGAATAGCTGGGATTACAGGCACCTGCCCCTGTTGAAGGGGCCCCCCATAGGTTGCAAATTAACAATGATAACCCATAAGTCATGCAAAAGTCTCCATTTGCCAGACCTTTTGGGAAGAGCCAATGTTAGGGGTAGGGGAGGTATAACAGTGGCCATTACTAGAAAAGGGTTTGTTGTTTACATAATTCATCAAATTCTGCTGGGCGCGGTGGCTCACGCCTGTAATCCCAGCTCTCAGGGAGGCAGAGGCGGGAGGATAGCTTGAGCCCAGGAGTTCGAGACCTGCCTGGGTAATACAGCGAGACCCCGTTCTCCACAAAAAGGAAAAAAAAAAAAAGACATAATTCATTAAATACTGCCGTCCAGAGGAGGTATTAACTGGTGTTTAAAGTTGTTTTTGCTAGCATTGACCAGTCCCATGGAGTCATACAGAAGTTGTCTGCTATGGCCTCAATTAATCCTTTTGTAAATGGGCTAGCAGCTCTGTTTTCTCTAATGCTTTTTCTTATCTCTTTATAAGCACCAAAATAAATGGGTTAATGTAACTGATTGCCTTGTCAATCTTGCATTACCAGGCAGGCTAAGAGCTCCCCTTCTAATGCCACTTGCCTAAGATAGGGTCCCATAGCTGTAACATATCCCTTGTCTTTTTTCCAATTTATTGGAGGAGGGGGCTCAGGTATTTTTGCCTGATGATAGCAGGGCTGAGGGAGAAGGAGGCGGTTAGGAAGGTGGCGGTTTCTTCTCCCTTCCCTTTTTAGGCTCTTCTATGTAGAGCAGGCCAAAGCAGCCCTAACGCCCATAACATTAGAGATGTTACTGGGACCCGTTACCCTTGTGCATAATGTTAAGATTCCTTCTCACTTGTTCCCAGAGCTCTACGTCTAGTGTGCCTTCTTCTGGGAATCATGGGTTATGGGAAACAACAGTTTGCATTAGGTCCCTTAATTAAGCCTGCGAAACTGAGGCTCCACTAGCTTTAAGCAGCCGTTTCAATACTTTTTTTTTTTTTTTTGAGATGGAGTCTCACTCTCACCCAGGTTGGAGTGCAGTGGTGCGATCTCGGATCACTGCAAGCTGTGCCTCCTGGGTTCACGCCATTCTCCTGCCTCAGCCTCCCGAGCAGCTGGGACTACAGGCGCCCGCCACCACACCCGGCTAATTTTTTTGTATTTTTAGTAGAGACGGGGTTTCACCGAGTTAACCAGGATGGTCTCGATCTCCTGACCTCATGATCCGCCCGCCTCGACCTCCCAAAGTGCTGGGATTACAGGCGTGAGCCACCACGCCTGGCCATGTTTCAACACTTTTATATACTGCTGCTGTTGAGCTGATACAACTGTTGTCCATGATAAAACCCTCGTGTGAACAATTCCCTCGAATCTGGAAATCCTGAGCAGGCACCAATGATTTACTGACTTACTGACTGCACAGTCTCTTCACCTTTGTTTTCGAGGGTTCCACTGCAATCCATTGCAGCATTCCTCACATGGGGCACCACCTGCCAAGTCTGTCCCGCAGACTCTGGCTGAGCGATGAATGAAAGGAGTACTCAGACATAGGTATCCAGTGAAAGAGCCAGCTAGGGAACTACCGGCACTAGGGGCTGAAGAGAGTTCGCAGCACCACGAAGCCGGTGATGTTCACATTTATTTAGTACAGATTTAATGACAAAGGCTTGGAGCAAACACAATTTGTGGGTAACAAACATTGTCAACCCCCCAAGTAGAGACCAGTCCTGTGTGCAAATGATCAAAGGTTGGTTTCTGGAGGCAGGAGTAAACAAATTTATCTCGATAAGTTCCTTTACATTCCCTTGTTAGCTGCTGTTTGCTCTCAGGCTCCGAATGAGAGAATTTGGCTGCCTTCAGCCAAATTTTCTTTCGAAGCTTTTGCAAAACCTCCTGGCCTTCCAAGAAGGTTTGTGTCTTTCCCTATAATTTCTCCCACCACCCTGACCGCTCTCCTACAATATACAAAATTTATAATATATAAAATATAAATAATATGTAAACTATGTATATATAGAATATATATATTCTATATACAGAGCATTTTTTTTTTTTTTTGTGATAGACTCTCACTCTATCACCCAGGCTGGAGTGCAGTGGCGCAACTTGGCTCACTGCAACCTTCGCCTCCTGGGTTCATGCCATTCTCATGCCTCAGCCTCCCAAGTAGCTGGGACTATAGGCACCCTCCACCACACCCGGCTAATTTCTGTGTTTTTAGTAGAGACGAGGTTTCACTATGTTGGTCAGGCTGGTCTCAAACTCCTAAACTCTTGATCCGCCCGCCTCAGCCTCCCAAAGTGCTGGGATGAAAGGCATGAGCCACCGTGCCCGGCCAGAGCATTTATATACATATACAAGTTTTTCTTTTTCTTTTTTGAGACAGAGTCTCATTTTATTGCCCAAGCTGGAGTGCAGTGGCATGATCTCAGCTCACTGCAACCTCTGCCTCCCGTGTTCAAGCAATTCTCATGCCTCGGCCTCTTGAGTGACCAAGATTACAGGCACATGCCATCATGCCCAGCTAATTTTTGTATTTTTAGTAGAGACAGGGTTTCGCCATGATGGCCAGAGTGGTCTTGAACTCCCGACCTCAAGTGATCTGTCCATCTTGGCCTCCCAAAGTGCTGGGATTACAGGTATGAGCCACTGCGCCTGGCCTGCATATTTCTTTCTTTTTTCAAGGAACTGGCTATTTGATTGTAGGAGCTGGCAAGTCTGAAATCTGTAGGGCAGGCCTGCAGGCTGGAAACTCTGGGGGCAGGAGGTGATGTTACAGTCTTAATGCAGAATTTCTTCCTCAGGGAAACCTCGCTTTTGCTCTTTAGGCTTTTCAAACCATTAGATGAGGCCCACCAACATTATTGAGACAATCTCCTTTACTTATAGTCAGCTGACTGGATGTTAACTGTGCCAGCAAAATAATCTTTATAGCAACATCTAGATTAGTGGGGTTTTTGTTTGTTTGTTTTTTGAGACAGAGTCTCCTTCTATTGCCCAGGCTGGAGTACAGTGGTGCAATCTGGGCTCACTGCAACCTGTACGTCTTGGGTTCAAGTGATTCTCATGCCTCAGCCTCTCAAGTAGTTGGGACTACAGGCACGTGCCACCACGCCTGGTTAATTTTTGTATTTTTTTCTTTTTAGTAGAGACAAGGTTTCCCCATGTTGGTCAGGCTGGTCTCGAACTCCTGATCTCAAGTGAGCCTCCCGCCTCTGCCTCCCAAAGTGCTGAGATTACAGGTGTGAGCCACTGTGCCTGGTCTAGTTAGATTGAATAACTAGGTGGTATAACCTAGCCAAGTTGATAGAAAACTAACCATCACACTAAGATTGAAATGTCCATTACATATTTTGAGGCAGTTATAAATAAGTCTGGAGTTTAGGAGGAGGGATCCATCCTAGAAATATCAATTTTTAAAAATAGTAGGCCTGGCGTGGTGGCTCACACCTGTAATCCCAGCACTTTGGGAGGCCGAGGCAGGTGGATCACCTGAGGTCAGAGTTTGAGACCAGCCCGGCCAACATGGTGAAAGCCTATCTCTACTTTAAAATACAAAAAATTAGCCAGGCATAGTGGCTGGCGCCTTTAATCCCAGCTATTTAGGAGGCTGAGGCAGGAGAATCATTTGAACCCGCGAGGCGGAGATTGCAGTGAGCCAAGATCATGCCATTGCACTCTGGCCTGGGAGACAGAGTGAGACTCCATCTCCAAAATAAATAAATAAATAAATAAATAAAAAATAAATAAAAATAGTAGGCCGGGCGCGGTGGCTCAAGCCTGTAATCCCAGCACTTTGGGAGGCTGAGGCGGGCGAATCACGAGGTCAGGAGATCGAGACCACCCTGGCTAACACGGTGAAACCCCGTCTCTACTAAAAATACAAAAAACTAGCTGGGCGAGGTGGCGGGCGCCTGTAGTCCCAGCTACTCGGGAGGCTGAGGCAGGAGAATGGTGTAAACCCAGGAGGCAGAGCTTGCAGTGAGCCAAGATCGCACCACTGCACTCCAGCCTGGGTGACAGAGCAAGACTCCGTCTCAAAAAAAAAAAAAAAAAGTAAAATACACACAACATAAAATTTACTATTAATAACATTAATACATACACAATATTGTGCAACCATCACCACTACCTAGTTCTAGAACATTTTCATTGCCCAAAAGGAAACCCTGAACCCATTAGTTACTTTCCATCCTCTCCCTTAATCTCCAGACTCCTGGCAATCACTTATCTACTAATCTGCTTTTTGTCTCTATAGATTTGTCTATTCTGGTTATTTGGAATAAACAGGATTACATAATATGTGGCCTTTGTATCTGGTTTATTTCACTTAGCTTAATGGTTTCAAGGTTCATCTATGTTGTAGCATACATTCATTCCTTTTTATTGCTTAATACTATTCCACTGTGTAAATATACCACATTTTGTTTACCCATTCATGGGTTGATGGACATTTGAGTTGCTTCTACTTTTGGCAATTGTGAATAGTGCTGCCAAAAATAAACATTCGTGTATGAGTTTTTGTTTGAATGTCTGTTTACAATCGTATTGGGTATATACCCAGGAGTAAAATTGCTGAATCATATGCTAATTTTATGTTTAGTTTATTGAGGAACTGCCACTGTTTTCCACAGCAGCTGTAGCATGTTACATTCCCACCAGCAATATCTGAGGGTTGCAATTTCTACACATCCTTACCAACGCTCATTTTCTGCTTTTTGTTTGTTTTAATTTTAGCCACCCTAGTGGGTGTGAAGTGGCATTTTATCAACTTGATTTGCATTTCCTTAATGACTAGTGATGGTGTGCATCTTTTCATGTGCTTCTTGGCCATTTGTGTACCTTCTTTGGGGAAAGGTCTATTCAACTCTTTTGCCCATTTTTCTCTCCTTTTATTTCTTTTATTTCACCTGCAACTATAGACAGGATCCAAAGAGAAGTTTTCCAGTCTCTTTCCTGTGTTTAATGGAGACTTACCTTACCCTTCTGTGTTATTTTTTAATTTGGTTGTTTGTCTTTTTGTCGTTGAATCGTAGAGATATCAACTGTGAAATGAACTGACTCTGCAGCCAATGCCTCCTAGCCCCTCATTTAAAGTGCTCCCTCCTCTTCTTTTAAGTCTATATACAGGCAAATAGCTTCAAAAGCTGGAAGAGACCCTTAATGTCATTTTTCTCCACCTTCAGGTTGTCCCCCATTCCTGCAGTTTTTTGAGTTCCCAAACTTCAAAATTGGCTGTGTATCCTCAGTCATTCCTGCTGCATGTTGACCTCTACTATTTTGGCTCTATAAATAATGAGAAATGCGACCAGCACAGTGGCTCACGCCTGTCATCCCACTGCTTTAGGAGACTGAGTCCGCAGCATCGCTTGAGCCCAGGAGTTCAGGTTACAACGAGCTATGATCTTGCCACTGCACTCCAGCCTGGGCGATAGAGTAATATTGTGACTCTAAAAAACAAAAAAGAGGAAAGAAGAAAAAGTTATATAAAAATCACACATTAGATTTGTTTGTTTGTTTGTTTGTTTTCTTTTTGAGATAGAGTCTCGCTCTGTCGCCGTCCAGTGGCACGATGTCGGCTCACTCCAACCTCCGGGTTCAAGCGATTCTCCTGCGTCAGCCACCTGGGTAGCTGGGATTACCGGCGCGCGCCATCACTCTCGGCTAATTTATTTCGTATTTTTAGTAGAGACGGGGTTTCGCCAAGGCAGCCAGGCTGGTCTCGAACTTCTGACTTCAGGTGATCCGCCCGCCTCGGCCTCCCAAAATTCTGAGATTACCTGTGTGAGCCACCGTGCCCGGCCTTGACTTGAATATAAAGGTTCCAACACCCCCAAACACAAGGTGCCCCTATTTACAACTGGATCTTCAATAAACGTCTGGTGATTCAATTTCCGCCAATTAGAAAGAGCCCAACCAGAACACGCAGGCGCCTTAACGCTGAGGGCATAACGAAGGTAAAGAAGGCGTGGCTACTGCCCAAATCCAAGATGGCCACCAGGAGGCCGTCCGTTCTCGGAAGGGCAGCCCATCCTCGCTCCTGGGAGGCTCAAAGGCTCAAACGCCATTGGCGGAATCGTCGACAGCTCATCCTCCGCCCCCCGCAGGCGGCGGCAATGACAGAGTCCAAGTTTCCGGTTCCGGCAGTACCGGGAGCCGAGTCGAGATGGAGGAAGATGCGACCGGCGGACGGCATTCGCTGGGAACGACGGATAGACTGGGGGCTGCGGCCTAGAGGTCTGGGCTTGGAGTTCGCCTCAGACGCGGCGGAGCCGCCGGAGTCTGAGAAGGTAATAAGCCACCGGCTCGGGGTCCCTGACAACTAAGGTCTCTGAGGATCTGCACTTGTCAAGGAGGCAAAGGATGCCTGGGGTGCCAGGCTGTGGTGCCATGCAGTTTTGGGAATGAAGGACAACTGCTGTGAGGCGTCTCTTCCTGGCAGAGGAGCGTGAGATTCGCTGACAGCGAAGAAGCACGGCAGGGGGCATGTTCGAAGAGCCAGAGTTGGGTGTGCGGGGGCCAGGACAGAGGCTGTATAAAGGGGGTGTCCCACGGAGTATCTTGAGAGTATTGTCATGTGTTGTCTGTGATGAGGGATCACGTGGGTACCTATGGAAGACCGAAGGAAAGCTGGGTGGGAATCTCACCATGTCCGAGGTAGGGAGGAGATGATCTCGAAGGAGGATTCGAAGGCATCCCCAGGCATTCCCCTAGGGAAATGTATATTCAGTAGGACAGGTGGGCAAGCATGTACATATATTCATGTTCATGTGGTAGATAGCTCCCAGGATGCAGATGCAATAGGGAGAACAGAAGGAACAGAGGGTATTGGTCTCTATTCTCTGTTTCCAGCTGAGAAGTGGGGACCCATGGATGTCTTGTCAGGAGTTGTAGAAGATGATTTTATTTGAAAAGATCCGAATCGATCAAATGGTCATCGTTGTGCTCAGTTCTACTGACAAGTCAGGATGGAGTCAGAGGGCTCCTAACCTACTCATAAGGGTCCCAGAGTCCTGGAGTAGTTGTTACAATTCCTTTTTTTTTTTTGGAGACAGAGTCTCGCTGTGTTGCCCAGGCTGGAGTGCAGTAGCGCGATCTTGGCTCACTGTAAGCTCCGCCTTCCGGGTTCACGCCATTCTCCTGCCTCAGCCTCCCCAGTAGCTGGGATTACAGGCACCCACCACCACGCCCGGCTAATTTTTTTTTTGTATTTTCGGTAGAGATGGGGTTTCACCGTGTTAGCCAGGATGGTCTCGATCTCCTGACCTCGTGATCCACCCGCCTTGGCCTCCTAAAGTGCTGGGATTACAGGCGTGAGCCACCACGCCTGGCCATTACAATTCTTATAAGGCTGACAATCCTTAATACTTAAAGCAATGCTTCCCAAACTTATATATTATAAAAGTTTGGTTCTTATTCAGCAGGTCTAGGGTGCACCCTGAAATTCTGTATTTCTAACAGGCTCCCAGGTGATGTCCATGATGCAAGTCCGTGGACCACCTTGGGTGGCAAGGACTTAGAGCATCACTGTCCAGTAGAACTTTCTGTAATGATAATGCTTTACTGTTAACAAAATGCCTTCACAATTATTAACTCATATGAGTTGCACTACAACTCTTATACAGCATTGATAGGCTTTATTAGCCTGATTCAACAGGCAAGGAAACTGAATTTCAGTGAAGTGACTTGGTTCCAGTCTTACACTACTGAGTAATGGCAGTGAAATTCAACATGGATCTCCCAATTGCTGGTGTTCTTTCTGTTGTATGACCTTGCCTTCCAGGTGACACTGCCTTCTCTCGAGCCAGAATCTTATCCCAGAACCTAGTGAATAGTCAGTCCCATGTGAATTTTCTGGTACAAGGAGAGTAGAGGTGGAGAGGAGGAGGCATATGCCAATTTGTCCCTTTCCATTGGTGGGGTCAGTAGTGGGAGCTCTGCCTCTAACACTTCACTTGATGACTTCAGGACAAAGTGCTCACTAATTCTGGGTCGCCTGTTAGGTCCCCAGAGGAAGCACTTCAGCATTTGTGCCTGAGCAGTGTTAAAAAGTGGAAGAAAATCTGGAATTGGAGCCATGCACATGAGGGTCTGAGAAAGAGCCCTAAAGAAGTTGGGCTAAGTTGGGAGAAGGGAAGGCTGGAGGGACTTTGCATATGGGTATCTGCAAAGAGGATTTTTCAGAGGGCAAAACAAGAAGAATGGGATTGATACTTCTGCAAGAAGTTTGGAAGTTATGTAACAAAGAGCAGGTTGAGATCCTACCTTTTAGGAGCAGCCTGCCCCCTTTGAAGGGGTAAAGGGAGTGGGTGTAGTGCCCTCTCCCCTTCTATTGTAGTGGCTTATCCCTCTAAGGCATGACCCTTGGATAGGAGTTACCTGTCTCAGAAAGTCCCCACTTCCTTGTGGGAGTTTAAAATAGATTGGCGTATGTGAGAGATGGAGACAAGGTGGGAAATTGGATCCTGTCTTAGGATTTCTCATCAGGAGATGCTGGTACTTAGTGTTTCAGCTTGATAAATTGAGAAAGTGCCATGAAACCAGGTCCTGGAACAGAATCCCTGGTTGCTCTGTCGTTTAGCTGCTCTGACCCTCTGCCCTGTAGAGCATGCATTTTGCATGTGCCTGGCAGGAGGCCCTCCTGCTTGAACCCGGCTGTATTTGTCTGTGTTGACAAGGTGACTGCTCAGCCACTAAGCTTGGTCACTCCACAGACACACTAGGAAAGCAGAGGCAGTTCTTGGTTTCTCTGGAACAGAGCTGCAAGAACTCTCTGGGCATCTGCATGGCCAGGAGCTTTTGCTTAACTGTTGAGTGACCTGCAGCCATAAGGGCATTAATTCTGCCTTCCAGAGGTGGGAATGACTTGGCCTTAAACAGTGATTTGTGTTAGAATTCTTCAAATCCCATAAGGTAGAAGGCATGGTGGAGCAGAGAAGAAATCTTGGCTCATATCTGCCTCTTCCATTGATCAGCTATGTGACCTTGGGCCTGTTACTTTTTTTTTTTTTTTGAGACAGAGTCTCGCTCTGTCGCCCAGGCTGGAGTGCAGTGGCCGGATCTCAGCTCACTGCAAGCTCCGCCTCCCGGGTTCCCGCCATTCTCCTGCCTCAGCCTCCCGAGTAGCTGGGACCACAGGCGCCTGCCACCTCGCCCGGCTAGTTTTTTTTGTATTTTTTTAGTAGAGACGGGGTTTCACCGGGTTAGCCAGGATGGTCTCGATCTCCTGACCTCGTGATCCGCCCGTCTCGGCCTCCCAAAGTGCTGGGATTACAGGCTTGAGCCACCGCGCCCGGCGGGCCTGTTACTTTTAACGTAACTGACCCTCCATTTCCTCATTTATCAGAAGTGTCTAACTGTACACAAGTGAAATTGTAAGGATTACATGAGGTAGTAGATAGTCAGTCAATCCTGTTGTTTTTCTGTGTCTTCTCACCTCTCACTGGTATTGGAAGTATGATCTTGCGACCCTGGATGGCAGCCACTCTGGGGCAGGAGAGACAGTGACCACCTTTTGAAGGGCTCAAAGGAAAATATTATCCCACGGGACTTAGTGGGTCCTCCAGGCTGAGGCTGGGGAGGAGGACCACCCTTGCCTACAGCAAGTGGCATATCATTGTTCTAGGGGTTCTCTTGACGGCAGAACTTTGCCTGCAGCTCATTTTCCACAGTCTAGATTTTCCAGTCTTGCCAATCCAGTTGACTTCTGTCTTCTCATTTCCAAGCCTTTGTTCTCTCCCTTTCACTGTCTACATGAATTATCCTTAATTCAAACTGCTTTGTCCTGTAGGAAGCCTGTGCGAGTTATGTGCACCTCCCTCAATCCTTACCTTGAAGCTGAGGTTTTCCCTCAGTTCTCAAGTACTCAGTTTGTACTGCAAGTAGTCCCTATGTTAACGAAAGTTATACAGTCCAGCTCAGGGAATCCTGAAAAGATGCCCTTGCTTCCATGGTAACCAAAAGGCAGTTCTCATGGAATAAAAGCTACCTGAAGCCTCAGTTAGGACCTTTGGTTGGGGAAGGTGGTTGAGGATGGACTGTGATTAGTTGCTTGGCATGAGGTTTGCTACTGGAACTGCTAGTGTAGAATGTTTCAGCCCCCTAGAGTTGTCCCTGTTTTGTGGCTACCTCCTTTCTCTGGGATTTCTCTTAAAGTCTGGGGAGCCCCTGCTTCTCACTTCCTGGAATTTATCTTCCCACTCTCCCTTTCTGGCTGAAAATTTCTAGTATCTTACAGAACAGTGGTAGGCTACACTGGAGCACATCATATTACCACTAAATACATCTAATAAATGATATCCTCTGATTTGACATTTCCTAAATGTGAAGCTCCTGATTTTATACAGTTTTGAAATTAGTAAGCTTGTTAGTTTTGTTTGAAATTCTAGGCATTGGATACACTTAACATAAGGGCTACACGTGCATTAACATGCTCTGGTTTCCTTCCGTCTGTATCTTTTTTTTTTTTTTGAGATGGAGTCTCACTCTTGTCTCCTAGGCTGGAGTGCAGTGGTGTGATCACAGCTCACTGCAGCCTCAACCTCCTGGGCTCAGGTGAGCCTCCTACCTCAGCCACCCAAGTAGCTGGGACCACATGCCCGGCTAACTTACTATTTTTTTTTTTTTGAGATGGAGTCTTGCTCTGTCGCCCAGGCTGGAGTGCAGTGGCGCGATCTCGGCTCACTGCAAGCTCTGCCTCCCGGGTGCCCACCATTCTCCTGCCTTAGCCTCCTGAGTAGCTGGGACTACAGGCGCCCGCCACCATGCCCGGCTAATTTTTTGTATTTTTGGTAGAGACGGGGTTTCACCGTGCTGGCTAACTTATTTTTATATATTGTAGAGACGGAGTCTCCCTATGTTGCCTAGGCTGGCCTTGAACTCCTGGGCTCAAGTGATCCTCCCACCTTCACCTCCCAAAGTGTTGGGATTATAGGTGTGAGCCACCATGTCCAGCCTTTTCCTCTGTATCTTGTGTCCATTCCCCAGAGCAATACTGTGTCTTCTTGAACAGATGGTTTCTTTCTTTCTTTTTTTTTTTTTTTTTTTTTTTTTTTGAGACGGAGTCTCACCCTGTCGCCCAGGCTGGAGTGCAGTGGCTGGATCTCAGCTCACTGCAAGCTCTGCCTCCCAGGTTCCCGCCATTCTCCTGCCTCAGCCTCCCCAGTAGCTGGGACTACAGGCGCCTGCCACCTCGCCCGGCTAGTTTTTTATATTTTTAGTAGAGACGGGGTTTCACCGGGTTAGCCAGGAGGGACTCGATCTCCTGACCTCGTGATCCGCCCGTCTTGGCCTCCCAAAGTGCTGGGATTACAGGCTTGAGCCACCGCGCCTGGCCGAACAGACAGTTTCTTGAAGTCAGAGTCTATCTCCTCTGTCACTTCTCCCCCTTCATTATCTAAGACTGAGGTTGTGGTTTATATGCTTGGAGTTGAAAGCATGCAGTCCAACATGTTCTGTACTCTGTAGTTCTCCAGACTCTCCAGGGAAACTACTTAGCTCTCAGGTGGTTCTTTTCTGTTTTTCTCAGAGTTAGTTATCTAATAACTGAAGAGGACCCTGCCCTTTGGCCTGTTCCTGACTTTCTAAATCCTTTTGCTGGAGGAAAGGGAGGTGGTGGGGGGTGCCCTGTGGTGTGAAAGTCCCACTTGCCCACACTTTCTTCCAATGCAGATGGGAGAAAATATCATGTAAATGTAGTGACTGTGGGTCAGGGGAGCTCTGAGAGGCCAACATGGGAAACCGGAGACAAAATGAGTCAGTTGGCGATCAGAGGCACCCTGCTGCGGGTGCAAGGCCAAAGGTGATGCCTCCTCAGTAGGCCCCGGAGCATCAAAACTGGAACAGTCCCTTTCAGCCTTCAGGAGCCTCCCAAATTCACTTAGTGATGTCCCATTCACCTGCTTAAAGGCCCTGCATCCTGTCAGGTAGTTGGTTTGTCCACAGCATCCTGAGCTCTGCCTGGGTGAGCCAGACAAAAAGAATGGTCCCTGGTCAGGGTAGTGACACCAGGGCCCAGAGAGGCAGAGAGTTGGGATAGAAGATCCTGTAAGCTGGGATAGGGAGCTGAGAAGGCCATGGAGCCAGGGGAATCACTGAAGTGAGGGACAATTTCTGGAGGAGGGAAACTGAGTAAGGAAGGCCTGGCCAAAGACAGAGAAGGGGACAGTATCCTGATCTATGAAGGAAGACTCAAGTGCAGATTGACAGAGCCAGGTTGGGTGGAGTCCAAGCTTTGGGCAAGTGAGTGTCCTGGAGATGAGATCTGAGAATGGGACTTCAGAGCCCAGCCAGAAGGGAAGAGCACAAAGCTCTGACCTCCTTCTTCACATCCCTCCATGCTGCTCAAATCCCAGGTCTTCAGGCACCATGGAGGACAAACGCAACATCCAGATCATCGAGTGGGAACACCTGGACAAGAAGAAGTTCTACGTGTTTGGTGTGGCAATGACAATGATGATCCGTGTCAGTGTCTACCCATTCACCCTCATCCGCACCCGGTTGCAAGTTCAGAAGGGGAAGAGCCTCTACCATGGGACCTTCGATGCCTTCATCAAGATCCTGCGAGCAGATGGTATCACTGGCCTCTACCGAGGGTTCCTGGTCAATACCTTCACCCTCATCTCTGGCCAGTGTTATGTCACCACTTATGAGCTCACCCGGAAGTTTGTAGCTGACTACAGCCAGAGTAACACAGTCAAATCACTGGTGGCTGGTGGCTCAGCCTCCCTTGTGGCCCAGAGCATCACAGTGCCCATTGATGTAGTCTCCCAACACCTCATGATGCAGCGCAAGGGTGAGAAAATGGGCCGCTTTCAGGTGCGGGGGATCCCAGAGGGACAAGGGGTAGTTGCCTTTGGCCAAACCAAGGACATCATCAGGCAGATCCTGCGGGCTGATGGGCTTCGCGGCTTCTATCGAGGCTATGTGGCTTCACTGCTTACCTATATCCCAAACAGTGCTGTCTGGTGGCCCTTCTATCACTTCTACGCAGGTAAGCAGGGGCCAGGACAGTGGGGGAGGAAAGTGGGATTTCTAATGGGGCTGAGATACTGTTGCTTTGTGCATGTTAGAGTGGAGGTGAGATTTAATGGGGGAATGGATCATTCATTCAGCAAATGTTTGAATCCAAGAGGATTTAAAGATGCATAAAACATAGTTTTTACCTTCAAGGAGCTTCTAATGTAGTGAGGGAAGCAGACAGGTAAAAAGACTGGAACAATGTGTAGCATATGCTCTGTGTGCTTTGGAGTCACTGGAAAGTGGGGGAGGACAAAAGCCATGGGATGTTTAGGATTTGAAGATAAATCTGATGGGTAATGTGAGCTTTTGAGTTGGATGTTTTCCTCAGCTTTTTTTTTTTGAGATGGAATCTCACTCTGTCACCTAGGCTGGAGCGCAGTGGTGAGATCTTGGCTCACTGCAACCTCCACCTCCCAGATTCAAGTGATACTTGTACCTCCCTACTACTCCTGAGTAGCTGGGACTATAGGCGTGTGCCACCATGGCTGGCTAACTTTTGTATTTTTAGTAGAGATGAGGTTTCACCATGTTGGTCAGGCTGTTCTGTAGCTCCTGACCTTGTGATCTGCCCGCCTCGGCCTCCCAAAGTGCTGGGATTACAGTAGTGAGCCACCAGCCCCTCAGCATTTTAAATTCAAGGTGTGATATAACTTTGAACCTCTCCATTCCTATAATGTATCTTTGTTCATAAGATATTTTACTTTTTAAGTATTTCCTGTTTCCTAGAAATGGGGTTACTGAGTCAAAGATAACATTTTTGAGGGCTTCCATAAACATACTGCCAGATTGCCTTCTCAAAGGGCACGGTGCATTGTTGAAGAGCAGGACTTGAGTGTGTGCCTGCTACCCTGGGACATCCATCCACAGCTTTGAGTAACCACAAAACTCCCGTTAGGGCAGCCTATGTTTGCAGCCTCCCTAATCCCTGCTGTTGGCTCACAGCCCTTGGTAGTGGGCATTCTGTCCCACCCCATTGGAAACTTTTCTGACCAAAATTTTGATGCCTTCTTAACCTGTAATGATTTTGTTTCTGTGGCTCTGTACTTTCCTGGTGCTCTTTTGTTTTTCTGATTATTGCTTCTTTCTTCTTTCTTCTTCCTTCTTCCTCTTCCTCTTTTTCCTCTTCCTCTTCTTCCTTCCTCCTCCTCTTCCTCCTCTTCTTCTTTCTTCTTTTCTTCTTCCTTCTTCTTTTTTTCTTCTTCCTTTTCTTCTTCTTCTTTTTTTGCTAGCTCTATTACTTCTATTTAGCACAATGCTTCCTCTGGGGTATTTGTTAAAAGTCAGGTTCCTGGACTCTACCCTGACCCTTTAATGTTAAAAAAGCTTCCCAGAAAACAACAACAACAACAACAACGCTTCCCAGGAAATGTGAGCATCTTCTCTGGAGTCTGTCTTTAGCCCTCTCTCCTCACTTGACTGCATTTACAATTAGAGCTGCATTTTTCTGATGTGCCCATCATCTCTACTTCCATTCTCAGACTAACCTGTCGAGAGCTCTGGACAGGCATTCTGACTGTAGGACTTCTCTATCTAGATGCATCTACTTATGTCTAAAACTTTCTTCAAGTAACTAGTCTTCATCCCAAGCTGACTGTCTTTTTTTCTGACTTACTTTCATTGGTCAGTGGCCTTGTTATTCTTCAGATTACTGAGACTGAAGTCTTGGGGATTGTGCTTGACCACTCCTTCTTTCTTGTTCCCACGTCTAGTCCTGGTAACTCTAGAATTTCTCTCCCAACTTTCTCTTCATTCCTACCGCCTTCCCTGGAAACCATGCCTCTGTTACCTTCTTCCCGGACTGCTGCATCAGTGTTCTAGCTGTTCCCTCCAGAGTTCTCTTCCTTCCTGTCCACATACATCTCTAATGGACTGACCTTTTCGACTGGAGTTGTCATGTTCAGTGGCTTCCACTGCTTACTGAGTAGAATCCAAACTCTTCAGCCTGACTTCAGCCTCCCTTAACAGTGAAATCTCTTGCTTCTCCCCTAGGTATAGGCAGTCTGTGCTGTAGCCTGGGCAGGTAGTGCACAATTCCTCAACCACACATCACCTCTCCTACCACCGTGTTTTGTTCCTGCCACCCCTCTACCTAGATGCCTCCCAGGTTTGCTTACCCCTGGTGCAATCATGACTTACCTTAAGTGCTCCTTATTGCCTCCTCTTCCTTCCTCTCTATGTAACCCTTAACCCAGAAGTGATCTTTCCCCTTTTTCATCCCCATGACATTGAATCTTTCTTAAGGCAGTTATACATTTGCCTTGATGTTATTTGTGTGTGCCTTATCTCTTCTACTGAAGGGAGAGGAAACTAACATTTATTGAATGCCCATGTGTGCCAGGGCTCTGTTTGAGGGCTTGCATATCTCATAATTCCAATCTCGCAATAATCCTGTGATTTAAGTGTTCTATAAGAACAGGGACCATGTCTGTTTTTGTTCACTATTGTTCCTCCCAGCACCTAGCTCAGGGTCTGGTGAACCTTAATTGCTCAGTAAATATTTTTTGAATTAATAGACTGGTTCTTGCCACTCCCTTTTGCTTAAAATCTGCCAATGCTGCCTTACCGGCATCTAGAATAAAATCAATTTTCCTTTCCATGGTCTATACATCTCTCTTTTTTTTTTTTTTTGAGACGGAGTCTCGCTCTGTCGCCCGGCCTGGAGTGCAGTGGCCGGATCTCAGCTCACTGCAAACTCCGCCTCCCGGGTTTACGCCATTCTCCTGCCTCAGCCTCCCAAGTAGCTGGGACTACAGGCGCCAGCCACCTCGCCCGGCTAGCTTTTTGTATTTTTTTTTAGTAGAGACGGGGTTTCACCGTGTTAGCCAGGATGGTCTCGAACTCCTGACCTCGTGATTCACCCGTCTCGGCCTCCCAAAGTGCTGGGATTACAGGCTTGAGCCACCGCGCCCGGCCTATACATCTCTCTTGATGTGACTCCTATCTGCTTTTCCAGCCCCACCTTGTGCCACTCTCCTCTTCCTCACTGCTCTTCCCTCAGTTTCTGGTATACATCAAGCTCTGTTCTTGCCTCAATGCCTTTGCAGATAATGTTCTCTGCCTGGACATCCTTTCCCCTGTTCTTCATGTGGTTGGCTCCTTCTCATGCTTCAGGCTTCAGCTTACACGTCACCTTTGCGAAAAGGACTTTATTTTATTGGAAAGAGGGCTCTTTCTGTTTTATATTTCAGCACCTTCTTTCCTTCTTAGTACTTGTCATAATTTGCAGTTATTTTACCCCCAACTCCCAGCTTCTTAGTTAGAATATAAATTCCATGAAGGCATCTCCCTGTCCATGTTTCTGTTTTATGTCTGGTACTTGTCATGGTGCCTGGCATCCATTATTAAGTAAATACTCATTTATATCATTAAATACTTGTCCAAAGTCAAGCCAGTCTTAGCCAAGAGGGATTTAAACCAAGTCAGCCTTAGTTCATCTTTTGCCTAGTAGAAAAGAGATTCTTAAATGTTTCTTGAATGACTAATGGAGAAAAATGAAAGATGTGGAGTCCCTCCTTCCCTCCCTTCCCTCTTTCCTTCTTTCATTTCCTTCCTTCCTTCCTTCCTTCCTTCCTTCCTTCCTTCTTCCTTCCTTCCTTCCTTCCTTCCTTCCTCCCTCCCTCCCTCCCTCCCTTTTCCCACTCTGTTGCCCAGGCTGGAGTGCAGTGGCACGATCTTGGCTCACTGCAAGCTCCACCTCCTGGGTTCATGCCATTCTCCTGCCTCAGCCTCCAGAGTCACTGGGACTACCGGCACCCACCACCACGCCCAGCTAAGTTTTTTGTATTTTTAGTAGAGATGGGGTTTCACCGTGTTAGCCAAGATGGTTTTGATCTCCTGAGCTTGTCATCCACCCGCCTCAGCCTCCCAAAGTGCTGAGATTACAGGCGTGAGCCACCGCGCCCGGCCCTTTCTTCTTCTTCTTTTTTTTTTTGAGATGGAGTTTCGCTCTTGTTGCCCAAGCTGGAGTACAATGGTGTGATCTAGGCTTACCGCAACCTCCACCTCCCAGGTTCAAGCGATTCTCCTGCTTCAGCCTCTCAAGTAGCTGGGATTACAGGCATGAGCCGCCATGCCTGGCTAATTTTGTTTTTTTAGTAGAGATGGGGTTTCTTCATGTTGGCCAGACTGGTCTCAAACTCCTGATGTCAGGTGATCCGCCTGCCTCGGCCTCCCAAAGTGCTGGGATTACAGTTGTGAGCCACCATGCCCTGTCTGACATGGAGTTATTTCTACCACTTTCTTGCTTTTGTGTTTCATCTTCTCCCCAAGCCCCAGGAAAATGGCATATGTGCATGATTAAAATTGGAATCTGGATCCTGCTATAGCTTGCAGGCCTGAAGGCCATAATAGACAGGCCCAAGGAGGCGGCAGTGCCAGTTCAGATGCTACAGTTGTTTTTTTTTGTTTGTTTCCAACAGAGTTTTACTGTTGTTGCCCAGGCTGGAGTGCAATGGCATGATCTTGGCTCACTGCAACTTTTAACTCCCGGGTTCAAGCAATTCTCCTGCCTCAGCTTACCAAGTAGGTAGGATTACAGGCGTCCGCTGCCCCACCCGGTGAATTTTTTGTATTTTTAGTAGAGACGGGGTTTCACTATGTTGGCCAGGCTAGTCTTGAACTCCTGACCTCAAGTGATCCACCCACCTCAGCCTTCAAAAGGCGTAAGCCACCATGCCTGGCCCAGATGATACAGTTTAATGATTGCAAAATGCCTTATTCTTGGGAGAAACAGGACACCAGTAAGGCTGAGCCACTAGTTCACTTTGTTTCTGTTTGTATGCTGATTCTGGGGAAGACAGTAATTAGAACTGGGGGAGAGGTGGTTCTGGTGAGGTTTAGGGAATTCTGCCATGCCACCTGAGACTTGGAAGCTCTCATTTCTGCCCTGCCAGCCTCCACCTCCCTACTTCTCCCTGGCCACAAACTAAAACTAGGAGCATGAGGGAAAAAAAAAAATTTTTTTTTTGAGACGGGGTTTCACTCTTGTTGCCCAGGCTGGAATGCAATGGTGTGATCTTGGCTCTCTGCAACCTCCATCTCCCGGGTTCAAGCAATTCTCCTGCCTCAGCCTCCCGAGTAGCTGGGATTATAGGCATGCGCCATCACACCTGGCTAATTTTGTATTTTTAGTAGAGATGGGGTTTCTCCATGTTGGTCAGACTGGTCTCAAACTCCCGACCTTAGGTGATCCGCCCGCCTCTGCCTCCCAAAGTGCTGGGATTACAGGCGTGAGCCACCGTGTCCGGCTGAGGAAAAAAATTCTGAAAGGTATGACAACTGAACTATAGAAGAGAAAATCCTAAGTGACTTACCTCTTGGATCTCATATGCTGTTCCTTCCCTTACTCATACTGCTCCAGGGTACTGGACTTGGCTGCCCCTCGAACACTTGCTGTATGCTTGTCCTCAGGACCCTTGCATAGAATGTTATCCCTTCTTTGAAAGCTCTGTCCACAGATCCATGTGGCTTGCACTGTCTCCTTCAGGTCTTTGCTCAGACTTCACCTTCTTGGAATGGGCTTTCATCCTTTATCCCTGAGAGGTCTGAGAAAAAAAATAAAAGATAAAATGGCAACCCCTTCCCCTCCACCCTTGGCCTCCCTATCTCCCTTTCCTGCTTTATTTTTATGTATAGCACATACCTGCTGACGTAGTTGTGTATTTTGCTTTTTTATTTGTTTATTATCTCTTCACACTAGAATATAAATTTCCTAAGCACAGGAATTTGAGGCTTTTTTATTTACTGTTAAATCCTCAGGACCCAAGATGACCAGCTTATGGTAGTCGCTCAATAAATCTTTGTTGAATAAATGAATGAACATGTTGTCTTTCACCTCCAGAGAGAGTAAAAAGAAAATTCAATTGCAGGTAGACTTCTCAGTGGTACTGGGATGGGTTAACCTGGGTACCATTCTATCTTCATTAGCATTTTGAAAGATGAATTTTCTTTCTTGATATAAGCTGGAGAAAAGTGCTCTTTGTAGGATGTGACTTTCTATTTTAATATTGTTTTTATTTTTAAAAACATGCACATGTTTCAAAATTCAAAAGTTAAGAAAGGGTATGTAGTATGCAACAAAAAGACTGACCCACCTGGTTCCCAGTGTCACTGGTTTTTATTTAATTTTTAATCTCTTTTTTTTTTTTTTTTTGAGATGGAATCTTGCTCTCTCACCCAGGCTGGAGTGCAGTGGTGCAATCTCAGCTCACTGCAACCTCTGCCTTGTGGGTTCAAGTGATTCTCCTGCCTCAGCCTCCCGAATAGATGGGATTACAGGTGTGCACTGCCACGTCTGGTTAATTTTTGTATTTTTGGTAGAGACGGGGTTTCACCATGTTGGCCAGGCTGGTCTCAAACTCCTGACCTCAGGTGATCTGCCCACCTCTGCCTCCCAAAGTGCTGGGATTACAGGCGTGAGCCACCACATCCAGCTTTAATTTTTCTTTGAGACAGGGTCTTACTCTGACGCCCAGGCTGGAGTGCAGTGGCGTGATCATGGCTCACTGCAGCCTCTACTTCCAGGACTCAGGCGATCCTCCCACCTCAGCCTCCCAAGTTGCTGGGACTACAGGCCTGCGCCACCATGCCCAGCTAATTTTTGTATTTTTGGTAGAGGAGGAGTTTCACCATGTTGTCCAGTCTGGCCGCAAACTCCTGGGCTCAAGTGATCTACCCTTCTTGGCCTCCCAAAGTGCTAGGATTACAGGCTTGAGCCACCACTCCCTGGCCATGTCACTGGCTTTTAATGTATCCTACCAAAGTTACTCAATGTATTCCCTCTCTAAGGAATCTTGTCCTGTTTAAATGGATGATGTTGGCCAGGTGCAGTGACTCGCACCTGTAATTTGGGAGCTGAGGTGAGAGGATTGCTTGAGTCCAGGAGTTAAGACCAGCCTGCGCAACATAGTGAGACCCCGTCTCTACAAAACTTTTTTTTTTTTTTTTTTTTTTTTTGGGACAGAGTCTCAGGCACCCACCACCATGCCTGGCTAATTTTTTTTTTTTTTTTTTTGAGATGGAGTCTTGCTCTGTCACCCAGGCTGGAGTGCAGTGGCGCGATCTCGGCTCACTGCAAGCTCCGCCTCCCGGGTTCACGCCATTCTCCTGCCTCAGCCTCCCGAGTAGCTGGGACTACAGGCGCCCACCACCACGCCTAGCTAATTTTTTGTATTTTTAGTAGAGACGGGGTTTCACCGTGTTAGCTAGGATGGTCTTGATCTCTTGACCTTGTGATCCGCCCGCCTGGGCCTCCCACAGTGCTAGGATTATAGGCATGAACCACCGCGCCCGGCACTACAAAACATTTTTTAAAAAATTAGCTGGGCATGGTGGCATAAGCCTATAGACCCAACTACTGGGGAGGCTGAGATGGGAAGATTGCTTGAGCCCGGGAGAGTGAGGCTGCAGTGAGCCATGATCATGCCGCTGCACTCCAACCTGTGTGACACAGCAAGACCCTGTCTCGAAAAAAAAAATCAATCAAAATAAATGGGTGATATTTCCAAGATGACTCCTGGAAAGGGCCTGAGACTTAATAATTTTTTGAAGGAAGCAGAGAAAATAAAAGATAGGAGTTAGGTGTCTAAGGTGGCGAAGAGCGGAGGGCTGGTCTGGGTTGGGAAAGCCACCTGGTAGAAGCAGCAAGCACAGTGAGGCCAGACCGGTGGTGCCTTGTGTCTTGAGCCATTGTCTTTCCCTGGATTCCAGAGCAGCTCTCCTACCTGTGTCCTAAGGAGTGCCCTCACATTGTCTTCCAAGCCGTCTCAGGGCCCCTGGCTGCAGCCACTGCCTCCATCCTCACCAATCCCATGGATGTCATACGAACCCGCGTGCAGGTAAGACTGGCCACTTCCCTCACCCTCCTCCTGGAGAAACCATTAGAAGCATGACCTTCAAGCCCTCCAGTGTTGCCCTGACGGTCACTCTTTGTTTCCTGGCCCTCTAGTCCAGTCCGTCTTCTCCTGAACATCTAAGCCCCTTCTATGTGCTTAGCATCTACAGAAGCCAGCCCACAACCAGGTGCAGTGGCTCACTCCTGTAATCCTAGCATTTTGGGAGGCCAAGGTGGGCAGATCACCTGAGCCCAGGAGTTTGAGACCAGCCTGGCCAACATGGTGAAACCCTGTCTCTACTAAAAATAAAACATTAGCTGGGTGTGTTGGCATGTGCCTGTAGTCCCAGCTACTCAGGAGGCTGAGGCAGGAGAATCACTTGAACCCAGAGGTGGAGGTTGCATTGAGCCGAGATCACGCCAGTGCACTCCAGCCTGGGTGACAGAGTGAGACTCTGTCTCAAAAAAAAAAAAAAAGAAGCCCGCCCAGCACTTAAAAGTACCTGGAAGGCTTCTCACTCTGTCTGCTACCTTGCATACCTCTCCTCCATCACATGCCCATACCTCCAGGAAATCTTACTGGTTTCTTCCAGCCTTTACTGGAGTCCTATTCCATAGCCTATTAGCATAGCCTGTCAACAACTCTTTCCTTTGCCTTGCAGGTTTGTGATTATAAGCAATCTTGATTTCAGTTAATTCATAAGTCTGTCTGGTTTTTCCAGTAGGCCGTAAGTTCTCTATGGATTATGAGAGTGACTTTTCTTAAATAGGTTTCACAGATTTTAGGTGTGGATGCAGCAAAACCCTGACAAAGCCCTTAGTAATGCCTGTCTTCAGTCAGCTTAAAGACAGTTACACAGCACTTAGACCAAGGAAATAGAATCTGAATGATGATATGTAATATGCAAATAGTAGGTGTTGCCATATAAAGTTTTATGTCTGATTTGAGGTAGAGAATCAAAGTTGTACAAGAGAATGAAGTCACTGGGTTATGGTGAGGGGAGGAGGGAAGGAAAATAACCTTAACAGGTTAGGGATAAAATCAGCTTCCCTAGTACCAGGATGTTGGGAAGGAGATAAGTAATAAATATAGGTATTTTTGTTTCTAGGAAAGAATGCCCCCTCATTTGAAAATGAATACACTGGCATCTGGTTGGTTTGCAAATAATAAAGCACACAGGGTCAGTCCTCATTCTTTCCTGAGCTTTATTCTGGGCGATCTAGGAGGAGATCCAAGGGAAAGGACAGGTCTCTACTTTGAGGAGCTTCCAGGCTGGAAAGACCCAGAGGCATAGGTGAAAAAGTCCTTGACATGGCTGTGGAAAAAGTAGAAGGGTTAGGGAAGCAGAGATGGTCACAGGAGAGAGTATTGGAGAGGAAGAAGGGAGTTTGTAGGAGGGTGTTGAAGGAGGTGGGGCGGAAGCAGGAGATGTTCTTAGCCATGGCTGGGATACCTTGTGAAGGTCATATCATATAAGGGGCAGTATGAACAAGGAGTGCATCTGTCCTGTATTGGCCAAGGGGCTGAGGGGTGGTTTATAAAGGTATAGTTTAGGGGTCAGGGAGGGTGTGGAACTGTTGAGAAAGAAGAGAGAAGTGATTTCTGCTTGGCCAGGCTTTCAGTGTGATAGGGAAGATGCCTGTATTTGTTCACGGGGTGTGTGAAAGATGGCAGAGATGGAGAGGAAGGTTCCAGCTCTAGAACTTCGAGGGATTGAAATGATCAGAATCAAAATCAGACTGGCAGAGCTGCAGAGGGTCTTAGAGAGGATTTAACCCAGCCTCCCTGAGACCAAAGAGCAACATCCAGTTCAAAGACTCATAGCTACATAGATTATCTCATGATATCTATGATAGTTAACATTTATTGTACACTGAAACGATCTGCCACCACTGTTTAGTATTTATGAATATTATTTTCTTTCTTGCTTATAACAACCTCATGGTGCAGGTACTATTATCACTCTTTTATATTTGAGGAAATTGGGACACAAATTGTTAAATTACCCAATGTTATGTTGTTAGTAGGCTGGGGAGCAGAATTCAAACTTAGGCAGTCAGGCACCAGGGCTTATACTAAATCACTCTGCTGTACCATCCCTCACAAGCAGAATCCACACCTTCCGACGTCTGAGTCTAGTTCTCCCCACTTTAGCCTAAGGCCGAGGGAGATTGAGCAGACGGGCTCTGACTACAGACAATGGCCCTCCACTGTGTTGATTTTTCCAGGTTGAGGGTAAGAACTCCATCATCCTGACCTTCAGACAACTGATGGCAGAAGAAGGGCCTTGGGGCCTCATGAAGGGCCTCTCAGCCAGAATCATCTCAGCCACACCTTCCACCATTGTCATTGTGGTGGGCTATGAGAGCCTCAAGAAACTTAGCCTCCGACCTGAGCTGGTGGACTCGAGACACTGGTAACCAGTGATGGGGAGAGAAGCCTGCTGTTTTCCACACTACCGTGGGACAGGGGCAGAGTGGAGAGGATGGCACCCTCTCCAGATGCCCCCACCACACACCCAGCCCTGCCCTGGGCCAGGTGGCCTATCTGGGATAGGGATAGAGACTTTGAACTGCTCTTGCTGAAGAGGCTCCACACCTGGATCCCTTGCCCCCACTATTTAAAATTCTCTTCTTAGCTGGGCTCCCTCACTCAGTTCCTGTATTCCATACTGGCCTAAAGGCCCCACCCCCCACCCTGCTAGCCCTTCTTCTGGCTTCCCCCTCCGTGTCCCTGAGACCCTGAGAAGAGCTGTACCTAGAGCTTGCTTACTACCACTGGTTCTTCCTCTTGGGCTTTCAGCCCAGATTCCAAGCAGCTGCTATCAGCCCTCTCTCCCTTCATCTCTTAGCCTTGCTTATTTTTATTTTGGGACCGAGCTGCCCACTAGATGACTCTGCTTTTCCCTGCTCTTGGGGCTAAGGTGCCAGGCACTTATTTGCACAGGGAGCAGGAGCAACAAAAAATCTCTGGTTCTCCAGAGCACTCGTCCTCTCTTTGGAGGGGTTATTAGGTTGGGGAGAAATGTTGATACTTTTATTTTGTGTGTGTGTGTGTGTGTGTGTGTGTGTGTGTGTTAACATCTATGAACCAGGCTATTAGTCCTGCTCAAGCGCCAATCCTGCTGTCAGAGCTCACCCCCTTCCTAAGACAGGTAGAAAAATGTAATGTAACTTTTTCCTCAATTCTAGTTCCCTGTCCCTTCAGTCTCAGGAGCCCCAGGAGAGTCTAAGCTGGGGCATCCCCTGGCCCAGAGGACTCCCGTGGTGGGCACAGTTCTAAGTGGGTCAGGCTGTCTTGGGTGCACTGGACTTGGAGCACTACCTTGAGAAGTCAGGTTGAGAAAGCAGTTGATCTAGAAGGCAACAAGAGGGCATGTGTTCCCCAGCACATCTACCCAGGCCAGCAGAGCCAAACCTAGCAGAGGGCAGTGGGGAGATTCTCTGCCCCAGGCGGCCATAACATACACATAAATACCCCAATCACTCAGACTTATGGCGATCTCTAAGATCCACATCACTGGATGCGTAGTCATCCCAGTCATGTTACCCTGTGGAGGGATACTGGAAGAACATAAAGAGCAGTTCAGAAAGTCACCCAATACAAGGACCACTGCATTTACCAGCCTGATACTGCCAAGATTATCTGATGCTCTCCTCAGGAGCTAGAAGAGGAGTGCTCCTTCTTCCCTGCCTCATCCTCCCTACTGCTACTCCCCCCAAGCCTGTGTTGCAGGTAGAGAGGTGCAGCAAATAGAGAAGGCATGTCAAACCCTGCATTTCTACCTGAGACGTTTGACCTGGATGATCCTCCAAACTCTATTGGTCCCACCCCCTGGGAAAGGCCATGGTGCCAATTTGAAAGGTGCTAGCTACCTGAAGCCTTGGTATTTCTTCATGGCTGCCGCACATTCTTCCACCCTGGCCAGAACAGGTTGTGAAAACCACTTCTCTACCTTCACCACCACCACTGTCCATCTTGATCTCATTGAGGGTTTTCCCCTTTCACTTGATTTTATTTTTGTTAATCCCTTCCTGCACTTTGTCAAGAGAGTCCTCCAGTTTCTATCCAGGAATGTTCACATCCAAAGGGTTGGACCCACCAGTCATTCTGAATCTTCCTGCCCCTCCTCACCGCTTTACCCTGAGAACCACAAATATAATGGAAGCAGTGGGGCCCCCTCCCCCACCATCTCTTTAAGCTCATCCTAGCAAGACCTCTAGAGACCCTAGAGACTTCAGTCCTTCCTCACCATGGCACAGTGGGGAAAGTGGCAATGGGGAAAGTGTCTCGGACGGGAGGTAGGATCCTGCCACTCGCGTCTTAGTGTTTCTCCCCCAAGACTTTCCTTCTGTTTTGTTTTGTGCAGTATTTTACAGCCCCTCTTGTGTTTTATTCTTTGTTTCTCGTACACACACGCAGTTTTAAGGGTGATGTGTGTATAATTAAAGGGACCCTTGGCCCATACTTTCCTGATTCTTTAGGGACTGCGATTGGGTTTGACTGAAATATATTTTGGTGGGGAATGGGACTGTGGACTTCCATTCTCCCTAAACTGGAGTTTTGGTCGGTAACCAAAGCTAAAAGAAACCTCTGGGAGACTGGCCAAGACGGGAAACCTGACTGGAGCATTAAGAATGAAAATGCAGACTCTGAACGTTTGATGAAATGGACTCTTGTGAATATTAACAGTGAATATTCACTGTTGCACTGTAGGAAGTCTCTGAAGTGTAATTAAAAGTTTTTATTGAGCTCCCGAGCTTTCGCTTGCGCATATTTCTCGGGTCGCGGACATCTCACCGCGCAAAGCCTCGCCTTTCTGCGACACTCAGCCTCCGATGACTTTCCCGCTCCCGCCCTGCTCGGTGACAGACGTTTTACCGCTTCCAATCGGAGGCGCCCGTCGCGGGAGCGGCCAATCGGGAACTCCGGCGGGCGGGGAGGCCGGGCCAGTTAGATTTGGCGGTTCAACTTCAACATGGCCGAAGCAAGCAGCGCCAATCTAGGCGGCGGCTGTGAGGAAAAAAGGCATGAGGGGTCGTCTCCAGAGTCTGTGCCACCCGGCACTACCATTTCGAGGGTGAAGCTCCTCGACACCATGGTGGACACTTTTCTTCAGAAGCTGGTCGCCGCCGGCAGGTAAAGTGGAGGGAGCCGCGGTGAGAGGGTTTGTCCGCACCGAAGCTCAAATCCCGCGAGATCAGGTCGGTCGCAGGCCGGCGCGCGGTCACGTAGGTCCACGGCGGGGGCGGGGCAGTCGGACCAGGCGACCCAGTCAAATTCTGAGTCGGAGGAATCAGGGTATTCACGCACCGATAATCTGTAGCGGGGGATAGCTAGCTACTCCTTCCTCCAGGAAGCCCCGTTTTCACTAAAATTTCAGGTGGCTGGGAGGAGAGAGAGAGCCATTGCAAATTAGAGCAGGGTTTTTTTTTGTTTTTTTTTTTTTAATCTTTGAGATAGGGCCTTGCGCTGTCGCCCAGGCTGGAGTGCAGTGGCGTGATCACTGCCGTCTCGACCTCCTGGGCTCAAGCGATCTTCCCGCCCCAGCTTCCCAAGTAGCCGGGACTACAGGCTCGGGCTACCGCGCCCGTCTACAGATCAGGGTTTAAGTCGCGGCCCACCACTATATGAGCAGGACGTAAGCCCCCTGTCCCTCTTCCGCTCCTTATCAATCAAATGGCAACAATAGTACCTTTCTCATAGGGTCGTTTTGAGAATTAAATGAGTAAATACACCTAAGGCGCCTAGGACAAGACTTGCCACATAGAAATATTTGTTAGCTATTATGAGAATATCTTCTTCACTGGGAGATTGCCAGGACTAAATGTGTTACCATGAAAAGAAACATTTTTCCTGTCTCGACTTTTATTTTATTTATTTTTATTTTTTGAGACGGAGTCTCGCCCTGTCGCCCAGCCTGGAGTGCAATGGTGCGATCTCAGCTCATTGCAACCTCCGCCTCCCGGGTTCAAATTATTCCCCTGCCTCAGCCTCCCAAGTAGCTGGGATTACAGGCGGCCAGCACCACGCCCTGCCAAGTTTTTGTATCTTTACTGGTAGATACAGAGTTTCACCATGTTGGCCAGGCTGGTCTCGAACTCCTGACCTTGTGATCCACCCGCCTTGGCCTCCCAAAGTACCAGGATTACAGGCGTGAGCCACCGCGCCCGGCCTTGACTTTTATACAGTGTATATGATTCAAGAGTTTTGCCCATGATCCCACCACCCCTGCACATCAGTGTTGAAACGCTTCCGGGAGTTCGGAGTCCTGACCACAGGCCTCTCCTCCGCTAGCCCTCTCTATCCCCACTTCTCTGTTCTTTGGCTTCATCAGGACTCTCGTTTATTCCCAGTCCATTTCTCCTGGGTTCAGCACTTTACCTTTCCTACACATAATTAATGATCTCTCTTTTCACTCATGACTCATCAAATATTTGAGTGCCTTTTCTGTGTCAGGTGCTGGGGATACCATGAGGCAGACAAGGTCTCTTGTCTTTTTGGAGCTTGCATTCAATGGGTAGAGACACCAACAACATCATCGCATAGCCTGGTAGGATGATAAGGCCAGGGATAGTGACTCATGCCTGTAATCCCAGTGTTTTGGGAGGCTGAGGCAACAGGATCATTTGAGCCTGGAAGTTTGAGGCTTTATAATAGCCCCACTGCACTCCAGTCTAGGTGACATTGCAAGACCCTGCCTCTAAAAAAGAAAAAAAAAAAAAGAGATATGAACAGGTAATGATACCACTAGATGGTTTGGTTGCGATGCCCATTCTGAGAATTGACATTTCAGCTGAAACTTGAAGGATGAGAAAGAACCAGATGGTGATGATTATTATTATTGTTATTGTTATTTTGAGGCAGCGTCTAGCTCTGTTTCCCAGGCTGGAGTGCAGTGGCTCCATCTCAGCTCACTGCAGCCTCCACCTCCCGGGGTTCAAGTAATTCTCCCTCAGCCTCCTAGTGCCTGCTACCACAGCCAGCTAATTTTTGTATTTTTAGCAAACACAGGGTTTCACCATGTTGGCCAGGCTGGTCTCAAACTCTTGAGCTCAAGCGATCCACTCATGTCTGCCTCCCAAAGTGCTGGGATTACAGGCATGAGCCACCGCACCTAGCCGGAACCACCTTTTTGAAGAATTACAGAAAGAGTGTATAGGCAAAGGGGACAGCCTGTGCAAAGTCCCTGAGGTGATCAGATATTACAGGAACTGGCAGAGACCTCCTTGGCTACAGCATAGTGATCAGAGTAAAATGAAATGAGGCTGGAGAGGCAGGTGACAGCCTTATCATGCAGGGCCTAGTTTGCCATAATAATGAATTTGATAAAATAATTTGTAATCACTTTTATGAACCAATCATGGCACGTCATCATCATATGTTCTGGCACAGTCCCTCCCTTGTTGTATTTATTTTTCCCTACTCATTCTTGCCCTTGTCTCCCCTCTCACAGCCCCTACTTTCTCTTAGTTATATGTCCCCCATTTATTTATTTATTTCTTTTAGAGATGAGGTCTTGCTGTGTTGCCCAAGCTGGTCTCAAACTCTGAGGCTCAAGTGATCCTCCCACCTCAGCCTCCCAGAATGCTGGGATTACAGGCATGAGCCACAGTGCCCGGCCCATTTATTTATTTATTTATTTACTTATTTAGTTTTGAGACAGGGTCTTGCTCTGTTGTTCAGGCTGGAGTGTGATGGCATGATCTCGGCTCACTGCAACCTCCGCCTCTCGGGTTCAAGCAGTTCTCCTGCCTCAGCCTCCCGAGTGGCTGGGTTTACAGGCATGCACCACTACGCCCAGCTAATTTTCATAGTTTTAGTAGAGATGGGGTTTTGCCATGTTGGCTAGGCTGGTCTTGAACTCCTGACTTCAGGTGATCTGCCCGCCTTGGCCACTTATTTATAACACAAATATTTATTGACCGTTGACAGTGTCCCAGGGTTTGTTCTAGTTGTTGGAGATAAGTCAGTGATCAAGATGGACAAGGTTCCAATCTTCATGGAGTAGACATCATAGTACCCTTAAAAAAAATAAAATTGAGCCTGGCACAGTGGCTCACACCTGTAATCCCAGCACTTTGAGAGGCGGAGGTGGGTGGATCACTTGAAGTCAGAAGCGAGACCAGCCTGGCCAACATAGTGAAACCCCATCTCTACTACAAAAACAAAAATTAGTCGGGCCTAGTGGTGCATGCCTGTAATCCCTGCTACTTGGGAGGCTGAAGCAGGAAAATCGCTTGAACCTGGTAAGCGGAGGTTGCAGTGAGCCGAGATCGCGCCATTGCACTTTAGCCTGGGCAGCAGAGTGAGACTCTGTCTCAAAAAAATAAATAAAATAAAATAAAATCAGTGTAAAGGAATAGAGAACAATGGGGAAGAGGAGTCAGGGTGAGGAGGAGGGTAAGGAAGTGGCATTTGATGTGTCCTTGTAAAATATGTTATATTTTTGTCTATGTTTTAAATTTATATGAATGATATTGTGCTACATATGCCATTTTTTACTCAACAACATTGTTTTCAAGATCTAACCTTGTCAGGCCAGGCGTGGTGGCTCATGCTTGTAATCCCAGCACTTTGGGAGGCTGAGGTGGGTGAATCACTTGAGGTCAGGAATTCGAGACCAGCCTAGCCAACATGGTGAAACCCCATTTCTACTAAAAATACAAAAACTAGCCAGGTGTCATGACGCCCACCAGTAATCTCAGCTGTTTGGGAGGCTGAGGCAGGAGAATCACTTAACCTGGGAGGCGAGGAGGTTGCAGTGAGCTGAGATTGCACCATGGCACTCCAGCCTGGGCAACAGAGCGAGTCTCCACCTCAAAAAAAAAAAAAAGATCTAACCATGTTCTAAAAGTGCAATGCACATGGTTCATAGCTTCTTAGTGCTGCCTGTCAGTCCTTGATATGCATCCACCACTTACCCATTTCCTATCAGCTCCTCATCCATAAATTATTCCAGGGTGAATATCCTTGTACATTTCCTCAGGAGCTAGTGCTAGAATTTCTCTGAGACATATAACTGGGAGAGGGATCACTAGATCCCAGAGTTTATACCTACCTGTGTTCCATCAGATTACTTTCCAGAAAAGCTGTTCTTGTCCCCCACCTCCTCACCATCACTGGGTTTTTACTATTCTAATATTTGTCATTCTGCCAAGTGTGAAAGGGGTATCTTGTTTTAATTTGTGTGTCCCTGATTCCTGGTAGATTTGGGCATTTCTTCATGTACTTAGTCATTTCGGCTTCCTCTTCTGAGAACTGTCTGCTCATTTCCTCCAGCCTTTGATTTTCAGACCTTTTTAAAAATGGAGTTTTTTATCTTGTTGATTTGCTAGAGTTGCTAGTATAGAAGGAGATATCTTATCTGTCTATTGGGTGATAACTTTGTTGATGGTGTCCTTTGAGGAACAGAAGTCTTCAATTAAATAAAAAGCAGCACACATTTTAACTGTTTCCATTTTCCCCTAAGGGGATGACACAGAAGAGAAATGCAGTTATCCCTGCAGACTCTTTATGAGCTGTATGGATCCTCCTGACTCATTTTCTCAGCCTGTTGACTAACTCAAAGAGCCATTTAAAAAATGCCAGATACAGGCCAGGCGAGGTGGCTCACGTTTGTAATCACCAGCACTTTGGGAGGCTGAGGTGGGCGGATCACAAGGTCAAGAGATTGAGACCATCTTGGCCAACATGGTAAAACCCCATCTCTACTAAAAATACAAAAAAATTAGCCGGGCATGGTGGCATGCGCCTGTAGTCCCAGCTACTGGGGAGGCTGAGGCAGGAGAATTGCTTGACCCTGGGAGGGGAGGTTGCAGTGAGCTGAGATTATGCCACTGCCTTCCAACCTGGGTGACAGAGTGAGACTCCATCTCAAACAACAACAACAAAAAAAAACAGATATTGCCTAATCCATTTATTTTTTTAATCCTAATTTTCATGTAATTACTTCCATTCATTTTTTTTCACCTTATGATTTGTGCTTTTGGGGTCTTGTTTGTTTTTTTATTTTTATTATTTTTTTTGAGATGGAGTCTCACTCTGTCACCCAGGCTGGAGTGCAGTGGTGTGATCTTGGCTTACTGTAGCCTTCTCCTCGCAGGTTCAAGCAATTATCATGCCTCAGCCTCCCAAGTAGCTGGGACTACAGGTGCCTACCACCATGCCTAGCTAATTTTTATATTTTTAGTAGAGACCGAGGTTTCACCATTTTGGGCAGGCTGGTCTCAAACTCCTGACCTCAGGTGATCTGCACGCCTCAGCCTCCCAAAGTGCTGGGATTACAGGCGTGAGCCACCATGCCTGACCCTTGGGGTCTTTTTTATGAAGACTATGCCCACATCTAGGTCACAAAGATAATCTCCAGTGTTTTCTTCTGTTAGCTGTTTCATCGTTTCACTCTTTAAATCTTTATTCTGGCTGGATTAAGGTATAAAGTGATCGTCTCAAGCCAGCCTTATTTTTCTGACTTTCCCAAATACCATCAACTACATAGCTCATCTCCATTGCTTGATGGAGCCACCTTACCAAATGGCCAGCTCTGGGCTCACTATGTCCCTGAGTCTTTCTCCTGCCCCACCAATCTGCCTGTCTCTGCCAGCACATGTGGGTTTTTAAAACCAGGCCCTTGTAGGAAACCTTATGTTTGGTCCAGCAAGTCCCATCTTTTCTCTTTATTTATTTAGAGACAGGGTTTTGCTCTGTTGCCCAGTTTGGAGTACAGTGGCACAATCATGGCTCACTGTAGTCTAAACCTCCTGGGCTCAAGTGATCCTCCCAGCATAGCCTCCCAAGTAGCTGGGACTGCAGGTGTATATCACCACACTCAGCTAATTTTATTTTTCTCTTTTGAGACCGGGTCATGCTCTGTAGCCCAGACCGGAGTGCAGTGGCACGATCACAGCTCACTGCAACCTCCACCTCCCCAACTCAGGTGATCCTTCCACTTCAGCCTCCCGAGTAGCTGGTACTGTAGGAACACAGTACCACACCCAGCTAATTTTTGTATTTTTTGTAGAAATGGGGTTTTGAAATGTTGCCCATGCTGGTCTTGAACTCTTGGGTGCAAGTGATCCTCCTGCCTCAGCCTCCTGAGTAGCTGAGACTACAGGCATGCACCACCTCACCTGGCTAATTTTTTAATATTTTTATTTCAATTTTTTTGTATAAATGGGGTCTTACTGCATTGCCGAGGCTGGTCTCCAACTTCTAGGATCCAACTTCCCAATCCTCCCGCCTCAGCCTCCTAAAGGGCTGATATTACAGGTGTGAACCACTGCGCCTGGCCCATCTCCAAGTTTTCCTCATCTTGGGGCTTTCCGCCACCCTTCCTTTACAACTACCCCTTTCAGCGTTATTAATCACTTCTTTGTTGCTAAGTACTTTGGAGATATGTACATATATATGTGTGCATGTGTGTGTGTGTGTGTTTTATTTTTTTTTCAGACGGAGTTTCACTCTTGTTGCTCAGACTGGAGTGTAGTGGCGTGATCTCGGCTCACGGCAACCTCCACCTCCTGGGTTCAAACAATTCTCCTTAGCCTCCTGAGTAGCTGGGATTATAGGTGCCCACCACCATGCCCAGCTAATTTTTATATTTTTAGTAGAGATGGGGTTTCACCATGTTAGCCAGGCTGATCTTGAACTCCTAACATCAGGTAATCCACCTGCCTCAGCCTCCCAAAGGGCTGGGATTACAGGTGTGAGCCACCGTACCCAGCTGGATATATATTTTTATTTTAAAAAATTTTTTTTATTTATTTATTTTTGAGACAGAGTCTTGCTCTGTCGCCCAGGCTGGAGTGCAGTGGCGCGATCTCGGCTCACTGCAAGCTCCGCCTTCCGGGTTCACGCCATTCTCCTGCCTCAGCCTCCCAAGTAGCTGGGACTACAGGCGCCTGCCACCTCGCCCGGCTAGTTTTTCATATTTTTTAGTAGAGACGGGGTTTCACCGTGTTAGCCAGGATGGTTTCGATCTCCTGACCTCGTGATCTGCCCATCTCGGACTCCCAAAGTGCTGGGATTACAGGCGTGAGCCACCGCGCCCGGCCTTATATTTTTAAAATATTAACATACTTGCTTTCCTTGTAGCCTTTGACATTGTTAACCACTCCTCTGTTCTTGGGATTTCTCCCTTGGCTTCTGACATCATTCTCTGCCCGTTTACCTGACTAGCTGCTCCTTCCCAGGCTCTTCTTCTCCTATCCTTTAAACATGTGAACGTTGCCCTCTCCTTACTTTCACCCGCTCCTCCCATCTGATGTCTCGCTGCTACTGAAAGCCTTTGGTGACTGTCCATTGCTCCTCACCAGGGCTTCCAGGCCCTGCCACCTCTTGTGCCCCGCTGCACTCATACTCAGCCATACTGACCTCCTCATTGCCTGGAACTTCAAGTGCTTTCCTGCCTTGGCATCTGTACTTGCTCTTTGCTCTGCCAAGAATGGTCTTCCTCCATCTCTTCCCTGACCCTCTGTAAGGCCGCCTTGCTCCCCGGTTATTTGTCATGATAGACACCAGTTATTTATTCCTTCATAGCACGTACTGCAGTCTGCTGTTCCGTTGTCTGCTTGTTTACTTATTTGTGGTCAGTCTCCCCGACGTAAAACCTAAAGTCCTTGAGGGCAGAATCTTGTCTGTCTTGTTCATCATTCTCTATTCTTTACTCATCACGGTGCCTGGCATACAGGAGACATTCAGTACATAGTTTTAGATAAATGGAGAATCCCAAGCAGTATCTCCCCTGAGTTTCAGACCTCTATCTCCAATAGTCTACTACTACAAATCTCCACTTGATGTCCCACAGAATCGTCACCGCAGCATGGGAACAGGATTTCTTTTCCACCTCTTTCCTTCCTGTGATCCCTGATTTGGTTGAAGGAATCACCACTATCCATTCTCTAGGCTAAAGATTTGAGAGTCCTCGTTGGCACATCCATCACTTTCACTTCCATTCAGCTGCCCACCCCTGTTGACTCCAGCCTCTCTAGCCTCCGACTCCTCCTTTCCATCCTTGCTGTCACTGTCTGAATTCAGGCCCTGACTGTCTCTCACTGGGCTCTTGCACCTGCCTCCAAACTGGCCAAGCTTCAGTCTTGTGTCCTCCCTCCAGTCTACAGCTCAGATTTGATCCCCTTCTCCTGCTTAAAATGTTTATTTGGTTCAGGGTTGCTTCCAGAATTAATGCAGCTCCTTAGCACAGCGTGGAAGGCCATTCCTTCCCATCTCACCAGCCCCAAGTCAGGGCCGTGGGGGTACAGTGCATGCACACCTGAGTGCCAGTGCAGACACACGCATGGGCACGGAAGCTCTTCTGCACTGAGTACTGCCCCCTGCCTTCACCCCTGCCACCTTGTCTTCCCACTGCTGCTTCTCCTCACTAGAACATCCTTCTCCTCGTTTGATTAAATAGGAGCTTACTCTCAGCTGGTTTCCACAGAGAAAGGGCTCAGTAAGTGTCATATATGAATACAGATTTTTTTTTTTTTTTTTGAGATGAGTTTTGCTCTCATTGCCCAGACTGGAATGCAATGACGTGATCTCGGCTCACCGCAACCTCCACCTCTCAGGTTCAAGCGATTATCATGCCTCAGCCTCCCGAGTAGCCAGGATTACAGGCATGCACCACCACACCCGGCTAATTTTGTATTTTCAGTAGAGATGGGGTTTCTCCATGTTGGTCAGGCTGGTCTCAAACTCTTGACCTCAGGTGATCCGCCCGCCACGGTCTCCCAAAGTTCTGGGACTATAGGTGTGAGCCACTGCTCCTAGCCAAATACAGACTTTTAAGATGTATGCAAATACTTGACTTTTCTCCAGTCCCAAGCCATTAAGTTAAAAGCCTTTAAAGTCCTCAGTCCCAAGAATGAAGTACTTACACCTGGGACAGGAGTCGGACCATAGTTAATGTGAGTTTATTCACATGTTCATTATCCAAAAGGATAACGAATAGATAGATATAGATATGCCCCACAATTCAGCATATTTTCCACATAAATGTCAGTTTGAGTGAGAGGGTACATTATATGATGCACCTGAAAAGACTGAAAGATGATTGGCCATGGTGGGCTTCGGATCCCGTGGATTCACACCCTGCTGTCTTCCTTTAAGCTGTCTTTCTTTCATTATCTTGGCCGAGGGAAAGACTCCCCAATATGTTCTCTCTCAGGCTTCAGAGCAGAGAAACATGGCCCTGTTGGAGCCTACCCTTTGTAACCTCTGCCTTGGTCTCTGGAAATGAAGGGTTCTTTTCTGTCCCCATGGCCTCCTGAGCCATCTGAAAACTCTTCTCCTGTTGAGCTAAAGCAAGCAGACAGGGGTGCTTCCTTTTTGTGTTTTGTTACAAACCACAACCCACCAAGAGAGGCAGTTGGTTAGAGGCATCGTTAGTGGGGCTCAGATTGAGGACCAGTTAGTACTATTCAGAGAGAAGCTGGGTCTGCTACAGATGCTTCCAGCACCCTGGCAACTGTGCCGCATGTGTTGGTTTGTGGGGGCTAAGGGAGCAAGAGGTGTTTGACAGTTTTGTTTTGTTTTGTTTGAGATGGAGTCTTGCTGTGTCACCCAGGCTGGAGTGCAGTGGCGCACTCTTGGCTCACTGCAACCTCCGTCTCCCGGGTTCAAGCAATTCTCCTGCCTCAGCCTCCAGAGTATCTGGGACTACAGTGGCACACCGCCACGCCCAGCTAATTTTTGTATTTTTATTAGAGACGGGGTTTCACCATATTGGCCAGGTTGGTCTCTAACTCCTGACCTTGTGATCCGCCTGCCTCACCCTCCCAAAGTTCTGGGATTACAGGCGTGAGCTGCTGCACCTGGCCTTTTTTTTTTTTTGAGATGGAGTCCCACTCTGTCACCCAGGCTGGAGTGCAGTGGTGCAATCTCTGCTCACTGCATCCTCCGCCTCCTGAGTTCAAGTGATTCTCCTGCCTCAGCCTCCTGATTAGCTGGGATTACAGGCACCCGCCACCACGCCCAACTAATTTTGATATTTTTAGTAGAGACGGGGTTTCACCATGTTAGCCAGGCTGGTCTCAAACTCCTGACCTCAGGTGATCCACCCGCCTCAGCCTCCCAAAGTGCTGGGATTATAGGCATGAGCCACCGTGTCTGGAGACAGTTCTTGAGTTCTTAGATGCCATACTTAGAGATGTCCTTGTGGTCCAGTCTTCTGACCTAGGATATGCCGCACAGGGTAAGATGCATAAAGTGACTTAAAGTCTACATCTGGCAGTGACCAAGAAAAGAGGGAGAAAGCGAATTGCATTTGTAATGAACTCAGAGTTTTAAACAAGTGCCAAAGACTGTTGGTGTTCATAGGAAATAGTTCATCACAGGAAAAAGAGTGGTTTAATATATAAACTGTTCTGACTGTAAATGCCCTGGAAATATCTCACCCTCTTTGAATGTGCAGGTGATGCCTGCTACTGGTGGTGATTTGTTTCTGAAGGGTCGGCATGAGTCATCAAACTGTGGTGTGTGGCTCCAGGGCTGGCATGCTCATACTTTCCCTCCGTATGTTTCCAGACCATCCACCTCTTTCTGTCCCCACTGTTTCTGCCTTGCTCCGGGCTGCCCTTGTCTCAGCTGTGCTTCCTGAATCCACCCTCACACAGCAGCTGAGTGTGCATCCTAAGGTGTAGATCTGTTCATGTCACATCTCTGCTTCAGTCCTTTTTCTAGCTCCTCCGGTCATGATACATCCACACTCCAGACTCTTTGTCTGGCCCTGCGTGGAAGCCAACATGGCCAGATGGCCTGGCTTGTGTCCTAACTGGCTCCATCATATGCTGGTTGTGTGACCCTGGGCAAGCTTCTCTCTGCCTCAACTTCCTCATCTGAAAAATGAGGGTGATGATAATAGAATCCCCCCTCATAAGGTCATTCATAGTAAGGATTCAATGAGTTATGTAGAGTGCATAGACCAGGGCCTGTAGTAATAGGTTCTCAGTTTCCTGTTATTACCGCATCTTCACATACATGCACATAGGTGCTCATGCACACACACACACACCCCCTACCCTTCAGCTACACTCCCTGAGCTTACTCCATGCTGCTCTTCTCCTATCCTGTGGCCAGCTCCTGCTTCTCTCTCTGACATTGCTTCCTCTAGGGAGCCTTTCCCGAGCCCTTGCTAAGACCCCATGCTCTTTCATCCTCATTTTCCTGAAGGCTGATCAGCAATCCCTTTGACAGCAGGAATTGTACTGTCTCGTCTTTGGGTTTGTACCACCAAGCTTGGCCTGGTACCTGGTCGGTGCTCAGTAAGTGTCTATTAAATGAATACAGTTATCCTGCTGGTATTGTTTATCTTCATGCTAATATCAAACCACAAAGTTTTTTCCATCTTTCTCAGGAAAAGTATCCCAATTTCAGATTTTTGAAGTTTTCCAGCAGTTTTCAAAGGAAGAAGCTAAACAATGAAAGGTTAAGTTAGTCCAAGAGACCAAATAACCTAAAGATATAATTAGGATTGATTTTAAGTATTTTTAATTGACACATTGTAATTGTACATATTTATAGGGTACATATCTATGTTATATAATGATCCAATCAGGGTAATTAGCATGTAATCTCATGGATTTATCATTTCTTGTGGTGAGAACCTTCAAAAGCCTCTCTTCTAGCTATTTGGTAATATGTAATATTTTACTGTTAACCGTAGTCACTCTACTGTACAACACCAGAACCTATTCCTCCTATCTAATTGTAACTTTGTACCTGTCAGAAGACTAATTTTTAAAGGATAACCTTTTAATACAACCATTTATCTTGAATCACTGGCCTGGAGACTTTCCTCTTATTTCATTAAGAAACATTTATCCCTTTCTTCTTTCCTCCTCTCCCTTTCTCAGTCCTGGGGCTTCCCAGTGTACACAGGACCAGAAAGTGGAGAGAGAAAAAGACTGAATGGAGAATTTTTTTTTTTTCCTTTTTGAGTCAAAGTCTTGCTCTGTCGCCCAGACTGGAGTGCAGTGGTGCGATCTTGGCTCACTGCAACCTCCGCCTCCTAGGTTAAAGCGATTCTCCTGCCTCAGCCTCCCGAGTAGCTGGGATTACAGGCGCCTGCCACCGCTCCTTGCTAATTTTTGTATTTTTAGTAGGGATGGGGTTTTGCCATGTTGGCCAGGCTGGTCTCGAACTCCTGATCTCAGGTGATCTGCCCACCTCAGCCTCCCAAAGTACTGAGATTACAGGCATGAGCTACCACGCCCAGATGAGAAACATTTCTTAATGAAATGGACAGCTGTATAGTGAATAGGGGATGAAGAGCAAGAATTTCTGTCACTCCAGTCCTCAGCTTTTTTTTTTTTCTTTTGAGACAGTCTTGTTCTGTCCCCCTGGCTGGAGTGCAGTGGCGCGATCTCGGCTCACTGCAAGCTCCACCTCCCGGATTCCCGCCATTCTCCTGCCTCAGCCTCTCCAGCAGCTGGGACTACAGGCGCCCGCCACCGCGCCTGGCTAATTTTTTGTACTTTTAGTAGAGACGGGGTTTCACCGTGGTCTCGATCTCCTGACCTTGTGATCCGCCCGCCTCGGCCTCCCAAAGTGCTGGGATTACAGGCGTGAGCCACCGCGCCCTGCCTTTTAATTTTTTAAATTTCAGTAGTTTTTTGGGGAACAAGTGGTGTTTGGTTACATGGATAAGTTCTTTAGTGGTGATTTCTGAGATTTTGATGCACCCATCATCCGAGCAGTGTACACTGTACCCAATGTGTAGTCTTTTATCCCTCACCCCCACCCCCCACCCGAGTCTGCAAAGTCCATTGTACCATTCTGCCTTTGCGTCCCCAGCTTCTATTTGTTTTGTTCTCAGCCTTCCCGGCTCTCCACTCCTTCATTGGGACGGAAGTGCTGGTCCCCACCTGCCCTCTGGTGGACAACCTGTGAAACAGGCCTTCAGTTGGGCGGTTACCACGGGGAAAGAAGGCAAGTCCTGGCTCCTTTTTTGGCTCTCTTAGCACTGTGTACACCGTGATACTGTGTTACCCTCTTTTGTCTTTCCATGCTGTCCTTCACAATTTATCTGCATATGTAAACCAACAGATTGGCAAATGACCAGAGCCTGATTCTGTGCTTAAATATTCTGAAGTCAAATTTATTTAAATATTTTTTAAATAAATATTTTAAATATTTATTTGTTATTTTTTTGAGGTGAGGTCTCACTCTGTCGCCCAGGCTGGAGTGCAGCAGCATGATCTCTGCTCACTGCAATCTCCACCTCCCGAGTTCAAGCGATTCTTCTGCCTCAGCATCCCAAGTAGCTGAGATTATAGGCATGTACCACCACACCTGGTTAATTTTTGTATTTTTAGTAGAGATGGGGTTTCACCATGTTGGCCAGGCTGGTCTCGAGCTCCTGACCTCAAGTGATCCCCCCCACTTCGGCCTCCCAAAGCACTGGGATCACAGGCGTGAGCCACTGTGCCCAGCTAATTTTTTTATTTTTATTTAAAAAAATTTTTTGTGGAGACAGGGTCTCATCATGTTGCCTAGGCTGATGTCGAACTCCTCAGCTCAAGTGATCCTCCTGCCTTGGCCTCCTGAGAAAAAATAACAGGTTAAAATCAGTTAATATCATCATCTCAGTTTTGAAACTCAGTAAATGTGGTTTTTAAAAGTTACTTTCATTTCTGATAAATTTAGCCTTTTTGGGGCCCCAATTTGGCCTTTTCTGTCTGGTGGGGACAAATCCTAACAGCTGGTTCTTACTCCTGCTGGGTTGGTTTCTGCACATGCAATTGCACACAAGCCTCATTCACTAGCACCTGCCTTCCACCGGGGAGGAGACTTCCCATCTCTGGGAAGCCCAGTTACTGACTTCGGTACTTCTTTTTTTTTTTTTTTTTTTGAGACGGAGTCTCGCTCTGTCACCCAGGCTGGAGTGCAGTGGCCGGATCTCAGCTCACTGCAAGCTCCGCCTTCCGGGTTTGCGCCATTCTCCTGCCTCAGCCTCCCGAGTAACTGGGACTACAGGCGCCCGCCACCTCGCCCGGCTAGATTTTTGTATTTTTTTAGTAGAGACGGGGTTTCACCGTGTTAGCCAGGATGGTCTCGATCTCCTGACCTCATGATCCGCCCGTCTCGGCCTCCCAAAGTGCTGGGATTACAGGCTTGAGCCACCGCGCCCGGCGACTTCGGTACTTCTGAAGGGCAGTGAGGACTGTTATTTTGAGATTAGTAAGAATAATTGTAGCTAACATGAAGCATTTCAATGTGCTGGGCACCATACTGAGGACTTTGTATATTTTACCTCACTTAATCTGCACAGTAATTTTGTGAGACCTAGATAGTTATTATCCCCATTTGACAGAGGAGGAAACTGAGGCTTATAGAGGTAAAGAAGTTGTCCAAGGTCACCAGCTGATGAGTGGTAGAGATAGGATTTGAACCCAGGGAAAATGACAGGCAGTCTGTCCAGAGAACCAATAAAGTTACCCAGTATGCACTGGGTAGCTAGGTGACCTCTTATGTACTCTTGGATGCCAGGGCCAAGAGACCATCCCATCAGGGGGTGAAGAGGGGCCTTGACAGAGAGGTTGCAAAGGAGGCTCCTGAGGGAGGACTCCTCTTCCCAAGCTTTTCAGGTCCTGGGATCCTGGGGTCCAGGGTGGGCAGCCCAGGCCTTACCTTAGTCCCAGTCACCCAGTCTACAGAGTGTCTTACATGCTGCTGTGCATCTAACATGGTTGTGGGCACCCTGGAGATCCCAGCAGCATTGCAGAAGGCATCCCTGTCCACAAGGATATTATAATTTGCGTAAGAAGATAAAATTTGACACTTGGGGCAAATAGTCAAGAATTAAAAAAATTTTTTTGGCCAGGCTCAATGGCTTATGCCTGTAATCCCAGCACTTTGGGAAGCCGAGGTGGCTGGATCACCTGAGATTGGGAGTTCAAGACCAGCCTGGGCAACATGGTGAAACCCTGTCTTTACTAAAAATACAAAAATTAGCTGGGTGTGGTGGTAGGCACCTGTAATCCCAGCTACTTGGGAGGCTGAGCCATGAGAATTGCTTGAACCTGGGAGGCAGAGGTTGCAGTGAGCCGAAATTTAAAACTTCTTTTAAATTTATTTTATTTTATTTTATTTTACTTTTCTTTATTTTACTCTATTCTATTCTATTCTATTTATTTTGACAGTCTTGCTCTGTTGCCCAGGCTGGAGTGCAGTGGCACGATTTCGGCTCAGTCTCCTGAGTAGCTGGGATTACAGGTGCCTGCTACCATGCCTGGCTCATTTTTTTGTATTTTTAGTAGAGATGGGGTTTCTCTATGTTGGTTAGGCTGGTCTCGAACTCCTGACCTCAGGTGATCCCCCTGCCTCAGCCTCCCAAAGTGCTGGAATAACAGGCATGAGCCACTGTGCCCGGCCTTAAATATTTTTTATTGAGACAGGGTCTTGCTATGTTGCCCAGGCTGGTCTCCAACTCCTGGGCTCAAGTGATCCTCCTGCCTCAGCCTCACAAAATGCTGGGATTACAGGCATGAGCCACTGCACCTGACCATGTTTTTTTTGTTATTTGAAATGGAGTTTCGCTCTTGTTGCCCAGACTAGGGTGCAATGACATGATCTTAGCTCACTGCAACCTCTGCCTCCCGGGTTCAAGTGGTTCTCCTGTCTCAGCCTCCTAAGTAGCTGGGATTACAGACATGCGCTACCACGCCCAGCTAATTTTGTATTTTTAGTAAAGATAGGGTTTCATCATATTGGTCAGGCTGGTGTCGAACTCCTGATCTCAGGTGATCTGCTCACCTCTGCCTCCCAAAATGCTGGGATTACAGGCGTGAGCCACCACACCCAGCGAATTTTTTTTTTTTTTAATGTGTCACTTTCCTGCTTCTCTCTGAGTATATTTTTCAGAAAATCCACAAGGGCATTCAAAACATTCCGAATTCTGCATTGGCTCTCAAGAAAAACATCACCTTCTTCCTGTACTCACTGACATTGGCACCAATCTGGCTGCCTTTCTCCTTGGTTAAGCCACATTGTCCTGTTAGCGTATATTTCATCTTGCATCTGTGTATGAGTGTGTGTGTTTCTGTGGTCCTTCATTTTCACTGAATTATCATACCATAAAGGAGAACTCAGAACAGGTCACAGGCAGCACTGGTGGTCAGTTTGCTTAACCCCTGCCCTGGGCCCTATCCGCTGTCAGCTGCCTGAGCTGAAGAGAGATGCGTCCAGCTCAGATCCTCCGCCTGCTAAGTAGGTTGGGTGGAGGAACAGGATCTCCCATGTCTAAGCCAAACCTGTTTTAAGCCACAATTACCCGGTTTCAATTCCAGCCCTGCTTGGTCAGGCATCATGTGTTCCTCCGCGTTCCTTCTGGTAGCCACAGACTGCGTGGCTAGTCAGGCCAGCAGCAAGACAAGATGTCTGGGAGTCTGCTGAGGGTTGAAGGAATGCCCATCATCTATTCTGTGTACAGTATTGTTTTTGTTTTTGTTTTGTTTTTTGAGACGGAGTCTTGCTCTGTTGCCCAGGCTGGAGTGCAGTGCCACGATCTCGGCTCACTGCAACCTCCGCCTCCCAGGTTCAAGTGATTCTCCTGCCTCAGCCTCCCGAGTAGCTGGGATTACAGGCATGTGCCACCACGCCCAGCTAATTTTTTGTATTTTTAGTAGAGATGGGGTTTCACCGTGTTAGCCAGGATGGTCTCCCTCTCCTGACCTCATGATCTGCCTGCCGTGGCCTCCCAAAGTGCTGGGATTACAAGCGTGAGCCACCGTGCCCGGCCTACAGTATTGTTTTTTAGGTACCTAAGCTTAGCTTCCAAAGTGTACTCACATGGAATGTGTACCACTGAAAAGGTGAGAGACTGCCACTCTAACCCAGAAGTGTACTGGTAGTTGCTTACAACCAGCTCTCTGAAAAGAGAGCCCCTGTTTGCAGTGTTTGCTGGTTTCCAAGGTGTAGATACTCCTAAGCTACCAACATGGCATCACTATACACAGAGTTGAGAAGAGCTGGGCAGCAGCATACCTTGATCCAGTATTTCCACGGACAGAAGCAATATATACGAATTACCTCAAGAGCAGAGTAAAAGGTGGTAGAATGATTAGGAAGTGGTATGTTTGGAGTCTTTAGGACCTTTGTTTTGTTTTGTTTTTTGAGACGGAGTGTCACTCTTGTTGCCCAGGCTGCAGTGCAATGGCGTGATCTCGGCTCACCGCAACCTCTGCCTCCCCGGTTTAAGCAATTCTCCTGCCTAAGCCTCCCGAGTAGCTGGGATTACAGGCGTGCATCACCACACCCGGCTAATTTTTTGTATTTTTTAGTAGAGACAGGGTTTCTCCATGTTGGTCAGGCTGATCTCAAACTCCCAACCTCAGGTGATCCACCGGTCTCTGCCTCCCAAAGTGCTGGGATTACAGGCATGAGCCACTGCGCCTAGGACCTTTGTTTTTAAAGTTAATTTATTGTTAGTTAATGTAATTTAATTCTTAATAATGTGTTTAACACTTGGCCCAGAGTTCCTGAAAATTTGGCAGTTCTCTTTTGCAGGCCACTGTGAGCTGGCTCCAGTACACCACTGCTTGTAGTCTTCACCTGTTTCCAAAAGCATTGTTTGGGGGCGGGTTTGGTGAGGAGGCTTAAAGAGCTATGAGAAAGGGAGGACCCAGCAGTGACTCCCTGGCTAGGGGTGGGGCTTTGCATTGGGCATCAGGGCCCTAATGCCCTGTTTACCCAGTGACCTGCCAGCCTGATCCTTACAGCGGGGGAGCATCCTGACCTATAGTACAGCATCAGTGTGAGCTTTTGTGTATTTGAAGATTTTCCTTGGCTCAGGCGCTTTCTGCAAGTCACTCGAACACTGCTTCATCCGACCACACCCGCTCCCAGTTTAAAGAAGGTCCTTATAATACACTGTTAGCCCTATAACTCTGGCCTTTTTCTTTTAAACCACTCTCCACAAGAGATGATTATCACTTGCATGTGAGTTTCCGCATTTCTGCCATCTCTCCTTCTCTACTGGAAGCTCTGGGAGGGCCGTGTCAGTCTTATCCACCCTGAATACCCAGTTCCTGGTGGGCGATCAGCATATAGCAGACACTCAGTGAATATTTGTTGAAGGGGAAGGGCCTGAGAGAGTGGACAGAGAGACACAGGCAAGGGAGAGGGAGGAAACAAGGGGGAGGGAGAAAAACAGCCAAAAGAGTTCATTTAACTTGAGTTTCTCTGTCCAAGAGGAATAAGCCGTTGGGAATATACTGAATACCGTTTGATACTTCCAGCTGCAAAGGATTGAGCAGTGAGGAGCTCTCAGCTGCTAGTGGCAGAGACCTGATTTAAAATCAGGCTTGGCTGGGCATGATGGCTCACCCCCTAGACTCCCAGCACTTTGGGGGGCTGAGGCAGGAGGATTACTTGAGCCCAGCAGTTTTTTGAGACCAGTCTGGGCAACACAGTGAGACCCCGACTCTACAAAAATATAAAAATAAAAGAATTAGCTGGTCATGATGGTATACACCTGTAGTCCTAGCTACTCAGGATGCTGAGGCAAGAGGATCCCTTGAGCCCAGGAGTTGGAGTTGGAGGTTGCAGTGAGCTCGGATTATGTCACTGCACTCCAGCCTGGGTGATGGAATGAGATCCTGTGTCAAAAAGAAAAGTAGAAAATCAGGCTTCAGGCTGGGCACTGGCTCACACCTGTAATCTTAGCACTTTGGGAGGCCGAGGCAGGTGGATCACCTGAGGTCAGGAGTTCGAGACCAGCCTGGCCAACATGGCAAAACCCTGTCTCTACTAGCCAGGCGTGGTGGCGGGCATCTGTAATCCCAGCTACTTGGGAGGCTGAGGCCGGAGAATCGCTTGAACCTAGGAGGCGGAATTTGCAATGAGCCAAGATCATGCCACTGCACTCCAGCCTGGGCTATAGAGCGAGACTGCCTCAAGAAAAAAAAAGGAAAGAAAATCAGGCTTCAACAATAAGAGAAATACATTACCTCATGTAACAAGAAGCCCCAAAGTAGAGTGGCTGCAGGTTGGTGTAAACTCTGCCCTCAGGCCAGGGCCCCTATGGTTGCCAAAGAGCATCACCTGGATATAGTAATGTCCTGCAGAGAGAGCATCAGTTGCTTTCTATGTGGCTCTTTTTAGGAAGAAGCCAGTCTTTCCCAGATGTCACATGCCCTATCCTAATCCAAGTCCTTTAGGGCACTGGAATGACCAGAGGCTCTCAAAGTGTGGTTCCCCAGACCAGCACCATCAGCGTCACCTGAGAGCTTGTTAGAAACTGTGGAAGGACTGGGGAGTAATCTTTAAGGGATAAACACTTAAACTCACCTGGGGCTCTCCTAAGAGGGAGTGGGGATGCTGATGGGGCACTGATGGGGCACTGATGGGGTTGAACCATCCTCAATGACTCATGCTTAGATGAGAGATTTGCATCCACTGCCTTTAACCAGGGCCATGAAGTGGACAGAGCTCAGAGTCCTATAATGCGAAGTGGAGGTGCCCAGGCAGGCTGATGGCCAGCTACGTGCTTGGCCCTCCCCACCTTTGCTTCTCTTCTTCCCGCCAGCTACCAGAGATTCACTGACTGCTATAAGCGCTTCTACCAGTTGCAGCCTGAGATCACACAGCGAATCTATGACAAGTTTATAGCTCAGTTGCAGACTTCCATCCGGGTGAGTGGCAGGAAGCCTGGCAGATGCTGTTGACTTGGGTTCTGTCTCCAGATTGTCAGTCCGCTGAGGGCAGCGTCCCCACCCTCTACCCCTCTGTCTCCTCAGCCCCCTAGAGCTGTCCTGGGTGCCCGGCAGGCTGCAGCATCCATCATCCCTCCTTTCCAAATGATGCGGGTGTCTTAGATGCAGCCTTTGCTCACTGCCCTGTAATGTTTTATGTTGCCTGCCCTCTAGACCATGCAACTCAGCAAGGGCTGATGGGGTCTTTTTTTTTTTTTTCAGTCAGGATCTTGCTCTGTCACCCAGACTTGAGTATAGTGGCATAATCACAGCTCCCTGCAGCCTCAAACTCTGGGCTCAAGCGATCCTCCCACCTTGGCTTCCCAAAGTGCTGGGATTACATGAACTACCAGCCTACAGACTCTTTTTAAATATTTCCCACGTTAGGCCGGTGTAGTGGCCTAAAATTTTAATTTTTTTCTTTCTTTTTTAGACGGGGTCTAGCTCTGTCACTCAGGCTGGAGTGCAGTGATGTGATCTCGGCTCACTGCAGCCTCTGCCTCCCAGGCTCAAGCAATCCTCCTACTTCAGATTCCAGAGTCACTGGGACTGCAGATGTGCACCACCACACCTAGCTAAAAAGATTTTTTAAATAAAAATAAATAAAACATTTTTTCCACTTTATATTTTATTTCCTTAATTATTTTTGTTTGTTTTTTTGAGGCAGAGTCTCACTCTGTTGCCCAGGCTATAGTGCAGTGGCTCTATCTCAGCTCACTACAACTTCCGCCTCCTGGGTTCAAGTGATTCTTGTGCCTTAGCCTCCCGAGGAGCTGGGATGACAGGCGAGTGCCAACATGCCCAGCTAATTTTTTTTTTCTTTTTTTCTTTTTTTTTTGTAGAGACAGGGTTTCACCATGTTAGCCAGGCTGGTCTCGAACTCCTGGCCTCAAGTGATTCACCCACCTCGGCCTCCCAAAGTGCTGGGATTACAGGCGTGAGCCACGGCGCCCAGCCTATTTTCTTAATTTCAAGCCACATGTAGAAAAGTTGGAATGTTAGGGAAAGCATAAAGACCTAGAACAGAAATTAGCCAAAATCTTACCAAGTGCTGTTAGCAATTTAGCATATTTTTGCCATGAGCTCGTCTCGTGTCATTACAGCTCTTTCCTCCTTTCTCTTCAGGAGGAAATCTCTGACATCAAAGAGGAGGGGAACCTGGAAGCCGTCTTGAATGCCTTGGATAAAATTGTGCAAGAAGGCAAAGACCGCAAAGAGCCGGCCTGGTAAGAGTGGGGAGGGGAGGTGAGAAGGCACAGGAAAGAGACAGCAATTAAGCTTTTTTTTTTTCTAGAGTCAGGGTCTCACTATGTTGGCCAGGCTGGTCACAAACTTCTGGCCTTAAGCTGTCCTCCCGCCGGGACCTCCCAAAGTGCTGGGATTACAAGCTTGAGCCACAACACCTGGCCAATTCAGCTTCTTGAAGGAGACTTTGAAACTGACCCAAGCAGGGAGTGGTGACTCATGCCTATAATCCCAGTTATTCAGGGGTCTGAGGTGGGAGGATCACTTGAGACCAGGAGTTCAAGAGTTCAGAAACAGCCTGGGCAATATAGTGAGACCCTGTCTCCAAAAAGACTTTTAAAAGGCTGACCCCATGTCCACCATATCCATGAGATTCTGGGCTTGTTGCCTCTGTGAGGGAACCTTTTGACAGGGACAAGTAGAGCAGACAGACACCAAACAGTAACCGAAAGCTGTTGTATCGCACAGTTCCCTTCAGGGGAGGAGAGCCCCAGGTAAGCCATGTTGTTCAGGGGATTAGGGAGGGAAGTAGTTTGAGGCCAGACCGAAGAAGTGTTCCTGAGAGAGCTCATTTTAGAGCCTGTTGGGCCTGTGGGAGAAAGGGAGGGTGGGGGAGTAGGAGGCAGAATCGTGAGGTTTGGAATCACCATGTATATCTTACAGGTGTAGATGAGGCTGGTGGGGCAACTGGTTTTTATACATTTGTTCATTCAGCAGGTTAGGGAGCACCTACTATATGCTTGATACTATTTTATTTTATTTTTTTGAGACGGAATCTTGCTGTGTCACCCAGGTTGGAGTAAAGTGGTGTGATCTTGTCTCATTGCAACCTCTGTCTCCTGAGTTCAGGCAATTCTCCTGCTTCAGCCTCCTGAGTAGCTGGGATTACAGGCGCTCACCACCACGCCTGGCTAATTTTTGTATTTTTAGTAGAGATGGGGTTTCACCATGTTGGCCAGGCTGATCTTGAACTCCTGATCTCAGGTGATCCTCCTGCCTCAGCCTCCCAAAGTGCTGGGATTAAAGGTGTGAACCACTGCGCCCGGCTTTGATACTGTTTTAGATGCCAGAAATTTAGCAGTGAACAAGACAGACCAAATATCTGCTCTCCTGGAGCTGACATTTCAGCAGCAGCTGGCTACCTGGTACACCAAGTATAAGGTGGAGAAGTGGGGCCTGGGATGAGCAGTGGAGAGCAGGGGCCAACAAGACCCCAGCAGCTGAGCCCCTGCCTCCTGCAACCCTCCCTCCCTTAGTAGAATCCTAGGCCAGAGGGAGTAGAAATCTTTTTGGTAATTTCCAACTTTTAAAAATGCTCTGTGACCTTAATACTTAAGAGAATTAAGTTTCACAACTGAAAAAGAATTTTATTTTATTTTATTTTTTTGAGATGGAGTCTTACTTTGTTGCCTAGGCCAGGCTAGAGTACAGCAGTACCATCTCAGCTCACTGCAACCTTAGCCTCCCAGGTCCAAGCAATTCTCCTGCCTCAGCCTCCTGAGTAGCTGGGATTACAGGCGCCCACCACCACGCCTGGCTAATTTTTCGTAGAGACAGGGTTTCACCATGTTGGCCAGGCTGGTCCCAAACACCCCACCTCAGGTGATCCACCTGCCTTGGCCTCCCAAAGTGCTGGGATTACAGGCGTGAGACACCGCGCCTGGCCATTGAAAAAAAATTTTTTTTTTTTTTTTGGGACAGAGTCTTGCTTGTCGCCCAGGCTGGAGTGCAGCGTGATCTCGGCTCACTGCAAGCTCCACCTCCTGGGTTCACACCATTCTCCTGCCTCAGCCTCCCAAGTAGCTGGGACTACAGGGACCCGCGACCACACCCAGCTAATTTTTTGTATTTCTAGTAGAGACGGGTTTTCACTATGTTAGCCAGGATGGTCTCGATCTCCTGACCTCGTGATCCTTCTACCTTGGCCTCCCAAAGTGCTGGGATTACAGGCGTGAGCCACCGCGCCCGGCCTGAAAAAGAATATTTAAAGAACTCACAGTGCCTTTCACCTCTTGTGTAATCTTGCCTCCTCAGACTTGACTTTCCTTATCTTCCCAGAGCAGCCAACACTTATGGAGGTCTCCCACAGTCTGGGCCCTCCGTCAGGAGCCACCCCCAACCTCTCCAACTCACAGTCTGATGGACTGGATGCACCAGCCAGGCAGTGGTCACAAGGACAGAGGCAGGGGCTAGAAAGTGACCCTGAAGTGTTCTGGATGAGGGAGTATATGTGGAGGAGAGGAGGGGAATGTGGGGTATGGTTGGGAAGGCTAAGATAGGGGCTGAAGTGAGAAGGGGGAGAGGTGGACCCTTAAACATTGAAACCCAGGGACAGGAAGTGAGCATTCCTATGAGGAACAGGTCTTGGGAGGTGAGAGACCATGGGAGAGACCTGGGAAGCCAGCCCAACTTGGGACAAGGTGGGCGTGTCACCGAGTGGGCTTGGAAACCGAACCCTCTTCCACAAGGGCCTTCCGTCTCCCTCATTCCTTGTGCCCCATGTGGCCCTCCAGGCGCCCCAGCGGGATCCCAGAGAAGGATCTGCACAGCGTCATGGCACCCTACTTCCTGCAGCAACGGGACACCCTGCGGCGCCATGTGCAGAAACAGGAGGCTGAGAACCAGCAGCTGGCAGATGCCGTCCTGGCAGGGCGGAGGCAGGTGGAGGAGCTGCAGCTACAGGTCCAGGCCCAGCAGCAGGCCTGGCAGGTCAGTGTCCCAGCCTGCCTCTTCCTCTTCCATCTCTGATGGGCCCTCTGAGATCCGCAAATTGGTGGCTTCCTCCATTCCAACACAAGGGACCCCCACAGGGAGTAGGAGAGCTTGCCCCCTGGGGAATAGCCATGCATTGCCTCTCCTTGGGCTTGTGCAGAAGTCTCTGCCAGCCTCAGCAGACAGCCTCCCCCAGATCCTCCACCAGGCACAGGCATGTGTTCCCCTGATGGAGCAGGTGAGGACAAAGGCCCAGAGAGGGCAGGTGCCTCACCCAAGATAACAGCACCTCCACAACAGATTTGGAGTTAAAACCTGGTGGTGGTTCTACTGCTCCATGTGACCACTGCCCAACATAGACACATATATTCTAAACTGGGTATGTGGTAGCGGGGTGGGTAGAGAACAAGAACAGAGGATGAGATAGTATTTTTTAAAATTGATACATCATATTTTACATATTTAGGAAGTACATGTGATATTTTGCTACATGCATAGAACGTGCAGTGATCACGTCAGGGTATTTGAGGTGTTCATCACGTTGAGGATTTATCATTTCTATGTGTTGGGAGCAGTTCAAGACCTCTCTTCTAACTACTTTGGTTTTGGTTTTGTTCTAAGATGGGGGTCTTGCTATATTGCCCAGGCCAGTCTTGAACTCCTGGCCTCAAGCAGTCTTCCTGTCTCAGCCTCCTGAATAGCTGGGATTACATGTGCTCATCACCATACAAGGCTCTTAGCAACTTTGAAATATGGAGTACGTTGTTGTTAACTATAGTTACTTTACTCTACTGTTGAACAATAGAATTTACACCTTTTGCCTAACTATATGTTTATACCATTAAACTACCTCTCTTCATCCCCCACCCCTTCCCCCAGCCTCTGTTAACTATCATTCTACTCTTTACCTTTATGAGATCAACTTTTATCTGCATCCTCACCAGCATGTTATTTTTTGTCTTTTTTTTTTTTTCTGAGATGGAGTCTTGCTCTGTTGCCCAGGCTGGAGTACAGTGGCGTGATCTCACCTCACTGCAACCTCTGCCTCCTGGTTTCAAGTGCTTCTCCCACCTCAGCCTCCCAAATAGCTGGGACTACAGGCACCCGCCACCACGCCCAGCTACTTTTTGTATTTTTAGTAGAGACAGGGTTTCACCATGTTGGCCAGGATGGTCTCAAACTCTTGACCTTGTGATCCACCCGCCTCGGCCTCCCAAAGTGCTGGGATTACAGGTGTGAGCCACCACCCCCAGCCTGTCTTTTTAATAATAGCCATTGTAGCCTGGGCGTGGCGGCTCATGCCTGTAATCCCAGCATTTTGGAAGGCCTAGGTGAGCGGATCACAAGGTCAGGAGTTCGAGACCAGCCTGGCCAACATGGTGAAACCCTGTCTCTACTAAAAATACGAAAATTAGCCGGGCATGGTGGCGGGCACCTGTAGTCCCAGCTACTCAGGAGACTGAGGTGGGACCAATCGTTTAAACCCGGGAGGCAGAGGTTGCAGTGAGCCGAGACCATGCCATTGCACTCCAGCCTAGGTGACAGAGTCAGGGTCTGTTTCAAAAAAAAAAAAGAAAAAAAGTAATAATAGCCATTCTAGGCTGGGTGCAGTGGCCTGTAATCCTAGCATGCTGGGAGGCTGAGGAGGGAGGATCATTTGAGCCCAGGAGTTCAAGACCAGCCTAGGCAACATTGGGAGACCTCATCTCAGTAACAATAATAATAATAGGACAGGTGCGGTGGCTCATGCCTGTAATCCCAGCACTTTGGGAGGCTGAGACGGGCGGATCACGAGGTCAGGAGATCGAGACCATCCTGGCTAACACAGTGAAACTCCTTCTCTACTGAAAAAAAAAATACAAAAAACTATCCGAATGAGGCGGCGGGCGCCTGTAGTCCCAGCTACTCGGGAGGCTGAGGCAGAAGAATGGCGTGAACCCGGGAGGCGGAGCTTGCAGTAAGCTGAGATCCGGCCACTGCACTCCAGCCTGGGCGACAGAGTGAGACTCCGTCTCAAAAATAAATAAATAAATAAATAAATAAAATAATAATAATAGCCAGGCATGTTGGTGCACACCTGCAGTCCCAGCTACTTGTGCGGCTGAGGCAGGAGGATCACCTGAGCCCGAGAGATTGAAGCTGTAGTGAGCCATGATTATGCCACTGCACTCTAGCCTGGGTGACAGAGCAAAACCCTGTCTCCAAAAAAAAAAAAAAAAAAAAAAGTAGCCATTTTAACTGGGGTAAGGTGATATCTCGTTGTGTTTTGTTTTTTGGTTTTTGGTTTTTTTTGAGACAGAGGTTCGCCCTGTCTCCCAGACTGGAGTGCAGTGGTGCAACTGTGGCTCACTGCAACCCCAGCCTCACGGGTTCAGCGATTCTCCTACCTAAGCCTCCCGAGTAGCTGGGATTACAGGCACCTGCCACCACACCCAGCTAATTTCTGTATTTTTAGTAGAGATGGGATCTCACCATGTTGGCCAACCTGGTCTTGAACTTCTGACCTCAAATGATCCACCCACCTTGGCCTCCCAAAGTGCTGGGATTACAGGCATGAGCCACCGCGCCCAGCCTCATTGTGGTTTTGATTTGCATTTCCCTTGATGATTAGTGATGGTGAGCATTTTTTCATATATCTCTTGGCCATTTGTACATCTTCTTTTGAGAAATGTCTGTTCATGTTCTTTGCTCACTTGTTAATGGAATTGCTTTTACTGTGGAGTTTGTGTTCCTTATATATTCTGGATATTAGTCCTTTGTTAGATGAATAGTTTGTAGATATTTTCTCCCATTCAACAGATTGTCTCTTCACCCTGTTGTTTCCTTTGCTGTGCAGAAGCCTTTTAGTTTAATATAGTCTCATTTGTCCATTTTTGATTTTGTTGCTTGTGCTTTTGAGGTCTTAGCCATCGCTCCTTTGCCCACACTAGTGTCCTGAAGTTTTTCTCACATGTTTTCTTTTAGCAGTTTTATAGTTAAGGGTTTACATTTAAGTTTTAACCTGTCTTGAGTAGATTTTTGTATATGGTGTGAGATAGGGGTCCAGTTTGATTTCTCTGCACATGGGTATCCAATTTTCCCAGAACTATTTATAGAAGAGGGTGTCCTTTCCCCATTGTTTTGTTTTGTTTGTTGTTGTTTTTGGTTTTGATTTGTTTTGTTTTGTTTTTGAGATGGAGTCTTGCTCTGTCGCCCAGGCTGGAGTGCAGTGTCGCAATCTTGGCTCACTGCAAGCTCTTCCTCCCGGGTTCACGCCATTCTCCTGCTTCAGCCTCCCTAGTAGCTGGGACTACAGGCGCCTGCTACGCACAGCTAATTTTTGTATTTTTAGTAGAGACAGGGTTTCACCATATTAGCAAGGATGGTCTCAATCTCCTGACCTCATGATCCACCTGCTTCGGCCTCCCAAAGTGCTGGGATTACAGGTGTGAGCCACCGTACCTGGATTTTGTTGTTTTTTGAGACAGAGCCTCACTCTGTTGCCCAGACTGGAGTGTAGTGGTACGATCTCAGCTCACTGCGACCTCCACTTCCCAGGTTCAAGCCATTCTCATGCCTCAGCCTCCTGAGTAGCTGGGATTCCAGGCGTGAGCTGCCACACCCAGCTAAATTTTGTATTTTTAGTAGAGATGGGGTTTCACCATGTTGGCCAGGCTGGTCTCAAACTCCTGGGCTCAAGCAATTCACCCACCTCAGCCTCACAACGTGCTGGGATTACAGACGTGAGCCACCACACCTGGCCCCAAAAATGTTCTATTTTATTTTATTTTATTTTTTTTTTTGAGACGGAGTCTCGCTCTGTCGCCCAGGCTAGAGTGCTGTGGCCGGATCTCAGCTCACTGCAAGCTCCGCCTCCCGGGTTCACGCCATTCTCCTACCTCAGCCTCCCGAGTAGCTGGGACTACAGGCGCCCGCCACCTCGCCCGGCTAATTTTTTATATTTTTTAGTAGAGACGGGGTTTCACCGTGTTAGCCAGGATGGTCTCGATCTCCTGACCTCGTGATCCGCCCGTCTCGGCCTCCCAAAGTGCTGGGATTACAGGCTTGAGCCACCGCGCCCGGCCAATGTTCTATTTTAACTTTTTTTTTTGAGACAGTCTTGCTCTGTTGCCCAGGCTGGAGTGCAGTGGCATGATCTTAGTTCACTGCAAACCTCTGCCTCCCAAGTTCAAGTGATTCTCCTGCCTCAGCCTCCCGAGTAGCTGGGATTACAGGTACCTACTGTCTTGTTTTGTTTTGTTTTTTTGAGACGGAGTCTTGCTCTGCCACCCAGGCTGGAGTGCAGTGACCGGATCTCAGCTCACTGCAAGCTCCGCCTCCCGGGTTTACGCCATTCTCCTGCCTCAGCCTCCCGAGTAGCTGGGACTACAGGCGCCCGCCTCGTCGCCCGGCTAGTTTTTTGTATTTTTAAGTAGAGACAGGGTTTCATCGTATTAGCCAGGATGGTCTCGATCTCCTGACCTCGTGATCCGCCCGTCTCGGCCTCCCAAAGTGCTGGGATTACAGGCTTGAGCCACCGCGCCCGGCCTACAGGTACCTATTGTCATGGCTGGTTAATTTTTGTAGTTTTAGTAGAGACGGGGTTTCACCATGTTGGCCAGGCTGGGCTCAAACTTCTGGCCTCAGGTGATCCACCTGCCACAGCCTCCCAAAGTGCTGAAATTACCCATTGTATGTTCTTGACACCTTTGCTGACAGTTGGCCATAAGTATATGAATTTATTTCTGAGTCTGTATTCTGTTATGCTGTTGGTTATGTGTTTGTTCTTATTTATTTATTTATTTATTTATTTATGTGTCTGTTCTTATAACAGTACCAGTGCTGTTTTGGTTACCATAGCCTTGTACAATTTGAAATCAGGTAGTGTGATGCCTCCAGCTTTGTTCTTTGTGCTCAGGATTATTTTGACTATCTGCCATTGCCCAATATTTGAATAATGTGTATATTAGAATGATTTGTAGAGCCTTCACACATCTAACACATATCCTCCATGCCACAATTGTGTGTCCTTTGAGGGTGAACTTAACTTTTGAAAGTGGCCTGACGTTACTTGGGGCCATGTTGGGTAAAGAAAGGAGAAGAAGATGATCAAGCTGGCACAGGTAGCAGCTTGGCTGCACCTCAATGAGACAGATTTTCCTATGGGCTCAAAGTGCATTTCCAAGAGAAGCTTTCTGGTAGGGCTCAAGTGGCGGCATCTCTGTCGAACCCTCTCCATCCATCATGTCAGTATCTAATTTACATCTACTTATAGCCACTTGACAGCCCCTTCCTGCGGCAAACCCTTACATTCCTGAGGGTTACAGGTCCCCAAATTTATGGCTCCTGGATCTCCCTGGTCTTCTCTTCCCAATACCAGTTAGCTGCAGCCTGAAGGCCCTGCCACAGCTTAGGAAGGGCCCTGGCCAGGAGGCGGTGGCAAGTGGAAGGCTGGCAGCCGCTCTGCTCCCTACTGTCCCCACTCCCTCTGCTCTTCCCACATCACAGACTGGCCTGCGGGACTGAGCAGCAGGCACAAAAGTGGTAGTGACCAAGGCCCCCACCCCAAGCCTGGTGCCATCTTGCAGGGCACAACTCCAAGTTGTGTCTCTGGCACTCCCAGGGCCCCCTGCTGAGTCCTCAGGCAAGGCGCTGCTCTACCATCACCACCCAGTCACCATGAGGCCATGGGTCACTCCTGTCTCTGGGTCCTGGCTTCCAAATTGGCTAGATAATGATCCCAGGGCCTTACCAGCTCTGGGATTCAGTGCTGTCCTAAGAGGGACAAAGCCCTCTGCTCTTAAAGCCATGCCCCACCCATTCCAGCTACAGACCTTCATGTTGTTCGACGTGGGCAATTTCCATGTCTGTAACTCAACTGAAAGTTTACTTAATTCAAGAAAGTTTCTCGCCAGAAAGCTCTGTTGAGGTCAGAGGATTGAAGGGCCACTTTGGGGACCCTTGCTGAAGATGGGCTCTGCTCTGGGGATGCCCAGCCTAGGTGGTCACAGAACCCAGTTTGCTATAAATACTTGCCAAATGGTGCGGACTTTCTTATGTGTCTTCATCCTAACGTGCTCTGCAGGGCCATGACTTAAGCCACAGACTCCATCCATATTGTCCTGGGGGAAACCCCAGGCCTGGAGTCAGGGACAGTGGAGGGCAAGGATTTGGGTTTTCTCAGATCCCAGTTTGTCTGTTGTCTCCCATTGATTTCAGGCTCTACACAGAGAACAGAGAGAGCTGGTTGCTGTGCTGAGGGAGCCTGAGTGAGGAGACCGCCAGGCCCAGAAGCAGAGGGCAGTCAAGGTCAAGAGCCTGTGGCCAGCATGCCTGGCCTGGGCGGCCTGCCTCTGAGAACAGCTGAAATGGTGCCCAGTCCCTCAGCAGTGATGGAATTTGCTGGAGGACTAGGCCAGAGAAAGCCTCATTGCCACTGTGCCTTTGGGGTACCCTTGGGGTTGGACATACACCCCCTTTAGATTCCTCTGTTTCTTCTACCTGGATAATTCTTGGCCATGTTCTCTCTTCTCTAGGTTCAGGTCAGCTTTGCCCCTCCGCCCCACTCCTGCTGGTTCCTGAGCCCTTTTCCCTGGGCCTGGCTTGGAGAATCTGTTTTCAATCTCCACTGATTGCCCCCTTGCTGGCCAGCCCAGGGGCCTTTACCATGTTCTCCCCACATCCGTAAATAAACTTCCTCCACTACACTGTAATCTGTGAGGATGCTTCCTCTGCCTGGCCACTCTTGGGCCAAGTCAAGGCTTCAGTCGTGGTCCTCTGGGAGCCTCCAGGCGGGGGTGGATTGGCAAGGGGCTTACCAGACCATGTGCGGAGAGCAGCAGAGCTCCTTGTACAAAAACCAGGACCCCTGGGTTCCCTGTGGATAGGATGAGCTGCCAGGGAGGTGTCACTCTTGGCACCCTCCAAGAATCATTACGGCTGGGTGCGGTGGCTCACGCCTGTAATCCCAGCACTTTGGGAGGCCAAGGCGGGTGAATCACCTGAGGTCAGGAGTTCGAGACCAGCCTGGCCAACATGGTGAAACCCTGTCTCTACTAAAAATATAAAATTAGGCCAGGTGCAATGGCTCATGCCTGTAATCCTAGCACTTTGGGAGGCTGAGGCGGGCAGATCACCTGAGTCAGGAGTTCGAGACCAGCCTTGCTAAATGGTGAAACCCCATATCTACTAAAAATACAAAATTAGCCAGGCATGGTGGCGTGTGCCTGTAATCCCACGCTGAGGCAGGAGAATCACTTGAACCCGGGAGGTGGAGGTTGCAGTGAGCCAAGATTGCGCCACTGCACTCCAGCCTGGGCAACAAGAGGGAAACTCCATCTCAAAAAAAAATTAGCTGGGCATTAGAACATGCCTCTAATCCCAGCTACTCGAGAGGCCGAGGCAGGAGAATTGCTTGAGAATTGCTTGAGGCAGAGGTTGCAGTGAGCTGAGATCGCACCATTGTACTCCTGCCTGGGCGACAGAGCGAGACTCCGTCTCAAAAAAAAAAGAATCGCGGGCACTTTGTTTCTCTTGCTGCTTCTACTTCATTCTTCTTCTGCCAGGGCAGCCAAAGGCAGGATGGGTGCTTCCCGGATCCACCAGAGGGGGAAAGGGATTGGGTGTGGATGGGGGCAGAACTTTTCCCTAGTGAGAGCTTTGGTGAGGTCTGCCGGAGGCACACGGGGGACACAGGCAAGCATCAGGTGGCCCCCACTTCCCCCGCCCATAAACGGCACTCAGCTCAGTCTCCCTCTGCCCGCTTTGTTACCATGGAGCTGTGGCATTCAAGCATTCAAATGCCCCACTCCTGTCAGGCCTGCCCCGTTGGGTGCTTTGTTTGCTTGTCAGGTTGGGCAGATGGTCTCAAGCCCTGGTTGGTGGGTGGGTGAGTGACACAGGTTAGACAGGGGAAGGTCCCAGGACACCTCTTCCCTCTCTGGGCTGACCTGAGGCAGTGGAGGCTCTCAGGTGTGGGATGCGGTTTTCAGGCTGGGATGTTCTGTACCGTAGAGGACAGGCCTTCCTATCGCTTACAGGAGCACTACTGGAGGGCAGGTCCCTCCCCAGGGTGGTTAACACTGTGGAGGCTGCAGGGTCAGGAGGAGAATCGGGGGGACAGGGAGGGCGGAGGCACACTCCATCTCCATGCTCCTCACAGGCCCTGCCTCCCTGCCTGCTAAGGGCACCGGGAAGGGGTTCCCCACCTCAGTGAGTGCCTGCCTCCCTGCCCTGTGCCTGTGTACCTGGCAGTCACAGCCACCTAGCATGTCCCAGAGACCAACTGGCTGGCCTCATCTGCCCAGCCCCACCTCCATTGGCTTTGGCTCTTGGCCTTGTGCCGCCCAACCCTTTCTCCTGTCCGGATGTGCAGGGCCTGAGCCATCGAGCTGCGCCCACAGCAGACTGCCTTTGGTGTCTCACCGGGTGAACGAGGGCATTGCGAGGCATCCCCTCCCTGGGTTTGGCTCCTGCCTACGGGGCTGACAGTAGAAATCACAGGCTGTGAGACAGCTGGAGCCCAGCTCTGCTTGAACCTATTTTAGGTCTCTGACCCCTGCTTCCTCTTTAGAATCTCCTTAGAGCTCAGCCAGTGCTCAACCTGAGGCTGGGGGTCTCTGAGGAGGAGTGAGTTGGGGCTGAGGGGTCTCAGGCTGCCCCCTGAGGAAGGGGCCAGAGGCAGTGTCAAGAGCGGGGCAGTCTGATTGTGGCTCACCCTCCATCACTCCCAGGGGCCCCTGGCCTGGCAGCCGCTGCTCCCAACCACAGTGTCCTTTGGGGTTTGGCCTACGGAGCTGGGGCGGATGACCCTCAAATAGCCCTGGCAGATTCCCCCTAGACCCGCCTGCACCATGGTCAGCCACACCCCTCCTCATCGCCGGGACACAGCCCAGAGCGTATAAACAGTGCTGGAGGCTGGCGGGGCAGGCCAGCTGAGTCCTGAGCAGGAGCCCAGCACAGCCACCGAGACGCCATGAGAGCCCTCACACTCCTCGCCCTGCTGGCCCTGGCCACACTTTGCATCACTGGCCAGGCAGGTGAGTGCCCCCACCTCCCCTCAGGCCGCACAGCAGTGGGGGCTGAGAAAAGGAAGCATCATGGCCCACCTCTTCTCACCCCTTTGGCTGGCAGTCCCTTTGCAGTCTAATCACCCTGTTGCAGGCTCAATCCATTTGCCCCAGCTCTGCCCTTGCAGAGGGAGAGGAAGGAAGAGCAAGCTGCCCGAGACTCAGGGGAAGGAGGATGAGAGCCCTGGGGATGAGCAGGGGTGAACCAGGCTCCCTTTCCTTTGCAGGTGCGAAACCCAGCGGTGCAGAGTCCAGCAAAGGTGCAGGTATGAGGATGGACCTGATGGGCTCCTGGACCCTCCCTTCTCACCTTGGTTCCTCAGTCTCATTCCCCCACTCCTGCCACCTCCTGTCTGGCTGTCAGGAAGGCCAGCCTGCTGCCAACCTGATCCTCCCAAACCCAGAGCCACCTGATTCCTGCCCCTCTGCTCTACAGCCTTTGTGTCCAAGCAGGAGGGCAGCGAGGTGGTGAAGAGACCCAGGCGCTACCTGTATCAATGGCTGGGGTGAGAGAAAAGGTGGAGCTGGGCCAAGGCCCTGCCTCTCCGGGATGGTCTGTGGGGGAGCTGCAGCAGGGAGTGGCCTCTCTGGGCTGTGGTGGGGGTACAGGCAGCCAGCCCTGGTGGGGACCCCGGAGCCCCATGTGTAGTGAGAGGAGGGATGGGCATTTTGCACGGGGGCTGATGCCGCCACGTCGGGTGTCTCAGAGCCCCAGTCCCCTACCCAGATCCCCTGGAGCCCAAGAGGGAGGTGTGTGAGCTCAATCCGGACTGTGACGAGCTGGCTGACCACATCGGCTTCCAGGAGGCCTATCAGCGCTTCTACGGCCCGGTCTAGGGTGTCGCTCTGCTGGCCTGGCCGGCAAATCCAGTTCTGCTCCTCTCCAGGCCCCTTCTTTCCCCTTCCCCTTGCCCTTGCCCTGACCTCCCGGCCCATGGATGTGGGGTCCCCATCATCCCAGCTGCTCCCAAATAAACTCCAAAAGAGGAATCCGTGGGCCTGTGAATCTGTCCAATTTATGGAGTGTGGGAGGGAGGTGTCAGGAGGATGGGGAGGAGGTTTTACCTTCTTCAGTTCTAGAAAGTGCTTTCCAAAATTTTATTTTTTTATTTGTACCTGCCTTGTTCCAGAAAACATGGAAGGTGGCTTCCTAAAGTCTTAACTGGGATCCCCCCTCTAGCCTAGGACCCTCCTCCCCACACCTCAATCCACCGAACCATCCATAATGCACCCAGATAGGCCCACCCCCAAAAGCCTGGACACCTTGAGTACACAGTTATGACCAGGACAGACTCATCTCTATAGGGAAATAGCTGCTGGCAAACTGGCATTACCTGGTTTGTGGGGATGGGAGCCAAGTGTGTGGCCTCTCGGCCTGGTTAGCAAGAAGCATTTGGGGTAGGCCTAGGTTAGTCGTGTTAGTTCTTCCCTGTGCTGAGCAGAGACTTCAGGAGCACCAGAAATGGAGCCAGGTGAAAGGACCCCAACACCTCCCCGCCCCAACCTTTGACAGAGTGTGGGGGCATCTTCAGCCTGGACACGCATGCATCTCCCCTCTCAAGACCCTCAGCACTTCCTCTACTCCCATCAAGAGCCCCCTCACGGTCCCTCTCACACTCTGCCATTCCCCCTAGACACCCCTCCTCTCCTCTGCCCTCTCTCCTGTGCCCGCTCTCCTCAGCCCCTGTTGGTTCCAGGCTGAGATGTGTCCCCACCTGATTAGGCCCAAATCTGGGCTCCTCCTCAGCACGGGGGCCTGGCCTCTGCCCCCTCCAGGGCAGGGTCAGGGATGGGGCTTCACTGTTGTTTGGCCTGAGTACCCCCCTCCAGTGGGCCACCCTGCAGCAGAGGGCATGTACTGGGGGCCCGAAGCAGGGAGGCTGTGAAAGCAGCAATGATGAGTAGGTTCCCGGCTACAGCCAAGACCAGTGTGGCCACTGTGCCTGCCAGGCCCAGGGCAGGTTCCTGTGTGGCCAGCCAGGCTCTGCGCGATCCCATATCAGCCAGCACTGCCTCCAGCTGGAAGTGGGTGCCCAGCACTGCACAGATGTGGAATAGCTGGTGGCTGTGGCCTGTGGAGAGGATGAGCAGGTCAGAGCCACACCTTTCCCAGTGCAAGTCACCCCATTCTCTGGGCCTGCTACTCCCCTATTGAGAACAAGAAACCCTGACTCCCAGAGTGACTGAAAGGAGTGAATGAGCATTTGTGCATGTGGCCCCAGCACACACTACTAGTTTTGCTACCTGAGAAGTGGCAGGTGGAGGACCCTTCCAGTGATGCTCTCATTAGAGGAAGACAGGGAAGTCCCTCCTATAATTTGCCTCCATCCTGCGGTTGTAATACCCATTTACTCAGTTCATTCTGTGCTCTGGGAAGCCATCTGCCCCTGCCTCTTCCCGGGCTGGGCCAGGCGTGCCCTCACCGATGTAGTCAAAGCGTCCTGGTGCCAGCCTTTCGGGCAGGTGGGAGGCGAAGAGGAAGCCAGTGAGCAGCGCACAGAAGAGGTGGTAGCCATGGCTGGTGCTCAGGGCCTCCTGCCCACAGCTGTGGCCCCTGCCCCAGCACAGCCCGAGCTGGCAAAGGAAAAGTAAGACTGCTGGAGAGGGACTCGGGAGCCAAAACATAGGGAGTGTCTGGGATCTGGTGAGGATGCAGAGCGAGTGGGCACAGCTAGGCAGGGTGCTGGACCAGAAGAGAGGCGGCTGGGCTGAGGCAGGGACTGAGGGGGCAAGGCTGGAAGTGGGCACCTTGAGGGTCTGGACAGGAAAGCAGGTGTCTGGGCAGGGGCCCCAGGCCTCCTTACCCGATAAAAGAGTGGGAGGTTGTCGAACAGGAAGGGATAGGCGAAGGCTGCTGTGCGGAGAACCTTACTGAGCCCAGGGCTTTCCAGCTCCAGGAAACTGGGAGGCGGGAGGAAAAGGCTAGTCACCATCGCTGTGCTCAGGGTAGGGGTCAGGAAAGGCAAGAGGACTTGGGCAAAGATGGAATATCAGCACAGCCTGCAGCTAAGAAAACCCTTAGGGCATATGACCTGTGTAAAGGACCACATCTGTATGTGGGGATAAAGACATCTGCCTTTTATGGTGGCTTGTGAGAATTAAAGGAGACAGCATGGGTATGAGCATACAGGGTCTGACAGAGGAAGTTCTCAGTACATGGTCCCGATGTCACCCATGCTGTTTGAGTGCAGCGAGGTGTGTCGTCTCCTGTGCCTCCGCCTTCCCCGTCCCCACCGGAGGGGCCTGGGAACCCACCGGGAGTAGCAGGAGAGGCCGGTGCACAAGAAGGAGTTGAGTGCGGCGGCAGGCACAAAGAACTGGTGCAGGCGGCCGTGCAGCCAGGAGGCCGGCATGGAGTAGGCGGCATAGGGGAAGGCGCAGCCTGCGGTGAGGTGGGGGCGTGCAGCTGAGGCCTGAGGGGCACGCCCCTATGTCCCGTGTACCACCCCTCGACCTGCTCCGGGACGCCGCGCTCCCGCGCCTGTCCGGCTCACCCAGGCTGTAGAGGCTGAGCGCGCCGTAGTCCAGGAAGTAGCAGATGTGGCGCGCGCGGGGCGACATGGAGCTGAAGGTGTGCGCGCAGCACGACGCGAAGGGGTAGAGGCAGGCGGGCAGCAGGAAGACCAGCAGCGGCCAGTGGTACGGCTCCGCGCGGAAGCCGGGGCCGCCCGCCAGGGCCAGGAGCCGCCACAGGAAGTACCTGCGGCGGGCGCGTGCTCAGGCCGCCGCGGACCCCCGCGACTGCCGCTGCAGCCCGTGGGCCTGGACGGTCCCTGCCCGCCTGGGTACCCCCTCTGAGCTCAAGGCCGCGGCCTGGGGCAGAGCCTCCCCTCACCAGGTGGGCAGGAAGTGAGTCCAGATGTTGACCGTCTCGTTGGTCATCTGGAAGGAGCTGAGAACACAGTCCAAAGCCGAGCTGGTGGGGCGGCGGTAGCCAGACATGATGCCATCTTCCCAGAACACCTAGGGTAGTGGTGGGAGAGGAGGGGCGTCACTGTGCCCCAACCCTTTCCCTCCATTTGAGATCTCTGGAAGCAGGGTCAAAGAGGCTGGGCTGGAGATCAACGTGGCCCCCAAGCCAAACTAAATCTGATCTGATCTTAGCACAGGTCCCAGCACCCATAACCCGCAAAACAGATGGGAAACCGAAGAGCCAGATTGGGGTGGGGTGGGGGTGGGGCGCAGCACACAGGGCGCTCTGGGGAAGGGGACTCAAGATGGAGGGCCACAAGCTTGTTCCTCAGAGAAGAGAGGAAGAGCCTCACACTGGAATGGGAGAGTAAGAGTTCGCCTGCAGGAGGGGCTGCCCCAATAGCTAAAAGAGAATGTCAGCCCCCTAGTCAGTCCTCTAGGGAATGGGGGTTGGTGGGTCAGTGAGTGGAGCCCCTCACCCGGGGGACCTGGTGGACTTGAAGAAGTTGGGGCAGCTTGAGACTGAGCATGGTGGCCTGGCACCTCCACGTTGACCTAGAGACAGAGCAGGGGATAGGGGATCAGATATCTGCCCCCGTCCACAGGCCCCTTTCACCTGGGTTCAGCCCCAGGATGGGCAGCACGTGTGGGAGGCAGATGGCACCCTCCCTCCTGGAGCTGCTTCCTTCAGGCCCAGGGAGGCTGGTCCACCTTCCCCAGCCCTTGCACCACTTAACTCCAACCCCTGTTCTCCTTGGGGCATTCAGTCCCCACACTGAGGGGCTTGGCGGCCTCAGCCCAGCATGGAGTGGTGGGGTCCTCCCAGCCGGGAGGCTGCCCCAAATAGCGATCCAAACCCCCAGGCTCCCAGTTTTTGTCTCGGGAAGAATCCTGACTCCTGGAGGCCAGCACAGAGACAGCCCGAGTACCACTCCCTGCCCCACCAGAATGTGCTTCGCCCACAGTGCCCGAGCTGAGCACAGAACACTCTTGGCACTCAGAATCTCTGGAGAAGCCAGACGCCATCAGGTGGGACAAGGAGTTAGGGGGATGCCTGGCTTTTCTCTGAGAACTACACTTGTGCCCCCCAGGAGAGTTTTGGGGTCCCTGCCCCTCCTGAGCCCCATATCCCTCAGCCCCAGACCTGTGCACTGCCTCCAGGTGGCCGCGGCTCTGCTGCCCTGCTGGCCTCTCCCGCACATTCCTTGGCACAAGTGGAGGGGCTGGGCCAGCTGGGCAGGCGGAGCTGCCCCAGGAGGAGGACTAGGACACTCCCCCCACCTCCCCAGGCCAAAACTTTGCAGCAACTCTAGAGCCTAGTCCCTCCTCTTCCTGCCACCAGCAATGCATCCGTGTTTTTGCTGCATGCACTCTAGGGCTTGAACCAGCAGTCACTCTCCCAGCCTCTGCCCCTGAGATGGGTGCTGGAGACCCTGCTGGGCACAGGGCAAACCTGGCCCTAGTCCCTGCACTCCAGCAGAACAAAGATGGATGAGGGCCTCCCAGGGTATCCCTTGCTTGCTCCCACAAGTGGGATGGGGGAGTTCTCCCCTACCCTGAGTGTTGGCCCATCTATCTGGGGAAGGAGTGAGGAATACACTGGGGTCTAGCTCCCCTCACGGTGCCTTCCCTTAGTAGTAGGGTTTGGAGATCTCTGGAGTGGGGTGTGTGCAGTTGCTGTGGAAATGGGGGAGGGACGGCTGGAGCAAGATGCTTTACCTCTATTTCCCCAGAGAGGTGGTGTCAGAGCCCCAGAAGGTGAGCTTCCTTACCCAGAGCTTGGCGGGTGCTCCTAAGCTGGTGGGTCAGCAGGCCCAGGGCTCCACGGGCGGAGTCCGAGGCTGCTGCCAGCCAGGCTGATGGAGGAGAGGGGCCAGGCCTGGGCGGGGAGTGGGGAGACAAAGGGGAGCCAGGGAACAATCCCAGCCTTGTCCAGCCTCCAGGGAGCAGCACGGGGTGGCCCAGCCCCATTAGCAGGCAGCTCACTCGGCCGCCTGCACACAGCCAGCTCCTCCAGCACAACCCAAACTCCCTGTGCTGACTGGCTAGAATAGGTTAGGGGCCCAAGCCACGATGTGGCCACGGAGCTGTAGAGTCCCCCTGGCGACTCAGAGCAGTTTTCCTGTTCCAGGTTCTCCCAGCAGTTGAGGACAGCTCTGCCTTAGACTGGCAGAGGAACCCAAATCCCCAAATGCGGAACCTATTTTCAGCAGCCATCTCTCATCATGCTTTGCTGCCTTTTAGCACCTGGTGCTGGGTAGGGCTCACAGCAAACTGCCTTTGGTAAATGTTGGTTCTACCATGTGGAATTCACCAGGCTCACCACCTCCCCATCCACACCCTGAACACAATTTGAGGTGCCAATCTTTGCAGGACAGGCACTTGAGGACTCAGAGGCTGGTTTCAAGGCTCACCTCCCCACCCCCTTGAGGAAGAGGACCCAGTTGGTGTCAGCGAACCAACCCCAGGCAGTGATGTTGCTGGCAGGAGATTTTCACTATCACCCCTGCAAAGGCACCGCCTCAGTTTACAGGGTCAAGGAGCTTGACAGTGTCTATCAAACCATCTCCAGGGCTTTCACTCAAATTGCCTGCTTCTTGTTCTGTTCCATCCACTTCAAAGAAGTCTTTCCAAAATGCATTTCAGGATGCCATCTTCAATGTCCCACCTCCCCATGAAACTTCTGTACAGACAGGCACCAGGAGACAGGGATTGGGCTTGGGGGGGTTTATTAAGTGATGCTTTAGTCTCAGTCTCTGCCAGCAACTAGGAGTGGGGCGACTCCACTCACCCCAGGATTTCCCAGACTTGCTGCTTTACAGTAGAGAGGCAGGAAGCCAACTATCCTCTAAGCCACAGCTTGGGAAGCTAGGCTAGTGCTGGGGTGGGGGCAGCAGAGCTGAGACCCTCCACCCCCAGCCCCCAGCCTGTGCTATCCTCCCAGCCTGAGGGGGAGGAGCTGAGGCAATCCTGGCCACAGCCTCCCACACACAGCCCTGCTCTTGGTGCGCCATTCACTGCCCTGAGCTATTCATGATCTCTGCTCCCACATATTCACCTCAACACTCCAAAAGCCGGCGCCACACTCAGCGCCTTCAGATCTTTAGTCCTGGGGAGGGCAAAAGGGGGGACAGAGGGCCTCTGATTGAGCAGCTTCAAGGGGCCTCTCCTTTCTGCTACCCACTGAATGCCAGCCCCTTGTCTTCAGCCCTCCCTTAGATAGGAAGCGGGGTGGTGGCCTCAGACTGCACCCCCTTTCTTCTCTTCCTGACATCCCATTCTGTCCCAGCACAGCAACCAAGAGCACAAAGCACAGCACCTGTGGGGCTGGTGGGCACAGGAGCCCATGCTGGCACAAGCCAGATTGCCTGCAGCCCTAGGTGGGGCCTGCTCCCTGCCCTGGAAGCTAGACAGAGGGAGACAGAAAGCAGTAGTGGGGCAATGGGATGTGCAGCCCCTGTGGCAGGAGGAGGAGCACACGAACCCTGACCCTGCTATTCGGTGCAGGCCACACCAGGCCTTGCTTCTCTAAGAGCCCTTGTGGTTGGGCTCCAGAGCTGCCTGGTCCCCAGAAAGGGGGCTGAAAGGATGGGTGATCCTTGAGGAGGGAAAGGGTCTGCAGAGAATCACTCAGACACCAGGTATTACCCGGCTCTTCCCCCAAGAACTGGAGGGTCCAAACTCCTGGCCCCAACCACTCTGCATCTTGGGTGAGGAAGAAGGGCCTCTTCTGCTGTTCCTTCCCCTCAGAGATCCAAGAACCCACTCCAGTGAAATGCAGGTACACATGCCTGCCACCTGCCCCTGGAGACAGCAGGGGAGCTGAGGCAGGAAGGCTGGCCAGGGGCCCACAAGACTCTCCTAATCCAAGCACTTTCCTCGCTTTCCTAACGTCTTGGCAACAAAGGGACCCCACCCTCCCAGCCGGCTCCTGGGCCCTCCCTGCAGCCTCTGAGCAGCTAGGCCTCCCTCCTGTGTGCGTGCATGAGTCTGCGTGTGGTGGGGTGACTACAGGCGCTGGTCCTGGCTGCCAGGGAGGGCAGGAGAGATCTGGAGTCAGCCCCACTGCAGGGCCTGGGAGTCAGTATCAACCAATCTCCTTCCACTGCTTGTAGAAGTCCAGAACATTCTTGATGTCCACGCTGGCGTGGGCAGCGGCCTGCAGGGCTGCCTGTGGAATGGGAGAAGGAAAGATGCAGAGGGTCTGACCACCTGAACTGAGGAGCAAATCATTGAGACACTGGGGAAGGAGTGATGGAAGAGAAAAAGACAGCTATGTGGAGGGTCTGGGGATGGAGTCTGCTCTGGTACCTCATCCCTATTCCACACCATCCCCCCACCTCACCCATGACCCACCTGCATGGGGCCTGAAAGCACGCTGAGGTTGTCCAGTGGAAGGCCTGTGATGATGGTCACCATGCCGCTCGGATCCTCCTCACCTGCCCCCTGGGCCAGAGTCAGCTGTTTGCAGCTGTCCAGGATCTTATAGAGAGTCCTGGGGATGGGGGGTGGAGGGGAAGATGGGCCAAGACCCAGCATTAGCACAGCCCAAACACCAGGATCTCCAGGGGACAGGGGACAGGGGCAGCTAGGGGCAGCTTGGGGCTGGAAGGGCAGCGAGCGGCAGTGGGCCCTGGAAGCTGGCCCTGGAGACACTATGGGGAGCTGGCAAAGGTGCGATGAGGCAAAACACCAAGCCTGAGCATCGCAAGGCCCGAAGAGGCTGATCTATCTGCAGAGGAAAAGCTCAGATACTGGGGCAACTTCATACTCCCCACAAGGTGAGGCCTGCAGGAGGGCCCTGGCAGGCTACGTGTGGAGCCTCAGAATTCTCCAGCCCTACCCGTTCTCCCTAGGAATGCTCATGGAGGAGCAAGGCAGGTGGCTTGACTGAGGTTCTAGGGGTGAGGGCTAAAATGTTACCAGGCATCTGCATCCTGCCTCTTCAGCTTATGCCGCTCAAAGCTCTTTCCCACCTCTTTCTGGCAGCGAATGTACCTGCAGAGGAGATGTGCGAGTGGAGGTCAGGAGCAGGGGACTGGCAGGACGCCTTACATAAAGCAGTCCGTTGTGGCTCTGGGGGCCTGGTTTTGCAGGTGGGGGTGGGGAACATGTCTCTCCCACCACAGCTTTGTTTGGAGCCATTCTTAAGTGGCTTCCGGACTGCTGGGCCCCGCCCACTTTTTCTCCTGATAACATCAATTATTTGGTTCCTCTCAGGGGAGGAGCTGAGAGGGGAGAAGCAGCAGATGCTTTTCAAGTCAGGGCTTCTGGAGACAAGGTCCAAACAATCAGGCCTTGTGCAGCTTCCTGGCCAGGCAGAGCAGATGCAGAGGAGGGGGTGGGCCAGCTAGCAGGGAAAAGGAAGCTTTCTTCTTATTCCCTACACCCTCTGCCTAGTCCTCCTCTGGCCCCAAAGGCCAGAAGGGCAGGCCTGTACTGGCTCAGCATCTGCTACATGCTGCCAGCTGCCCCTCCCTGGCTGGCTTCAGTCTCACCACTCTCTCAGCCCAGCGGGGAGGTGGGAAGCCCCTGGGCAGCCTGGAAGAAGGCCCTCACACTCTGAGAAACCTAATCACCTGTCCCAACCCTAAAGCAGGATAAATTCCTATAAAGGAGTTCACAGTCTAAAGCTGCGGGAAGGAGGTCTGCTCCCTTCTCCCCAGTGGGTGCTGATCACAGACTTGTCGCAGAGGAAGGACAGCAGCTCAGTGCTACCCACAGGGCTCCTGGCCTCTTTGGTCACCCTCTATTTCAGCACCTACAACCTTGACCTCTGATTATCTCTGGTATCACTCCCCAGGCAGTGAGCTGACTGTGAGTAGAGATGGGTATGTATGTGTCTTACCTATAGGGAGCAAGCGGCTCATAAGCATGTGTTGTCCGAAAGACAGACCCAGGGCTCAGCACAGGTCCAGCCAGACCTGCACTCACCTGTTTCCTTTTTTAAACTCTGCCTCCAGGTACCGAATCCCATCCCGGGCCCCTGGGTGTTCCTTCTTCAGCAAATCCAGGCCATCGATCACTGGTGGGCAAGGTGGGGGTAGGAAAGGACAAAACAGATAAGCTCAGACTGCTGTGACAAGGGGCTCTGGAGGAAGTATCTGAGCTCACCTCAGTACACTCTTCAGGCAGAGAAGGGACCCTGGCTCCAGAGAGGGCTCCCAAAGTTCTCTGAAAATGTGACCTTCTTCCAGCAATATACTTGGCAATTTACCAAGTGCTTTCACATTATATTCACTTACATTTTCTGTTTCTCCCAACTGTCTTGTGAGGCAGAACAGGGATTGTTATGTCCATTTCACAGATGAAGTGACGGGTTCATAAAGGTGGTAAGACTTGACCAAGGTGACTGTGTATAAACTGGGCCCAAATAAGGTCTCCTAATCCCAAGCCCAGAATCTCCTTTAGCCATACTCTATCTGTCCCCTTATCTCTCCAATGTACTTACCTGTCCTTGGGATGATGACAATGAAGCGGCCACTGGTGGCCAGTTGGCGGATGACAGGGAGATGGTGGCAGAGGGCCTGGGTGTCGGGGACGAGGTAGGGAGACATGGCTGACTGGGCCTTGGGCTGCTGCAGGCTGCCCTCCAGCTGAGACACTTCGAGCTGGTGAGAGAGGGCAGGGTGGGCACAGCTGCGGGGGACCCCTGCAGCCGGGCTGGGGGAAGAGTGGTGCTCAAGGTGGCTCTTATGGGGCTCCTCCTGTTAAGGGGATCAGAGGGCCCTTTCTACCAATGGCTTTGGGGGGAAAGTAGACAGAAGTAAGAGTTAAAGAGAAAGGGAAAGAGAGAAGTGAAGGCAGAAAGGAGGCAAATGGCTGAGTGAAGAGTGAGTAGTAAGGAGGGTGATCTGGGAGAAGTGGAGGGACACAGAGGCAACAGAGCAGGGGGACTGCAGCGGAAGGGGGAGACCTGCCAGTAAGGTTGAAGCAAAAGCTCTACCAAGTGCAGAAGCAGCACTTGGGCCCTGATTTCCTACCTGAAGTCGTAGCTGAGCCATGTCTCTCATGAGCCTGTTCCGACGAGCTTCCTCCTGTGCCTATGAGGGAAACAACGAGCTGTAAGGAACTGGGTATATATTCCCTTCTCCAGTCATCAGGAAGACCAAGAGGGTTTCCTGGGGTCTCAGTGTGACCTCATGCAAAGTCACTCTCTAGCACTGCTGCTAAATGAGGGGAGGAGAGCCATGGAAGAAAAAATACTCTTCTGCTGCACTCTGAACACTTCCATTACCAACCCGATGCAGGTCATGATGTTCCAGGCCCTGCAGGGGACGGGGAGCAGACAGCCATGTGCTGTTGCCATGCAGGACATCACCTGGCTGTGCCTCAGGATTCAATCTCTGCTCTTCTCAATCTGGTCTCCCCTCCCAGGAGATCCTACCCAAGAACTTCCTCACCTTCTACCCCCATCCACTTGCCAACATCTTCCAAATCTGCAGATTCAGCCCAAGCCTGACCATCCTGAGTTCCAGATCCACACATCCAACTGCCTACTCAGCAGTCCCATCTGCTCCTCAGAACCTGCGTCTCTTCCTCTAGTGTTTCCTAGCTAAGTAAATAAACCACCGTCTGCCCAAGTCAGAAAGCTCAGGGTTGGCTTTGAGTCTTCCCTCTCTCTCAGCCTCAGAAGTTATCAGCTTCCCTGTCCTGTCAATTGTGCCTCCTAAACAGCGTGCAAATCCTCCCACCTCCACTGTGAAACCCTAGTCTAAGCCAACACCTCTCCCTGACTACTGTAACAACCATGTACTGGTCTCTGCCTCTAATTCAATCCCTTTTCGCTACCTACAACCAAGGCAATCTTTTAAAAACCATCTGATGCCCATTATAGCCCTACCTAAGTCTTCTGATCCCTTTCCTCTGTATTCTGGGTAAAGTCCAAATTCCTTAGTATGGTCTAAAAGATGAGGTTAAGGATGGGGACTTTATCCTGTAAGATATGGGGGGCCACTGAAGACTCTTTTTATTATGTTTTTCCTTTTTTTTTTGAGACAGGGTCTCACTCTGTCACTCAGGCTGGAGTGCAGTGCCATAATTCCCATTCACTGCAACCTCTGCCTCCCGGGCTCAAATGATCCTCCTGCCTCAGCCCCCCAACTAGCTAGGACTACAGGCACATGCCACCATGCCTGGCTAAGTTTTGTATTTTTTGTAGAGAGTGGGTTTCACCATGTTGCCCAGGCTGGTCTCAAACTCCCGGGGCTGAAGCAATCTGCCCGCCTTGGCCTTCCAAAGTGCTGGGATTACCGGTATGAGCCACAGTGCCCGGCCCACTGAACTCTTTGATGACCAAAGTAGCATCATCAAAGTGGTGCTTTAAAATTTTAATCTTGGCCAGGCGCGGTGGCTCACACTTGTAATCCCAGCGCTTTGGGAGGCCGAGGCAGGCAGATCACCTAAGGTCAGGTTCAAGAGCAGCCTGGCCAACATGGCAAAACCCTATCTCTACTAAAAATACAAAAATTAGCTTGGCGTGGTGACACATGCCTGTAATCCCAGCTACTTGAGAGGCTGAGGCAGGGAAAATTGCTTGATCCTGGACAGCAGAGGTTGCAGTGAGCCGAGACAGAGCCACTGTACTACAACCTGGGCGACAGAGCAAGACTCCATCTCAAACTAAATAAAATAAAATATTAACGTTGGGGCCAGGCACGGTGGTTCACACCTGTAATCCCAGCATTTTGGGAGGCCGAGGTCAGGAGTTCGAGACCAGCCTGGCCAACATGGTGAAACCCTGACTCTACTAAAAACACAAAAATTGGGGCTGAGCACAGTGGTTCATGCCTGTAATCCCAGCACTTTGGGAGGCTGAGGCGGGTGGATCATGAGGTCAGGAGTTCGAGACCAGCCTGCCAACATGGCGAAATCCTGTCTCTACTAAAAATATAAAAATATAAAAATTAGCCAGTCGTGGTGGCATGTGCCTGTAATCCCAGCTACTCGGAAGGCTGAGGCAGGAGAATCGCTTGAACCCGGGAGGCGGAAGTTGCAGTGAGCCAAGATCATGCCATTGCACTCCAGCTTGCACAACAAGAGCAAAACTGTCTCAAAATAAATAAATAAATAAAAATACAAAATTAAAATTAAATATAATACTAATCTTGGGGTCAGGCACTGTAGCTCACGCCTGTAATCCCAGCAATATGGGAGGCCGAGGCAGGAGGACTGCTTGAGCTCTGGAGTTTGGGACCAGCCTCAGCAACACAGCAAGATCACATTTCTACAAAAAAAATGTATTTTTTTGTTTGAAAAATTAATCAAGCCTGTAGTCCTAGCTACTCAGGTGGCTGAGGCAGGGGGACTGCTTGAGCGTAGGAGTTCAAGGCTGCAGTGAGCTATGGTCGTGCCACTGCATTTCAGCCCGGGTCAACAGAGCAAGACCCTGTCTCAAAAAAAGAAAAAAATTCTCATTTTCATCATGAGACAACATCACACAAACCCAAATTGAGGGACACTATGAAATAACTGACCAGTACTCTTCAAAAGTGTCACATCAGGAAAGAGAAGGAAAAACTGAAAACTGTCAGAGATTGCATGAGACCAAGGATAGATGACAGGCAAACATACTGTGGGTCCTGGACTGGATTACAGAGAGAAAACAGACATTAGTGGGAAGACTAGGGAAAGAGGAATAAAGTCTACAGTTGCTCCAGCCTGGGCGACAGAGCAAGACTCCATCTCAAAAAAAAAAAAGAAGAAAATAAAATAAAATGTAGAAAGACAAAGGAACACTCCCAAGAATGGAAAGTATAGTCAATGGTAGAGCCAGGGCTCTGGAGTTGGACACACTGTGGAGTTCTTTTTTTTTTTTTTTTTTTTGAGACGGAGTCTAGCTCTGTCGCCCAGGCTGGAGTGCAGTGGCACGATCTCGGCTCACTGCAAGCTCCGCCTCCTGGGTTCCCGCCATTCTCCTGCCTCAGCCTCCCGAGTAGCTGGGACTACAGGCGCCCGCCTCGTCGCCCGGCTAGTTTTTTGTATTTTTTTTTTAGTAGAGACGGGGTTTCACCGTGTAGACCAGGATGGTCTCGATCTCCTGACCTCGTGATCCACCCGTCTCGGCCTCCCAAAGTGTTGGGATTACAGGCTTGAGCCACCGCGCCCGGTCACACTGTGGAGTTCTTATCCTGGCTCTTTCTGCTGCTTTAGAGACTTAGCTTCTCTGTAGGCCAAGTGGGCACTAGGATTTGTGGGGGCTGTAGTAGCTCCACTCTCAACCCCCTGCAGAGTCCTGCACAACAAAGAACTGTCCTGCTCAAAGTGCCAAGAGTGTCCCCTTGAGAAACAATGTATACGAATGGAAGCAGAAGGCCAGAGCCAGGTGAGAGCCATGTTCTCTTGCTCTCTCTCTCTTTTTTTTTTTTTGAGGCAGGGTCTCACTGTCACCCAGGTTGGAGGGCTGCGGCAAGATCTTGGCTCACTGCAGCCTCAACCTCCTGGGAGAGTCATTTTCTCACAGGCCCTGTGGGCAAACTGGTAAGCAAGGGAGGCACCACAAACTTTCCCTCTTCCCACTGCAGAACTCAAGCCCATGAGTTGCTTTAGACTAAAATGGTAATTGTGAAACCCCTTATTCAAGAGAAGGGGATGGGGGCAGTTGTGTAAAAGTCCCCCCAGAGAACTAGTGCAGGTGAGTGGGATCAGCCTGGACCCAAGAAGAGGGAGCTGTGCTAATCTGAGACTGACATCACCAACCCAGCATTTCAAACAGATGTGGGCCTATGTGTTCCTCAGAGGGAAAGCCTACCTTCAGAGGTCCCATCAGCAGGTACTACAGCCCCCGCAACTCCTAATGCCCACTTGGCCTACAGAGAAGCTAAGTCCCTAAAGCAGCAGAAAGAGCCAGGATAAGAACTCCACAGTGTGTCCAACTCCAGAGCCCTGGCTCTACCACTGACTACTTTCTGATCTTGGGAATGTTCCTTTGTCTTTCTACATTTTCTTTTCTTTCTTTTTTTGAGATGGAGTCTTGCTCTGTCGCCCAAGCTGGAGTGCAGTGGCACGATCTTAACTCACTGCAACCTCTGTCTCCCAGGTTCAGGTGATTCTTCTGCCTCAGCCTCCTGAGTAGCTGGGACTACAGGCACCCGCCACCATGCCCAGCTATTTTTTGTATTTTTAGTAGAGACGAGGTTTCACCATGTTGGCCAGGCTGGTCTTCAACTCCTGACCTCAAGTGATCCACCCACCTTGGCCTCCCAAAGTGCTGGGATTATAGGCGTGAGTCACAGCGCCCAGCCTACAGATGGAGAATGGCAGCACCTACCTCACTGGGCTGCTGCAAGGGTTAAATGAGATGTCACATGCAAACCAGGCTGTGCACAGAGAAAAGCTCATGATAAACGTGACGACAACACTCCTCTGACTGGGGATAAGCCCTTTGGGGTAAAACCCTGTGACTCAAGCAGAGGAGGAGGCGGCCCCAGCAAGCAACATGGCCTGTGTCTAGCTTGGCCTGTGGAGTCTAGCACCACATGAGAAGGGCTTGCAGGTACTCCCTGCCCCCACAGGAGGAGTGTCTGCAGGAGCTTTAGGCTAGAGGAAATGCCTGCAAAAACTAACATTTTTTGAAGCCGTCTAACTTCCCCATAATTATTTTTGTAACCCCCCCACCCCCGCCACCCCATGTCTTCCCCTATGGACTAGCAATAAAAGCCTTAACACAAAAGGTTTGTTTTTAACAAAATGTGCTTGTTTATAAGACAGTAAGGAAGGGAGTTTCTGGGGAGCTTTTGCCCCTTTCCAGCCAAGCAGAATGCCCACAAGAAATGGCACTCAGACAGGGTGGGGAAGCTGCTGGCCCTGGGATGGGTGGAAAGGAAGAATGTGGAGGAGGGGATTGGCTTGAGATGAAGAAGAAACCCTGAGGGGTTGCTGAGACACATCATACTTCCTGTGCCACACACTAACACCCCAAATGTACTGGTGCCACTTAGCTCAGGGTGGTGTGTTGGGAAACATGCCCAGAGCTGTGCAGGCCCCACTGTGAAAACCAGATTGTTGCCCACAGGAGAAAGGACGGTCTTGTTCACTGCTGTAACCCCAGTGCCTAGAATACTGTCATGTCTAGCACAAAGTGGGTTCTCGATAAATATTCGTGGAATGAATTTCTGGATGGAAAAGAGGTAACACAGGCCACTTTCCATCCTTTGGGGCCCCTGTGGGATGGGACCATGTCTGGGATGGGAAGGTTCCTTCATGGCCCCTTATACCAGGAGCCCTCCACTCCCTTCTGTTCCTCAGTCTTTATCCCTCTTGAATGAAAGGGAATAGAGGGAACATTTGCTAAGCACACACATGCTCTATAAGACAATGTGCAAGGCACCTCATATCCACTATTATTCCATCTTCAAAAAACTCCATAAAGTGGATTCTATTTGTTCCCACATAACTGACAAGGAAACTGGCTTGGTGAGGTTAAGTGACTTGATCAATTCATAGACTAAGAGGTGACAGAGATGGCCTCAACCCCAGGTCAGTCTGGGTACAGGTCTTGAGCTAGGCAGCCTCTGCTCAAAGCCCCTCTCAGACCAGGCATGGTGGCTCACACCTGTAATCCCAGTACTTTGGGAGGCCAAGGCAGGCAGATCACAAGGTCAAGAGATCAAGACCATCCTGGTCAACATGGTGAAACTCTGTCTCTACTAAAACTACAAAAATTAGCTGGGCGTGGTGGCACATGCCTGTAGTCCCAGCTACTTGGGAGGCTGAGGTAGGAGAATCGCTTGAACCTGGGACCCGGAGGTTGCAGTGAGCTGAGATCACGCCACTGCACTCCAGCCTGGCGACAGAGCGAGACTCCATCTCAAAAAAAAAGCCCCCTCTCAGTCCCTGTCTATCAGTCCCATCCCTTAGTTCCTCCCAGGCCTCCCTCCCAAGCCTTCCCTCCCCTCTTCCTAGGCATGTTACTAATGTCCTTCAGATGGAGACCACCAGTGGGTCTGAGCCTCTTGCCCTGGTTTCTCAGTAAGCCCAATGGGAGCGTAGCTGACAGGGAGGGGAAGGCCTGACTCACCATTCGGAACTGTGCCTGGGCCTGCTGCAGCAGGCTCTCCTGCTCAGACTGGGCAATGCTGACGAAGATGCCAACCTCTGGGTTGAACTGCAGGATGCTGCCTTGCAGGCGGGCGATGAAATGACCAAAGCTGCGGATGCAGCAGATGCGCACCACTGACTGTGGGGAGATACAGGAGCCCAGCGCCGCTGAGCAGGGCCCTCTAGACCCACCCTGCCCTCCAGGACCCCCCACTTCCTCCCTCCCACCTCCCTGCTGGCCCAGCCACCTCAGCAACGAGGGCTCTAGGGGAAGACTTGCTGTCTATGGGGTGGAAAGGAGAAACACTAAGGCCCAGAGCCTCTAACTGCCAGAAAACAAGTAGGTACAGCAAGGAAACTCCTAGGAGAACCAGAGAACCAGGACTTGGGCTAAGAAACAAGAGCAAAGGGCACTGGGCTGGAAGTGAGGAGACCTGGGTTCTAATGCCATCTCTCTCCTAATGCTTCTCACATGCTCCAGGGGACCAAACTAGATCACATTTTCCAATTTTTTTGAGACAGAATCTCGCTTTGTCACCCAGTCTGGAGTGCAGTGGTGTGATTACAGCTCACTGCAGCCTCTACCTCCTGGACTCAAGCCATCCTCCTGCCTCGGCCCCCCAGTAGCTGGGACTACAGGCGTGCACCACCATGCCCAGCTAATTTTCGTATTTTTTGACAGAAATGAGGTCCTGCCATATTGCCCAGGCTGTTCTTAAACTCCTGAGCTCAAGGGATCCACCTGCCTTGGCCCCTCAAAGTGCTGAGATTACAGAGGTGAGCCATTGCACCTGGCCCCAACTTATTTTTGTGGTCAGTAAAATCCTTCTTCCCTCTCAAATAAAAATCTTATGTAGAACTCTAAAATATAAACCAGAGCCAAGCAGCTCTGGCTGGAGAGGAGGCAGCCAGGTGGTTCATGTATGTCAGGACCGGGTGGCCTGTCTGCTTGGCTTCCCTCTGCTGCCCCCAAATGGCCCATGTGGTGATGGAGCTTTAAGGGTGAAAGTTGCTGGACTAAGGGGGCAGCACATTCCCTCCCAGTTCTAACTTCCTATGATTGTTTGATGTTCAGCTCAGAGCAGGCTGGGCCCAGAGTTAGAAAAGAGACTGATAAAGATTTCAAAGCCCTAGTAACTATTTGTTCTGCCCTTTACAGAAGGCAGAGAAAGGAGGGGGGTGGTTGTTCTACAATAGTAGAAACTAAGAATGGCAGACCTTTAGAAGGACATCCTGCCAAGGCAGGAAAAAAGCTAAAATGGCTCACTGAATGAAGAGGAAGCATAGCCTGTAGCCCCAAGGACACTGTCCCTGTCTGGGTGGAAGAGGGCATCCTGCCCCCTCCCTCCCCAGACCTGAACCCCTGTTTGCCGCTGTGTGTGACTGACAAACAGCTGTGGCATAAGAAATGCTATCCTTACCTCCTCTAAGGTGCTGAGCAGGGGCCGATCCGTGTCAAAGTTAAAGCGTCTGTGGGCAGCTCGGAGCGGGGGCAGGTTACGAAGAGCCATGTCCTCCGGGAGCAGAAGGCTAGAGGGGAGGTCAGGCAGTTCACAACCTTCAAGAAGATCTTGGACCTCAGGACACAAGGCCAGGCCTGGGCAGAAGAAGGACACGTAAGACCATCTGTTCTGTGGGAACTTCCAGTCAGAGAGACACAGCCCTTCCCTTTGGGAATTATCAGGCTGATGAGACGATGAAACAGGACATATCCTGGGACAATGGGGAGAGATGGAGGGAGTGAAGGAAAGAGAGATGGACACATAAGAGCCAGTCAGGCAGAGCAGAGGGGCTCAGGAAGAACAAGGATGGCTCAGGTTAGGAAGGCTTCCTGACAGAAGGGACAATTACATTGGGATGGAAATGAGAGGAGGGGCTCAGGATGAATGAATAGCCCTTGGCAAGTCTTAAGGGGTAGAAGCAGGTGGAGTTTTCCAGCTGGAAGGTGGTAGGAGGAGATGAGCCAGACAAACAAACTTGGTAGATCAAAGTCAATTCTCAATGACCACAGGCATCAATGCAACAGCAGCAGCTAGGTCTGGCTCCCAGGGCCCTCTCACTCTGCCCTTACCTTCCCCAGGGAGCACACTCCCTTGCTGACCAAGTCACCTGCCCACAGTACAGCAGTGTTGGGGTGGGAAACTGGAGAGGCCTAGACCACACAATGACTGTTGTGTGTTAGGGAGGCTGGCAGTGAATCCCATTAACCTCCTTACCCCAATGGCTGGGTTATGGGGAGGCGGGATGGGCTTAGTAGGGCCATTGAGAGAGAAAAGAAAGGAGGGTAGTGCCAGGAACCTACTCACCAGACTCCTGGAGTTCGCCAGCAGCAGGCAACAGATTCAGCAACACAGACAGGCGGTTCCACAGACTTTGAGAGCTCTGGGGAGAGAAGGGAGAGGAGGCCTTCAGCCAGAGATAGTGGTGGAGAACAGCAGTGAGCAAGGAAAGTACCACCATGGAGGATCTGGCCTATGTTCAGAGGCCTATGGGGGTTTGATTTAAAAACTAACAAAAAGGCCGGGCACGGTGGCTCAAGCCTGTAATCCCAGCACTTTGGGAGGCCGAGACGGGCGGATCACAAGGTCAGGAGATCGAGACCATCCTGGCTAACACGGTGAAACCCCATCTCTACTAAAAATACAAAAAACTAGCCGGGCGAGGTGGCGGGCGCCTGTAGTCCCAGCTACTCCGGAGGCTGAGGCAGGAGAATGGCGTAAACCCGGGAGGCGGAGCTTGCAGTGAGCTGAGATCAGGCCACTGCACTCCAACCTGGGAGACAGAGCCAGACTCCGTCTCAAAAAAAAAAATAAAATAAAATAAAAAAAATAAAAACTAACAAAAAAAAGCCTGGGCAACAAGGCAAAAACCTTGTCTCTAAAAAAAAAATACAAAAATTAGCTGGGCTGGCTGGACATGGTGGTTCATGCCTGTAATCCCAGCACTTTGGAAGGCCAAGGTAGGCAGATCACCTGAGGTCAGGAGTTGGAGACCAGCTTGGCCAACATGATGACACTCCATCTCTACTAAAAACACAAAAAAATTTAGCCGGGCATGGTGGCAAGTGCCTATAATCCCAGCTACATGGGAGGCTGAGGCAGAAGAATTGCTTGAACCCAGGAGGCGGAGGCTGCAGTGAGCTGAGACTGTGCCATTGCACTCCAGCCTGGGCAACGAGAACGAAACTCCTTCTTGAAAAAAAAAAAAAAAAATTAGCCAGGCATGGTGGCATGTGCTTGTAGTACCAGCTACTGGGGAGGCTGAGTTAGGAGAATCACTTGAGCCCAGGTTGAGGCTGCAGTGGGAGCTGAGGTACGCCACTGCACTCCAGCCTGGGCAACAGAGTAAAACTTTGTTTCAAAACAAAACAAAACAAAACAAGCCACATTCGGACTGGGCACAGTGGCTCATGCCTGTAATCCCAGCACTTTGGGAGGTTGAGGCAGGCAGATCATTTGAGGTCAAGAGTTTGAGACCAGCCTGGCTGAGCTTTTTCACCAGCTGAATACTTCACGAAAGGAGAAAGCAGGGCAGGTGCGGTGGCTCACGCCTGTAATCCCAGCATTTTGGGAGGCTGAGGTAGGCAGATCACGAGGTCGGTCGGGAGATCAAGACCATCCTGGCTAACACAGTGAAACCCCATCTCTACTAAAAATACAAGAAATTAGCCAGGCGTGGTGACGCCTGTAGTCCCAGCTACTCAGGAGGCTGAGGCAGGAGAATGATGTGAACCCGGGAGGCGGAGCTTGCAGTGAGCCGACATCACTCTACTGCACTCCAGCCTGGTTGACAGAGTGAGACTCCATCTCAAAAAAAAAAAAAAAAAAAAAAAAAGGAGAAAGCAGCAAAACCACAAGGACTTTCTGGATCTTGGTAGTAGGAAAAGCCAGGGTGTTAAAGGACGTTGCTTCTCTACGTCTAGCAGTAACCTATCCTTCCAGCCCTGCCATGTGCCCATACTGGAACACCTCTCTGGGGATGTGACTCAGCATCTCCATCTTCACCACACTTCCCTCAGTGACTAATGACTAACTGTCATCAGACATAAGCACAGACCCAAGGGTGCACCTGGCCCTGACCCAAACCCTCTCATCTAGGGACTGGGGCGACCCACAGGGAAGAGAGTCTTCCACAGCAGGGCAGGAATGCCCCTAGAAGAAAACATTGAACAAATGCCTCTGGGAATTAGAAGTTCAAGGCTGACACTCTGAACCTGAGAAGGAAGGGAAAGCTACCATGGCCCCACTCAGCCTCCATGGCAGCTGGCTTGACAAGAGCTCGGTCCTGTTGTGTGATTCTCCTTAAGCTGTTTCCCCTGCCTAGTACATCTTCACAACTCTTGTCAGAAGTTGCCATCTCTTCTGTCACTATCCTCTAACTCAGTGCTCTCTCCCTTCTCTGGATTCTTTGGTATTTATCAAGTTTGGTCCTTGAACACGTACTTCTACCAGCATTACTTATAATGGCCGACATTATGCCCAGCTTTGGGAATACAAAGCAAAATAAGCAGCTCACTCATTGTTCCCCGGCCACAGGCTTTGTGAGGGCCAAGACCATGCCTAATCCTTCCCTGTCAGAGCATAAGGGCCCAGTACAGATAGGTGCTTAATTGCTTGGCAATAATTCTTGCCTTGGCCATCTGGGGGGATCCTCAGGCCCCATCCTGGCTCATCCCCTCCTCCAAGACCCTGGGACCTGACAGGGTCAATGGAGTGGACTGACACACCTGTGCACACACGATGATGAGGTCAGGATTGGTCCGAAGCCAGTCCAGGAAGACTTTCACAGCAGGAAGCAGGCCTTCAGCCATCAGGACCTGAAGCTTCTCCTGGATGCTGCGCTCATTCCGACAGGAGCGTCCACTGGACTCACTCCCCTCCGACTCAGAGCCCTCCTCAGAGGCTGGGGAGTGTGTGAATGGAAGAGAAAAAACTGGGATAAACAAGAGACATTTGGCAGCAGGCCTTAGCTCTGTGCAGGGAGCATGCTTCCACCTGGCCTGGGCCCTTCCAAGGAATTCGGATATGAAAAATCTGGGGAATCACTTACAGGCTGAATCACTTACAGCTCCTTATTCAATTTTTCCAGGCCCACTAACTCTTGTTTTTTAATCTCCTCCAATTCATTTTACCAAGGTTGCTTTTTAAGTATGGTGCCTTTTAAATACGATTCTTACAGACTCAAGTAATTTGTGATGGTGATCTACAGCTATTCATTCAACCAGGATTTATAAAGTGCCTACTCTGTGCTGGAAGGCAGGGCAGACAATTAGAAGGGAGCTACAAGGGAGGGAGAAAAGCAAGGGGTATGGTTTTAAAAGAGTTACTTTCAATTCCTAGCTCTTCTACTTTGCAAGTGAGAACACTGGGCAGGTCCCTTCACATCTCTGAGCATCAGCTTCCTCATTTCTGTCATTCGCTCAGTCATTTGATAGTTCTTAAGTCCCACTCATGTGCCAGGCACTGTGTTAGTTACTGGGGATACAGCAATAAGTAAGATATATTCTGTCCTGCCCTCAAACAGTTTGGACTCTAAATGGGGAGACAGACAAACCAACAGGCAACCTCACCAGAGTGGGAAAGGACTGGAGGCTGCAGAGGTCCAGGTGGCCACAGGAAGCAAATCTAACATACCCTTGAAGGAGTCCCAGACCAAATAAATGACTTTTAAGCTAAAATCTAGCGGGGCAAGTAAGAATTAGCTAAGTGACAGACTGGGAGCAAGGGAGGAAAAGCATGTGCCAGACAGACAGAACACTATGTATAAAAGTTTGGAGGGGCTGGGCATAGCGGCTCACACCTGTAATCCCAGCACTCTGGGAGGCCGAGGCAGGCAGATCACCTAAGGTCAGGAGTTTGAGACCAGCCTGGCCAACATGGCGAAACCCCGTCTCTACTAAAAATACAAAGATTAGCCGGGCATGGTGGCACGCGCCTGTAGTCCCAGCTACTTGGGAGGCTGAGGCAGAAGAATCGCTTGAACCTAGGAGGTGGAGGCTGCAGTAAGCCGAGATCGTGCCGCTGCACTCCAGCCTGGGCAACAGAGTGAGACTCTGTCTCCAAATATATATATATATATTATATATATATTATATATATATATATATATATATATATTATATATATATATATATATATATATATTATATTATATATAATATATATATATTATATATATATTATATATAATATATATTATATATTATATATATTATATATATATATATATATTACAAACACACAAATTAGCCAGGCGTGATGGCTCATGCCTGTCATCCCAACTACTCAGATGGCTGAGGCAGGAGAATCGCTTGAGCCTGGGAGGCAGTGGTTGCGGTGAGCCAACATTGCGCCACTGCACTCCAGTCTCAGCGATAGGGTAAGACCCTGTCTTTAAAAAAAAAAAAAACAATAAAAAAACTTTGGAAGTAAAAGACAGCCTAGAGTAGGGATGACAACTCTTCTACCACAGGACTGCTATGAAGGTTAAATAAAACAACACCCTAGAACAACGCAGGGTAGCCTTAACAAAGAGTTGCTGCTACTAAATGGGTACTCTCTTTGCAGGGAAGATCCTCAAGAGAGAAGTCTCACTCTAATGCACCTGCCCTGATGAGTAACAGATGGCACCGGGGAAGGAAGCTGCAGCTGCAATTGTGCAGGGAGGAAAGCCCCAAACCCACAGGGCAGGGTGAAGTAAACAGAATTAAAACCAACAAATGGGTTGGGAGCTGGGAATGAGGAAGTGAACAGGAGAGCGGATCCTCAGGAAAAAACTCATGGGCTACACCATAGGCAGAGGGCCAAAGGTAAGGGCAGAGATGAAAGGTCATTCACATACAGAGGAAAGTGGCCTCTCTGGTGAGTGTCTGTGGCATGGAGGTGCGAACCAGAACAGGATGACGAAGTGGTCCAAATACCTGGCTCTGAAGGCTTGTCTACATCCCCATTGACACAAGGCCTGTGGCTGGCCGAGGTATGAGGGTCGGTGGTGGGCTGGAGGAGCAGGTTGCTAAAGGTGGGGGCCAGTCGGAAGCAGCGCTTAGTCTGGAACATCTGGGTGGACATGGCTTGTAGATTGCTGGCAATGCTAGCCTCACTGGGGCCCAGTGGGCCATTGAGGGAATCGGGAGCCTCTGATCTGCCCTGAGGGGGCTCCAGGGTTGGTGACCGTGTCCCCTCCTCTTCCTCCATATCTTCCAAGTCTGATCGGGACTCCTGGCTATTCATCTCCGAGTCTGTTTCAGCATCAAAGGCCGTTCCCCCACCTTCAAGACTCTTGTCAGAGCCACTGTCTGATCCCTCACTGGCCCGGGCTGAGTCATGGCTTGAGTCCGATTCAAAGCCTTCACTCAGGTCACTGTCATCACCAGCTTTGGGTGGGTGGCGGCGACGGCGGAGGCAGGAGAGGCGGGAGAACTTACGGCTCTTTCTGCCCTCACCCACTTGGGGTACTATAGGAGGAGGCTCAGGATCTGGCTCCTCCTCTTTCTCCAGAGGTTCCTTGGACTCTGGCTCATCTGTGGAAAGAGGAAGGTCAGGTGGAGCCCGAGGAACAGGTGGAGCCTGGATGCTGGAATGTGCTCTCCAACACCACTTCCCCCCAAGTCTGTGTTCCTTTCCTTCATCCCCATGCTCCACTCCAATCTTTCCATAGTGATGACCTCCCCCATTCTCCCACCTGTGCCATCACTCTGGAATGCCGGGACAGGATTCTCGCCCTCTTCCAGCTCAGCTTGCAGCCGTATGTTGACATGATTGACAAGGTGGGAGAAGAGCGCCAGGGTGAAGGCAATGGCTGCACTGTACTGCTTAGATCCTGAAGTTAGGAAAGCCAGGCATTAAGGGCCTCGGGCCCTGATGGGGAGTAGGCACCATTAATTCCAACTACATCTCATCTGTTTTCAACTCTTCCAAGGATCCAACTACTCATCAAAGATTCTTTTTTTTTTTTTTAAACTTTTTAGAGACGAGGGTCTCACTATGTTGTCCAGGCTGAGTCTTGAACTCCTGGGCTCAAGCAATCTGCCCGCCTTCGTCTCCCAAAGTGCTGGGATTACAGGCGTGAGGCACTGTACGTGTCCTATTATTCTTTCCATAATCTAGAATGTAACATCTCACCTTGTGCTCCTTCAGATGAGCATATCCTTTTGTCCCATCTCATCCTTCCTGGCTTTGAGGTTCCTCCCCATACCTCAAGAACTTTCACATCCAGCCCTATCCCTCCTTACCTCCCAATCTTGCTCTGCATACACGTCTGCCAGAAAGGCTTCCAGAATTGCCTAAATGCCTCTAAGAGCAAGGTCTGAAATTCTGTCTGGATCATCACTAAGTATCCTGACCCTCGTCTCTGCATAGGCCCTGGCCAAGGGTGTGCATATTTATGGGAGGCGGTAAGGAGAAGGGGGAAGGAAATGTGCTGTTGCTTGTATTCAATTACCAGGAGCTCCTTTAGGTTAGGATCCCTTGGCCCTTACTCGCCCACAGCCAAGCAGTGACACAGGAGTAAAGAGGCTGCTTGTGGAAGGAACTTTATGCATGAGGAGCTGCAGAAAAGGCGAGTGAGGATCCCTGAACCCAGTGGAAGAGAAAAGAGGAACATAGGGAGGGTTACCTGCTCTCTCCAAGCTGTGCACACACATAAGGCAGATGATGACCATTTGAAAGATAAGAAGGTCCGGGAGGAAAGCATATCCACTCTCATAATCCTCCTCTTCCTCACTGGCCAGGCTGAGGTTGGGTGAGGAGGGCAGGTAGAAGAGGCAGAGGTTGAAGTCCTCCAGGACTGACTGGCAAAGTGAGGTCAGCTCTGAGTCCATGGAGCTACAGAGGGGCAGGAGTAACAGGGGAGGTCAGTGGTGGGGGCTGGGGAAGGAGAAGAGCAGGGAATACAAGATTCAGAGAAAGGACTATGGGATGCTGCAGGGGAGACCTGAGAGCACAGCAGGGAAGCGCAGTGCTGGATTGATCTCCACAGCAACTAAAACAGGGGAAGGGATGTGACTAGGCTTCCCATTCAGCCATTCCCTCTTCAGCATCTTCTAGGCACCTATTCTGTGCCAGAGGGAGAGCTGCTGGGAGAAGGATGGGCACAGGACTCTTGGGAGAAACAGTGAGGAATGCCAAGAAAAGACAAATTGGCTACGGATGTTCCAAATGAGGCCAGAACTTGACAGTCCACCCTTTTCAAGGCTCCTTCTGTAAAGCATCATGGCTGGGGCTCACAGGACAGTTTGGGTTCATGCCGTCTTCCACTCACCTGCTTTTGGGCTGTAGGAGGCTTTGCAGATACATAAAGTTCACTAGCAACCTTTTAATGTCTTTACATCTGAAATGAGAGGAGCCCAAAGTAAATGCTGAATGGCCCCACAGTTCCTATGGTCCTACTGCACCAACTGCAGAAAAACCCCCTCCACCTCACAGGCCCCACTCACCGCTTTTTGCCGGGAGATAGTTTCCGAGTCTCACACTTCTTCAGTTGGTGGTACATTTTGGCTGCCTTATCATACAGCCGCTTGAGGTTCCCATAGGCCCCCTCAAAGGACACTTCTGACTGGATGCTGTAGGAGAGAGGTGAGCTATTGAGTCTTGGCCGGGGGAGGATATGTTACTCTGCTGGGGCTTTAGGAAACAATGTTACTAGTAAATACAGGCTGCTCCCAGCCTCAGCTTCCATGTACATACTCAGGGTAAAAGGCTCAAGAGCTGGCTTTCCTGATCACACACACACACATAACTTCTAGATTAGTCAGAGAAAAAAAGGATGTCTTATTCTCCTTTGTATCTAGAAAGGAGAATATCAATCGCACCCTGTTACAAACTTAGTTATGACCATCCCTGAAATACACTATCCTTCATCTATTTTTTTTTTTTTTTTTTTTTTTTTTTTTGAGGCGGAGTCTCGCTCTGTCGCCCGGACTGGAGTGCAGTGGCCAGATCTCAGCTCACTGCAAGCTCCGCCTCCCGGGTTTGTGCCATTCTCCTGCCTCAGCCTCCTGAGTAGCTGGGACTACAGGCGCCCGCCACCTCGCCTGGCTCGTTTTTGTATTTTTAGTAGAGATGGGGTTTCACCGTGTTAGGCAGGATGGTCTCGATCTCCTGACCTCGTGATCCGCCCATCTCGGCCTCCCAAAGTGCTGGGATTACAGGCTTGAGCCACCGCGCCCGGCCTCCTTCATCTATTTTTAAGCATAGAATACTTTATAATGGATAGCATTTAACAAGCATTTACTATCTGCAAGGATATTTACATGTACTATTTCAGTTAATCCTCCCAACATGCAAACACAAACATGTACTGAGCACCCACTGTGTCAGGCAATGTACTCTAATATTGTCCACATTCACAAATGAGGACAAGGAGCCTGTGAGAGAACAAGCACACTGACCAAGGTCACACAGTTAGTACGTGGTAGAGGAAAGTCCCCAATCCAATCGTCTTTCTATTTTTTGAAACTGAGTCTCACTCTATCACCCAGGCTGGAGTGCAGTGGCACGATCTCGGCTTACTACAACCTCTGCCTCCCGGGTTCAAGCAATTCTTGTGCCTGAGTCTCCCAAGTAGCTGGGATTACAGGTGCCTGCCACCACGCCTGGCTCATTTTTGTATTTTCAGTAGAGATGGAGTTTCACCATGTTGGCCAGGCTGGTCTCAAACTCCTGACCTCAGGTGATTCACCTGCCTCAACCTCCCAAAGTGCTGGGATTATAGGCATAAGCCACCGAGCCCAGCCCCACCTAATTTTTTAACTTTTCTTTTGTAGAGATGGGGTCTCACTATGTTGACCAGGCTTGGCCTTAAACTCCAGGACTCAAGTGACCCTCAACCTCCAAAAGTCCTGGGATTACGAGTGTGAGACACTATACCCAGCCCTCAACCCAGTCTTACTTAAAAAACACACACACACACACACACAGCCAGGCACAGTGGCTCACGCCTGTAATCCCAGCACTTTGGGAGGCCGAGACAGGTGGATCATGAAGTCAGGAGGTCAAGACCATCGTAGCTAACACGGTGAGACCCCGTCTCTACTAAAAATACAAAAAATTACCCAGGCGTGTTGGTGGGTACCTGTAGTCCCTGCTACTTGGGAGGCTAAGGCAGGAGAATGACATGAACCCAGGAGGTGGAGCTTGCAGTGAGCTGAGATCGCAATACTGCACTCCAGCCTGGGCGACAGTGCAAGACTCGGTCTCAAAAAAAAAAAAAATTAGCCGGGCATGGTGGCATGCACCTGTAATCCCAACTACTCAGAAGCCTGAGGCAGGAGAATCACCTGAACCCAGGAGGTGGAGACTGCAGTGAGCTGAGATTGCACCATTGCACACCAGCCTAGGTGACAGGGCAAGACTGTCTCAAAAAAAAAAAAAAGAAAAAAAAAAAACCCCAATGACCTTAACACTCATGACATTTTGTGTCTTGTTTCCTAAAAACATGTTTTTAATTATAAAAAGTGAGGTATAGGCCGGACGCGGTGGCTCAAGCCTGTAATCCCAGCACTTTGGGAGGCCGAGATGGGCGGATCACGAGGTCAGGAGATCGAGACCATCCTGGCTAACACGGTGAAACCCTGTCTCTACTAAAAAATATGAAAAACTAGCCGGGCGAGGTGGCGGGCGCCTGTAGTCCCAGCTACTCGGGAGGCTGAGGCAGGAGAATGGCGTAAACCCGGGGGGTGGAGCTTGCAGTGAGCTGAGATCTGGCCACTGCACCCCATCCTGGGCGACATTGCAAGACTCCGTCTCAAAAAAAAAAAAAAAAAAAAAAAAAAAAAGTGAGGTATAAAATAGAAGAAACCAATATCTGTGGTGAATTAAAGATAGCCACAAATTATCTGACACTCCTTCCACTGAGAAGTGTGGTCTATATCTCCTCCCCTTAAATCTTGCAGGGGGCTGCGGGAGGAAGGACTATGACCAAGAGAATATTACTGAAGTAACAGCTTCCAAGTCTCTTAAGTCATTGTTCACTGTTGGAGCCTTGAGCCACTACATAAAAAGTTCTTCTACCCTGTGGAAGATACCACATATGGTCCTAAGACCACACAGAGAAGGAGAGGAGCCAAATGAGTCAACTCTCCAGACATATTAGACCTTCCGATCAGCTGAATACCAATGACTAACCCTAAACAATGCCACTGGGAGAAGGCAGATTGCCCAACTAAGCCCTGCCCAAACGTCTAACCCATAAACCATGAGAGAGAATTGTTTTAGCAGAGTCAGGTATGCCCTTAGTGGGCACCTCCCAAACTTGGATATGCCTGGCTCTCTTTTGGAACTGACCCACCCTAAATCATGCTTAAGAGTGTGAGGAGGGACCCAGGATAAGTAAGGGGAATCATTCTCTGGAAGCATTTAAGAAATGGGAAATGGGAAAAACAGGCCGGGCGCAGTGGCTCACGCCTGTAATCCCAGCACTTTGGGAGGCCGAGGCAGGCGGATCACGAGGTCAGGAGATCCTGACCTAGCGAACACGGTGAAACCCCGTCTACCAAAAATACAAAAAAATTAGCCGGGCGTGGTGGCGGGTGCCTGTAGTCCCAGCTTCTAGGGAGGCTGAGGCAGGAAAATGGCATTAACCCGGGAGGCGGTGGAGCTTGCAGTGAGTGGAGATCGCGCCACTGCACTCCAGCTTGGGCGACAGAGCGAGTCTCTGTCTCAAAAAAAAAAAAAAAAAAGAAAGAAAGAATGGGAAAAATATAGCCAGGCGCAGTGGCTCACACCTGTAATCCCAACACTTTGGGAGGCCAAGGAGGGCGGCTCACCTGAGGTCGGGAGTTCGAGACCAGCCTGACCAACATGCAGAAACCCTGTCTCTACTAAAAATACAAAATTAGCCAGCTGTGGTGGCGCATGCCTGTAATTCTAGCTACTCGGGAGGCTGGGGCAGGAGAATCACTTGAACCCAGGAGGCAGAGGTTGCAGTGAGCTGAGATCATGCCACTGCACTCCAGTCTGGGCAACAAGGTTGAAACCCCATCTCAAAAAAAAAAAAAAAAAAGAAATGGGAAAGATACACCAGGTTATAAACCTAGTAATGATACTTAAGAATGAATGAATGTAGTGGTGCAGGTATAGAAAGCCAGTCTGCACTTATCTAGACAAGGAGAGGGACCCCCAACAACCTAAATTGAACACACGGACTGGGTCACCTTGGCCAGGTGAACCAGAAACCGTGGCACATGGAATTATGAGGTACAATTCGTGTGTTACTATTTTGTACTTTATTATCTGATTACTTTACTATTTGGAGTGGATATACTTTAGTACTTGACCACTTAAGCTATGAAGACCACCCTACTCCTTTTGCTTGAAGCCCAGGCTTATTACATAAGTTCTTCTGAGAATGAGCAATTTATTTCTCAGTATAACTTAAAAGCATTCCAGGTAAAGTATCCTGGTTTACCTCTCAGTCTCATGTGCTCTTGGTTACGGCAACTTGTACAGTGACTCAATACCCTAAGCTTAATCAATTTTGGGTGCCCTGAAAATTTTTTTTTTTTTTTTGAGATGGAGTCTTGCTCTGTTGCCCAGGCTGGAGTGCAGTGGCATGATCTTGGCTCACTGCAACCTCTTTCTCCTGGGTTCAAGTGATTCTCCTGCCTCAGCCTCCCAAGTAGCTAGGATTAGAGGCACTCACCACCACAGCCAGCTAATTTTTGTATTTTTAGTAGAGATGGGGTTTTGCCATGTTGGCCAGGCTGGTCTCAAACTCCTAACCTCAGGTGATCCGCCGGCCTCGGCCTCCCATAGTGCTAGGATTACAGGTGTGAGCTACCAGGCCCTGCCAAAAATGTTTTTTATTCTAACAGCTAAGAGTCAGACCCAGGGAAGCAGTGACCCACCCTGCCGGTCCCTCCACGTATATTACCACATTAACACACTCTAGAATTCTCATGATCTTGTCAGAAGCCACTTTGGTACCATTTTACCAACTGTATTAAATTTATTTCCTTCTTCAAGAAAACAGCAATCTTGTATTTTGCATAAGATAGTAAATAACTATTTTAGCTGCCCAAGTGCCTACAGCTCCAGCGGTTATGTGAAAAGCAGCAGGGCTGTGTCAGAGTCCCCCTGGATGGAGGGACCCTTCAATCTTAGGATTCCCCTATCTCAGCCACAAGCTAGAGAATGGAGGAAGGGAAGAAGGAAAACAAAGCTGGAATAATATGCACACACAAAAACAGGGCTGGAAAAAGAGCTGGCAAATACTCACCACCGCAGGTAACAATACATGGCTTCCACATTATAGTACTTGCTGCCTGCCAGGGTGCCCAGCTGATTGAAGGGCATTCCTAGGGAGAAAGAGAATTCATGCAGTCTAAGGCCACAATACTCATTCAAAGCTGCCAGGCCCAACCAATGCTAAGCATCAGAGAACTTGTGGTGAGAACAGCTGGGTCTGCAGGCAACACTGGTGTCTCAGGTGATTAGCAGCTTAATCTTGTTTCTCTAGGGGATTACTGACATCTTCTTTTATCCATCAGCCAGGCATTACCTGAATTGATGAAGTACCAATCTCTGGCTTCCACTATGGCTCCTCCAAGGTTGATGGAACTCCATGGAGCCTTCTCCTCTATCTCAGCTCTGAGTGCTTGTTCCTACATGCAAATCCCCATCTCTCTCTATAACAGAGTCTTACGCTTTACTTCACTGTGCTCCTCTTTCCACAAGAGACCTCGGGGAGAGGAAAGTCATCTTCTCTTTTCCTTCTACTCTGCCTCACTCCTTCTTAGTTCAAGACTTTCCCATTTATCTTCCCCTTCCACCATTTTCCGAGTGTGTTACAAGAGGGAAAAGGTATAAACAAGGTGAAGTACGAGAGAGCTGAGAACGAAGAGGAGCTGGGGAAAATGAGTATGAACTGCCTGCCATCTCAACAATGTCTTCCCTAGGAAAATCCTACTGGATTGGGAGGCCTAAGTTGGGGACAACTTACCAATCTGAGGAGCTACTGACAGGGCTTGGTAGTAAAATCTCTCGGCTAGAAGCTCAGTATCTACGCCAGCTAATTCATTCTGATACCGTGCTGCACAAGAGAGAAAAGGAAGGGAAACTCAATGATTTTGTTTCAGAAAACCCTGCCCCACATCTGGGAGTCCACTCTGAGAGCTGTAACAAGAGCCTGGAAGGAAGGTACCTGAGCTAGGAGGCAGGCTGCTGGGGTCTCTGGCACAGTCCTAAATCTGCATGACTATGGGCAAATTGTTCAACTCTCTTCCTTGCTGGTAGGTTCAAAATGTAAAGAATATTTAGTGTTTGTGAAGTAAATAAGCTCTTTTTTTGTTGTTTTGTTTTTTCTTTTAGAGATGGGGTCTTGCTGTCACCCAGGCTGGTCTCCAACTCCTGGGTTCAAATGATTCTCCTGCCTCAGCCTCCCAAGTAGCTGGGACTACAGATGCGTGCCACCATGCCCAGCCTGAACAGGCTCTTCTTGATAATCTCTTCCCAATGAATGGGAGCTGCAGCACACATAAATGCTTGCAAAGACCTCTGATATTTAGTTCCGAAATGCAAATGCTCAATTCCACAGGGAAGACACTACTAATGATACTCTGGTCCACCAAATATGAAACAGCTGACTCTCTGCACACATTGCTCATGAGGGGTCCAGGAGTGGGCTGGAGGCAGGGATAGGAGACCCAGGTCAGTAAGAGATAATGCACCCAACAGCCACACACTAGCAGCCTAATGAGAAACCACTGTCTATCAGGACGAGAGGCCCCAGGGGCCATAAAGCAAAAGAGTACTTTTCCATCCTTAGAAACATCTGTTAGGAAGGTAAGTCCTCCTTGCTGTCTAATTTCAATTCCTGTGCTGAAGTTGCTACTTATCTAGGAGTCCATAAAGATAAAAGAAAAAAAAAAAAAGAAACACTCAAAGAAGAAAAATATCAAATTAAAATCTTGCCAACCCACTACTGAAAGAGAATTATTATCTTCATTTGCTCAAAGCTCAAAGACATTTCCCTTTTTCCTGTATTCACTAATCCTCTCTGCCTCATGGAAGGGCAGTGAAAAGAAGGGATCACTGAAACAGATGGGAGGGAAAAAAAGTTCTCAGAGGCCAAACTATCCCTCCTGCTCTCCAATCATGTAATGGGTGTTACCAGCAACTGAATCAGCCTGGGCCTGTCCTGTAACCCAAAACTGAGAAAATGAAAGGTGCAAATTCTTACACAAATCCCCCAGGTACACTAGACATCGGTGACATGCCATCTGTGCCCAATCCATCTCCTTCCCTGAGGCAGACACTGGCTTCTTGCATCCTATGAGACAAAGAGAAAGAGATTTATGAGCCCATTCTTCTGCCTCCCCGCACCTATGGGGAAATACCTCTCCAAGATGTAAAGACTAAGAATCCAGGGCCTGTCTTGGAACTTGTCTTCCAGGGCAGAGAGACACTCATCCAGGACACAGGGAGAGACACAGAGGATCACAGGTGGCCACACACAGGGACTCAGAGACTTATAGGCAGATTCATTCATAGGAAAGGAAGGAACTGGAGGAGGAGGGCTAGGGCCCTCAACCTAGAATGGCACCTTGCAGGAAGGTCATCACAGGAAGGCTTCCAGAAAGGATGAGCTTCAAGTATGAAGAGGGTCATGAGTGTCTTGGGTAGAAGTTACACACATAAAGGTAAAAGGTTTTAGGTAAATATGGGAAACTAACTTGCCCAAGAATGAAATGTGAATGACGCCAATTAAAAAAAAAAAAAAAAGACGACGACAAAATTTAAGAAAGAAAAAAAAGAAAGAAATGTGAATGAGGCCAAGGCAGATGCTCCTAGTGGAGATTCACAGAGAAGGCAGCCTATTGGAGAGTGTGCCCACGAAAGAGAAAAGTGGGCCTGCCCTGCCTGAGGCTGCTGATGGCCAAAGCTAAATATGCCTGAGCACTCACCTACCTCTCCCTTCCAATAAACTGCCTGGTAACTTCAGAGAGCTTAAGATCTTTGGGAGGCAGTTTTCTCATGTGCCAGAAACTTTTCTAAGCATTCTACAGTATTGACTTAATCCTCACAGCAACTCTATGAGGTTACTCTTATTACTCCCATTTTACAGTTGAGGAAATCAGTCACACAGCTGCTAAGCAGAAGAGCTAGGATACAAAAGGCTCCAGAGACTGTCGTCTTATCCATTCCACCTTACTGCCTCTCTCGAGTGTGTTGCTTCCATTTGGAACAGCCATTCCTAATGTTTTCTATAGATAATTCTCAGCTGGCTGAATGGAGAAAACATCAGTGAAGACAAAAACTAAAGTGGTTTGGGGAAGTAACTTTTTGAAGTGATTTTTTTTTTTTTTTTTTTTTTTTGAGACGGAGTCTTGCTCTGTCGCCCGGGCTGGAGTGCAGTGGCCGGATCTCAGCTCACTGCAAGCTCCGCCTCCCGGGTTCACGCCATTCTCCTGCCTCAGCCTCCGGAGTAGCTGGGACTACAGGCGCCTGCCATCTCGCCCGGCTAGTTTTTTGTATTTTTAGTAGAGACGGGGTTTCACCGGGTTAGCCAGGATGGTCTCGATCTCCTGACCTCGTGATCCGCCCATCTCAGCCTCCCAAAGTGCTGGGATTACAGTCTTGAGCCACCGCGCCCGGCCTAGTGATATTTTTTTTTTAAAGCTGTGGACCCCTCTATCTGGTAACCTATGAACATGGTCCCAGAATAATCTTGTCTTTGTTTTTAGATAATGTGGTGGCCTTTTTTTTTTTGGACAGAAGGTCTTGCTGAATTGCCCCCGGCTGGAGTACCAGTGATGTAATCATGGCTCACAGCACCCTCGAACTCCTGGGCTTCAGTGATCCTCCTGCCTCAGCTTTCCAAGTAGCTAGGACAACATGCATGCACCACCATGCCCAGTTAAATTATTATTATTATTTTTAGAGATTATGTAGGATCTCACTATGTTGCCCAGGCTGGTCCTGAATTCCTGGCCTTAAGCAATCCTCCTGCCTTGGCCTCCCAAAGTGCTGGGATTACAGGCATGAGCCACCACCCCTGGCCTAGAGGTTTTTTTTGTTTGTTTTTTGTTTTTTTGAGACAGAGTCTCACTCTGTCACCCTGGCTGGAGTGCAGTGGTGTGATCTTGGCTCACTGCAACCTCCACCTAACGGGTTCAGACGATGCTCCTGCCGCAGCCTTCTGAGTAGCTGGGATTACAGGTGCACACCACCATGCCCAGTTAATTTTTATATTTTTAATAGAGCTGGAGTTTCACCACATTGACTAGGCTGGTCTCGAACTCCTGATCTCAGGTGATCACTTGCCTCGGCCTCTCAAAGTGCTGGGATTCTAGGCATGAGCCACCGTGCCTGGCCTAGATGTTTTTAAATGCATAAAACACAGGTGCTCTGCTTCTGATCACAGAATTCTTCCACGTGGTGACAAGGACACAACCTCCATCTCTGACCCAGAACGTCTGTCTTGGTAATAGAGGGGACAGAGAGAGCAGAGAGAGCTGGGGGAAGGAGCTCTAAAGGATGGCTGAACTGAAGAGAAAATTTACCAACTAGAAAAGGAGTGAAAATTATAGCTGCCAGTACCTCAGCTGGTAGAAAAGGAACTTGCACTATCTTGAAAGATTGCCCACAATTTTCCCAACATATCTAAAGATTTCAATACTTTTTTTTTCTTTTTTTTTTTGAGACAGAGTCTTGCTCTGTCACCCAGGCTGGAGTGCAGTGGCTGGATCTCAGCTCACTGCAAGCTCCGCCTCCTGGGTTCACGCCATTCTCCTGCCTCAGCCTCCCGAGTAGCTGGGACTACAGGCACCTGCCACTACGCCTGGCTAATTTTTTGTATTTTTTAGTAGAGACGGGGTTTCACCGGGTTAGCCAGGATGGTCTCGATCTCCTGACCTCGTGATCCGCCCATCTCAGCCTCCCAAAGTGCTGGGATTACAGTCTTGAGCCACCGCGCCCGGCCTAGTGATATTTTTTTTTTAAAGCTGTGGACCCCTCTATCTGGTAACCTATGAACATGGTCCCAGAATAATCTTGTCTTTGTTTTTAGATAATGTGGTGGCCTTTTTTTTTTTGGACAGAAGGTCTTGCTGAATTGCCCCCGGCTGGAGTACCAGTGATGTAATCATGGCTCACAGCACCCTCGAACTCCTGGGCTTCAGTGATCCTCCTGCCTCAGCTTTCCAAGTAGCTAGGACAACATGCATGCACCACCATGCCCAGTTAAATTATTATTATTATTTTTAGAGATTATGTAGGATCTCACTATGTTGCCCAGGCTGGTCCTGAATTCCTGGCCTTAAGCAATCCTCCTGCCTTGGCCTCCCAAAGTGCTGGGATTACAGGCATGAGCCACCACCCCTGGCCTAGAGGTTTTTTTTGTTTGTTTTTTGTTTTTTTGAGACAGAGTCTCACTCTGTCACCCTGGCTGGAGTGCAGTGGTGTGATCTTGGCTCACTGCAACCTCCACCTAACGGGTTCAGACGATGCTCCTGCCGCAGCCTTCTGAGTAGCTGGGATTACAGGTGCACACCACCATGCCCAGTTAATTTTTATATTTTTAATAGAGCTGGAGTTTCACCACATTGACTAGGCTGGTCTCGAACTCCTGATCTCAGGTGATCACTTGCCTCGGCCTCTCAAAGTGCTGGGATTCTAGGCATGAGCCACCGTGCCTGGCCTAGATGTTTTTAAATGCATAAAACACAGGTGCTCTGCTTCTGATCACAGAATTCTTCCACGTGGTGACAAGGACACAACCTCCATCTCTGACCCAGAACGTCTGTCTTGGTAATAGAGGGGACAGAGAGAGCAGAGAGAGCTGGGGGAAGGAGCTCTAAAGGATGGCTGAACTGAAGAGAAAATTTACCAACTAGAAAAGGAGTGAAAATTATAGCTGCCAGTACCTCAGCTGGTAGAAAAGGAACTTGCACTATCTTGAAAGATTGCCCACAATTTTCCCAACATATCTAAAGATTTCAATACTTTTTTTTTCTTTTTTTTTTTGAGACAGAGTCTTGCTCTGTCACCCAGGCTGGAGTGCAGTGGCTGGATCTCAGCTCACTGCAAGCTCCGCCTCCTGGGTTCACGCCATTCTCCTGCCTCAGCCTCCCGAGTAGCTGGGACTACAGGCACCTGCCACTACGCCTGGCTAATTTTTTGTATTTTTTAGTAGAGACGGGGTTTCACTGTGTTCGCCAGGATGGTCTCGATCTCCTGACCTCGTGAGCCGCCCGTCTCGGCCTCCCAAAGTGCTGGGATTACAGGCTTGAGCCACCGCGCCTGGCAAGATTTCAATACTTTCATCAAACATTGGGAAATAATCTCTAAAGTCAAAAGAAACGGTGCTGGCCAAATTCAACTGGGAGAAGAGAAGAAATGTTATTAACACCACCTTCCAGTGCCAGACCTACTCTAGGTCTTTCCGTCCCTCCCTCTGCCTCAGTCCACAATCCCAGGCCTCTCTTTCCTTAAGATCTTTACACTAACTCGTATGATTTTCTGGATAAAACCAAACTTCATAAACCATCTGTATGTAGTTCTGCTAGAACTCTCTCTGCCTGGCTGGGTCACAAGCTACATGAACCCTGAGGGATAAGGCCAGAGGTAGAAGCATGAGAACCTGCTCAAGTCCAACTTTCAGGTTCCACTGACCTATGAGGGGGTCAGTGACATGGGTCCAGTCAATGCAGCACTGCAGTTCCAGCTGGTAGTGGGACTGGATATAGAGAAGGAGATGCTGGTAGAAGCCAATACCAGCAACCAGGTGCGTCCTGTAGGCACATTCCAAAGTGCTCCGGCTGTGGATGTGCTACAGATTGTGAAAGGGAAGGGGCTGGTTAAGCAATAAACTCAGAGTTGCACTCACCCTCCCTTACCCTGTTCATCTCACTTGGCTCTGGAACCTCATCTGCATCTACTCTCATCCACAAGTTACTCTCACACTCTTAGCTCTAACTCTCTGGTCTTCCCATCTGGGACCAGGCTCCCCTCCTTCTTCAACCCTAATTATATCTGACTCTCTCCCTCCTTCCTTTCTGCCATCTTTTTTTTTTTTTTTCTGAGATGGAGTTTCGTTCTTGTTGCCCAGGCTGGAGTACAATGGCACAATCTTGGCTCACTGCAACCTCTGCCTCCTGGATTCAAGTGATTCTCCTGCCTCAGCCTCCCAAGTAGCTGGGATTACAGGCATGCACCACCAAGCCCGGCTAATTTTATATTTTTAGTACAGACGGGGTTTCTCCATGTTGGTCAGGCTGGTCTCGAATTCCCAACTTCAGAAGATCCGCCCACCTCAGCCTCCCAAAGTGCTGGGATTACAGGCATGAGCCGCCACGCCCAGCCTCTTTCTCCCATCTTTTCTTGGCTCCCCTACCTCCAACCATGTTCTGGGCCCACTTTCCTAGCTGTCTCTTCTTTCCTTGGCTTTCCCTCTTTAGACAAGGACCTCCCCTTACCTTTTTGTTAGTCTTGATAAGCTGGATAACTTCATAGTATACCTTTCTCCACAGCAGCTCCTCAGCTTTTCTCCCATAGTCCACTGGGTGCAGGAACATAAGCTTGACGCAGAGCTCACGCAGCCTGGAAGGGTGTAGGGGAGCATGAGAGAGACAGCCCATCCCTTGGAGCGGGGACACAAGAACTAAGGGCAAGGAGTCATGTGCCAACACCCCCACCAACAAATCTCTGTGCTTCCCAAGAGACATGGAGGGTCAGTATGACCCAGCACAATAGCAGCAGCCTAGGAAGGCAGTGGGAGTCCCAGAAGACAGAAGCACGAAGCACTAAACATTTCTAATAAGCCTCATTTTTTCCCTTTGCATACTTTGCTCCCTTTTTCTCTGCCTTTTTATCCCCTCTTTTTTTCCCTTCATTATGCAGTATGGTCAACTACCTTGACTCAAATTTTTTGTTTTTTGGTTTTTTTTTGAGACAAGGTCTCACTCACTCTGTGGCAGTGGCGGGATCATAGTTCACTGTAAATTTGAACCTCTGGGCTCAAATGATCCTCCCACCTCAGCCTAACTACAGGTGCGCAGGATTACAGGTGTGCGGCACCATACTCAGCTAATTTTTTTTTTTTTTTGAGACGGAGTCTTGCTCTGTCTCCCAGGCTGGAGTGCAGTGGCGCAATCTCGGCTCACTGCAAGCTCCGCCTCCTGGGTTCACGCCATTCTCCTGCCTCGCCTCCCCAGTAGCTGGGACTACAGACGCCCGCCACCACGCCCGGCTAATTTTTTGTATTTTTAGTAGAGACGGGGTTTCACCGTGTTAGCCAGGATGGTCTCGATCTCCTGACCTCGTGATCTGCCCGCCTCGGCCTCCCAAAGTGCTGGGATTACAAGCATGAGGCACCGCGCCCAGCCACTCAGCTAATTTTTAAATTTTTTTGTGGAGACAGGGTCTTGTTTTTTTTTTTTGTGAGACGGAGTTCACACCATTCTCCTGCCTCAGCCTCCCGAGTACCTGGGACTACAGGTGCCCACCACCACACCCGGCTAATTTTTTTTTTGTATTTTAGTAGAGACAGGGTTTCACCATGTTAACCAGGATGGTCTTGACCTCCTGACCTCGTGATCCACCCATCTCGGCCTCCCAAAGTGCTGGGATTACAGGTGTGAGCCACCGCGCCCGGCCAACAGGGTCTTGTTATATTGCCAGGTCTGGTCTCAAACTCCTGGGCTCAAGTGATCCTCCTGCCTTGGTCTCCCAAGGTGCTGGGGTTATAAATGTGAGCCACTGTGCCCGGCCTCGAATGCCATTCTTTTTATTTTACTCTACTTTTTAGATGTAGAGACTGTGCTACTTTAGGGCACCAGTCTATTAGATGTAAAACCTGCAGATGGAGTGAGGGATCCTATCTCCTCTCTTAGGAAGGCCAGAGATTACAGAGACCATAAAGGAACCATGAGGTAAGGAGGCAAAACAGAGCATTTGCTTATATATCTGAGAAGGTTTCTGGTAGAGATAGGCAGGGAAACAGTAAGGATCTGTGGTTTAGAGTCTCTAGCTTACTTGTTCCTCAGGCTAATGTTTTCTGGTTTGAATACTTCTTGATAAGCAGTTTTGTTGCAAAGGATGAGGTCAAGTCGATGCACAGCCTCCACCACAGCCCTGCAGGGAAATACAGGCAAATATCCCCTGAGCCATATGCATGGTCCATGTAGGATGACGCTGGGACACTGATTCTAGAGGAGACGCTACAGAGTCAGCGGCGAGGAAAAAAGGAGAAGGCTGCAGGCTGAGCTCTGTACAAAACAAGATGAACACAGTCTCCATCTTGTTACAGTAACCCCTGCCCCTCCCCACCCCCAGCCCACCAGGGGACATTTGGCAATGGTGGAAACATTTAGAGTCATCACAACTGGGGGAAAAGAGGGTTGCCATTGGCATTTAGAGGGTGCTGTTAAATCTCCTGTAATGCACAGGACAGCCCACCACAATAAAGCATTACCCTACCCAAAATGTCAACAGTGTCAAACTAGAGAAACTGATACGGTAAGGCAGACTCTCCCAATGGAAAGAGCACAGGCTGTGATGCCAGGCAGAAAATCTAGGGTTTGAACCCTGGTTGTGTCTTACTCTGTGCCTTTGGGCAAATTACCTACCCTTTTAAAACCTTAGTTACCACATCAATAAAAACGAAGATAATAATAGCTACTTCAGAGAACTGTTTTGAGGATTAAATGAAATAATAATTTTTATATAGCTCTGGTATATGGTAAACATTCAATAATGGTAGAATGAATAAATTATTATATAAGGCCTTACTATCCCTGACATAAAGGAAAGGCATTTCTAGTATAAAATTCTACTATGGAATTGTAGGGTATGATGGGCAAGTAGAGGGAGCTCCTAGACTACTTAGCCATAAGTAGGATTCGGGTAAGCCTGGATTCTGCTGAAGGAATTATTTGTTGAACACAGTGGTTATGAGTGTAGGCATGAGTGAGCTGAGATCCGGCCACTGCACTCCAGCCTGGGCGACAGAGCGAGACTCCGTCTCAAAAAAAAAAAAAAAAAAAGTGTAGGAAAGAAACCAGACCGCCTGGATTCAAATATTAGCTCTACTTCTTACCAGCTATGTGGTCTTGGGCAAAATACCTAACTTTCTTATGGTTGGGTTCCTTCACCCAACCATAAAATGGAAATATTATTACCTATTTTGTAAGGATTAAATTAGCTAATACACAGAGCACCCATAATAGTGCCTGGTATATATAGTAATCACTCCAAGTGTTAGTCTCCATCCTTCTTGTTCTAAGGCTGAGGGGGAGACTCCAGGCACTATGAGGTAAGTCTGTCATCACAGCAAAGAAAAAGTCACAGAAACTCTACAATGGATGGCCAAGAAGTCCCAGAGGTAGGTCTCATATCTGGAAGGGTAAAACCCAGAAGACATCAGGCAGGAGCTATAAGAACATGTGAATCAGGCACAACTGTGGACAAAAAAGCAACAAAAACAGAGTGAAGATTTCCAAACAAACCAAGAGGTGCTCCTAGGCCGGGGAAAGTGGGCCACAACAGTTGGCACCCTGTGGTGGTGGTGGCTCAGGAGGCACACTACTAAGCTGCCCTGCACAGGGTGAAGTGACCGCCAGCACCCAGCAGAGCAGGTGGGATGGTAATCGATACCTTCTCACAAACAATCATGTTTCTTCAAACTGGACAGCCTAGAGATGGATGCCAAGCCCTTTTGGCCAACCTGGCCCTTGATGCCAGGGGCAGCACCAGTGATTTACTTTATACCAGCTCAGTTCCTAGGGCAAGGCTTTTATCTTTGGTGCCATGGAAAGAGCTAATGGGAGTGTATATTTTTATAGAAAAGCTCCATAACTCACTCTATATCCTTAATCCAAAAGAAGGTAAATCACCACCACTCTGGGAAGTTCTAATTGCAGATGCTTAAATATGAGAGGGCTCACCATTTTTTTCTCATTTTCCATCAGATCATAAGCTCCTCCACTAAACTATAATCTCTCTTAGGACAAAAACTACAAAATCTAGTCGTGTGTTTCATTCACTCTCGGGCCTAGCAAAAACAAAAATGTTTTTAAAAACAAACAACAAATGAATTGGCCTATGGTGCTTCCAGGCTCCTTTCTCCTGCTGCCCTTTCTTCTGACTTAAAATATTTCAGAATTTCATATCCGTAAACAGCTACGTGTGGGAGTTCCCCAAATTTCTGATGCTCAGAGTGACAAGTCCAGTCTAGCAACACATTTATCTTGAGCAGAGAAATCAGACTTTCCTCCTAGTTCCTTCCACGTATCACCCAGCTATAATAAATCATAAAAACAGTGATTGGCTGCCTCAAATTTCTACCCTGCTCAAAGTCAACAACACAATTACACCCATGTGCACATAGGTAAGCCACACAAGCAAACACATCAGCTTAGGTTAGTCCTGTGAATGTAGTGGTTTAAGAAAGAACTACATTTAACAACAACTGGAAGGATGACCAGAGCCATCCCCAAAAGCTGGAGACAAGGAATACTGCAGACACTGCCCACGCGCTGTCTGACTAGCAGCACTGACACTCAACAGCATGATGAGGCACACGTGCCGCCCCTAGCCAACTCCTCACCCGCCTGGGGACTGCTTGGGGCAGCTCATAGTGGGAGCCCTGGGGCCGCTAGATTGAATCACTTTTCTATTTTTGGAGCAGCCTATAGTCCCCTCTGCCTCTGGCTTACAAAGCAGGAGAAGGCAGGATGCCTACTCAAAGAGGAAAAGACAACATGCTCTTGACTCTTTCACTGCCAAAATGGGGCCAAGGCTCTGAGGGTCGTCTTCTCATGCAAGCATCCGTGTTCTATAAAGCTCGAGCTAAATGAAAACCCCAAACTCTACTCTGTAGTAGAAAGCACAAAACTCAGTTTCCACGCTTCGTCCTATTTTGACCCAGTTATGGAGCCCATGTTCTAGCTGACCTACACAACAAATCCTCCACCATCGATGGGAAGAGCTCATTCGGGCCTGTTCCTAACAGAGGGCTGAAGGGCTGAAGATGTGACTTGTGGAGCGTGGGTGGCATTATGGAAATCAGAAACCAGGAACGGAAGTTGCCTGGCAAGAGACTACAGTCATGAGGCTGGGAGGAAGGCAGGACTCAGGAGTCCCCAGGTGCCCGAATTGCCTCCCAGATCCCAAGAACCCTCTGGACACAAAGTCGTTCGTGGCCCTTCCAGGCCAAGACTTTCTCATTCAGACTCCTCAAAATTAGAGCTGTATGGGACTTTAGAGCGCATCCAATTCAAATCTTTATTTTTAAGGATAAAGAAACTGAGGCCCAAGGTCACATCGTGAGAAAGTGGCAAAAGATGGACCTGAGCCTAGCTCTACGGACTTCAGTCCAAGACTCTTCCTTGTAAATCCCACAGGATTCCAAGCACCGTTCCCTTCCGGGTTTTTCTACACCTGTGACCCCACCTTCACCTACCCAACCCTTCCAGCCTTCAATTCCCACCCTATTACCCGAACTCCACAAAGCTTAGTGCCCGCCCCAAGCAAGCTCACTGCAGAGGGGATTCCTCCACGTGCTTCCCTCCAAACCTCCCACCCACCCAATTCCCCTTTCAGTTCCATCTCGAGTTACTACGGGACCCCGCCCCGCCTCCAAAATTGCACCCTCCTTCCTTGCCCGCACCTTACCCCGACACACGGGCCCCGCCCGCCCGGGAGGCCCCGCCCCGCCCCTCGCCGTCTCCCCACTTCCCTCGGCGGCTGCTCTCACGCCCTGGCCCCTCTCACCGGTAAAGGCGCTTAGTGTGGAGGACTTTTGCTTCGGGCTCGCTGCTCTCCCCTGTGGGGGGGCCTTGGCTCATGGTGCCCGGGTCCGGGGGCAGCTCCCGGTCACAGGCCCCCGCCACCCACCACTACCACCACTACTGCCGTCTCCGGCCGTAGCCGCAGCCTCCGCCGCCGCCGGCCCTGCTCGGCCGCCATCGCTGTGAGGCGGCTGCCCGCGACAGCTCCTCCTCCGCCTGGCAAATCTCGCGATGGCAGCCGCACAGTTGCGGACCAGTGGCCTGCTGCTACCAAATCTCGCGAAACTCGTTTTCCCTCCCGGGAAGTTGCCAGAACTAACTCTGGGCAGCATGGCCTCTTTCCGGCTTCTCCAAACCCTTGCGAAAAACTTTATTGGCAAAACTATCAGAGAACGGACAGTGTACCCACTGAGGCGGCCAAAGCTTAACTGGATCAGGGCAGGTGAGCTTACAGCTAGGAGGGTGACTGCCTTGTCCTACAGTGGTCATTTGGTCCATCCTTCTGCCCCTTTCCCGCCTCCCCGTTTGAACCAAGCCTCTTTCAAATTACTGGTTAGAGTGACTCCAGCTTTCCCTTTTCCCCCATAATTTAAACAAACAAAAAGTGCATGTGCAAGTTTCCTTGGAAAAGGCCGAGCATCACATAGGAGTAAAGCCTTGGAAGAAATGACTTGTACAAGCGTCTCGGCCCTTCAGCTCCCCTCCCAAAGATTTCCAGCTTGCATATCTATCTCTTACCACCCAGTAACATTTATTGAACTGCTGTCTTCCAGCCACAGTGCAGGATTCTAGACACACAGAGGTGAGCAAGCTAGACACTATCCCTGCCCTCACAAAGCTCAAGTGACTTTAGGGATAAGGACTCATAGGAATGAGAAGCTAGTCCCTCACGTTTCTATCTCCTGATCCTCACATTGGATATCAGGGCAGGTGGGCTCACAGCTAGGAGCATGACTGCTTTTTCTTGTTTTAGCTTAAACCTAAGTTTAAAAGCAAGGGTTTTTTTTTTTTTTTTTTGGCCTGTGTACGAATTGTAATGAGAACATAAATTGCCCTTATACCGCTATGCTCCTGGCTTCAGCCACCCATCTTCTTTCTGTTCCTGAAACAGCCTAAGTCTTTCCCATCCATTGGTCTTTCACTTGCTGTTCCTCTGCCTATAACACTCATACTCCTGATTTCCCATCAGGTTTCAGCTCAGATATTACCTTACCAAAGAGGTCTTTCCTATAAAAATTGTCTAATTGATTTAGTTGCTAGGCTTCTTCATTACCTGTTACCCCAATAGAACATAAGCTTCTCAAGGGCAGAGACCTTGACTGTCATCTTGTTCTCCTCTGTGTCTGCCTAGAATAGTTCCTAGCTAATAATTGGTGACCAGTAAATATTTACTGAATGAATAAGTGTACAAATTCCATCTCTGGGTATCCCAGCCTACTCCGAGCACCCTTTGGTGCACAAATCCACTTTTCTCCCTCTGCTTTCCTGAGCTGGGAGCTCCTACACATTCCAGTTGCCTAGAATGTGAACCTACCTCTTTGCCCAGCTGCATCCCAACTTTCGGAAAGAATGACATCCTCCTCTAATGCTTTTTTTGTCGGCAGATTCAGCAGGGCGGGGCCTGCCCCTTTAATCTGGGCCCCACCTGCTCTGGTCAGACAGGTTTTGAGACACAGGTAAAGGGAGGGAGACAGAGAGAAATACTTGCAGAGCCAGCAGGTAGCTGGGCAGCTCCTTCCCGGACGGACGGACAGACGGATGGACGCTGGGGACCCTCCACTCCATATGGAAAGTAAGAGGATGTCCTGGGTCCAAACTGCAAGGTTTGGAGGGTCCTTGAGATGAAGGAAGGGAATCAGTCCCATCCAGAAGCAATGAGATGAAGGGCAGCAGGGAGGGGAGAAAGACAGGAGAGAAGGCATACAAAACAGTCATGATCAGACCTAAATGCCGGAATAACAGATCCAGGCCCTGCAGAGATGGATGAGGTGGGCTAGTGAAGAGTTTGGGAACTGACCAAGCACCAATGAAGGAAGAGGGTGCCTGCAACTGCCAGCTTTTTGGGACAGATTAGTTGGCAAATCACTGGTCTCACCTAGAATGCAGGAGGGTTCCAAGCAGGAATATGCAGGGAGAAGGGGAGATGGGACAGTGGAGGGGAAGCTTCTCTGTCTACATACAGCAAGATCCTCGGTAGGAAAGAAACTTGGCAAAGTTCTAGACACCTCTTCTGCCTCCTGTTCCTGCATTAGGGTGGCCATGACTCCAGGGGTTTTGGTGGAGGGGCATAGAAGGCGTGGGTGGAGGCTGACTGAGGCCACAGCTGCCAGGGCCTGTGCCCCTTGACTCACCCTCTCCTGTTGGATGGCATTTGATGTCGAAAGGGTGCCTCCATTTCAGCTGCTCACTTCCTTCCCTCCTCCCTCTGTTTCAGCGTCTTCCTCTGTACCAGGTTCTTCGTAAGGCTCCAGAAGGGGCCAAAGCCCATGAAACCAGTTGCCCTGGGGAGTATGAGTTCTGTCAACCTGTCCTAATAACTAGAAGACAGGGGTTTCTGACAGAGCTTTCCTCTGCTCCCTGCAGGATGACTTGACATTGTAGATCCCAGAACTGAGGCCCCAGGATGACAGAACAGGAGACCCTGGCCCTGCTGGAAGTGAAGAGGTCTGATTCCCCAGAGAAGAGCTCACCCCAGGCCTTGGTTCCCAATGGCCGGCAGCCAGAAGGGGAAGGTGGGGCCAAATCCCCAGGAGCTGAGTCCCTCGGAGTGGGGTCTTCAGCTGGGTCTCCCACAGCCATAGAGGGGGCTGAGGATGGTCTAGACAGCACAGTAAGCGAGGCTGCCACCTTGCCCTGGGGGACCGGCCCTCAGCCCAGTGCTCCGTTCCCGGATCCCCCTGGCTGGCGGGATATTGAACCAGAGCCCCCTGAGTCAGAACCACTTACCAAGCTAGAGGAGCTGCCCGAAGACGATGCCAACCTGCTGCCTGAGAAAGCGGCCCGTGCCTTCGTGCCTATTGACCTACAGTGCATCGAGCGGCGGCCCCAAGAAGACCTTATCATGCGCTGTGAGGCAGGCGAGGGCGAGTGCCGAACCTTCATGCCCCCCCGGGCCACCCAGCCCGACCCCACTGAGCGCAAGTGGGCTGAGGCAGTGGTGAGGCCGCCTGGCCGTTCCTGTGGGGGCTGCGGGAGCTGTGGAGACAGTGAGTGGCTAAGGGCTGTGGCCTCCGTGGGAGCTGCACTCATCCTCTTCCCCTGCCTACTATACGGGGCATATGCCTTCCTGCCGTTTGATGTCCCACGGCTGCCCACCATGAGTTCCCGCCTGATCTACACACTGCGCTGTGGGGTCTTTGCCACTTTCCCCATTGTGCTGGGTAAGCCTGTGAGAAGAAAGGGGAGATTGGGAAGTGGACTTGAGGAGGGCAGGGCCTGCCTGCCATGGGGAGCAGGAGGGTTTCCCTTCACTTGGCCTGGGCCCCTCAGGGTCTCCCACCCCCTGCCAGTCTGCATGCCCATATCCTCCCAGGACCACCTCCACCCCACTGTGTAGAGCCTATGCACTGCCCACAGTGAACCTGCCCCCAGCTTACTGCCTCTTGCACCCTTACCCTGCCTATTCTGACCCTACCCTGTGTTTCCCAACTCCACCCAGGGATCCTGGTGTACGGGCTGAGCCTGTTATGCTTTTCTGCCCTTCGGCCCTTTGGGGAGCCACGGCGGGAAGTGGAGATTCACCGGCGATATGTGGCCCAGTCGATCCACCTCTTCATCCTCTACTTCTTCAACCTGGCCGTGCTTTCTACTTACCTGCCCCAGGATACCCTCAAACTGCTCCCTCTGCTCACTGGTCTCTTTGCCATCTCCCGGTAAGTTGGGGCAGGGGGTGGGGCATGGGAGAGGGAATGGTGCTAGAGAACCTAGGCATCTGAATGTCTGGAGAGTCAGGGTTAGGAGCTTTCTGGATTCTACACTGGCCCAAATGTGTGCCCTGGGGAGATAAGTCCACCTTCTCTCTTGTACCTTACTTCAGCTGGTCAGCAGATGGAAGCTGATTTCAGAGATACATATAACCATGTCGAACAAAAAGGCTTTCAGATGTCATCTAGATCCATGCACCCATTGCAGCCACTCCCGTGGCAATCTGGTCAGGTAGCTGTTTTGGTCTCTAGCTGAACACCCCCTGTGACCAAATGTACAACTTAAAAATAGATATATTTTTTCAAAATAGAGACAAGGCTGGGTGCAGTGGCTCATGCCTGTAATCTCAGCACTTTAAGAGGCCGAGGTGGCAGATCACTTGAGGTCAGGAGTTCGAGACCAGCCTGGCCAACATGGTGAAACTCTGTCTCTACTAAAAATACAAAAATTAGCTGAGCATGATGGTGCACACCTGTAGTCCCAGCTACTCAGGAGGCTGAGGCAGGAGAATTGCTTGAGCCCAGGAGGCAGAGATTGCAGTGAGACAAGATCATGCTACTGCACTCCAGCCTGGACAACAGAGCTAGACTTCATCTCAAAAAAATAAATAGCCGGGTACAGTGGCTCACGCCTGTAATCCCAGCACTTTGGGAGGCTGAGGCTGGTGGATCACAAGGTCAGGAGCTCGAGACCAGCTTGGCCAACAAGGTGAAACCCCAGCTCTACTAAAAATACAAAAAATTAGCCGGGTGTGGTGGTGGGCATCTGTAATCCCAGCTATTCAGGAGGCCGAGGAAGGAGAATTGCTTGAACCTGGGAGGCGGAGGTTGCAGTGAGCCGAAATGGCACCATTGCCCTCCAGCCTGGGTGACAGAGCGAGACTCTGGCTCAAACAAATAAATAATTAATTAAAATAAAATAAAAAATAGAGATGAAGTCTCACTGTGTTACCCAGGCTGGTTTCAAACTCCTGGCCTCAAGCAATCCTCCTGCCTCAACTTCCCAGTGTGCTGATTACTCAATTCTTCATATAAACCAGTCTTTTTCCATTTTTAAAGGTACTAATTGTTAGACAGTTCTTCATACTGCGCTAAACATTTCTGCCCAGATTCTGACCTCCAAAATTGCCTAGGACAAATTTAGATATTTGACACAACCTCTCAATCCCCCCACTCTAACACTCTGTCCCCCTAGTATCTGCTTTGCAAAATGGCCCTGGTTTCTTCATTGTCCTGGGAAGAAAATTCTGCCTGTCACGGTTGGGGGGCCTGGTTGAGGGTACTGTCCTCTTCCTGTTTGTCAATGACGAGAGGGCCCTGGTAGAGGGTATTGTCCTTTTCTTCATACAAACCAAGGACATGTGAGCTCTCGTGGCAGCCTTCTTACTCTCCTCTTTTTTTTTTTGAGACAGCATTTCACTCTTGTTGCCCAGGCTGGAGAATACAATGGCATGATCTCAGCTCACTGCAATCTCCACCTCCTGGGTGCAAGCTATTCTCCTGCCTCAGCCTCCCAAGTAGCTGGGATTATAGGCGCCCACCTCCAGGCCCAACTAATGTTTTGTATTTTTAGTAGAGACAGGGTTTCACCATGTTGATCAGGCTGGTCTTGAACTCCTGACCTCAGGTGATCTGCCCGTCTTGGGCTCCCAAAGTGCTGGGATTACAGGCGTGAGCCACCACGCCTGGCCCTTACTCTCCTTTCATTCAGACTTTTTACCATCACCTAAAATCCTTAGGCGTATTTTCACATGAACTACTATTAACCTTAACCTAGAAGGCACCTTTGAATTTCTTAACTCAAATGCAGGTGTTTTCTTTCCATTTTCCCTAATACATATGCTCTTGTTACTTTTTTTTTTTTTTTTTGAGACGGTGTCTTATTCTGTTACCCAGGCTGGAGTGCAGTGGCGCCATCTCAGCTCACTACAACCTCTGTATCCTGGGCTCAAGCAATTTTCCTGCGTCTGCCCCCTGAGTAGCTGAGATTACAGGTGTGAGCCACCATGCCCAGCTAATTTTTTTTGTATTTTTAGTAGAGACAGGGTTTCACCATGTTGGCCAGGCTGGTCTCAAACTCTTGACCTCAGATAATCCACCCGCCTCGGCCACCCAAAGTGCTGGGATTATAGGCGTGAGCCACCATGCCTGGCCTGCTCTTGTTACTTTTGATAAAGGATTCCAGGTAGCTTGCTAAAATAAAATATTATTCCTGTTGAGCTAAAATTAATCTTCCCGGCACTTCTGATTGTGGTCCAGCAGTCAGTTGTCCCACCAGCCTCCTGACCATCATGCAGCCTTGCATTTTCTCCCAGTAGGTTTTCCCGAAATAAATATGTTCCTGCTCATGTAACTCAGCCTCCCATCTCAAACTCTTGGGGAATACTGGTCTCAGATAGAAGTTGGCTTAAGCAGTAAAAGTAATCAGGGAGCTAAAGGAAGACTCAGTGATTGTCTGGTCCAGGCTTCCCATTTTACAAAGGGGAAATCACAACAGATTAGGGGAGAAGAGTTGCTCAGGTCAGTCAGCAATAGTGTCAGCACTAGAATCCAGGTCCCTTCCCTCTCTTATCCAGGGTCCTTTCTTCTTTACCATGGACAAGTTCATTAAGCAGTTTGTGCCTCAGTTTTATCATCTGTAAAATGAGGTTGTTATGGGGATTAAATGAGTTAATTCATGTAGAGTACTTAAAACAATTTGGTACTTGGGGCTGGGCACAGTGGCTCACGCCTGTAATCCCAGCACTTTGGGAGGCCAGGGCGGGTGGATCACGAGGTCAGGAGATTGAGACCATCCTGGCTAACATGGTAAAACCCCGTCTCTAATAAAAATACAGAATTAGCTGGGTGTGGTGGTGGACGCCTGTAATCCCAGCACTTTGGGAGGCCAAGGCGGGCGGATCACCAGGTCAGAAGATTGAGACCATCCTGGCTAACACGGTGAAACCCCATCTCTACTAAAAATACCAAAAATTAGCCGGGTGTGGTGATGGGCGCCTGTAGTCCCAGCTACTCGGGAGGCTGAGGCAGGAGAATGGCGTGAACCCAGGAAGTGGAGCTTGCAGTGAGCCGAGATCGGGCCACTGCACTCCAGCCTGGGCGACAGTGAGACTCCATCTCACAAAAACAAGAACAAAAAAAAAAATCTGGTATTTGGTAGGGGTTCATTATGCTGTGCTGCTTCCTAGTGCAGAAGAGAAGCAGCAGTTACTCTTCCCTCCCTTTCACAGGTGAAAAAGAACAGAGGCACATGAATTATGTAAGAGCAAGTTGCTCTTCCCTCCCTCCATTGAGGGGTGTGTATTGAACAAATCTTCCACGAAATTTGTGGCTGACCCATCCTCTGGGCTTCAAGCCTTCCTGGAGGTGGCTTCTTTGCTCTCCTCTTTACGTCTGCCCCTCAAATTGGCAGAAGAGGAGGTAATGAACAGGCTTGGGTTCAAATGATGACTTTTCTATTTCCCAGATGTGTGATCTTGGACGAGTCTTACTTAACCCCTTTGGAATCTTAGTTTCTTCATCTGCAAAAGGATAAATACAGTGGAACACACTGCAGCTATAAAAGAATGGGAAAACTTTTTATATTGATATAAAATGATCTCCAGGATAAATTAAATGGGGAAAAAATAAACATGCAGAGAACAGTCTATATAGTATGCTGCCATACTTCAAAAAAGGGAACAATAACTTTTTGCTCATATATGCACTTTTTAAAAAATCACTCAATGTACTATCACACTGGCTCTTCTTCCCCTTTCTTCCTCCTTCTTTCTTTCTTTCTTCTTCTTCTTCCTTGTTTCTTCTTCTTTCTCCAAGAAAAGCACACTGGTCTTTAAGAAAAAATAAATAAAAGAAAAAATCTGCTGGACATGGTGGCTCACACCTGTAATCTCAGCATTTTGGGAGGCCAAGGCAGGAGAACTGCTTGAAGCCAGGAGTTTGAGACCCTCATCTCTACAAAAATAATTTTAAAAATCAGCTGGGCATGGCAGCACACACCTGTAGTCCCTGCTACTTGGGAGGCTGTGGTGGAAGGACTGCTTGAGCCCAGGAGTTGGGGGCTGCCATTGCACTCCAGCCTGGCTGACAGAGTAAGACCCCATCTCTAAAAAAAAAAAAAGGCTAGGCGTGGTGGCTCACTCCTGTGATCCCAGCACTTTGGGAGGCTAAGGGGGGCAGATGATCAGGTCAGGAGATTGAGACCATCTTGGGTGAAACCCCGTCTCTACTAAAAATACAAAAAATTAGCAAGGCGTGGTGGCGGGCACCTGTAGTCCCAGCTACTCGGGAGGCTGAGGCAGGAGAATCACTTGAAGCCAGGAGGCAGAGGTTGTAGTGAGCTGAGATCGTGCCACTGCACTCCAGCCTGGGTGACAGAGCGAGACTCTGCCTCAAAATAATAATAATAATTTAAAAAATCACTTAGTGCACAAGAAACCATAATATTGATGCCTGGGGTGGGGGTGGGGGAGAATAGGGTGGGAATCGGTAAAGGGAAGGAAGATATTTTGTTATACTGATTGAATTTGCTCAAACATTTTAAAGTTTGTACAGCCAGGTGTGGTGGCTCGCATCTGTAATCCCAGCTACTCAGGGGTCTGAGGTGAGAGAATCACTCAAGGCCAGAAGTTTGAGCCCAGACTGGCAACATAGCAAGACCATGTCTCTAAAAAAATAAAAATAAATCGAAAAGTAAATACAAGAGGGAAAGGAATAATATACTCAACTTCATAAAGATGTGGGGAAGTCAAAATCAATCACTTATAGTAATTAGTGCTGTGCTTAACACATTTTAAATGCATAAACTTTGGCTGTATTTGGAAGCACCAGCCATACCCACCAACTGCATCTGCCTCCCTATCTACTCCTCACACTGTCAGCCTATTGCCAAGCTGAAGCACTTCCCTCGAGAGTAGCTTGACCCTTTTCTTGCCCCTACAGTCTGATCTACTGGCTGACCTTCGCCGTGGGCCGCTCCTTCCGAGGCTTCGGCTACGGCCTGACGTTTCTGCCGCTGCTGTCGATGCTGATGTGGAACCTCTACTACATGTTCGTGGTGGAGCCGGAGCGCATGCTCACTGCCACCGAGAGCCGCCTGGACTACCCAGACCACGCCCGGTCAGCCTCCAACTACAGGCCCCGCCCCTGGGGCTGAGCCGTTCTGCTCTCCCACTCGGAGTAGTGGGTAGTGGCGTGGGTCTGACACATCTTTGAACCTTGTGGCCAGGCCTGGACTTCGCCCCCAGGCCTAGGACCGCAGTGGGTGGAACCCTGCTACTACCCCAACAGGGACTCCCATCAATCAGAGTTCTCCCCTTGCCCGGGCTGCCCTTCACCTTTGGTGCCCGGGACAGTCATAAGGGATGGACTTAGTTTTCTTGCAGGAAAAAAGGTGGACAGCCGTGGTACTTACGGATGCTGAGGGCATGGGGCCAGGACCAGGGGAGAGGCACAGCTCCTTCCTGAGCAGCCTCCCACCACTGCCACAAGGGCTCCCTAATGCTGGACTCGGGTCCACTCCCCGGCTTCCCGTGAGGCAGGAGGCAGAGCCACAGCCAAGGCCCTGACCACTTCTGTGCCAGTTATCTAAGCACCGTGCGTCAAGGACGCTGGAAATGCTTTAAGGATAGAGGCTGGGCATCATATCAAATGGGACTGTGATGTTTGCTGAAAACCTTCCTGGGGATCTGGATTCAGGACCCTCCATGACTGGCCTTAGGGCCCCTTAGCCTCAGTTAAGACTATTTACAGCTGGCCAGTCCAGAGCTGCTGCTCTTCTACCTATTTAGGCCCCTGTAACTTCCCACCTTTAAACTGCCCAGAAGCCATGCCTCTCCCATGGGAAGAGGGGAGCAGACAGGGAAATCTGCCTCCCAAGAGCGGGTGTGTGTGCGCGGGTGTGTGTGTGTGTGTGTGCACACGCGCGCTCACACGTGGTGGCTGGGGAGTGCCTGGATGGTGTGGTGGCTGATGTTAACCTAGTATGAGTGTGTGTGTGTAACAATAAATTACTACCAGTCTTTGCTGGCTTTTTCTTCCTGTTTCTCCCCTAGTCTCGAGTGTCCCTTCCCTGTTTAATTCAGATGACAATAGAAACCTCCTAGCTCTACCTGGTGGAGCGGAGCTGGCAGGTTCCGTGGTTCCACAGCAAGGAAATAGAGCCTCAAACAGAAACTTGCCTTCCAAGCCCATCTCTTAGCCCTTCCATTCCCTGGAACCAGCCCAAGACCAGCCCAACCACACTCACACATCAATAAACTGGAGCCCTGTGAAAAAAAAAATATCTATTTTCTTGCCTTCCAGGGCAGCCAACCAGTCAGAATGCCTCTCATTTAGGCCTGCAAGTCCCATCCAAGGGAAATGTGTGGAGATGCAAGAAGGCAACACCAAGGGGACCTTATCAATAGCCCTGTCCTCCACCCCCCTCCAAAGTTCCCCCCGCAAGGTATGAAGGAAGCCCCACCTGGGGGTCTCCAGGAAGTTGAGGCTGGGCTCTGAGGTTCCACAGAAAAGCAAGACGGGGGAGTGAAGGGGCCGACTGGAACTTGATACTCCAACCTCCAGAGTTTTGAGGCACAACAAGACAGGTCCAGTAATGTCCTTCCCTCCAGAGAGCGGGCCTTAATTTATGGACTGGTACTCTGAGTACTTCTTGTGGTACAGCAGCAGAACCAAGCCTCCCACTAGCAGCATGAGCCCTGGGGCACCCAGGGCCACTGCCATGATGCCCAGGACTAGTGGGGACAAGCCATCCACTGGAGGGAAGCCCACACCCAGGAGCATCGACCTAGAACAAGCAGAGAGAGGGAGGTAAGCGGGCTTAGGAGGAAAGGCTGGGAGGCTCAGCCTTGGTCCACTTCAACTCCCCAAGCCCCCAGCCCAAGCCCTGGCTCTCACCAGCTGAGGTAGTGTTGGTCCCAGTAGCCAGGGCCTATGGAAGCCCCGAACGTCAGGTTGAAGGCACAGAAGTTATTCTGGGACCCAAAGAAGGCTCGGACAATGGGCGACTGGGGAAGAGGGTATGCCAAGGCAGGATGAAGAGGGGAAGCTTGGCAAGGGAGGGCTGATTCTCGGCCCCCCGGCTTCTGGGAGTAAGCCACTGGTCGCCACTGTGCGAAGCCTGATGGGAGGGAGCCCCATAGCAGCTGGTCCAACTGGGAAGAAAGGCAAACAAGGGAGGGTAAAGAGGACCAGCCTGTGCCCAACCCTCTTTTCCCTGCCTCTCCCAGCCTTCATCTGTGACTAGCAACAGGAGTCCTGAGTCCTAGGCAGGGCCTCAATCCCTCCTCTGTAAAAATGGGGAGTTTGGGCCGGGCACGGTGGCTCAAGCCTGTAATCCCAGCACTTTGGGAGGCCGAGACGGGCGGATCACGAGCTCAGGAGATTGAGACCATCCTGGCTAACACGGTGAAACCCCATCTCTACTAAAAAAATACAAAAATCTAGCCGGGCGAGGTGGCGGGCGCCTGTAGTCCCAGCTACTGTGGAGGCTGAGGCAGGAGAATGGCGTAAACCCGGGAGGCGGAGCTTGCAGTGAGCTGAGATCCGGCCACTGCACTCCAGCCCGGGCGACAGAGCGAGACTCCATCTCAAAAAAAAAAATGGGGAGTTTGACTGGGTGAGGACTGAGTTGTTTTCCAAGCCCGCAAGTCTGGACTCAGCCCTCCTCTTGGCCCCCAGGCCCCTTGCAGATCTCCACCTGCCAGGGTGTAAGTCATACTGCACTGCCTGTCTGTCTCCACTGAGGGCAGGGACTGGGTCAGATTCATTAGCACAGTGCCTAGCACTTGAACGACCCAAAGAAAGTGTTGCTAAATGGCAAATGGTTGAATGAGTTTTAGGTCCCAATGGTATCCCACCTATATTCCTCACCCATCTGCCTCTCTCCAGGAAGCCTGACCTGGAAGACGGCAGGTGCATATTCGTCGTCGATGGAGTGCTGCTCCTGCATTGAGGGGCAGTCAGGGCCCTGGCCCAGTGTGGCTACCTCCAGCCCAAACAGGGAACGGTTTCCTCGGGGAGAGGCTCCAACCAGGGCCACCTCTAGCTGACAGGTGTCTGCTGTGTGCAGGAGGCGAGGGGGTTGGGCTGGTCGGCTGGACCTGGAAAAGGCCTGGACCTAGGAAGGAAGAAGCATGGGAGGTGTGGGAAATAGCTGGATGCCTGTGCTTAAGGGCCACCTCCATCATTAAATCCCACCCTCTCAAATCAGCCTTTTTGAGTCTTTCCGATTTCCCACCCCTTACCCTGAAGGCCAGGCTACCATTGGCAAAAGTCCTGGTAGGGTCGTTCATGGGGTGGCCTTGAAATGTGGCACTCAGGGTGGCAGGATCCAATGAATCAGTGATGTTGTTCCAAGAGAAATCAGCCAATGAGTATGGAGGATATGGTGTTCCTGGAGGCTTTGCTGCCGTATCAGACATGTTGGTGCTGTCAAACTCAAGCAGCTGGAGGGTGGGGGGTTGGTGGAACTGGGCTTGCCTCTGTTTTTCTCCCGAGACCACACCTCCCACTCACCCCCTACCAAGGCTTTCATATCTGAGTCTATTTCACCACCCCTAGTCTTTAGTTCCACCCTCTAATTGGGATGAACTCTCTCCTCTGCACTCTTCTCCTTGGTTCTCTCCCAACCTCCTCACCCTGGTAAAAACAAGGGCAGAAGAAAACAGAATGCTGTCCTTGGGGAGCACCATCAGACCCCCATCGGGCTCAGGGGATAGCAGGCGGCTCCAGTTGACGCTCAGGGTGCTGTGGGGGGTGTTGGTGGCTACCAGCACCACTGCCAGAGGCCCCAAGCTGCTCCACATATAGTGCAGTGTGGAATTGGTGCCCACTGCCCGGATATGAAGCAGGTTCTGCACGGGACCCAGCCAGTTAGGGATGACCTCCAGAGACACCTGGAACATGGAGTAGTGGAGGGTTGAGGGAACAGGATCAAGGAGAGACACAGGCAAAAGAGAAGTTTGAGGGGAGGGGGGTTTGGAAAGTGCTGGGGAAAAGATGGGATCTTGGGGACTAGACAACAGGAATGTGTGCAGGAGCTAAGGGAACCCTGGGGTAAGGGGCGGTGGGTACAGGATATCCAAAAAGGGGTAGGGTAGAGGGTACAGCCAGGACTCCCCTGACCCTGGTGGGCAGGTCAGGGCACAGGGCTGGGAAGAAGAAAACATTCAACACTTGCCTGGACTGGGTCACCCAGGGCTGAGTTGGGGTTAAGACTTCACCCTCACATTCACCCTACTCCACAATCCCGTCCCATGACCCATGACCATCTCCCACACCCCCCAGGTTGAAGAACCCTCCTCTTGGCAACTGCCCTCCACCCCTAGCCCCTGGATGCCCAGTTCCAGCCACCCTGCAAGGGTAGCATTTCCTGAAACTTCTATCGCTGTAGCCCCAGGGCCCTCACCTGGCGGGTCTTCTCCCCCAGCAGGCCAAATGGGGCTGCAAACAGAAGCAGAGTCAAAAGGAGCAGGGGGCTGGGGGCACAGTGCCCCCAACCCCAGCTGTGCTCCACAGAGCCACGCATACGGCCGCAATTCAGCCGACGGAAGAGGTGCCGGAGGGTCACATGACTCAGGTTCAGCTGATCCCTTTCAAGGGCGGAGCCACCAAACCAGTTTTTGCTTTTTTTTTAAATTTCCTTTCCTCAGCACCATTTAATGTATTAAAGAACAACTTTGTATTCTATCTTAAAACAGGAAACGTCAGTCTCTTACAAGTAATACAATTTAATACAGTCACAAGATTTTAAGTGAAAAAATACGTTATTCATGCTACAAGTTTTCAGTCTTCCTTGGACAATGCCAAAAATACAGTATTCAAACGGCATGTCTTAAGAGGAACGTGAAACCTCATTTTGACACAAAGACAGGTTAAAGAAAATAAACCCAACAGGGAACTACTGCAGGACCAGCACGTTGCCTTAAGTCCCCGCCCTGTCCCATTGTGGAACTCATACAGCTGCTTTCTACTCCAGCACATGAAACCCTGCGGTTCTTCTTCTCTGTGAACTATGAAACTCCCTGGGGTTCTTCCCTGTGGAACAGTGTGGTGGTTCTTCCCTGCCTAACATTTCAACAAAAATTGTAAATATTTAGAGATGTGTCACCAAATAACAACAACATACTTCAAAAAAAGCCAACTTACTTGTTAAATGTTGAAAGAAAAGGCCAGGCGCAGTGGCTCACACCTGTAATCCCAGCACTTTGGGAGACCGAGGCAGGCGGATCACGAGGTCAGGAGTTCAAGACCAGCCTGGCCACGATAGTGAAAGCCCGTCTCTACTAAAAATACAAAAAATTAGCTGGGCACAGTGGCAGGCCCCTGTAATCCCAGTGGCAAGCGCCTGTAACCCTAGCCACTCAGGAGGCTGAGGCAGGAGAATTGCTTGAATCTGGGTAGCAGAGGTTGCAGTGAGCCAAGATTGTGCCACTGCACTCCAGCCAGGGCGATAAGAGTGAAACTCTGTCTCAAGAAAAAAAAAAAAAATGTTGAAAGAAGGAGCTAGGCTGGGCGCAGTGGCTCACGCCTGTAATCCCAACACTTTGAGAGGCCAAGGCAAGTGGATCACTTAAGGTCAGGAGTTCAAGACCAGCCTGACCAACATGGTGAAACCCCGTCTCTACTAAAAATACAAGAATTAGTCAGGCGTGGCGGCAGGCGCTTGTAATCCCAGCTACTTGGGAGGCTGAGGCAGGAGAATCGCTTGAACCTAGGAGGCAGAGGTTACAGTGAGCCGAGATCACAACATTGCACTCCAGCCTGGGCAACAAGAGGCAAAACTCTGTCGAAAGAAAGAAAGAGAGAGAGAGAGAGAGAGAGAGATCGAGACCATCCTGGCAAACACGGTGAAACCTGTCTCTATTAAAAATACAAAAAATGGCCGGGCGCAATGGCTCAAGCCTGTAATTCCAGCACTTTAGGAGGCCAAGACGGGTGGATCACGAGGTCAGGAGATCGAGACCATGCTGGCTAACACGTTGAAACCCCGTCTCTACTAAAAATACAAAAAACTAGCCGGGCGAGGTGGTGGGCGCCTGTAATCCAGCTACTCAGGAGGCTGAGGCAGGAGAATGGCGTGAACCTGGGAGGCGGAGTTTGCAGTGAGCTGAGATCCAGCCACTGCGCTCCAGCCTGGGCGACAGAGCCAGACTCAGTCTCAAAAAAAAAAAAAAAAAAAAAATACAAAAATTAGATGGGCGAGGTGGCGGGCCCCTGTAGTCCCAGCTACTCAGGGGGCTGAGGCAGGAGAATGGCGTGAACCCAGGAGGCGGAGCTTGCAGTGAGCCGAGATTGCGCCACTGCACTCCAGCCTGGGCGACAGAGCGAGACTCTGTCTCAAAAAAAAAAAAGAAGGCCGGGCGCGGTGGCTCAAGCCTATAATCCCAGCACTTTGGGAGGCCGAGACGGGCGGATCACGAGGTCAGGAGATCGAGACCATCCTGGCTAACACGGTGAAACCCCGTCTCTACTAAAAAATACAAAAAACTAGCCGGGCGAGGTTGCGGGTGCCTGTAGTCCCAGCTACTCGGGAGGCTGAGCCAGGAGAATGGCATAAACCCGGGAGGCGGAGCTTGCAGTGAGCTGAGATCCGGCCACTGCACTCCAGCCTGGGCGACACAGCGAGACTCCGTCTCCAAAACAAACAAACAAACAAACAAACAAACAAAAAACAAAAACAAAAAAAAAAAGAAAGAAAGGAAAGAGCTAAAATTTGGTGAAATTTAAAAGGGTTGTAGAAAACTGTGAAGTGTTTGTTTTCTTCACTTCACTCTGATTTTATTTATTTATTTTGAGACAGCATCTTGCTCTGTCACCAAGGCTGGAGTGCAGTGGCACAGTCACGACTTACTGCAGCCTCAAACTCTTGCGCTCAAGTGATCCTTCTGCCTTAGCCTCCTAAGTAGCTGGGACTTCAGGCATATGCCACCATGCCTGGCTAATTTAAAAAAAATTTTTTTTTTTTGTAGACACAGGGTCACACTATGTTGCACCGGCTGGTCTTGAACTCCTGGGCTCAAGTGATCCTCTCACATGGGCCTCCCAAAGTACTGTGATTATAGGGGTGAGCCACCACACCAGCCATCACTCTGATTTTAGAACATAGGACTTGTATGCAAAGGTTAGGATAAGGAAGTAAAGATGCCAAAAAATACCCCAAACATTAATTGCAAAAGAAAGACTAATGTTTGGCCAGGCGCGGTGGCTCACGCCTGTAATTGCAGCACTTTGGGAGGCCGAGGCAGGTGGATCACAAGGTCAGGAGATGGAGACCATCCTGGCTAACACAGTGAAACCCCGTCTCTACTAAAAACGCAAAAAAAATTAGCCAGGCCTGGTGGAGGGTGCCTGTAGTCCCAGCTACTCGGGAGGCTGAGGCAGGAGAATGGGGTGAACCTGGGAGGCAGAGCTTGCAGTGAGCCGAGATCTTGCCACTGCACTCCAGTCTGGGCGACAGAGTGAGACTCCGTTTCAAAAAAAAAAAAAAGACTAATGTTTGTGAAGAGCTTATAACATAGAAAAATATTTGTTATAAAATTAAAATTAAATGAAAAAGTAGGATACAAAACTATATAAAAAGTAAGATCTCAACTATGTGGGAGAAAAAGGATAAAGGTAATAGCTCAAAATGCTGATAGTGGTTGTATTTAAGTAGTCTATCTATAGTGATTTTTTTTCTTCTTTTTTACTTTTCTGTCTCTTCCAAATTTTTCTCTACTGGGGGGAATTTTTTTTTTTTTTTTTTGAGACGGAGTCCCACCTGTCTCCCAGGCTGGAATGTAGTGGCAAGATCCCTGCCCACTGCAACCTCTGCCTCTCGGGTTCAAGTGATTCCCCTGCCTCAGCTTCCCAAGTAGCTGGGATTACAGGCACAGGCCACCATGCCCAGCTAATTTTTTTTTTTTTTTAAGACGGAGTCTTGCTCTGTCGCCCAGGCTAGAGGGCAGTGGTGTGATCACAGCTCACTGCAAACTCCGCCTCCCGGGTTCATGCCGTTCTCCTGCCTCAGCCTCCCGAGTATCTGGGACTACAGGCATGCGCCACCATGCCTGGCTAATTTTTGTATTTTTAGTAGAGATGGGGTTTCACCACGTTGGCCAGACTGCTATGGAACTGAACACACACACACACACAATTAGCCAGGCATGGCGGCGCCTGTAATCCCAGCTACTCGGGAGGCTGAGGCAGGAGAATGGCTTGAACCTGGGAGGTGGAGGTTGCAGTGAGCCGAGATTGCGCCATTGCACTCCAGTCTAGGTGACAGACTGAGACTCTTGTCTCAAAAAAAAAAAAAAAAATCTTCAGGCCGGCACAGTGGCTCACGTCTGTAATCCCAGCACTTTGGGAGGCCGAGGCGGGTGGATCACGAGGTCAGGAGATGGAGACCATCCTGGCTAACATGGTGAAACCCCGTCTCTACTAAAAATACAAAAAATAAATTTAAAAAAATTAGCCGGGCGAGGTGGCGGGTGCCTGTAGTCCCAGCTACTCCGGAGGCTGAGGCAGGAGAATGGCCGTGACCCTGGGAGGCAGAGCTTGCAGTGAGCCAAGATCGCGCCACTGCACTCCAGCCGGGGTGACTGAGTAAGACTCTATCTCAAAAAAAAGAAAAAAAAAAATCTCCAGTCTCCTCTTCCATCCATTAATTTTCTTTTTTTTTTTTCCCTCTCTCTCTCTCTTTTTATTTATTTATTTATTTTGAGATGGAGTCTCAATCTTGCCCTGGCTGGAGTGCAGTGACAATCTCAGCTAACTGCAACCTCCACCTCCCGGGTTCAAGCAATTCTCCTGCCTCAACCTCCCGAGTAGCTGGGATTACAGACATGTGCCACCATGCCCAGCTAATTTTTGTATTTTTAAAGTAGAGACAGGTTTCACTATGTTGGCCAGGCTGGTCTCAAACTCCTGACCTCAAGTGATCTGCCCGCTGCGGTCTCCCAAAGTGCTGGGATTATAGGAGTGAGCCACCATGCCCAGCCATCCACAGATTTTCACTGTGCTCCTGCGTCAGCCGCTCCAGGTCTTTCAAGTACATTTGGCTGGTCTTTCAGATCGTCACAGAGTGACCTGACGATGTCGAGTCTCATGTCATTCTTGGGCTTGACTAGGCTTCGGAAAACCTGGAGGCATTGCTCTTTTAGGGTATATGCTGGCAGTGTGATGTTGGCAAAAACAGGCTGTCCATCAACATTGGAACATGGCGTAAACAATTCAGTTTGGTTAACCATAAGTTTATTGTGTGTCCTTGCATCTCTGAAGAGCCATGGGTGGCTTCGGAAATTGTGGATGCAGAAGTCCCTGCCAGGCAGCAGCTCTTCATAGCAGCTGAGCCACACAGGCAGCACGATGCGTGGGCTGCGGTTGCAAATGACTAGGGAGAGCTCAGGCGAGTTTATGGAGCGCAGCACAGGCCATGCTGCTGCAGCCGCCATCTCCTCCTCGGCGCCCGACTCTTCCTGGCAGTACTCTTCTGGGCCTGCCTCTTGGGTGCCCGCCTTGGCCTCTAACTCCACCCCGTTCCCCGCTCTCCAGGGCCTTGCCTCTGAAGCCTTGACAACTCGGGCCTGCCCATACCAGTTCTTAAAGAAACTACTGCCTGGTGCGGTGGCTCAAGCCTGTAATCCCAGCACTTTGGGAGGCCGAGACGGGTGGATCACGAGGTCAGGAGATCGAGACCATCCTGGCTAACACTGTGAAACCCTGTCTCTACTAAAAAATACAAAAAAAAAAAAAAAAAAACTAACTTGGCGAGGTGGCGGGCGCCTGTAGTCCCAGCTACTCCGGAGGCTGAGGCAGGAGAATGGCGTAAACCCGGGAGGTGGAGCTTGCAGTGAGCTGAGATCCGGCCACTGCACTCCAGCCCAGCCCGGGCGACAGACAAGACTCCGTCTCAAAAAAAAAAAAAAAAAAAAGAAACTACTTCCCTTCACCTGGATTTCGGCAGGCTGGGAGTACATAACCTCCTACCTGGGTGGTAAGCAAGACATCCTAGATTAGACAGACTTACTCCCAGCCTCTCCTACCTAGCCCGTCCCACTGAAGAGCTACCTATAGTGGGAGAGATCCAAATGGGATCCCAATAATACAATTGTGATAGGAAGATCCAAAGAGGAATTTGAGGGTATTCCATAAGATAGCACGCCTGAGGGTTCTTTATGTCAATCTACTATTTATTGGACACTTCATGGCTGGGCGCAGTGGCTCACACCTGTAATCCCAACACTTTGGGAGGCCAAGGCAGGTGGATCACCTGAGGTTGGGGTTCAAGACCAGCCTGGCCAACATGGTGAAACCCTGTCTCCACTAAAAATACAAAAAAACTTAGCCAGGCATGGTGGCGTATGCCTGTAATCCCAGGAACTTGGGAGGTTGAGGCAGGAGAATTGCTTGAACCCGGGAGGCAGAGGTTGCAGTGAGCCAAGATCACGCCACTGCACTCCAGCCTGGGTGACAGAGTGAGACCCCATCTTATAAACAAACAAACAAACAAACAAACAAACAATTAGCCAGACGTGGTGGCAGGTGCCTGTAATCCCAGCTACTAGGGAGGCTGAGGCAGGAGAATTGCTTGAACCCGGGAGTTGGAGGTTGCAGTGAGCTGAGATTGCGCTATTGCACTCCAGCCTAGGCAACAAGAGTGAAACTCCAGCCAAAAAAAAACCACAGTGAAAAAAAACTGCATCCCACAAAAGCACTTTGGGAGGCTGAGGCAGGAAGATCACAAGGTCAGGAGATCGAGACCATCCTGGCCAACATGGTGAAACCCCATCTCTAGTAAAAATACAAAAATTAGCTGGGTGAGGTGGTGTGTGCCTGTAGTCCCAGCTACTCGGGAAGCTGAGGCAGGGGAATCGCTTCAACCTGGGAGGTGTAGGTTGCAGTGAGCCGAGACCATGCCATTGCACTCCAGCCTGGGTGACAGATCTACACCCCATCTCGGAAAAACAAACAAACAAAATACAAACAACAAAAATGTAATATTTATTGAACACTTCATTATTCAGGTTCTGGTTCAGGAAGAGTTCACAATTTTATTGTGGAGAAAAGATAGGATATGAGAAAATAGGATATGGGGGCAATACAAGTATTTGTCAAAAGAGGGAGGTGACATCTGGTGGGATGCACTTTTTTTTCTTTTTTTTATTTATTGAGATGGAGTCTTGCACTGTTTTCTCGGGCTGGAGTGCAGTGGTGCAATCTCAGCTCACTGCAACCTCTGCCCCCCAGATTCAAGCAATTCTCCTGCTTCAGCCTCCCAAGTAGCTGGGACTACAGGTGCCCACTGCCATGCCCAGCTAAGTTTTGTATTTTTAAAGTAGAGATGGGGTTTCACCATGTTAGCCAGGCTGGTCTCGAACTCCTGACCTCAAGTGATCTGCTCGCCTTGGCCTCCCAAAGTGCTGGGATAACAGGCACGAGCCACTGCACCTGGCCTACTTTAATCTTATTTTGACTAATAAATGAACATGGTACAAAATTCAAAAGGTACCAAACGGCTCAGTGTGGTGTCTCATGCCTGTAATCCTGGCACTTTGGGAGGCTGAGGTGGGAGGATGTCTTGAGTCCAGGAGTTCAGGACCAGCTTGGGCAACATAGCCTGACCCCATATCTACAAAATAATACAAAAATTAGCCGGGCCTGGTGGTGCATGCCTGTGGTCCCAGCTACTCCGGAGGCTGAAATGAGAGGATCCCTCGATCCTCCTAGTGCACCACTGCACTCCAGCCTGGCAAAAAAGTGAGGATAGCAACAGGAGGCAGACAAATCCTAGGCAGACGGGGGCAGGTTCCCAGTGAAACTCCACCTTCAAGCAGAAAACAGTTGAAAGCCAAGCTACAAGTCCTGTATAAATGCATGGGTGGAATTGAGAACCCCTCTTCCCGTTTGTTGCACTTTCTTCTGATTGATCCCTATTCTTCACCTATTTTACGTATACCTACCCTTCCCTAATTGGTTTGTTACACTGTCATGCCCATCTTTGAATGGTGCTTTTTTTTTTTTTTTTGAGACAGAGTCTCACTCTGTTGCCCAGGCTGGAGTGCAGTGGCGTGATCTTGGCTCACTGCAAGCTCTGCCTCCGGGGTTCAGCCATTCTTCTGCCTCAGCCTCCCGAGTAGCTGGGACTACAGGTGCCCAGCACAACGCCTGGCTAATTATTTGTATTTTTAGTAGTGACCGGGTTTCACTGTGTTAGCCAGGATGGTCTTGATCTCCTGACCTCCTGATCTGCCTGCCTTGGCCTCCCAAAGGGCTGGGATTACAGGCATGAGCCACCGTGCCTGTTTTGGCCTTTTTTTTTAGCCTTTTTTTTTCCTTTTTTTGGGTACACTTTGTTTTAGCCTTTTTGTGTGTGTGTGTGTGTACACTCAAACCAATCAGCACACACACCCCCATTTTGAGCCCATCAAAGCCCCGGACCCAGCCACAATAGGAGAGAAACCATCTAACTTGAGAGACCACTCTCCTTTCCCCTCCCCATTAAGAGTTGTTTCATCGCTCAATAAAATTCTCTCCGACCCTCTTCACCCTTTGAACTGTCAGCATAACTTCATTCTTCTTGGATGCATGACAAGAACTCGGAAACTGCTGAACGTGGGTACAAGCTGAAACACAGGCAGCCTGGGGCATGCCTCAGCCCAGCCAAGGGCTGAGCCACTGTGCAAGCCAGGCATGGCCAGGTGGGCCGAGTGGGCAGGGTACCTCCAGCAGCAAGCCCGGGGCGTGAGGCCTGGGTAGGGGGCATCGCTGGCTGCAGAGGTCCCCGGCTGGCAAAGTGTCTGAGAAAAATCCTGCATCGAGATCTTGTCGTTAAAAAAAAAAGAAAAAAAAAATGTACCAAAGGGCATCATTCCTATTCAACAACAAACTGGTCCCTCCTGAGACAACCATCACTACCAGTTTTTTTGTTTGTTTGAAACAGTCTCGCTCTGTTGGCCAGGCTGGAGTGCAGATCTTGGCTCACTGCAACCTCCGCCTCCTGGGCTCAAGCAATTCTCCTGCCTCAGCCTCCCAAGTAGCTGGAATTATAGGCATGTGCCACCAAGTCTGGCTAATTTTTGTATTTTATAGTAGAGATGGGGTTTCACCATGTTGGCCAGGCTGGTCTCGAACTCCTTACCTCAGGTAATCCGCCCACCTCGGCCTCCCAAAGTGCTGGGATTACAAGTGTGAGCCACCGCCCCCAGCCCACTACCAGTTTCTTATGTATCTTTCTAAAGATATCCTATACTCAAGAATACAAATATATAGAAATCACATACAAATAATACACAGTGGTACCCAGACACTGTTCTTCATTTTTTTGTTGTTGTTGTTGTTTTTTGAGATGCTGTCACACCCAGGCTGGAGTGCAGTGGTGAGATCTTGGCTCACTGCAACCTCCACCTCCTGGGTTCAAGCTATTCTGCCTCAGTCACCCAAGTAGGGATTACAGGTGTGCACTGCCAAGCCCAGCTAATTTTTGTATTTTTAGTAGAGATGGGATTTTGCCAGGTTGCCTAAGTTGGTCTTGAATTCCTGAGCTCAAATGATCCACCCACCTCGGCCTCCCGAAGTGCTGGGATTATAGGCGTGAGTCACAACACCTGGCCCCAGTTTGCATTTTTAACTCATATATTGAGGAATGTTCTGTATCAATGCACTTGGGAGTTACCTCATTCTCCTTGCAGGGGTATGTTCCATGGATCTTTTTTTTTTTTTTTTTTTTTTTTTTGAGGCGGAGTCTCGCTCTGTCGCCCGGACTGGAGTGCAGTGGCCAGATCTCAGCTCACTGCAAGCTCCGCCTCCTGGGTTTCCGCCATTCTCCTGCCTCAGCCTCCCAAGTAGCTGGGACTACAGGCGCCCGCCACCTCGCCGGCTAGTTTTTGTATTTTTAGTAGAGACGGGGTTTCACCGTATTAGCCAGGATGGTCTCGATCTCCTGACCTCGTGATCCGCCCGTCTCGGCCTCCCAAAGTGCTGGGATTACAGGCTTGAGCCACCGCGCCCGGCCTCCATGGATCTTTTTTAACCAGAACCTTGTTGATGTAGTAATATTTTGCTGTGGCAAACAATGCTGGAAAGAATATCCCCGTCTGAAATTGACTCAACCAAGGAGAAATACTGAATTCTCAGCATTTCATATTAATAACCAAATTCAGTAGGATAAGTACCAAGGAGTGGAATCGTCAGCTCAAACTGCCCTTTATATGAGGTTTACCAATTGACACTCAAACAACATGCTTGAGAGCACATTGCAAGTGTTTACCAAATTATGCTTACATTTCCCTTTGAATAAGGTTAAGCATCTCTTCATGTTTGTTTGTTTATTTATTTATTTATTTTGAGACGGAGTCTTACTCTGTCACCCAGGCTGGAGTGCAGTGGCACGATCTCGGCTCACTGCAAGCTCTGCCTCCTGGGTTCACGCCATTCTCCTGCCTCAGCCTCTTGAGTAGCTGGGACTACAGGCGCCCGCCACCACACCTGGCTTTTTGTATTTTTAGTAGAGACAGGGTTTCACCATGTTAGCCAGAATGGTCTTGATCTCCTGACCTCGTGATGCGCCCACTTCAGCCTCCCAGAGTGCTGGGATTACAGGCGTGAGCCACCGTGCCTGGTGTTTTTCTTTTTTTCTTTTTTTTTGGGGATGGAGTCTTGCTATGTCGCCCAGGCTGGAATACAGTGGCACGATCTTGGCTCACTGCAACCTCTGCCTCCCGGGTTCCAGCGATTCTCCTGCCTCAGCCTCCTGAGTAGCTGGAACTACAGTTGTGCGCCACCACTTCCGGATAATTTTTTTTTGGTATTTTTAGTAGAGATGGGGTTTCACCATGTTGGTCAGGCTGGTCTCGAGCTCCTGACCTGTTGATCTTCCCGCCTCGGTCTCCCAAAGTGCTCGGATTACAGGCGTGAGCCACCGCGCCCGGCCAGCATCTCTTCACGTTTTAGTCGATTTTTGCTTCTCTGGAGCTTTTTAAATCCTTTACCTATTTTTCTACAGGCCTTTTCTTAATTGTCAAGTTCTGAAAGTGTTATGTTGTTGTTGTTAAGACAGGGTCTTGCTGCATCACGCAGGCAGGAGTGCAGTGGTGCAAACATAGCTCAATTGCAGCCTCAAACTCCTGGGCTGAAGTGATTTCTCCGAAGTGATTTCTCCCAACTTAGCCTCCTTAGTAGCTGGGACTATGGGCATACACCATCTTGTCCACCTTAAAAGTTCTTTAAGGAAATTAAAATTGTTGCAAATCCTCTCCCCCTTTTGTTTTTGCAGTGCAAACTTTGTATGGAGTTCCTTACCCTTTTTTTTTTTTTTTGATATGAAGTTTCACTCATTGCCCAGGCTGGAGTGCAATGGCATGATCTTGGATCACCGCAACCTCCACCTCCCAGGTTCAAGTGATTCTCCTGCCTTAGCCTCCTGAGTAGCTGGGATTACAGGCATGCGCCACCACGCCTGGCTAATTTTTTGTATTTTTAGTAGAGACGGGGTTTCTCCATGTTGGTTAGGCTGGTCTCAAACTCCCGACCTCAGGTGATCCACCCGTCTCAGCCTCCCAAAGTCCCCTCACATATTTTAAACCCCACTTTTCTTCTAGTGCTCTTATGGTATTTTTTTTTTTTTTTTTTTTTGAGACAGAGTCTTGCTCTATCGCCCAGGCTGGAGTGCAGTGGCCCGATCTTGACTCACTGCAAGCTCCATCTCCCGGGTTCACGCCATTCTCCTGCCTCAGCCTCCTGTGTAGCTGGGACTACAGGCGCCCGCCACAACGCCCGGCTAATTTTTTGTATTTTTAGTAGAGACGGGGTTTCACCGTGTTAGCCAGGATGGTCTTGATCTCCTGACCTTGTGATCCGCCCATCTCGGCCTCCCAAAGTGCTGGGATTACAGGCGTGAGCCACTGCGCCCGGCCTGTATTTTCTTTTTTTTTTTTTTTTTTTTTTTGAGACGGAGTCTTGCTCTGTCGCCCAGGCTGGAGTGCAGTGGCCGGATCTCAGCTCACTGCAAGCTCCGCCTCCTGGGTTCACGCCATTCTCTCACCTCAGCCTCCGGAGTAGCTGGGACTACAGGCGCCCGCCACCTCGCCCGGCTAGTTTTTTTTTTTGTATTTTTAGTAGAGACGGGGTTTCACCGTGTTAGCCAGGATGGTCTCGATCTCCTGACCTCGTGATCCACCCGTCTCGGCCTCCCAAAGTGCTGGGATTACAGGCTTGAGCCACCGCGCCCGGCCTGTATTTTCTTATATTTACACCTTTCAGCTGCCGGGAATTAACTTTGTTGTAATTTAGTAGGGATCCAATTTCCTGTCTCCCCCGCTCAACCACAAATAGCTACTCCAGAAATAAACGCTCAAAATGTTCTCAGACACTCACTTTTCTGGAGAAAAAAAGGTATAGTTGGCCTGGCCCTCTGTATCTCCTGGCTCATCATCCACAGATTCAACTGTGGATGGAAAATATTTGAGGAAAAAGTGCAGTGACTCACACCTGTAATCCCAGCACTTTGGGAGGCCGAAGTGGGCGGATCAGGAGGTCAAGGGATCGAGACCATCGTGGCCAACATGGTGAAACCCCATCTCTACTAAAAATACAACCGGGCACGGTGGCGCACGCCTGTAATCCCAGCTACTCGGGAGGCTGAGGCAGGAGAATCGCTTGAACCCAGGAGGCGGAGGTTGTAGTGAGCCGAGATTGTGCCACTGCACTCCAGCCTGGCGATGGAGCAAGGCTGTCTCAAAAAAAAAAGAAAAGGCCGGGCGCGGTGGCTCAAGCCTGTAATCCCAGCACTTTGGGAGGCCGAGACGGGCGGATCACGAGGTCAGGAGATCGAGACCATCCTGGCTAACACGGTGAAACCCCGTCTCTACTAAAAAATGCAAAAAAAAACTAGCGGGGCGAGGTGGCGGACGCCTGTAGTCCCAGCTACTCCGGAGGCTGAGGCAGGAGAATGGCGTAAACCCGGGAGGCGGAGCTTGTAGTGAGCCAAGATCCGGTCACTGCACTCCAGCCTGGGCGACAGAGCAAGACCCCGCCTCAAAATAAAAAAAAAAAAAAAAGAAAAAAAATATTTGAGGAAAAAATTAATATACTACAGATAAAACAGTACAACTATTTATACAGCATTGACATTGCATTAAGTTACATAAGTAATCTAGAGATGATTAAAATATATGAAAGGAGGGCTGGGTGTGGTGGCTCACGCCTGTATTCCCAGCACTTCGTGAGGCTGAGACGGGTGGATCACCTGAAGTCAGAAGTTCGAGACCAGCCTGGCTAACATGGTGAAACCCTGTCTCTACTAAAAATACAAAAATTAGCTGGGTGTGCTGGCAGACGCCTGAAATTCCAGCCACTTGGGAGGTTGAGGCAGGAGAATCACTTGAAACCGGGAAGCAGAGGATGCAGTGAGCCGAGATTGCGCCTCCGCACTCCAGCCTGGTTAACAGAGTGAAACTCCATCTCGAAGAAAAAAAAGAAAAAAAAAGAAAAAAAAAATTATATGGGAGAATGTACATAGGTTATATGCAAATACTATGCCATTTAATGTGTCCTGGCTGTGTGTGATGGTTCATGCTTGTAATCCCAGCAATTTGGGAGGCTAGGCGGGTGGTTCACTTGAGGTCAAGAGTTTGAGACCAGACTGGCCAACAAGGTGAAACCCCATCTCTATAAAAAATACAAAAATTAGCTAGGCATGTAATCCCAGCTACTCAGGAGGCTGAGACATGAAAATTGGTTGAACCCAGGAGGTGGAGGTTGCAGTGAGCCAAGATTGTGCTGCTGCGCTCCAGGCTGGGTGACAGAGTGAGACTCCATCTCATGAAAAAAAAAAAAAAAAAGAGGTACCAATAGGGCCAGGCGTGGTGGCTCACGCCTATAACCCCAGCACTTTGGGAGGCTGAGGCGGGCAGATCATGAGGTCAGGAGATCGAGACCATCCTGGCTAACACAGTGAAACCTTGTCTCTACTAAAATTACAAAAAATTAGCTGGGCGTGGTGGCGCACGCCTGTAGTCACAGCTACTCAGGAGGCTGAGGCAGGAGAATCACCTGAAACCAGGAGGCGGAGGTTGCAGTGAGCCGAGATCGCATCACTGCACTCCAGCCTGGGTGACAGAGCGAGACTCTGCCTCAGAAAAAAAAAAAAGAGGTACCAAAAACAGTAAGGAAGACTATGACACTACCCAAGTGCTTAACTATTAGAGCTGACAACAAAACGAACGTAGACTGACTAAGGAACAAAGGGGAGGAAAGAATCTACAAGATGACTAGCTTCCCCAGGAATTTCACCATTTCTCAGGTGTTACGGACACTATTTCACTATCTTGTTTTACTAATTCATTGACGAATTAACTCATCTGCCAAGCACAGTGGCTTATGCCTGTAATCCCAGCACTTTGGAAGGCCAAGGAAGGAGGCCCACGAGGTCAAGAGATGGAGAACATCCTGGCCAACCAACATGGTGAAACCCCATCTCTACTAAAAATACAACAAAATTAGCTGGGCATAGTGGCACACGCCTGTAGTCCCAGCTATTCGGGAGGCTCAGGCAGGAGAATTGCTTGAACCCGGGAGGCGGAGGCTGCAGTGAGCTGCGATAACGCCACTGCACTCCAGCCCAGGTGATAGAGCGAGACTCCATCTCAAAAAATAAATAAATAAAAGAATTAACTCATCTCTGAGTTAAAGCTCCAAGAGAATTAAAACACTGCAAGCAAAGAGGCAGAGATTTCAGGAAAAGGGAGGTAGGCTTATTTCTGAGCCCCCTGCAGAAGAGTATAGGTAGACGGCTTTGGACTGACCTAAGCAGGAAGCTAAAGCCATAGGCATCTCACAAGCCCCTTTCCATCCCACCTCAGTTCAGTCAGGATAGCCAGCTGTAAAAGCATGGCTTTGTTGGCTGGGCATGGTGGCTCACACCTGTAATCCCAGCACTTTGGGAGGATGAGGTAGATGAATCACCTGAGGTCAGGAGTTTGAGACCAGTCTAACCAACACGGAGAAACCCTGTCTCTAAAGCAAGGCCTCTAGAACCACAGTGCCTACATATGAATTCCAGGTCTGCCACTTACCAGGTTTGTGACCCTTCGACAAGTTACATATCTATGCATTAGATTTCTTCCTCACAAAATGGGGGATAACATTACCTGTTTTAGAGGGCTGTTGTGAGGATTCATTAGTTAACATTCAAAATAACTAGAATACATCTGTTAGATAGTAATTACCATCATTCTACCAAGCATTCAACTTAATATGACTAGGTCCTATGGTCAGGGAAGAGATAAACAAGGCTAAATGTATGAGTCATAAGGACAGATGTGAGGGTGAAAAGCCCAGTAGCCAAGTGGAACACTGAAGAAATCAAAGGATAGTACCACCTAGCCTCTAGCATCCTGGGACCACTACTCAGATTTTTTTTTTCTCTCCTTGATAAAAACAAATGAAATTTAAATATTTTGTTTCTGCTAGTGTGACAGGATACTGGCATGAGAATAGGCCAGAAAGCCAAAATGAAGACTGGAATCGTAAGGAACATTGGAAGAGGGCAGAGAAAAATAACTCCAGGTAAGGGGAGAATTCTGAAAACTATACGAGAAAAAAAAAAAAAAAAAGATGTTATATGTCCTTTATATGTTATGTTATATACCAGAGCCCTAGGAGGTACTGGGTGTTGCTCTACATACAACCACATATGGGGAACACCCATGCTTTAGACAGGTTGCTCGTTCTTTGGGTGGTGAATGCAAAATGGTGCTTCATAAGCTTTACAGTATTATCCTTTGAACTCCAAAAGGGTCTTTCCAACCAAAATTCACTGAGAAATCTGAAGAATACTCCCTCAAGAAGGCAAAAGAGTCCAAATGCCCTCATTCCAGGTCTCCCTTCCCTCCCCAGTAAGGTTTTCTGCCTCCTCCTATTTGCCAGAAGATAAGAGATGGCTCAAGGTTGAAAAACACATAACAACTTTCTCAAATGACTTAGATTTAATCATCGGAAGCAAACTAAATGGAAACCTTACAATAGAGAAGAATTACATGTCAGTGTCTTTTGGAAAACTGAGCTGGGACAGAAAGGGACTGGGAGCTGCCCCCCAACCTGATCCCTTTTGAACAAAGACGTCCACAGTGTTCCTGGCACTCTGGCTCAGGAAAAGGGGAGACTCTGCTGGTTCTGTGCACTGAAGTAGCCTTGCTTAGCGCTCACTCCTGGCCAGCATCAGGAGCCCCGCCTTGCCGGCTCTGGTCATCGCCTTTCTTTTTGTGGCCTGAGACGATGTCATCAATTCGCAGTAGCAGAACTGCCGTCTAGAAGAAAAACCACAGATGCAAAGAGGTCAGCAGAGAAGGAAAGGACACTTTTCTTTCCTTTAGATCTATCACCTAGATCCTACTACAGAACTGCCATTTTGTCTGACATCTACCTTTTCAGTCTTTTATTCTTTTTTGAGATGCAGTTTCCCTCTTGCCACCTAGGCTAGAGTGCAGTGGCATGATCTCAGCTCATTGCAACCTCCGCCTCCTGGGTTCAAGCGATTCTACTACCTCAGCCTCCCAAGTATTTGGGATTACAGGCCCACACCACCATGCCCGGCTAATTTTGTATTTTTAGTAGAGATGGGGTTTCTCCATGTTGGTTAAGCTGGTCTTGAACTCCTGACCTCACGTGATCCACCTGCCTCAGCCTCCCAAAGTGCTGTGATTACAGGCGTGAGCCACCATGTCCCGCCTTTTCAGTCCTGAATGTAAAATGCAGTTCTCAGCCAGGCGTGGTGGCTCACACCTGTAATCCCAGCACTTTGGGAGGCCAAGGCAGGTGGATCACGAGGTCAGGAGTTCGAGACCAGCCCGGCCAACATGGTGAAACCCTGTCTCTACTAAAAATAGAAAAAATTAGCCAGGTGTGATGGCAGGCACCTATAATCCCAGCTACTTGGGAGGCTGACACAGGAGATTCGCTTGAACCCGGGAGGTGGAGGCTGCAGTGAGCCGAGACCATTCCACTGCACTCCAGCCTGGGAAACAGAGCAAGACTCCATTTCAAAAAAAAAAAAAGGAAAAAAAATTGCAGTTCTCCCTAAGCAAGTGATACAGCTTGTGCTATGTTATCTTGCTTTTAGTATGAGCTAAAGATAATTAGGGATTCTCTTAGAATACCTTAGAGGAATATTCTGCCTTCTATACCCCTCCCTTCAAGACTAGACCAGGCTGGGCATGGTGGCTCATGCCTGTAACCCCAGCACTCTGGGAGGCCAAGGTGGGCAGATTACCTGAGGTCAGGAGTTCGAGACAGCCTGGACAACATAGTGAAACCCTATCTCTACTAAAAAATATAAAAATTAGCTGGCAGTGGTGGTGCATGCCTGTAGCCCCAGCTACTTGGGAGGCTGAGGCACAAGAATCGCTTGAACCCGGGAGGCGGAGATTGCAGTGAGCTGAGATTACACCATTGCACTCCAGCCTGGGCGACAGAGTGAGACTGCGTCTCAAAAAAAAAAAAAAAAAAGAAAAAAAAAATTTAAACAGCATGTACATATCTTAGGGTGTCTTACCTCCACTGCTGTCTTGTAAGTCTGCAGCTTCACAGCCAATGGCTCCCATATGCCCAGTTCCTTCATGTCTACCAAAGTACCTGTCTCACCATTTACACCCCAGGTCTCACAGTTCTCCTGGGTGTGCTTGGCCTGCAATTGAAGCAAGAAGTAAAGGGGAAAATAATCGTTAACAGGAAACATCAGGTAAAAAATGAAATAAAAAATAATGGACTGGTATGGAAGGGATAGGGAAAAATGGCAATGACAGCAAACAAGTCAAAGACTAAAAGGAGAGAAAGATTTCAAGGAATAAACTATAAAGAGAATTTGGATAGCCAGATATGAACCTTCCCCTCAGGGCAAACACAGCTTTCCCTGCTCCATCAAGAGAAAAGCTTGGAGAGGAACTCACCCGAAGAGAGGTAAGTAGACGGATGGTGCTGGCCCCACAGTTCTGGATCAGGGTACGAGGGATGACCTCTAGGGCCTGGGCAACAGCCCTGTACGGCCATTGTTCCACACCAGTCATGGCCTTGGATTTTTCTGTCAAGGCATGGGCCACAGCCATCTCAGAGGCCCCACCCCCTGGCACCAGCTGAGGGTCCAGGAGAACATTGCGACACACTTGCATGGCATCCTGGAGGTTGCGTTCTACTTCCTTGGAGAAGCAAACAGACAGTATGAAGCCAAAGCTTGATGACTCATAAAAAAAATCAGAGGCACCAAAAGGACTTCCTAACTGCCAAAGTTAGTAAACCACCAAGAAGGGCAACTAGAAAAGGTACTTGGAACCCCTGCTGGGCAGGGTAGATTATTTATCTGAGAATATGTAACTCATGACTATAATATAGAGTGGCGGGGAGTGGTATCTGCAAAGGGTTTGGGGGTATTACTCAACCATAAAGTTAGGTCTTTGTCCATTATGCTAGATTAGAGCAATAACCTATCTCGTCCCTTGCTAGTTATCTGGAAATAAACAGCATGTATCTTGCTAGATAAGAGCCAAAACCTATTCCATCCCTTCCTAGTTGTATTTTTTTTTTTTTTTTTTTTTTTTTGAGACAGAGTCTCGCTCTGTCACCCGGCTGGAGTGCTGTGGCCGGATCTCAGCTCACTGCAAGCTCCGCCTCCCGGGTTCACGCCATTCTCCTGCCTCAGCCTCCCAGGTAGCTGGGACTACAGGCGCCGCTACCTCGCCTGGCTAGTTTTTTGTAGTTTTTAGTAGAGATGGGGTTTCACCGTGTTAGCCAGGATGGTCTCGATCTCCTGATCTCGTGATCCGCCCGCCTCGGCCTCCCAAAGTGCTGGGATTACAGGCTTGAGCCACCGCGCCCGGCCCCTAGTTGTATCTTTTAGGAGGTTGCATGGTGTTGTACAAACTCTCCCACTTACTAGCTATGTGCCTTTGGGAAAGTTACTTAGCCTCAATGAGGGAAAAAAAAGTAATATTTATAACGTCAACATAAAAAATAAGAAAGCAGGCCGGGCGCGGTGGCTCAAGCCTGTAATCCCAGCACTTTGGGAGGCCGACGAGACGGACGGATCACGAGGTCAGGAGATCGAAACCATCCTGACTAACACAGTGAAACCCCGTCTCTACTAAAAAATACAAAAAAAAAACTAGCCGGACGAGGTGGCAGGCGCCTGTAATCCCAGCTACTTGGGAGGCTGAGGCAGGAGAATGGTGTGAACCCGGGAGACGGAGTTTGCAGTGAGCTGAGATCCGGCCACTGCACTCCAGTCTGGGCGACAGAGCGAGACTCCGCCTCAAAAAACAAAAAAAAAGAAAGCAGTTGTTGCCAGGGAGGAGGAAATGAGATATCTTGTTCAAGGGGTACAGAGTCTCATGCAAGATGAAAAAGTTCTGGAGATCTCTTGCACAAGAACATGAATATACTTAACATTACTGAACTGTACAATTAAAATGATTAACATGGTAAATTTTATGCTTATTACAATTTTAAAAATTTTAAATTATTTAATTAAAAAAAGGAAGCAGAAAAGGAATTTGTGGCTATAAGTCCAAATTAAATAGCTATAAATGGACCACAGAATTATTTCAGGCCCTTTGGGAAACTCTCAAGAAGTCCAGTGATCTATTTCATCTGGTCATACATCCAAGGCTGACTCACCGAGAGAATCTCTTTGCTAGCCCCCCGGAGGAGAATGGTGCAGGCCTTGGGGTCTTTGCACTCAGTGATGAATGTAAAGTATTCATCTCCAATTTTCTTGATTTCCAAGAGGCCTGCTCCTGTTCCAACATCATCTTCTCTCAGTTCCTCTGGTCGGCTGACTATCCGGGCCCCACAGGCTCTATTGGATGGAAAAGATGGGGAGAATCAGATGACTTCAGATACTTTTACCCATTTCCCTAGTCTCTAAGGTCTGTAGTTAGGGATAAGGGCAAAAGTGGATTGCTGGAAACATCACTTAAGAGGTCTTGCCTGTCCAGTGAAAAAGATTTCCAGAGGGACAGGCATAGCGGCTAACACCTGTAATCCCAGTACTTTGGGAGGCCGGGCAGGAGGACTGCTTGAGCCTAGAAATTTGAGACCAGCCTGGGTAATGTAACAAGACTGTCTCTACAAAAAATAAAAAACTAGCTGGGCATAGTGATGCATACCTGTAGCTGCAGCTACTCAGGAGGGTGAGTTGGGGGATCCCTTGAAAACATGATACCAAGGATGCAGTGAGCTGTGACCATGCCATTGCACTCCAGCCTAGATAACAGGGTGGGACCCTATCTAAAAAACAAAAACAAAAAAAAAAAAAACAAAAAAAAACCAAAAAAAAAAACAAAAAAAAACCACTGAAGCCGTCATTGCAGTTACAGCAGCATTGCAGTTATGCCAGCAGCTGTGAAAACCCTGTGCTTTTTGAGAAATATACCTATTAATCTCATTGAAAATGCAGCTTTTATGTAGGTTAAGAACAGCATACCTATATATGCTAATATGATTTGAGAAAACATGAAATCATTATGACACCTCATCAAAAAAGGAAGGTCAAAGATCTAAAGCTGGAGAATTTAATGCCAGCAAAGGATGGTTTGATAATTTTAGAAAGAGGTTTGTTTGGCTTTTAAAATGTCAAGATAACAGGAAACAGCTTCTGCTGACCAAGAAACAGCAGACATGTTCCCAGGGGCTTGGTGGCTCATGCCTGTAATCCCAACACTTTGGAAGGCCAAGCAAGGCGGGTGGATCGCTTGAGGTCAGGAGTTCGAGACCAGCCTGGTGAAACCTGTCTCTACTAAAAATACAAGAAAAAATTAGCCAGGTGTCGTGGCACACGCCTGTACTTCCAGCTACTTGGGAGGCTGTGGCAGCAGAATCGCTTGAACCTAGGAAGCAGAGGTTGTGGCGAGCGAGATCGCACCACTGAACTCCAGCCTGGGTGACAGTGAGACTCTGTCTCAAAAAAAAAAAAAAAAAGAGAAATCATTGAGAAGAAATGGTACCTGCCTAAATATAATTTTAATGTATAAGAAAGTGATCAGGAAGATTATGCCACAAATGACATTTATTAGTAAGAAAGAGAAGGGAGCACCAGGATTTTGTGCAAAGGAGTTAGCCCGTCCCTTGGAGGGTCAAGTTTATGTCTTGTGGTTGTACAACCAGGCCTGGACAATAAGAACACTTTTTCTGGATTGTTTCCATCGATGCTTTGTCCTTTAAGTCAGGAAGTACTTTTCCACAAAGGGACTACCTTTTAAAGTGCTTCTGATATTGGACAATGCCCATGGATACCCAGAGCCACATAAGTTCAACACTGAAGACATTCAAATACTCTAGACCAGTCAGAGAAAGACCTGTAAGGCTTATTACACATGGTACTTCATGTAAAGAACCGTCGGCTGGGCATGGTGGCTCATGCCTGTAATCCCAGCACTTTGGGAGGCCCAAGCGGGCAGATCACAAGGTCAAGACATTGAGACCATCCTGGCCAACATGGTGAAAACCCATCTCTACTAAAAATACAAAAATTAGCTGGGCATGGTGGTGTGCACCTGTAGTCTCAGCTACTCCAGTGGCTGAGGCAGGAGAATTGCTTGAACTCAGGAGGCGGAGGTTACAGTGAGCCAAGATCACACCACTGCACTCCAGCCTGGCGACAGAACAAGACTCTGTCTCAGCCGGGCGCGGTGGCTCAAGCCTGTAATCCCAGCACTTTGGGAGGCCGAGGCGGGTGGATCACGAGGTCAGGAGATCGAGACCCTCCTGGCTAACACAGTAAAACCCCGTCTCTACTAAAAATACAAAAAACTAGCCGGGCGAGGTGGTGGGCGCCTGTAGTCCCAGCTACTCGGAGGCTGAGGCGGGAGAATGGCGGGAACCCGGGAGGCGAAGCTTGCAGTGAGCCGAGATCGCGCCACTGCACTCCAGCCTGGGCAACAGAGCGAGACTCCTCCTCCTCCTCAAAAAAAAAAACAAAAAAAAAAACAAGACTCTGTCTCAAAAAAATAAAAAATAAAGTCAACATTATGAAACAGAACCCCAACAAAGAGAACATGATGAAAATATGAAAGGATTATACTACTAAAGATACCAGTTGTTATAGAAAAAGCCTTATGAAAGCCATCAAGCCCAAAACAGAAGATTTCTGCAGGAGGAAACTGTGTCCAGATGTTCTACATGACTTTGTAGAATTTATGATAGAGCCAATCAAGGAAATCATGAAAGAGACTGGATGCGGCTAAAAAAATTGGCGTGGTGGTGGTGAAGGGTTTCAAGATATGAATCTTGGAGAAATTAAAAAGCTAACAGACAATACACCAGAAGAATTAACAGAAGATGACAAGCCAGATGCGGTGGCTCACATCTGTAGTCCCAGCACTTTGGGAGGCTGAGGTGGGCAGATCACCTGACATCGGGAGTTCGAGACCAGCCTGACCAACATGGAGAAACCCCGTTTCTACTAAAAATACAAAATTAGCTGGGCGTAGTGGCTCATGCCTGTAATCCCAGTTACTCGGGAGGCTGAGGCAGGAGAATCCTTTGAATCCGGGAGGCAAGAGGTTGTGGTGAGCTGAGATTGTGCCATTGCACTCCAGCGTGGGCGACAGAGCGAAACTCCGTCTCAAAAACAAAAACAACCAAACAGAAGATGACTTGACGGACACGACTGCTTCCAAACCAGTGCCAGACGATGAGGAAGAGGACGTAGAAGAAGCAGTGCCAGAAAACAAACTGACAATTAGACAATCTGGCAGAAGGCTTCTAATTATTCAAGACTGCTTTTGACTTCTTTTACAATATGGACCCTTCTATGATAGAGGCACTGAAACTGAAACAGTGGAAGAGCAACTGGTACTATACAGAAATATTTTTAGAGAAACGAAAAAGCAAAAGTCAGACAAATTACGATGTATTTTCATTGAGCTACACCGAGTGTGCCTCCTGCCCATCCTGCCTCCCCTTCTACCACTCTTCTGCCTCTGACACCCAAGACAGAAAGACCAGCCCCTATTCTTCCTCCACAGCCTATTCAACATGAAGATGATGATGACCTTTATGATGATCTACTTCCACTTAAGGCATGGTAAATGTGTTATCTCTTCCTTATGATTTTCTTTTTTTGGAGACAGTGTTTCACTCTTGTCACCCAGGCTGGAGTGCAATGGCACCACCTCGGCTCACTGCAACCTCCGCCTCCTTGGTTCAAGCGATTCTCCTGCCTCAGCCTCCTGAGTAGCTGGGATTACAGGCATGTACCACCACACTCAGCTAATTTTTGTATTATTGTTAGAGTCGGGGTTTCACCATGTTGGCCAGGTTGGTCTCGGATTCCTGACCTCAGGTGATCCACCTGCCTTGGCCTCCCGAAGTGCTGGGATTACAGGCATGAGCCTGTAACAAAAAAATAACATTTTATTTTCTCTAGCTTACTTTATTGAAGCGAATACAGTATATAACACATATGATGTACAAAATATGTGATAGTTAACTGTGTTATTGGTAAGGGTTCAGGTCAACAGTCAGTTATTAGGAGTAGGGGAGTCAAAAAATTATACATGGATTTTCAACTCCTTAGGGGCTGATTCCCCTAACCCCCAAGTTGTTCAAGGGTCAACTGTACACCTAAGGCAACTAGTCATCACTACTATAACCAGATATAGTTGAATTCAAAATATACTATGTGGTTACTATAATTTGGACAAATTAGTTCTCATGCATATCTAACATGTACATATTTCAACTAGAGAATTAGAATGTGCAAAAAAGAAAGAAAAAAAATTAACACGTCTATACTATATAATGGTAATTTCTAGATATAACCCATCCTGTACGGCCCAGTTGAGTCTCCAGGCCAATAATAGGACTGTATCAAAGATGCAAAGGTCAAGCAAGGAGGAAGGCGAATAAGCATGTAAGTATAGTCGGCCCTCTATATCCGCAGGTCCCGCATCCAGATTCCACCAACCAAGCATCGATAACATGGCAGGGGGGTGGGGTGGGGGGGATGGACAATAATTCAACAGCAAAAATAATATAAATTTTAAAGACAATACAGTATAGCAACTATTTATATAGCATTTACGTTATATTAGGCATTATAATCAATCTAAAGGTGATTTAAAGTGTAAAGAAGGATGCGTATAGGTTATACACAAATACCATGCCATTTTATATAAGGATTAAGCATCCAAACTTTAGTATTCAAGGGGGGATCCCAGAACCAATGCCCTGTGGATATCAAGGGATGACTGCATACGTCTGACTCATGTTTAATGAATATAGGACTAATTGCTTATTTGTCACTCCCTCCAACTCATGGGCATGTGAAGTCAACATGTGTATGCATGTTAATACCCTTTAGGGTATAAAGGTATAAAATATGATTTGGATCTGTGCTATATTATGTTGGGGTACATTTGTCAGCTTTTTAATAAATTAGTATTAAAAATGAATGAACTTTGCTGGGCATGGTGGTGCATGCCAATAGTTCCAGGTACTGCGAAGGCTGATAACAGGATGACTGCTTGAGCCCAGGAATTTGAGACAGGCCTAGCTAATACAGCAAGACCTCGTCTATTAAAAAGAATGGTCTCTGAGCACCGACATCAGTGCAGAAGTAATGAATGCAATCTAGAGTTGCATAAACAGCAGCTAAGGATGTAGCTGAGGAAACTGATGGTTCTGCTATAATCCAGGCCACTTAAAACAGGCTATTCTGGAAATGTTCATTCAAAAATCATTATAATGACATTAAAGAAAAACCTCTTTGATAGGCAGTTATTTAGAAATGTAATGGATACCCACCAAGGTAGCAATTACAGATGTCTAAGCACAAGCTGCTCACTAATGGTTAGGGGCAGCACAGATGAGACTCATGCAGTAAATAACCGTTGGACTAGAGGACTTCTGAAGAGGGCAGGCAGCTAAGCCAAGGTTATTTCCACCTGTTACTGTATCCTTTATTAAACCTTTTCAGGTAATGATGACTATGTTATGCAACTACAAAAAGGAAACACACGGGAAGAAAAGTCTTATTTTTACCTGGCCTACTCACCTAGCGATGCGATTATTGTCTGTCTTCCGGACTCTGCGGATGGCTGTGATATTGGCCCGCATGAGGTAGTGCTGAGCTAAATCTACAAATCCAAGAGTACAGATGTCAAACTGGGTTCTGAACTGGTTTTATAATCAAAGTACTCTACCCCCTGCCAAACATGAGGGGAAAAAACAAATCACCCACCCTCGTCTACCTCAAAGGTAGGCTGGAAAAATTAAAAGTCCCACCTGAGATGCCCTTTTCGGTGATGACCACATCGGGTTTCAGTTGGATAATGTCCTCACAGAGCTGCTGGATGTACTCTTCTTCCATTTGAAGAATTCGGGTGAAGTCTTCCTCTCGTGTAATCTCAATGTCAGTCTGTGTGGTAAAGGAAAGACACGATTTTAAAATCCCTGGACTGGTGAAGCTCTAAGGGTCATACTATACTCCCTCCACCCACGTCTCCCACGTATCTCAGAGTCAGAATTATGTTAAAGCCATGACCTCTATACCTCTGTAAGCCAATTTAACTCTAGTTATATCATTATAAAACAACCAGAACTGAAAGTCACACAGCAATTAGTGTTGAGTTTGGCCTTTCTAAGGTCTCTGACCACCCAGTCCAATCCTACATCTGTCCTGGCAATGTGCATGAAAATTCCAGGCCTTAATTCTTCCCACTAACTGATTCTTGTTCTTTCCAAATATGATGGAGCCTTGTGAGCCTCCTGCACCCTAGTTTTTTTTTGTTTTTGAGACAGGTCTGTCGCTCAGGCTGGAGTTCACTGGTGTGATCACAGCTCCCTACACCCTTGACCTTCTGGGTTCAGGCAATCCTCCTGCCTCAGCCTCCTTAGTGGTGGGGACTACAGGCATGTGCCACCATGCCCAGTTAATTTTTTTAAATACAGACAGTATTCGCCATGTTGCCTAGGCTGGTCTTGAACTCCTGGGCTCAAGTCATCCACCCACCTTAGCCTCCCAAAGTGCTAGGATTATAAGTGTGAGCCACTGCATCCAGCTGAAATTCTCCTTTAGTACTTCAAAGCTGAATTAACTCCTACCTTATGTTCCCCTGGTACATTAGGAAAGGTCGCATGATAGTATAAAACAAGCCAAACATGACCAGGTTCAAATCTTGATTTTGCCAATACCAGCTGTATTCCTTGAGCAATTAACCTAACTTGTCTGAGCTTCAGATCTCTCATCTGTAAAATGGAATCAATACCAACTAAAGGATTGTTCTAAGAGTCAGTGTACACTATGCACCCAGAAGGCATACAATAAACATACCTTTTATTTCTGTTGTTCATATTTGTAGTCGATTCTTGCATCTACTTTAAGGAACAAGGCCAAGAATCTTACCTGGCTTTCTCCTTTCTTGTATTCCAGAGAAGAATCCAGAAGCACAATGCGAGGGTTCTTGATATAGCGCCGCATGCGTGGATGGGTCACATCCTTGTTAATCATGACTCCACGCAAGACACAGGAGTCTTCAATGATGCCCCCAGGTATCTGAACAAAAGACAACTGCACTTTATAATCCACAATCAAGAGACAATTTCTTAATTTCCTTCCCAGATGTTCATCTTTCCCAAATAGCCACTGTTTCAGGTTTCTAAAGTTCCTTTCTTTGATGAAGTTCAAAAATATGGTTGGAATCACGTTTTTTCCCCCACTAGGAAATACACCAATTTTAGACCATGACACTCAAACTTGAAGGTCAGCTGAGACCCACAGAAATTAAATGACTTGACAAAAGACTTAGAGGGGCTTATGAGTCAGGCACAGTGGCTCACACCTAAAATCTCAGCTACTCAAGAGGCTCAGACAGAAGGATCCCTCGAGGCTGGGAGTTCGAGACCAGCCTGGGCAACACATTGAGACCCAATTACTATTTAAATAAATAAGGGCTTAGGTCTCTCCAATTAAAAAAAAACAAAACAAAACAAAACAAAACCAACGCTGCCAGAGAATTTTAGGCTTGGGGCTCCATCTACTGGCCACAAGCTATACTACTAAACTTTTTGATCTTAATGAAATTTAGTAGAGGAGAGAAAGCTTTCTGGGCTTACCATTATAATAGTACTATATAATAAAGCCCTTGTTAAGCTTATATCCTGATCAAATGACTGATGTATGCAAATACACAAACATGGAGACACCAATAAGCCTGTCCCTTGTCCTTATAAACCTTGTGTAGGGATAGCAGTGAAGGTAACAACAAAATTGTTTCAGGAAATTCCAACTTGGTAGCCTCTTTAGGTTTTTGTTTCCAGGCAGCAAGTAAAGTTCTTTCCAGTTTTTTTTTTTTTTTTTTTTTTTTTTTTTGAGATGGAGTTTTGCTCTGTTGCCCAGGCTAGAGTACAGTGGTGCAATCTCAGCTCACTGCAAGCTCCGCCTCCCGGGTTCATGCCATTCTCCTGCCTCAGCCTCCAGAGTAGCTGGGACTACAGGCTCCCACTACCACGTCTGGCTGATTTTTTGTATTTTTTTTTTTTTTGAGACAGAGTCTCGCTGTGTCGCCCGGGCTGGAGTGCAGTGACTGGATCTCAGCTCACTGCAAGCTCCGCCTCCCGGGTTTATGCCATTCTCCTGCCTCAGCCTCCTGAGTAGCTGGGACTACAGGCGCCCGCCACCTCGCCCGGCTAGTTTTTTGTATTTTTTAGTAGAGATGGGGTTTCACTGTGTTAGCCAGGATGGTCTCGATCTCCTGACCTCGTGATCCGCCAGTCTCGGCCTCCCAAAGTGCTGGGATTACAGGCTTGAGCCACCGCGCCCGGCCTGTATTTTTTTTTTTTTTAGTAGAGATGGGGTTTCACTGTGTTAGCCAGGATGGTCTCGATCTCCTAACCCCGTGATCCACCCACCTCAGTCTCCCAAAGTGCTGGGATTACAGGTGTGAGCCACCGCGCCCGGCCAATTCTTCCCAGTCCTAATTAAAGGTACCTTGTTCTGGCCAGGTGCAGTGCCTCACCCTGTAATCCCAGCACTTTGAGAGGCCAACGTGGGCGGATCACCTCAGGTCAGGAGTTCAAGACCATCATGGCTAACACGGTGAAACCCTGTCTCTGCTTAAAATACAGAAAGAAATTAGCCGGGTGTGGTGGCGGGCATCTGTAATCCCAGTTATTTTATTTTATTTTATTTTTTGAGGCGGAGTCTCGCTCTGTCGCCCGGACTGGAGTGCAGTGGCCAGATCTCAGCTCACTCAAGCTCCGCCTCCCGGGTTTACGCCATTCTCCTGCCTCAGCCTCCTGAGTAGCTGGGACTACAGGCGCCCGCCACCTCGCCCGGCTAGTTTTTTTTTGTATTTTTAGTAAAGATGGGGTTTCACCGTGTTAGCCAGGATGGTCTCGATCTCCTGACCTCATGATCCGCCCGTCTCGGCCTCCCAAAGTGCTGGGATTACAGGCTTGAGCCACCGCGCCCGGCCAATTCTTCCCAGTCCTAATTAAAGGTACCTTGTTCTGGCCAGGTGCAGTGCCTCACCCTGTAATCCCAGCACTTTGAGAGGCCAACGTGGGCGGATCACCTCAGGTCAGGAGTTCAAGACCATCATGGCTAACACGGTGAAACCCTGTCTCTGCTTAAAATACAGAAAGAAATTAGCCGGGTGTGGTGGCGGGCATCTGTAATCCCAGTTATTTTATTTTATTTTATTTTTTGAGGCGGAGTCTCGCTCTGTCGCCCGGACTGGAGTGCAGTGGCCAGATCTCAGCTCACTCAAGCTCCGCCTCCCGGGTTTACGCCATTCTCCTGCCTCAGCCTCCTGAGTAGCTGGGACTACAGGCGCCCGCCACCTCGCCCGGCTAGTTTTTTTTTGTATTTTTAGTAAAGATGGGGTTTCACCGTGTTAGCCAGGATGGTCTCGATCTCCTGACCTCATGATCCGCCCGTCTCGGCCTCCCAAAGTGCTGGGATTACAGGCTTGAGCCACCGCGCCCGGCCAGTCCCAGCTATTTTAAAGGCTGAGGCAGGAGAATCACTTGAACCCGGGAGGTGGAGGCTACAGTGAGCTGAGATTGCGCCACTGCACTCTAGCCTCTGGGCGACAGAGCAAGACTCCATATCAAACAAACAAACATACCTTGCTCTGATTTAAAACTATTTCATTCAAGTAGGGTGCGATGGCTTATGCCTGTAATCCCAGCACTTTGGGAGCCTAAAGTGGGAGGATCACCTGAGGCCAGGAGTTCAAGACCAGCCTGGGCAACATGAGACCCTCATCTCTACAAAAAGAAAAAAAAAATAGCTGGGCACAGTGGCATGTGCCTGTAGTCCTAGAAAATCAGTGGATTTGCTTGAGGCCAGGAGTTTGAGGCTGCAGTGGGCTATGACTGTGCCACTGTACTCCAGCCTGGGCAAGAGGGTGAGACTCTGTCTCAAAAACAAAACAAAACAACACTAAAAACAAACTATTTCCTCACAAGTGAGATGACTCATGCTAAGATATAATTTGACCCAATGTATACACTGCGAAAGTTTACCTTTTCCACTTTTGCGTATTTTTTTATGTCAATCTCTTTCCGACCATTCTCCTCAAACTGGACCGTCTTGACAGCATCCAGGGCAATGTTGCAAGCCAAAGATGACCACCGACTGATGGCTTTGGTAGTAATGGAGCTGTTGATGATGTTCAGCATCATATCACCGTCATTGATGTCGACTGGGATACTAGAGAAAAGAAAACCAGATAATATGTGAAGAAGGCATCTTAGATATGTAGAGATGTGCCTCATCTATACCTTAGTGACTATAATAATGGACCAAGAGGCAGAACACGAGGACTTGTTCCTTTGGAGGAAACAAAAAGGACATTAGGAGGTAACCTTTGTCCATTCCTCTACCTTTCAGCAAGATTACAACTCATCTGTAGAAGGTGCCTTAATTCCCTGAGCAACCCTTTACACTTACATACAAAGATTATCGTAAAATAATTTGTTCCTTATCTTCTGCTTCAACCAAGTAAACTTTTCAACTTTTACAACTCAGATCAAGACACTTTTTTTCTATGAAACTCTATCCTGTAACTAGCCAACTTTAAGAGTTTCATCAATCATTCATTGTGAACAGCAAATTTTATTTTTAACTCATGGTGTGCCACAGTGGTCAAAGATGACCACCAACTGGTCATCTTTGTGTTTTTATGTTACTGTAAACACATTTTATGTATTTTCCATTTTTATATTAATTTCAGTCTCTCCTCACAAAATACTTTCACATAATGCTAAAATCTCTTTTTTGGCCGTGCACGGTGGCTCACACTTGTAATCTCAGCACTCTGGGAGGCCAAGGCAGGCAGATCACTTGAGGTCAGGAATTCGAGACCAGTCTGGCCAATATGGTGAAACCCCAGTTCTATTAAAAATACAAAAATTAGCCAGGAGTGGTGGCCTGTGCCTGTTGTCCCAGTTACTCTGGAGGCAGAGGTTACAGTGACCTGAGATCGTGTCACTGCACTATAGCCTGGGCGACAGAGATTCCGTCTCAAAAAAAAAAAAAAAACCCCAAAATAAACCAAATCCCTCTTTTAACAGTGAAAGGCACATAATATACCAATTATTAAATGGTTAAATTATGGACTTTTGGGAAGAAGCAATGACTCCAAAAGTAGTATCTAAGATAAAGGGGGCTGGGTGCCATGCTTCACACCTATAATCCCAACACTTTGGAAGACTGAGGATAGCTTGAGGCCAGGAGTTCAAAACCAACCTGGGCAAAATAGTAAACCTCATCTCTATGAAAAATAAAAAAAAATAGCAGGGCATGGTGGACACATCTGTAGTCTTAGCTACTTGGGAGGCTGGGGCAGGACTGCTTGAGTCCAGGAGCTGGAGGCTGCAGTAAGCTGTGATTGCACCACTGCACTCCAGCTTAGGCAACAGAGTGAGACCATATCTCTAAAAAATAAATTTTTGGGGAGGCCGAGGTGGGTGGATCACCTGAGGTCAGGAGTTTGAGACCAGACTGACCAATATGGTGAAACGCCATCTCTACTAAAAATACCAAAATTAGCTACGTATGGTGGTATGCTCCTGTAGTCCCAGCTACTTGGGAGGCTGAGACAGGAGAACTGCTTGAACCCAGGAGGCAGAGGTTGCAGTGAGCCAACATTGTGCCACTGTACTCCAGCCTGGGCAACAGAGCAAGACTCCCCACTCCCCCGCCAAAAAATGTTTTTACATAAGACTAAAGTGTTCTAGGTAGGCAGTTATTACTTGATTAAAAATATATATATTTCAGGCCAGGCACGGTGGCTCATGCCTGTAATCCCAGCACTTTGGGAGGCCAAGGCAGGCAGTGGGAGGATCACCTGAGGTCAGGAGTTTGAGACCAGCCTGACCAACTTGGAGAAAAACCCCATCTCTACTAAAATTACATTAGCCAGGGCTAGTGGCACATGCCTATAATCCCAGCTACTCAGGAGGCTGAGGCAGGAAAACTGCTTGAAGCCAGAGGGCAGAGGTTGAGGTGAGCCGAGATCCAGCCACTGCATTCCGGCCTGGGAAATAAGAGTGAAACTCCATTTCAAAACAAAACAAAACAAAAAGCTTTCTAAGGGTGCAGCTCCACACAATAAAATCTTTAGGTACCTCTACATTCTCACAGAGCTTACTGCATAAAAATAATTAAACACTTCATTCCTCAAGTGTGCCATACAGATATTAGTGTACAACTTGTTTAAGAGCAGGCAGTATATGGCTGGGCGCGGTGGCTCACACCTGTAATCCCAGCACTTTGGGAGGTCAAGACAGGTGGATCACCTGAGGTCGGGAGTTCGAGACCAGCCTGACCAGCATGGAGAAACCCCGTCTCTACTAAAAATACAAAATTAGCTGGACGTGGAGGCGCATGCCTGTAATCCCAGCTACTTAAGAGGCTGAGACAGGAGAATCGCTTGAACCCGGGGAGGCAGAGGTTGCGGTGAGCCGAGATCGCGCCATTGCACTCCAGACTAGGTAACAAGAGCAAAAACTCCATCTTAGGAAAAAAAAAAAAAAAAAAGAGCAGACAGTATAATATAAACCTCATCAAATTACTAAACACTTATGCATCTAGTGACTCAACCATATGAGTAGAACATTTAAATAAAGAAAAGAAAAAAAAACCCAAACTATTTCCAGTCAGGCATGGAAAAAAGAATACATTATAGATTTTTATTTTTTTTTGAGACAGAGTTTTGCTGTTTGCCTAGGCTGGAGTGCAATGGCGCGATCTTGGCTCACCACAACCTCCGCCTCCCGGGTTCAAGTGATTCTCCTGCTTCAGCCTCCTGAGTAGCTGGGATTACAGGCGCATGCAACCACGCCTGGCTAATTTTTGCATTTTTAGTAGAAATGAGGTTTCACCATGTTGGCCAGGCTGGTCTCGAAATCCTGACCTCAGGTGATCCACCCACCTTGGTCTCCCAAAGTGCTAGGATTATAGGCATGAGCCACCGCGCCCAGTCCAGGTCTTACTTTTTATTTTCTTGAGAGAGTCTCACTCTGTCACCTGGGCTGGAGTGCAGTGGCACAATCTCAGCTCACTGCAACCTCCTGGGTCCAAGCGACTCTCCTGCCTTAGCCTCCTGAGTAGCTGGGATTACAGGCGCCTGCCACTACGTCCAGCTAATTTTCTCTACTTTTAGTAGAGACGAAGTTTCACCATGTTGGCCAGGTTGGTCTCTAACTCCTGACCTCGTGATCCGCCCACCTCGGCCAAAGTGCTGGGATTACAGGCATGAGCCACTGGGCCCTGCCAAGTTTTACTTTTTAAACAAAAACGTTTATTCAAGACCTGCTCTACCTGACTCCACACAATGTTAAACCTTAACTAAAATTCCCTGAAGCTAGAGGTAATATATGCTTTTTTTTTCTTCCGAGACGGAGTTTCACTCTTATTGCCTAGGCTGGAGTGCAATGGAGAGATCTTGGCTCACTGCAACCTCCGCATCCTGGATTCAAGCAATTTTCCTGCCTCATCCTCCCGAGTAGCTGGGATCATAGGTGTGCGCCACCCATACCTGGCTAATTTTTTTTTTTTTTTTTTTGAGACAAAGTCTTGCTCTGTCACCAGGCTGGAGTACAATGGGGCTCCCTCAGCTCACCACAACCTCTGACTCCTGGGTTCAGGAGATTCTCCTGCCTCAGCCTCCTGAGTAGCTGGGACTACAGACATGCGCCACCATGCCCAACTAATTTTTTGTATTTTTAATACAGACAAGGTTTCACCATGTTGGCCAGGAAGGTTTCAATCTCCTGATCTCATGATCCGCCCACCTAGGCCTCCCAAAGTGCTGGAATGACAGGCATGAGCCACCAAGTCTGGCCAGGCCTCTCATATTTGATACTACCTATTTCTTGCCCCCAAGATACCTGATTTTCTTTAGGGTGCTGATCATATCATCCAATGCCTTGCGGTAAGCACTGATCACCACTGTTGGGTGCATCTGCTGCTCCAGGAAGTGCTCAGCTACAGATAGCATTTCCCCCGCTGAAAAAGATAAAAGCACCACAGTAATATTTAAAAGTATCTGCATATCAAGGCAAGTAACTTCATTATTCTTCCAAAAAATACTCTCCTAAATCAGACTCTCCCAAAAGATATGACATTTGGCCATTCATACTATTCCAAATTTTACACTTTGTATAAGACAGGGCAATTCATACAGAAAACATCCTTGCTGTCCATTTTTTAAAAGATCAGGCTGGGCATGGTGGCTTATACCTGTAATCCCAAAAATTCAAGATCAGCCTGGGCAACATAGTGAGACCCTGTCTTTACAAAAAAAATTAAAATTTAGTTTAGTGTGGTAGTACGAGCCTGCGGTCCCAGCTACTCAGGAGGCTGAGGTTAAGAGAACCACTTGAGCTTGGGAGGTTGAGAGTGCAATGAGCCTTGACTGCACCACTGCACTGGGTGACAGAGTGAGACCCTATCTCAATAAATAAAATGATGAAAGAATGATTCCAGGGCTTACTTCCTCTCTTGATCGTTTTGTTTTTTTTTTGAGGAGTCTCGCTCTGTCACCCTGGCCAGAGTGCGGTGGCACAGTCTCTGCACACTGCAACCTCTGCCTCCCAGGTTCAAGCGATTTTCCCACCTTAGCCTCCCAAGTAGCTGGGATTACAGGCATGCGCCACCACACCCAGCTAACTTTTGTACTTTTAGTAGAGATGGGTTTTACTATGTTGGTTGGCCAGGCTGGTCTCGAACCAGGTGATCTGTCCACCTCGGTCTCCCGAAGTGCTGGGATTACAGGCGTGAGCTACCGTACCTGGCCTTCTCTTGATCTTTCTAAAAAAAAATTTCCCTAAAGGCAATAAAATAAAGAAAAATGCACAAAAGAAAAACTGACTTGTTTATTAGTACCTTAATACCTTAGGATCTAGTCAAACTGCTGGAACTAAAAACAAAACAAGGCTGGGCGCGGTGGCTCAAGCCTGTAATCCCAGCACTTTGGGAGGCCGAGACGGGCGGATCACGAGGTCAGGAGATCGAGACCATCCTGGCTAACACAGTGAAACCCCGTCTCTACTAAAAAACACAAAAAACTAGCCGGGCGAGGTGGTGGGCGCCTGTAGTCCCAGCTACTCAGGAGGCTGAGGCAGGAGAATGGCGTGAACCCGGGAGGCGGAGTTTGCAGTGAGCTGAGATCCAGCCACTGCACTCCAGCCTGGGCGACACAGTGAGACTCCGCCTCAAAAAAAACCAAAAACCAAAAACCAAAAACCAAAAAACAACAAAACACACAAAAACTTACATTTGAAAGAATATTCGGGGCTGGATGCAGTGGCTTACACCTGTAATCCCAGCACTTTGGGAGGCTAGGGTGAGTGGATCACCTGAGTCCTGAAGTTTTTAGACCAGCCTGAGCAACATAGCAAAACCCTGTCTCTACAAAAAAAATTCAATGAGCCAGGTATGGTGGCATGTGCCTGTAGCTACTTGGGAAGCTGGGCTCATTAATCCCAGAAGGTCAAGGCTGCAGTGAGCCGTGATCACACTACTGCACTCCAGCCTGGGCAATAGAGCAAGATTCTGTTTCAAAAAAATAAAAAGTTAAAATTTAAAAATGTGCACAATTAAGGTTGGGTGTGGTGGCTGACATCTGTAATCCTAGCACTTTGGGAGGCCAAGGCAGATGGATTACCTGAGGTCAGGAGTTCGTGACCAGCCTGGCCAACATGGTGAAACCCTGTCTCTACTAAAAATACAAAAATTAGCCAGGCATGATGGCACGTGCCTGTATTCCCAGCTACTTGGGAGGCTGAGGCAGGAGAATCGCTTGAACCAGGGAGGTGGAGGCTGCAGGGAGCCAAGATCATGACATTGCACTCCAGCCTAGGTGACAAAGTGAGACTCCATCTCAAAAAAAAAAAAAGAAAATGTATACAATTTACCTCCTAGATGAGGGATTATTGGTAAAACATCTCCTTCTTTTAAAATTTGTCTTTACCCCACGCCTTGTAATCCCAGACTTTGGGAAGCCGAGGCAGGCATATTGCTTGAGGCCAGTTTTGAGACCAGCCTGGACAACATGGTGAAACTGTCTCTACCAAAAATACAAAAATTAGCCAGGTGTGTTAGCGGGTGTCTGTAATCCCAGCTAGTTGGGAGGCTGAGGCATAAAAATTGCTTGAATCTGGGAGGCAGAGGTTGCAGTGAGTGGAGGCTGTGCCCAGGCACCCCAGCCTGGGTGACAGAGTAAGACTCTGTCTCAAAATGAATAAATTTATCTTTACTTTCTAATAGACACACACAAAATAACACATACACAGATATAAACGCATACACAAAAAAGCCTGTTTCTAGAAAAAGTGTAAAGAGAGTATTGTAAATATTCTTTTTGTCAAAAGCCTTTCGCACAAATTGCTTGTACTACCTGCTTATTGGCAGGTAAAATAAGCTTTTAGAAATGTACATAATAGCCGGGCGCGGTGGCTCAAGCCTGTAATCCCAGCACTTTGGGAGGCCGAGACGGGCGGATCACGAGGTCAGGAGATCGAGACCATCATGGCTAACACAGTGAAACCCCGTCTCTACTAAAAAATGCAAAAAAACCAGCCGGGCGAGGAGGCGGGCGCCTGTAGTCCCAGCTACTCAGGAGGCTGAGGCAGGAGAATGGCGTAAATCCCGGAGGCGCAGCTTGCAGTGAGCCGAGATCCGGCCACTGCACTCCAGCCTGGGCGACAGAGCGAGACTCCGTCTCAAAAAAAAAAAAAGAAATGTACATAATATGTTATTCATTAGTATGTGCTCCAGTGTTTGAATTCAATATATTTTTGTTTCAATTCCTAAGTGTCAATCATGTATATTGAAAGAAAAATAATAAAAAAATACAGTCATGTACCACTTAATATTTTGGCCAACAATGGACCACATATACGACAGTGGTCCCATAAGATTATAATATCATATTTTTACTGTACCTTTTCTATGTTCAGCTACGCTTATTATACAAATACCACCGTATTATAACTATATTCAGTACAGTAATATGTTATACAGCTTTGTGGCCTAGAAGCAATAGGCTATACCAAACAGCCTAAGTAAATAGTAGGCAGTACCACCCAGGTTTGTAAAGTGCACTCCATGAAGTCTGCATAGTAATGAGACTGTCTAATAACACATTTGTCTCGGAACGTATCCCCATCTTTTTTTTTTTTTTTTTTGAGACAGAATCTCGCTCTGTCACCAGGCTGGAGTGCAGTGGTGGGATCTGGGCTCACTGCAACCTCCGCCTCCCAGGTTCAAGTGATACTCCTGACTCGGCCTCCCGAGTAGCTGGGACTACAGGCGCGCGCCACTACACCCAGCTTATTTTTTCTATTTTTAGTAAAGACGGTGTTTCACCATATTGGCCAGGATGGTCTCGAACTCCAGACCTTGTGATTCGCCTGCCTTGGCCTCCAATAGTGCTGGGATTACAGATGTGAGCCACCGCGCCCGGCCCATATACCCATCATTAAGCAGCATATTATTGCATTTTAAAAGATGGCTGAGAGGCTGGGCATGGTGGCTCACGCCTGTAATCCCAGCACTTTGGGAGGCTGCGGCAGGAGGATCACCTGAAGTCAGGAGTTTGAGACCAGCCTGGCTAACATGGTGAAACCCTGTCTCTACTAAAAATACAAAAATTAGCCTGGCACGGTGGTGGGCACCTGTAATCCCAGCTAACAGAAAGGCTGAGGCAGGAGAATCACTTGAACCCTGGAGGTGGAGGCTGCAGTGAACCAAGACTGTGCCACTGCACTCCAGCCTAGGTGACTCTGTCTCAAAAATAAATAAATAAATAAGTAAATTCAATTTGAAAAATCAGCTAGGCTTAGCCAGACATGGTGGCTCATAGCCTGTAATCCCAGCAATTTGGGAGGCTGAGGCAGGTAGATCATGAGGTCAGGAGTTCAAGACCAGCTGGCCAACATGGTGAAACCCCGTCACTATTAAAAATACAAAAATTAGCTGGGCACGGTGGTGGGCATCTGTAATCCCATCTACTCGGGAGGCTGAGGCAGGAGAATCACTTGAACCCAGGATCAGAGGCTGCAGTGAGTTGAGATTGCATAACTGCACTCTAGCCCGAGTGACAGAGCAAGATTCCATCTCAAAAAAAAAACACTTCGGGAGGCTGAGGCAGGAGATCGCTTGAGCCCAGGAGTTTGAGGCAAGCCTGAGCAACATGAGACCCCATCTCTACGAAAAATAAATAATAATTTTGATTAAGAACTTTATTTTTAGGTATGTGGGCCAACACTATAAATTAGCATCCCTTGGCTGGGCGCAGTGGAGCACACCTGTAATCCCAGTACTTTGGGAGGCCAAGGTTGGCAGATCACCTGAGCTCAGGAGTCTGAGATCAGTTCGGCCAGCATGGTGAAACCCTGTCTCTACTAAAAATACAGAAATGAGCCAGGTGTGGTGGCACATGCCTGTATTCTCAGCTACTAGGGAAGCTGAGGCAGGAGAATCACTTGAACCTGGGAGGCGGAGGTTGCAGTGAACTGAGATTGTGCCAATGCACTGCAGCCGGGGTGACAGAGCAAGACTCTGTCTCAAAAAAAAAAAAAAAAAAAAAAAAAAAAGAAAAAGAAAAAAAGAGACATGGTCTTGCTTTGTTGCTCAGGTTGCAGTGCAGTGGCACAAACACAGCTCACTGCAGCCTCAACCTCCTGCCTCACCGACCTCAGTATCCCCAACAGCTGGGACTACGGGTGTGTGCCACCACATCCAGCTGATTTTTAAATTTTTTTATAGCAACGCGGTCTCTCCATGTTGCCCAGGCTGGTCTCAAACTCCTGACCTCGTGATCCGCCCACCTTGGCCTCCCAAAGGGCTGGGATTACAGGCATCAGCCACCACACTTGGTTGCAATCAGATTTTTTAAAACCAGTGTTTCTAGCATAAAAATTTTACTATCATCTTGATATTTACACAATAAAGGCAATAGACCAAGATTTGAAAAATAATTCTTTATGATCCTATAAGAAGTAGAAAGATCAGTCTCTAAACATACATAGCCCGGGTCATTATCCTAAAGATTTCATTTCTGGCCGGGCGTGGTGGCTCAAGCCTGTAATCCCAGCACTTTGGGAGGCCGAGGCGGGCGGATCACGAGGTCAGGATATCGAGACCATCCTGGCTGACACTGTGAAACCCCGTCTCTACTAAAAAAAAATACAAAAAACTAGCCGGGCGAGGTGGCGGACGCCTGTAGTCCCAGCTACTCGGGAGGCTGAGGCAGGAGAATGGCGGTAAACCCGGGAGGCGGAGCTTGCAGTGAGCTGAGATCCGGCCACTGCACTCCAGCCCGGGCGACAGAGCGAGACTCCGTCTCAAAAAAAAAAAAAAGATTTCATTTCTTATTATTTGCAACCCCCAAATCAATATTCATGACACTTTCATAGTCATTCATGGAAATTCACAGGATGGCAAAAAATCTGAGTCACCCAATGACATTCCTAGGTGAGGTCAAACAAGGCCTTTAGCTCTCACACTGTAAAAAAAGTGTCCTTTATGCAGTATATTTAAGGTTATGTTTTTCACATTTTTCTTGATGATTTTGGTATTTATAATGGCTCACAAGTGTACTGCTTAACTGCTATCTAATGCTTCTATGTGCAAGAAGGCTGTGATGTGCCTTACAGAGAAAATACATGTTAGGTGAGCTTTGTCCAGGCACGAGTTATATTGCTATGGGCTATGAGTTCAATGCTAATAAATCAACTGTATATATTAAACGGGCATCTTGAAGACAGAAAACACATACAATAAGGTATATATTTATCAGCTGATGAAAGTGTGACCAGCTGGGCGCAGTGGCTCACGCCTGTAATCCCAGCACTTTGGGAGGCCGAGACGGGCAGATCACGAGGTCAGGAGATCAAGACCATCCTGGCAGACATGGTGAAACCTCGTCTCTACTAAAAATACAAAAACAAAAAATTAGCCAGGTGTGGTGGCGGGCACCTTGTAGTCCCTGCTACTTGGGAGGCTGAGGCGAGAGAATGGCGTGAACCCAGGAGGCAGAGCTTGCAGTGAGCCAAGACTGCGCCACTGCACTCCAGCCTGGGCGACAGAGCAAGACTCAAGTCTCAAACAAACGAAGAGAAAAAAGAAAGTGTGACCAGCGGCTTATAGGTACTTAACCCTGTATTTTCTATAGAAGCAATGATTTATTATTTGCCAATTCAGTGTCTGTGGTGACTTTATAGAATATTGTAACTTGTCCAGGCGTGGTGGCTCACGCCTGTAATCCCAACATTTTGGGAGGCAACGGCAGGCGGATCACGAGGTCAAGAGATAGAGACCATCTGGCCAACATGGTGAAACTGTCTCTACTACAAATACAAAAATTAGCTGGGTGTGGTGGTGTGCGACTATAGTCCCAGCTACTTGGGAGGCTGAGGCAGGAGAATCACTTGAACCCGGGAGGCGGAAGTTGCAGTGAGCCAAGATCTTGCCACCACACTCCAGCCTGGTGACAGACTGAGACTCTGTCTCAAAAAAAAAAAAAATTATAACTTATGGTGAATAAAGAGAATTAACTACTACTTTATCAGCCAGATTTGCATGGCTCACCCTATTCATATAAATGTTTTATACTCAACTGGAGAGAATACATAGAAAATAACCAATAAGTTGTTTAAATATTTGTAATTAGTGGACTGGTAACATAATTTCCTTCTTAAAATACGTGGGTGTTATTTCTAATTTTTCTTATCAATCTCTTATTCTCCCCTTACCAAGAATAATTACTGATGTGGTCCCATCTCCAACTTCTTCATCCTGGGTCCGGCTAATTTCAATCATGGACTTGGCTGCTGGATGCTGGACTTGAATCTAAAAAGGTAGATCACTAATGAATTCACACTATTCGAAGACTTCTTAACTCATGAAGCTTGGCCCTAACTCTTGGGCTTCTTGCTTCTATATGTACTTACTTTTCCTTTAATGTTTTACCATTATCTTGAAAGATTAAAAATGGCACCCCAAATAGCTTAAGTAAACCACTTTCCAAATTCTTTTCGGGAAAAAATGTATTCCATGAACTCAACTATTAAAGCTTCCAGAGGGCAGACCGGTATCTTTTAGCTTATCTACTGGAGGCACCACTGTGGTTGAATTGTGTTCTTCAATAAGATACGTTGGAGCCAGCTGGGCACGGTGGCTCACACCTGTAATCCCAGCACTTTGGGAGGTGGAGACAGGTGGATCACCTGAGGTCAGGAGTTCGAGACCACCTGGCCAACGTGGCGAAACCCTTTCTCTACTAAAAGTATAAAAATTAGCCGGGGGTGGTGGCGCGTGTCCGTAATTCCAGCTACTCAGGAGGCTGAGGCAGGAGAATTGCTTGAACCCATTAGGCGGAGGTTGCAGTGAGCCGAGATCACACCACTGCACTCCAGCCTGGGTGGCGAGAGACTCCATCTCAAAAAAGAAAAAAAAAAAAAGATATGTTGAAGTCATAACTCCCAGAACTTGTGAATTTTACTTTATTTTAAAATAGGGTTTTTGCAGATGTAACCAAGTTAGATACGGTCATTCTGAATTAGGGCGGGCTCCAAGTCCAATCACCAGTGTCCTTGTGTAAGAGACACACAAGGAGAATAATATGAAGACTGAGGCAGACCAAGTTCATGCCAAGGAAAGCCAGCAACCATCAGAAGCAAGAAGAAAAGTGGGGATCTTCCCGAGACTTCAGAAGGAGCATGGCCCTGCTGACGCTTTTATTTCAGACTTCTAGCTTCATTCTATAAGATAATAAATTTGTTGTTAATAAAAATGTTGTTGAAGCCAACCAGTTTCTGGTAATCTGTTATAGCAGCCCTAAAAAAACTAATCAGAGCCTGTATCTTAATAGGTCCCTTATGTTTATAGAACTGTCAGAAAGAAAAAAAGAAAAAAACAGAAACAAAACACACCTCTCGAAGAATGGCATTGCCATCGTTGGTCATCACAATGCCTCCCATTGGGTCCAAAAGCATCTAAGATGAAAGCAAAAGGTATATTTAAAGTGTCCTAGATAACAGGAAGAAAAAAATTGTAGTCTAAGAGTTTTAGGAAGAGATAAGCCTACCTTCATCATGGACTTGGGTCCCAAACACGTGCGGATGATATCTGCAATAGTCTAATGCAAAGGGAACATAAAACATGCAAGCACAAATCAGAGGACAGTGTGAGAATGTTGGAGTAATAGGGGAAAGGGACATAACCCACAGAGCCAGTGTTTTATTTTATTTTAATTTCATTTTATTTTTAGATACGGGGTCTCACTATGTTTTTCAGGCTGGTCTCAAACTCCTGGGCCCAAGTGATCCACCCACTTCGGCCTCCCACAGTGTTAGGATTACAGGCATGAGCCACTGCGCCCAGCCAGAGTCAGTGTTTTTAATGATACCCCAAAAGCATGGTTAGCAATCACTTCAGACACAGCACGCCACTTTAAATACATGTGGCTAGCTCTGTTGTTTTTCTCCCCTCGGGAATGCTTTCAGGATGGATACAGAAATGACTTTTCACAAGAGTAAGGGGGAAATGGCTCCCAGAGCTTCTGTTTCCCAGCAGTCCTAATTACTAGAAGTCCATGTCTTAGTATTTCTTTCCATGACAGTGGCCTCTACACCATCCTAAATCAGATATAAGGCTACTTCACTATTTCATTCAAAAGACATTTACCAAATATCTATTCAAGATCTACGGTGGGCACTAGGAATACAAAAGGGAATTAATAAAGTACCTCTGTTCAAGTAACTCAGTTTAGTATGGGAGACAAACACAAATAGAATACTATAAAACAATACACAGCAACAGAATAATGCACAATATGAGAAGATTATCAGTCCTAACTCAGAAGGGGAGGGCTTCCTTTCCCCTACCATCATCAGGAAAATGTTCTGAAAGAAGAGGTCAACTTTTCCTCTATTTGCTCACTCTATAAAGTCTAGATGTACAGGACACACGGCTATGACCAAATACCAGGGAAGATAGCTGGAGGCAAACTACCATAAACACTTAAAAGATTTGTGACCTTGGCAGCATTGATGTTTCCAGATTGAACTTTTCTTCCAGATTCACGCTTTGTGTTCTGGCCTAAAATAGATAAAAACACAACAGTCAACAGCCCAGGACTGCCCCATTGTACACAAGCTATTTATTTCCTAGTCTTTGAAAAATAAGAATGCAGGTTTCATGGTGTATCCACAGAGCAAAGCTTATCAAACTCTACACTTTAAATAAGTGCAGTTTATTACATGTCAACCATATCTCAAAAACTTGTAAACATATGTCCCTATGGCTGTTTACCTCCTTCTGTATTTCAACCCTTGATATATTAAGAAATAACTTTGGAATCCTGGTTAATACTTACCTTCTAACCAGATATTCATATATTTACAGCAGGGATTCATAACCTGAGATCCATGAATGGGCCTTAATGGGATAGTGAACTTCCTGAGATTATGTTTAGAAAATGAGAGATACTGCAATTTTTTTTTTTTTTCCCCGGAAAGAGGATCCACAGCTATTATCAGATTCTCAAAGGGCTGGTGACCCTAAGAAATGACCATTCATTGCTTTATGTAAGCAGGGAAAGAGTTTGGGGATTCACATTTTCTGGTTGGATAGGGGGATCATACTCTAACAGGTCCAACATAATTAGTGATAGTGCCCCCACAGCATACTGTTTAGAACACACTCAACAGTATGCAAGATAAATTATATAGTCACCTCATAACTGGATGTAATAAGAAGGCCTCAGTAACCCATTTACCACCACTAAGAACTGACTACATACTTTAACTGGGAGCCTAATTGGTCACAGCCAACTAATGCCAGAGATTAATGCAGATCTGAAAGGAGCTTTGCAAATACACCACTCACCCCCAGGTCATCCCAGTGGAGACAAGCCAGTGGTTACAACCAAACCAACATAATGTTTATTTCCTTCCTCTCTCTAAATTACATTCCCTTACAATTTAAGTCTGTAAATCTTTCAATCCAGTTCCATCAAACCAAAACACCCACAATGCTTAGGATTTACATCTATCTCAGGGAGCTGTAACCAAAAACCCTCATGGACCTACAATCCATCAGAAAGAAGGTTTTTTGTTTGTTTGCTTGTTTGTTTGTTTGTTTTTGAGATGGAGTCTCTGTCGCCCAGGCTGGAGTGCAGTGGCGGGATCTCGGCTCACTGCAAGCTCCGCCTCCCGGGTTCACGCCATTCTCCTGCCTCAGCCTCCGAGTAGCTGGGACTACAGGCGCCCGCCACTACGCCCGGCTAATTTTTTGTATTTTTAGTAGAGACGGGGTTTCACTGAGTTAGCCAAGATGGTCTCATCTCCTGACCTTATGATCCGCCCGCCTCGGCCTCCGAAAGTGCTGGGATCACAGGCATGAGCCACTGCGCCCAACCTCTTTTTTTTTTTTTTTTTTCAAAATAGCGTTGTTTTATTTTATTTTTTTCCTTAAAAGTTATTTCCAGGCCGGGCGCGGTGGCTCAAGCCTGTAATCCCAGCACTTTGGGAGGCCGAGACGGGCGGATCACGAGGTCAGGAGATCGAGACCATCCTGGCTAACATGGTGAAACCCCGTCTCTACTAAAAATACAAAAAACTAGCCGGGCGAGGTGGCGGGCGCCTGTAGTCCCAGCTACTTGGGAGGCTGAGGCAGGAGAATGGCGTGAACCCGGGAGGCGGAGCTTGCAGTGAGCCGAGATTGCGCCACTGCACTCCAGCCCGGGCGACAGAGCGAGACTCCGCCTCAAAAAAAAAAAAAAAAAAAAAAGTTATTTCCCAGGTACAGAGATAATGAATAAAAACTCTGAAAGGCATTCAGTATACAGAAGACAGTAAGGGAGGGGAGATGGCTAGTCAGGCTCTGCAGATGAGGTACAGAAGTTACACACAGAATGGAAACATATCAAAGGAAGACAAGGGAGGCGGTGCTCATTAGAAAAAATAAGGGACCAGGCGAGGTGGCTTACGCCTGTAATCCCAGCACTTTGGGAGGCTGAGGTGGGCGGATCACCTGAGCTCAGGAGTTGGAGACCAGCCTGGCCAACATGGTGAAACTCCAGTTCTACCAAAAACACAAAAATTAGTCTGGCGTGGTGGCGCGCGCCTGTACTCGCAGCTACTCGGGAGGCTGAGGCAGGAGAAATGCTTGAACCTGGGAGACAGAGGATGCAGTGAACAGAGATCGCGCCACTGCACCCCAGCCTGGGTGACAGAGCGAGACTCTGCCGCAAAAAACAGAAAGAAAAAAAAATAAGGGATCTTCCAAAGGGAAAAGGTGACCAGTCGAGAAATCTGGGAAAATCCAACTGGTGAGTGGGAAAGATTACAACGCCGGGGACACCGAGGGAACGATTACAATCTATGATCAGTGAAGCAAGTACGGTTACTTCAGGAACAGGGTTGCTGTTCAAGCGACTTTTACTGAAAATAAATGTAAAGTGACCAAGGATATTATCTATTCACCAGACCCTCTTCAAGCAGTCTGCCCACTTATCTCATTTAATTCTCACAATTCTACTAGGAAATACTATTAACTCCGTAATACAGATTGAAACATTTAAATGACCGCTACTAAGGGATGGGCCAAGGATATAAAGCTAGACCTAACTGAAAAACAAAAAACATTATTCATGCAGCTATACAGCGACAATCAGGCTAGAAAGGGTGCAGCGGCGGGGGAAGCGTGGGGACTGAGGGACAGAACGCGGAGTGGGAAAGAGCTTCCCAAGACGAGCACACGTCAAGAAAAGAGGCTCGGCGAGAAAAAGGTCAGTTTGAGTTTGTGAAGAGAAGCGAACAGGTTAAGGGAAGAAAGGAAAGCGGGACACCGGGCTTCCAAAATGAAGATGATGACTGGAAGGCTCAGGGGCCGGGTCAGGGCGGGACGGAGCTGAGGCAACGCAGAAAACCATGGACAGAGAAGGGTGAAAAGGGGGTCCCTTTCCTGGCATCCCCAGAACTCACTGAGCACGAGTACGGGACGATGGCCCATCATGGCGGCGCGATGCAGAGCCGGGTACCCAGAGCTGGGGGAACCGGCAGAATCTTCTGGAGAGAGAGAACCAGACAGAAACCCAGAAAACGCTGCCTCCTCAGGGCTTACACCTTAACCCGCTACTCTCAAGGTAGTCACCAATCACCGCACCCATCTCATTGATCGGCACAAAAACCGACCAATTGACATCCTGAGTCCCGCCCTCTACGCAAGAACGACCAGACAAGTTAGGCAGAGAGAGCACGATGAAGGCACTGGCAGGGCACAGGCGCTTGCGCAATAGGGTGGCCGCGCCCGGCCGCGTGCAGCGCGAACGTCGGCGCAGGCGCCAAGGCTCTGGCAGTTGGCCGGCACACCACTACGCATGTGTGTCAACTATAGGGTTGGGTGCTGGGGTTGCGGCTTTCGGTTAACACCGCAGGTGAGGTCGTTAAACTGTGTATCGCGACTTGGCTCCTATCCGACCGTGAAGGCTAAGAAAGGCTTGACAGTTTCCACTGTTTTGTTCTAGCCTTAGCAATAGGTGGACTAGAGAGGCGGGACTCCCGCCAGCAGATGGGGGAAGACCTGGCCGACTTGGCCCTGGGTGAAGTGGGAGTTGTAGTCTTACAGTGCCGTACTGGGCAGCCTTTTTCCGGGCACACTGGGAGTTGTGGTTTATCGCATCTGGACTAATGGCTGTATGTGGACTTTTCCCTTCTTAGGAAATGCTTTCAGTGAGGCTATGAGCAGTACCGGAGGGTGATGGCTTACGTTTCCTTAAGTTATCCTATCTAAAATATTTTTCCAAGTATTTCCGCCGGGCGCTGTGGCTCACGCCTGTAATCCCAGCACTTTGGGAGGCCGAGGCGGGTGGGTCACCTGAGGTCAGGAGTTCGAGACCAGCGTGGCCGATATGGTGAAACTCCGACTCTAATAAAAATACAAAAATTAGCCGGGCGTGGTGGCGCGCGCCTATAATCCCAGCTACTCGGGGGGCTGAGGCAGGAGAATCGCTTGAACCATGGACGTTGCAGTGAGCCTAGATCGCGGCACTGCACTTTAGCCTGGCGACAGAGTGAGACTTCATCTCAAAAAAAAAAAAAAAAAGTATTCCCTGTGGTGCTTTGAGATTTTATTTCCCCACATCCATTCCTCTCCTGCTGTCCTCAGTCTTAGTTAGAGATGATGGGGAGCCAGAGTTTTAAAATTACCATTCGGGATAGGAGAAGGACTCATCATACCGTGGAAATTAAACATGGTGAGAACACGGAAAGTAATTGCGCGTTCATCAGAGAGGTTTAAGTTTTGGCTTTGGTTAAATTACTATTTTGTCCAGAAAAAAAAGGAAGCACTGGTATAGAAATAGCTGTTGTCCAAACTAGCGAAGGAGAACAGTCACGCGTTTGGCCATGAAATAGAGTTTCCTACTTTTTCCTCCGCAGACTGGAACAGCCTGAGATCTGCTGGAGATAACTTAGGAAATTGTCATAGTGAAAATACTAGCATGGATTGTTGATCATCTGATGATATGATTCTTTCCCAGGCACCACACCTGTTGGTGTTCAGATGGAGCAGCACACTAGTCATCCTAACAGAAAAGGTGTGTGTTGGAGGCCCTGCTTCCCCTCCCTTAAAAAGCAAGACCTCCTTTGCATTCCCCATTAAATGGGAGCATTGCTGTATTCCCAGAACCTAGAACTGGATCTGTTAAATAGTAGATGCTCAGTAATTATTTGTTAAATGGATTTATTATTCTTCCTTTGTATCTTCTCTTACTACTTAGAACAAGACTGTGTACAGGATCTTAGAAGACATGGTGTTAGCTAGAGTGAACAGATACTGAGTTGTAGTGGGACAATTCCATTGGTGGCCAGGAAAATGCCTGAGGCCTTCTGACTCCAGAGCCTATCCACTTAACTATAGGTGGGATACATTATCTGAAAGACCTACTATTCCATAGCTTGGACATAATTTTTTTTTTTTTTAATACGGAGTTTTGCTCTTGTTGCCCAGGCTGGAGTGCAGTGGCATGATCTTGGCTCACTGCAACCTCCGCCTCCCGGGTTCAAGCAATTCTCCTGCCTCAGCCTCCCGAGTAGCTGGGATTACAGGCATGTGCCCCCACGCCCAGCTAATTTTGTATTTTTAGTAGAGATGGGGTTTCTCCATGTTGGTCAGGCTGGTTTCCAACTCCCGACCTCAGGTGATCTGCCTGCCTTGGCCTCCCAAAGTGCTGGGATTACAGGCATGAGCCACTGCGCCCGGCCCCAGCTTGGACATAAATTAACTAGCTCTTTTCACAGAGTATGTAGTGCAGTGGTAAAGAGCATGACTTTGGAGTCTACAGGACCAGATTTAATTCCAGCTGCTATTTGCCAGACCCTCTTTTTTTTGTTTTTGTTTTTGTTTTTTTTTGAGACAGAGTCTCGCTCTGTCACCCAGGCTGAAGTGCAGTGGCCAGATCTCAGCTCACTGCCAGCTCCGCCTCCCGGGTTCATGCCATTCTCCTGCCTCAGCCTCCCGAGTAGCTGGGACTACAGGCGCCCGCCACCTCGCCTGGCTAGTTTTTTTGTATTTTTTTTTTTTTTTAGTAGAGACGGGGTTTCACCGTGTTAGCCATGATGGTCTCGATCTCCTGACCTCGTGATCCACCCGTCTCGGCCTCCCAAAGTGCTGGGATTACAGGCTTGAGCCACCGCGCCCAGCCTTGCCAGACCCTCTTAAGCAGTTTACCTACTTAGGATCACTGCAACCTCTGCCTCCTAGATTCAATTGATTCTTGTGCCTCAGCCACCCAAGTAGCTGGGATTACAGGTGTATGCTGCCACGCCTGGCTAATTTTTGTATTTTTAGTACAGATGGGGTTATGCCAGGTCTTGAACTCCTGGCCTCAGGTGATCCACCCACTTTGGCCTCCCAAAGTCCTGGGATTACAGACGTGAGCCATTGCGCCCAGCCAGTTTACAACTTAATTAATGCTCACAATTCTACTAGAAAATACTGTTAACCCCACAACCAATTGAAACATTTAAATTTACTGCTACTAAGGGATGGGCTAAGGGTATAAAGCTAGGCCTAACTAAAAAAACATTATTCATTCGCACATATTAACTGTGGAATCTTGAGCAAATTTCCTGACTTAAGTTTCCTCAAGTAAAATGTAGGTAAAGCTACCTACTTTATCTACATTCCTCAGGTCATGTTCCCCAGTTCCACAAGACTCTCATAGCACTTACTGAAATGTAATAGTGTGTGTGCTTGATCACCTAATGACTGTCTACACTGCAAGACTATCAGTTCCAGGAGAGTAGTGACCACATCTGTTTAGCAGACTGTGGTATCCACGACTCTACTTTAAGGGTCATTGTGAGAAACATGTAAGAGAATGTATGTAAAGCACCTTTTATTATCATATCCTCTGTTCTGCCTCCTTTGGCCTCTCCACCCTCATCCTCTGTTTTATGTTGTCAGAAATACAGCTCCTTTAGTATAGAGTGTATGTAGAGCAGTCTCTCTTTTTAAAATTAAAAACAATTTTTAATTTCTCATGCCACCTTGTGTAAAAATATGTAAAGCATTCTTCAAACCTTATAACCCAGTATAAAATGCATTCTCGGCTGGGCACAGTGGCTCTCGCCTGTAATCCCAGCACTTTGGAAGGCTGAGGCGGGCAGATCACGAGGTCAGGAGATTGAGACCATCCTGGCTAACATGGTGAAACCCCGTTTCTACTAAAAATACAAAAAATTAGCCGGGCGTTGTGGCGGGCACCTGTAGTCTCAGCTACTTGGGAGGCTGAGGTAGGAGAATGGCATGAACCTGGGAGGCAGAGCTTGCAGTGAGCCGAGATCACACCACTGCACTCCACCCTGGGCGACAGAGCAAGACTCTGTCTCCAAAAAAACCAAAATGCATTCTTATATGTCTAGGAAGGACTCAAATTATTTTGAAGTGCATTTGCATGGGAATTAACATTATTTTACATGGAAATTAACACATTATTGAGAAGAATCTTGAGACCTAAGTTTCAGCTTCTGTCTCCTTACCACATTCTGCACAAACTGTCAAATGAGCTGATGACTCTGGAGCAGGAGGGAAAAGAAGATGGATGACCTACCAGTAGAGCTTGGAAAATCCACAAACCCAGTAACCCAGTGCAAAAGAAAAATACCAAAACCAATAAAACATATTTTCCTCACCAAGAGTGACTGACAGAGAACAGATTTCAGTTTTCATAGGCTCAGTGACCTTCCAGACAGAAAGCATCTCACCCTGGCACCCACATATAAGCACTTCTTCCTCTTACCAGGCCATTCCTTCTGTTGCCCTCTGAGTAAAGAACAAGAATAAGACATCTTTCTTCATACAACCTACTTTTCACACTTCTGCCACCAGGCTTGTTTTTTATGAAGAGGCCCTTCTTTATCCTTCAGATCCCAGCTGAGATACCACTTCCTCAGGACATGTTTTTCAGCTCTACAGACTAGGTCAGTTGCTTTCATAGCACTTACTGAAGTGTAATGGTGTGTGTGCTTGATCACCTAATGACTGTCTGCACAGCAAGACTGTCAGTTCCAGCAGAGTAGTGACCACTTCTGTTTAGCAAAATGTGGTATCCACAGTGACTGACACATAGCAGGCACTTAGCTATCTCTTATGTGTGTGAATGAAAATGAATTGTTTTTCCGTCCTTCTTGATTTCATTATAACAGTGAATTATTGTCTCCTTACTGTCTTGCCTTTTTAACTCTTACCTAGTTCCAGCTGTCTGACTTTCCATCCATTGCCCTTGTCTACTTTGCCACTTCCTTTTCATCTTTTAGACTCTTGAGGAGGAGTTCCTCGAAGGTTCAGTTTTTGTCTCTCTGTTTTTTAGCTTGGAGAGCTAATGTATTTTTGCAGCTTCTTTATCCTCTTTTTGGGGCTGGCCTGGCAGTTTGACCTTTCACTTGAGCTCCGGTGCCAGCTCTCTGGCTGTTTTTCTAGACACTTCTATTGGGATTTCCTACTCTCACCTCAGATTCAGTATGTCCAGATGTGATTATGTTAATATGAGAGTTGAGTTTTACTCAAACTTCTTTAAGTCAAAAAGGCAATTCAGGGGTTGTGCAGTTGGGAGAGATGCTGAAGTAGCTCACAGAATAATGGGAAGAAGAGTGGCAAAAACCAGGGCCTCAGGGACTGAAACTGGGGATTCAGTGCCTCTTGGTGTCTGTGTATCCATTTATCTCCTATGCTTTTTCTTGTCTCTGATCTCTTGCTTTTATCCACTTCTCATGGTTTACTAGCCAAATAGCTTTCACTGGGCCCAACCATACATTTTCTCAGAATAGGAGATCAGAAGAAAGTAAATTTCTTTCTTTCTTTCTTTTTTTTTGAGACGGAGTCTCGCTCTGTTGCCCAGGCTGCAGTGCAGTGGCCGGATCTCAGCTCACTGCAAGCTCCACCTCCTGGGTTTACGCCATTCTCCTGCCTCAGCCTCCAGAGTAGCTGGGACTACAGGCGCCCGCCACCTCGCCCGGCTAGCTTTTTGTAGTTTTTAGTAGAAACGGGGTTTCACCGTGTTAGCCAGGGTGGTCTTGATCTCCTGACCTCGTGATCCGCCCGTCTCGGCCTCCCAAAGTGCTGGGATTACAGGCTTGAGCCACTGCGCCCGGCCGAAAGTAAATTTCTTAGACACGAAATCCATATATTGATCCCAAGGAATGACTCTGGCCCAACTTACTTCATGTGCCTACTCCCTTGGCACAGTCACAGTTGCCAAGGGGGATGGGAATACCATGATTGGCCTGTATTGGGTCACAGGCCAATCCTTGTTAGGGAGAGGGGCTTGATTGTGGTCTTACCAGTATAGCCTGGCTTCTCAAGCTTTTTGTTGTTGTTGTTTTGTTTTGTTTGAGAAGGAATTTCACTCTTGTTGCCCAGGCTGGAGTGCAGTGGCGTCTTGGCTCGCTGCAATCTCTCCCTCCCGGGTTCAAGCAATTCTCCTGCCTCAGCCTCCCAAGTAGCTGGGATTATAGGCACCCACCACCACGCCTGGCTAATTTTGTATTTTTAGGAGAGATGGAGTTTTACCATGTTGGTCAGGCTACTTTTTGAACTCCTGACCTCAGGTGATCTGCCCGCCTCGGCCTCCCAAAGTGCTGGGATTACAAGCGTGAGCCACCGTGCCCAGCCACTTCTCAAGTTTTTAAGATTTAGTGAATACCCTCTACCAGAAGGCAGGTAGAGTTCTCTCACTACTCATATTGATCTCTTCTCCCTTTTAAAAAACATTCACTTTTACATGTAATCACATAGTATAACTAACAGATAAAAGGCTTTTATTTTCACCCCAGACTGTCAGACTCATTGTTCATGTCCTCGTCTTGTTAGATCACTGTTTCACCTGCGATTTGTCTTCCTAACTAGATAATAAGCATCTAAGAAACCACGTCTTAACATTATCTCATGTACTCGCTAGGATTTAGTACAGTCACAAGCATGTAGTGTGTATCAGTAAGAACTTGTAAACAAATTAGATTTTAGCTTATCCCACTCCTGCTTGGTTTCTCTTAATCCTATTATGATTTCCTTTTTGTCTTATGTGTCTTTCTGATATGTAACATATTCAAAGCAGGGCCTGGGCACCTGCTTTCATGGACCAGGAGCAGGGATCTAATTAGAATGGCCGTCCCTTGTTGGAATGAGCTCTGATTTAGTTACCTCTGATTTAGTTCCAGCCAAAGAGGAAGCTAATGCTGTGCCTCTTTGTAGAGCAAAACCCTCCCCCAGCTATATTAATCTTCAAGCAAGTTCCCCACCAGCCACTTTTCTGAACATCCAGACAACAAAGCTGCCCTCAAGTAAGTATGTAGGGAGGGTTTTCTTTCTTTTTTTTTTTTTTTTTTGTTGAGACGGAGTCTCGCTCTGTCGCGCAGTGGCCGGATCTCAGCTCACTGCAAGCTCCGCCTCCCGGGTTTACGCCATTCTCCTGCCTCAGCCTCCCGAGTAGCTGGGACTACAGGCGCCGGCCACCTCACCCGGCTAGTTTTTTTTTTTTGTATTTTTTAGTAGAGACGGGGTTTCACCATGTTAGCCAGGATGGTCTCGATCTCCTGACCTCGTGATCCGCCCGTCTTGGCCTCCCAAAGTGCTGGGATTACAGGCTTGAGCCACGGCGCCCGGCCAGGGAGGGTTTTCTAATGGACTCAGCAGGGGGAGGTTGCATGGAGGAGGTGGCTTGAGCTGTCACCTATTGATCAAGAGCCAAATCTATGTTAGGCACCTATAGATTTTTCCATGGTAGCTTGTTGATTATTTAGTTTCATTGATTTCATTATCATCCCAGTTCTACCAACTTGTATTGTTTCCTTGCTTGTTAGCACCTTTGATAGACTAGGCAGGAGTGAAGTGAACCTTTCTTTTTTTTTTTTTGAGGCGGTGTCTCGCTCTGTCGCCCGGACTGGAGTGCAGTGGCCGGATCTCAGCTCACTGCAAGCTCCGCCTCCCGGGTTCACGCCATTCTCCTGCCTCAGCCTCCCGAGCAGCTGGGACTACAGGCGCCCGCCACCTCGCCCAGCTAGTTTTTTTGTATTTTTAGTAGAGACGGGGTTTCACCGTGTTAGCCAGGATGGTCTCGATCTCCTGACCTCGTGATCCGCCCGTCTCGGCCTCCCAAAGTGCTGGGATTACAGGCTTGAGCCACCGCGCCCGGCCTGAAGTGAACCTTTCATTGCTTATTGGTAATTTTAGTTAAAAGATGGCCAGGTTTACCCCTGTTCACTTGGGAAGGTAAAATTTTAAATAACGGTGGCCAGAGAAGGAAACTATTAGCTCGGTCTCAGGTTTTTTGAATTTTCATCATTCATCTTCCCCTGGGGAGGTCAGTGGGTATTTGGCATAGCTATGGGGAACCAAACAGGGCACTAACTAGACAGTCATAAACCCTGTTTTTGAGGATCTCAGAGTCCAACAAAGAAGTCAAGACTGATAAAAATACAAACAGCAGATAATATAATTACCAAAGTTAACTGGCTGTGTATAGTGTAGTTTAAAATATTAGAAAAAGTAGCTGGGCACAATGGCTCACGCCTGTAATCCCAGCACTTTGGGAGGCCGAGGCAGGCGGATTGCCTGAGGTCAGGAGTTCGAGACCAGCCTGACCGACATGGTGAAACCTCATCTCTACTAAAAATACAAAAATTAGCCGGGTGTGGTGGCAGATGCCTGAAATCTCAGTTACTCAGGAGGCTGAGGCAGGAGAATCGCTTGAACCCGGGAGGCGGAGGTTGCAGTGAGCCAAGACTGGGCCATTGCACTCCAGCCTGGGCAACAAGAGTGAAACTCCATGTCAGAAAAAAAAAAAAGAATGGACTGGCGGGGCACGGTGGCTCTTGCCTGTAATCCCAGCACTTTGGGAGGCCGAGGCGGGCAGATCACCTGAGGTCAGGAGTTTGAGACCAGCCTGGCCAACATGGTGAAACCCTGTCTCTACTAAAAATACAAAAATTATCTGGGCATGGTGGCACCTGCCTGTAATCCCAGCTACTCAGAAAGTTGAGGCAGGAGAATTGCTTGAACCCAGGAGGTGGAGGTTGCAATGAGCCGAGATCGTACCATTGTACTCCAACCTGGGTGACAAGTGAAACTCCGTCTCCAAAAAAAAAAAAGAATGGACCGATGCAGCAAGAATGGTTGAAGTTAGGGAACTTCAGGTCAGTGAGACACTATGTCAGGTAACAGAGGAGGCTGAGGTATCCCATGAGCTCTAGGGAAGTTAGGCCTCCCTCCCAGACCATTTCATTCACTTATCAAATATTTGTTATACGCCGGGCATTTTTCTGGGTGCTGGGTTAAAGTAGTGAATAAATCAGATAAAAATCCTTGCCTTCCTGGAGCTTACATTCTAGAAGGGGAACTTAGACAAAAATTAAGTAATTATAAAATATGCAATATGACCATAAATATTATGGGAAAAGTAAAACAAGGGAGAGGGGTAATAAGTTCCAATGATTGATTTCAAATTAAAATAGGATAGCCAGGTATGCCTCACTGGGAGGTGACAGCTGGGCAAAGGTATGTTCTGGGTTGGGTTGTGTCTGGAAAGATTGGAGAGGTCATTTTATTACGGTCCTTCCAACCTCAGTACAATTACCAAATCTCTCTCCTTTGTTTCCTTGCACCTCCATTGCTTTTCCTTCTGGAGTTGATCACAAGCCCAAGGAATGCCTAGGACTCCTGGAATGTATGTATGCCAACCTCCAGCTTCAGACCCAGCTCGCCCAACAACAGATGGCTATTTTGGAACATTTACAGGCATCCGTGACACAACTGGCTCCTGGGAGGGGAAGCAATAACTCTTCTCTCCCAGCCTTATCTCCTAATCCATTGTTAAATCACCTGCCCCCATTCAGTAAATGAATTGTGGAACAAAGTTACTGTGTTTTTTTTCCTCTGTCTTCCCAGTAAACCCTTGTTGGAATCTGGGTATATGTATTCTACGTATGGTTAATTTGTTCACAGGTTCATAATAAGTGCTCATTGAGTTCAAAGCATTGTACAAAGGAGTTTGGGGGAATTACTGTCTAACGAGGCAGACAATTCATTGCAAAATGTAGTGGTGTTCTGAAAGGGGATGGAGGTTAAGAAATAACATTGGAGGTTACTAGGATACAACTGGACCAATTTTAGAATCTTGATGGAGAATGTGGCTTTATGATGCCACTTGAAGAAGGGAGGGGTTGGGTGGCATGGACAGATGAAGTCAGGTAGGTCCATATCAGTTGGGAAGCTTGGACAAAGACCTAGAGGTAGATGTATTAGTCCATTCTTGCGTTGCTATAAATAAATACCTAAAGTTGGGTGATTTGTAGAGAAAATATGTTCATTTTGGCTCATGGTTTGGTTCTATAGGCTGTGTGTGCCACATCTGCTTCTGATGAGAGCCTCAGGGAGCTTTGCATCAGGCAAAGATAAGCAGCATGTCACATAGCAAGAGAAGGAGCAAGAGAGTGAGGGAGAAAGAGAAGTACCACACACTTTTAACCAAGCAGATCTTATGTGAACTTAGAGTAAGAACTCAATCATCACCAAGGGGATGGTGCTAAGACATTCATGAGGGATCCATCCCTGTGATCCAAACACCTCCCACCAGGCCGCACCTCTAACACTGGAGATTACGTTTCAATATGAGATTTGGTGGGGACAAATATCCAAACCATATCAGTAGGAGAATAAGTCATCATAAATAAGGGGAAGAGTTTTTTCCCCCAGAATATAGAGTGTGCAGTAGAATGTAAAGGAGCTGAGGCAAGTCAGCTTTTCCTGCAGAATTATTCTGATGGCAGCTTTTAGAAAGTCTGGAGAGTGGCTGGGTGCAGTGGCTCACACTTGTATTCCCAGCACTTTGGGAGGCTGAGGCAGGCAGATCACTTGAGGTCAGGAGTTACAGACAAGCCTGGCCAACATGGTGAAACCCTGTCTCTACTAAAAAATACAAAAATTATCCAAGCGTAGTGGCACGCACTTGTAATCCCAGCTACTCTGGGGGCTAAGGACTAAGGCAGGAAAATCACTTGAACCCAGGAGGTGGAGGCTGCAGTGAACTGAGATTGTGCCACTGCACTCCAGCCTGGGCAACAGAGTGAGACTCCCTCTCAAAAAAAAAAAAAAAAAAAAAAAGTCTGGAAAGCCATTGTCAGCTTCCAGGTTGCGATGAGACACACATAAGATAGTAGAAACACTACGGGCAAAACATTTTGATGTGGAGGGAGAATGAAAGTTGAAAGGACTGATGCTACCCAACTTCAAGACTTAATATAAAGCTACACTAATCAAGACAGTGTGGTCCTGATGGAAGAATAGGCATATACCAATGGAACAGAATAGACAGCTCTTGAAAAAATTCACACAAATATAGACAACTGATCTTTGACAAAGGAGCAAAGACAATCCAAAGGAGAAGGGATAGTCTTTTCAACAAATAGTATTGGAACAATTGGACATCACATGCAGAAAAATTAGACCCTGCCAAAAAGTCACGCTCACTGAAAAGGCCTTCAAACAGTGATTAACTTGGTAGCAATGATACCCCTAGCACGCAGATTATAGTCTCTAAATACCACTTTTTTCAAGAAATGAAGGCAGGATCCTGAAGAAATGACTGTTTTCAGGTCTCAGGCAGGAAAAAAAATACAAGATAAGCCTAGAATATCTTACCCTGTTTGGTAAAAAGAGGCTATCAAATCTTGCTAAAATTGTGAAAAAAAAAAAAAAACCCTCAGGAGTCAGTCTGATTAGAGACATACTTTAAATATAAAGACATTTAGGTGAAAGTAAATGGATGGAAAAAGATACAGTAGGCCAAGGGTAATCAGAGAATACTGGAATGGCTATATTAATATCAGAGAATATAGAGTAAACTTTAAGACAAACTGTACTGTCACAAATAGAGACATTTCATAATGATAAAAAGGTTAGAATAAACTTAAATTCATGCAATTGAACACTACTGAGCAATAAAATAGAACAAAGGACTCATAAAGGCAACAGTATGAAAGTATCTCAAAAACATTACGTTGAGTGAAAGGAGTCTTACACAAAAGAATACACATTGACCGGGCACAAATTGGCCAGGCATGGTGGCTCATGCCTGTAATCCCAGCCCTTTGGGAGGCCGAGGCGGGTGGATCACCTGAGGTCAGGAGTTCAAGACCAGCCTGGCTAACATGGTGAAACCCTGTCTCTACCAAAAATACAAAAATTAGCTGGGCATGGTGGCAGGCACCTGTAATCCCAGCTACGTGGGAGGCTGAGGCAAGAGAATTGCTTGAACCCGAGAGGCAGAGGTTGCAGTGAGCCGAGATCATGCCATTGCACTCCAGCCTGGGGGACAAGAGCGAGACTTCATCTCAAAAAAAAAAGAATACACATCGTACCATTCCATTTATTTGAAGTTCTAGTATAGGCAATATTAATATATGGTAGATAAAACTAAAAACAGTGGTGGCCATTGTGGGAGGAGTGGGAATAGGGATTGACAGAAGGGGCATAGGAAACTATAGGTTGATGGTTTTATATTTTGATATAGTGGCTTGGGTTATACAGGTTTATGCATTTATAAAAATTCATCAAACGGTACCCTTAAGATTTGTGCATTTCACTGGATATACACTTTTTATTTGAGACAAGGTCTCTGTCGCCCAGGCTGGAGTGCAGTGGTGCAATCTCCACTCCTACATCTGCCTCCCGGGTTCAAGCAATTCTTATGCCTCAGCCACCTGAGTAGCTGGGATTACAGGTGCCCTCCACCATGCCTGGCTAATTTTTCTATTTTCAGTAGAGACGGAGTTTTGCCATGTTGACCAGGCTAGTCTTGAACTCCTGGCCTCATGTGATCCGCCTGCCTCAGCCTCCCAAAGTGTTGGGATTACAGGTGTGAGCCACTGCACCAGGCCTACTGGATATAAATTTTACCTTAAAAAACTGTGAACAAATACTGAACTGTACTTAATGTTACTCATACAGAAGGTCTTAGGGGTGAAGTATACTGACATCTGCAATTCACTCTGAAATATATACAAGAATAAAATGGATTAATGGATAGATGTATAGTTATGTAAAAAAGCAAGTAGAATAAAATGTTACCCAGGGGTTCTGGTGAGTGTGCTTTAGGTTTCCTACCCCTCGGGGTCCATGATTCTCCTGCCAGGAGTCACCCGGCTATCAGCCTAGCCTCAGGAGGGCCAGCCACCTCCCAGGGCAGCAGGTCTGGGTGAGAAGGCTCTTCCTATACCTGGACCTGGGTGTGACTCACATCTTTCTTCAAGCCCTTAGTGAGCCAATTTCGTAGGAAAGACAGGGACTAATTTTGCTCCCCCTCCCATCCTAGGCCCCTCTTCTCCAGATCAAGCAGCCCAGTTCCTTTAACACCTTCCTGCAGTTTTCATCCAAACCTGCCGTTTATTGCCCATCTCAGATGCAGCACTGCTAACTGAGTCCAGAGATCCAGGTGTGTTCAGAGTTTGGGAGAAATGGAATTTGGAAGGGGAGATTCAGGAAGCTGGCAGGGGTTCTCTAGGCATGCTCCAGGGAGCATCCTCCCCAAGACATCCTGTTGGGTCCTGCTCCAACACCTAGCCCATCTCTTCCCTTACTGGAAACATGATCTGGGATTTTTCTTTCTTCTTTTATTTTCTATTTGAAACAGAGTTTTGCTCTTGTTGCCTGGGCTGAAGTGCAATGGCATGATCTCAGCTCACTGCAACCTCCACCTCCCAGTTTCAAGCGATTCTCCTACCTCAGCCTCTAGAGTAGCTGAGATAACGGGCATGGGCCACCACACCCAGCTAATTTTTATATTTTTAGTAGAGACAGGGTTTCACCATGTTGGCCAGGCTGGTCTCAAACTCCTGACCTCAGGTGATCCTTCCTCCTCAGACCCCGCAAAGTGCTGCGATTATAGGCGTGAGCCACCACGCCAGCCCTTTTTTTTCTTTTTTTTTTTTAAAGCATATGGAACTCAGGCGATGCGATTTTTCTTTCTTCTTCTTCTTCTTCTTCTTCTTCTTCTTCTTCTTCTTTCTTCTTCTTCTTCTTCTTCTTCTTCTTCTTCTTCTTCTTCTTCTTCTTCTTCTTCTTCTTCTTCTTCTTTTTTTTTTTTTTGAGACAGTCTTGCTCTGTCGCCCAGGCTGGAGTGCAGTGGCTTGATCTTGGCTCACTGCAACCTCCGCCTCCTGGGTTCAAGTGATTCTTCTGCCTCCGCCTCACAAGTAGCTGGGATTACAGGTGTGTGCCATCATGCTGGCTAAATTTTGTATTTTTTAGTAGAGATGGGGTTTCACCATGTTGGCCAGGCCAGTCTTGAACTCCTGACCTCATGATCCATCCACCTCAGCCTCCCAAAGTGCTGGGATTACAAGCGTGAGCCACCGCACCCTGCCAGATTTTTCTTTTTTTTTTTTTTTTTGAGACGGAGTCTTGCTCTGTTGTCCAGGCTGGAGTGCAGTGGCCGGATCTCAGCTCACTGCAAGCTCCGCCTCCCGGGCCCACGCCATTCTCCTGCCTCAGCCTCCCGAGTAACTGGGACTACAGGCGCCCGCCACCTCGCCCGGCTAGTTTTCTGTATTTTTTTAGTAGAGACGGGGTTTCACCGTGTTAGCCAGGATGGTCTCGATCTCCTGACCTCGTGATCCGCCTGTCTCGGCCTCCCAAAGTGCTGGGATTACAGGCTTGAGCCACCGCGCCCGGCCCAGATTTTTCATCTTCTAACATTTGCAAACCACTTGGTAGGAGTTTGGTGTAAAGTCAAATTACCAGTTTCAACTAGTAACACATTTTAAAACAATTCAATTTTTTTTTTTTTTGAGATGGAGGCTTGCTCTGTCGCCCAGGCTCAAGTGCAGTGGCGCAATCTCGGCTCACTGCAAGCTCCACCTCCCGGTTCATGCCATTCACCTGCCTCAGCCTCCCGAGCAGCTAAGACTACAGGCGCCCGCCACCACACCCGGCTAATTTTTTGTATTTTTTAGTAGAGCCAGGGTTTCACCATGTTAGCCAGGATGGTCTTGATCTCCTGACCTCGTGATCCACCTGCCTCGGCCTCCCAAAGTGCTGGGATTACAGGCGTGAGCCACCACGCCCTGCTTAAAACAATACAATTTTTAAAAAGTTTCGCACTAGTGAAAAAATAATCAGTGTTTTTCCCCCCGTTCTTGACAGTTTTTTTTTTCCATTGCTGTATAACCAGTGCACAGAACAGTGCCTGTCACATAGCTGTCACTCTAAGCATTTGCTACCTATTTGACTAATAAAATTAAATACATACATATTTGAGACAGTGTCTCACTCTGTCACCCAGGCTGGAGTGCAGTGGTGCGTTCACAGCTCAGTTCAGCCTCAGTCTCCTGGGCTCATATGATCCTCCAGCCTCAGCCTCCCGAGTAGCTGGGACTAAAAGGCACGTGCCACTATGCTCGGCTAATTTTTTTCATTTTTTTACAGAGACAGGATCTCCCTATGTTGCCCAGGCTAGTCTTTTTTTTTTTTTTTGAGACGGAGTCTCGCTCTGTCACCCAAGCTGGAGTGCAGTGGCCAGATCTCAGCTCACTGCAAGCTCCGCCTCCCGGGTTCACGCCATTCTCCTGCCTCAGCCTCCCGAGTAGCTGGGACTACAGGCGCCCGCCACCTCGCCCGGCTAGTTTTTTGTATTTTTTAGCGGAGACGGGGTTTCACCGTGTTAGCCAGGATGGTCTCGATCTCCCGACCTTGTGATCCGCCCGCCTCGGCCTCCCAAAGTGCTGGATTACAGGCTTGAGCCACCGCGCCCGGCCCAGATTTTTCATCTTCTAACATTTGCAAACCACTTGGTAGGAGTTTGGTGTAAAGTCAAATTACCAGTTTCAACTAGTAACACATTTTAAAACAATTCAATTTTTTTTTTTTTTTTGAGATGGAGGCTTGCTCTGTCGCCCAGGCTCAAGTGCAGTGGCGCAATCTCGGCTCACTGCAAGCTCCACCTCCCGGGTTCATGCCATTCACCTGCCTCAGCCTCCCGAGCAGCTAAGACTACAGGCGCCCGCCACCACACCCGGCTAATTTTTTGTATTTTTAGTAGAGCCAGGGTTTCACCATGTTAGCCAGGATGGTCTTGATCTCCTGACCTCGTGATCCACCTGCCTCGGCCTCCCAAAGTGCTGGGATTACAGGCGTGAGCCACCACGCCCTGCTTAAAACAATACAATTTTTAAAAAGTTTCGCACTAGTGAAAAAATAATCAGTGTTTTTCCCCCCGTTCTTGACAGTTTTTTTTTTTCCATTGCTGTATAACCAGTGCACAGAACAGTGCCTGTCACATAGCTGTCACTCTAAGCATTTGCTACCTATTTGACTAATAAAATTAAATACATACATATTTGAGACAGTGTCTCACTCTGTCACCCAGGCTGGAGTGCAGTGGTGCGTTCACAGCTCAGTTCAGCCTCAGTCTCCTGGGCTCATATGATCCTCCAGCCTCAGCCTCCCGAGTAGCTGGGACTAAAAGGCACGTGCCACTATGCTCGGCTAATTTTTTTCATTTTTTTACAGAGACAGGATCTCCCTATGTTGCCCAGGCTAGTCTTTTTTTTTTTTTTTTTTGAGACGGAGTCTCGCTCTGTCACCCAAGCTGGAGTGCAGTGGCCAGATCTCAGCTCACTGCAAGCTCCGCCTCCCGGGTTCACGCCATTCTCCTGCCTCAGCCTCCCGAGTAGCTGGGACTACAGGCGCCCGCCACCTCGCCCGGCTAGTTTTTTGTATTTTTTAGCGGAGACGGGGTTTCACCGTGTTAGCCAGGATGGTCTCGATCTCCCGACCTTGTGATCCGCCCGCCTCGGCCTCCCAAAGTGCTGGGATTACAGGCTTGAGCCACCGCGCCCGGCCCCAGGCTAGTCTTAAACTCTTGGCCTCAAGTGATCCTCCCAACTTGGCCTCCCACAGTGTGGGGTTACAGGCATGAGCCGCCTTGCTTGCCCAAAATTAAATATTTAAATAGATAAATACTTATTGAACGGATAAGTGGGAAGGATAATATTGTTTACAAATTAATCCGGCTGAGAAGAAAGGGAGGCTAAGAGGAAACAGCCAGCCAGGGAGCACAGCCCAGCCAAGGCAGTGGGGGGCACCCCTTCCCCTCGGCGACCAGTGGTGTTGGAGAGGGAGGACGTACCCTTCCCTGCCCTGCTCCCTCCCCCAGCTCACAGGCTGTGGGCTGAGCTGCAGCCGCTGGTCCCTGCTCTCTATACCCGAATTAACTATTAGGCTGAAAGCCTATGGTGAGGTGTTTGGCCGACAGAGAGTAGGGCGTGGACTTCGCTCCGCCGCTAGGTGGCGGGCTGGCTCAGAACTGGTGAGCCCGGCAGTGAGAGCCGGAGGGGGAGGAGCCCAGCAGGGAAGGGCAGGGGAGGACCCTGGCGGTGGGAGGGAATCTGCGTAGGACCCCCAGCAACACTGGGGGACGCTTCCCTTGGGTGGAGTCAAGGCTGCGACTTCGTTCAAGGAGATATTTCATTCAGGAATTGGAAATAGGGACCATGCTATGCCCAGTATGAGGGGCAGAGGTGAGGGGGTGTCACCTCAAGGCACCCCCAGTCCAGAGAAAGGGTTGGAAGTATAAATCCCAATGGGGTGCCCTGTGCTCTAATTCGGGGGGAAAATGCAGCAAGGAGTCCAAAGGCAGGGGTCGTTTCCTAAGGGAATCACATTTGAGGTGCGCCTTGCAGGCGGAGTTCTGTTTTAGCGGAAGCAGCATGTGGGTAACAGCCTGAACAAGTGCAGAGCCTGGAAAATGACTCTTTCAACCTGGAAGGAGGAACAGGCTGAGTTGGGAAGGGGTCTTCTCAGTTCCCCGCTGGAGATGGGCTTGCCTGCTTCTGTCAGAAGGGGTTTGGTGGCTGGAGGGGGTGAGGTCTCGGGGAGTGTGGGTTTGTGTGTGGTGTGTGTCTTGAATTGCAAAGAGGAGTGGAGGCTGACCGAGGCTTCCAGCGACACCTTCGGGCTGGCTCTCCAGCATCTGTAGGAATCAGAGGGAGAAGGGACGTTCTAAAATGATCATGGAGGGCCCGGCGTGGTGGTTCACTCCTGTAATCCCAGCATTTTGGGAGGCCAAGGCAGGTGGATCACTCGAGGTCAGGAGTTCGAGACCAGCCTGGCCAACATGGTTAAACGACGTTTCTACTAAAAATGCAAAAAAAAAAAAAAAAAAAAAATTGGCTGGGTATGGTAGTGGGCACCTGTAATCCCAGCTACTTGGGAGGCTGAGGCAGGAGAATGGCTTGAATCTGGGAGGTGGAGGTTGCAGTGAGCCGAGTTCATGCCATTGCACTCCAGCCTGGGCGACAGAGCAAGACACAGTCTCTAAATAAATAAATAAGTAAAATGATCATGGAAGAACTGGGGACTGATGGTGTGGTTCTGCACCCCTCACCAGTTGCTTCATTCATGCATGCATTCTACAGATACTCCCTGAGCACCTACTTCCATCTGGCATTGTGCTGGGCACTAGATTGAGGTCAATGAGACAGGGCCCTTGCCCTTGAGGGGTTCATAGTCTACCCAAAAAGATACATAAACAATTCATTACAATACTATGTAATAATAAAGTAGTAATAGCTCTGTTCATTGTTTATTCTGTCTTGGGTACTGGATACACAGCATCTTAGAATCACAACCACCTGGTCAACCTCATAGTGGCATCCCCATTTTAATAAACAGAGATTGAGGCCCAGAGAGGTTAAGTAATTAGTTGAAGGTCATCCAGTTTGTTTGAGCAGAAGCAAGATTGATATCCAAGTTTTTTTGACTCCAAAACTATGCTCTTTCCACTGTACCATAAGCTCCTACTTAAGGAGTCTATACCCAGAGAGAGGGCACAGGAGTTGGTGTTGGGGAAAGGTTCCCCAAGGTGGGCAGGAGACTTGGAGAATGAGTTGGAGGCAAGTGGAAAAAGGGGTTGCCAAGCCAAGGGAAAGACATCAGAGGCCAAGTGCCCTGTGTTTCAGGAAGAGTGAAAAGCCTCACCTGTCCAGGGCAGGGCTGGACCCTCAGCCCTTCAATCTGGTGGTCTCCATGACAACAGGCTCACCCAAGTCTTTAGAAGTGCATTTTCCTGGAATTGGCACAGCAGAGGCATGGCCCGTCTCTTTGTCTCTGAAAGGTGAGCTGGCTGTTTCCCAGGCTTCCCCCTCTCCCAGATTGCTCACTCTCCACTCAGGCTGTCTCTTCTCCCAAGAGCAGCAAGAGGCTAACTTATCTTTGCAATTTCTTTCTATTTGGAAGTTACTTTCCTCTTTAGTGGCTGGTATGCATGCTTTAAGAAACAGAAATATTTTCTGAGTATTTTCAGTTGCACTGCATCTTCATATATGGTATGTTATACGGATCCTTTAAGATTAGGAGAAGCTGTGGGAGATTTAAGCCATTGCTACTTTACTCCCAAATTCATCACTAGGATTTAAAGATTTTAAGCTCATAACTCATGTTGCCATATGTGAACTGCTCAGAAAATGTTTTCCTAGAGCACTTCTGCAGAGCCATCTTTATTACTCTCATCTGTTTGGTAAGTAGGTTTGTGAACAATAGTTTTGATAAATTCTACCAGCATTTTACCAGTTCAAAAGCACTTTTTTTTTGAGACAGGGTCTTGATGCATCACCCAGGTTGGAGTGCTGTCATCGTGCAACCACAGCTCACTGCAGCCTAGACCTCCCAGCTCAATTGGGATCGCCCTCTTTTCCTGTCCCTCTCTCTCTACTTGCTTTCAAGCCGCCCTCACCCAGAACATGACTAAATGCCAGCTCCACACTGACGATGCCCACATTTCCACATTTCTTTTCTTTTCTTTCTTTCTTCTTTTTTTTTTTTTTCCAGACACAGTCTTGCTCTGTTGTCCAGGCTGGAGTGCAGTGGCATGATCTCAGCTCACTGCAACCTCTGCCTCCCAGGTTCGAGCTATCCTCCTGCCTCAGCCCCACTAGTAGCTGGGATTACAGGCATGCGCCACCATGCCTGGCTAATTTTTGTAGCTTTAATAGAGATGGGCTTTCACCATCTTGGCCAGGCTGGTCTCGAACTCCTGCCACCCACCTCGGCCTCCCAAAGTGCTGGGATTACAGGCTTGAACCACGGTGCTAGGTTTTGACGACACCCACATTTCTGTCCCTACCCTGGACCTCTTTCCTGAACTCTGGACTCATGTATCTGATGCCTCCTGACATCTCAAATGGAACACCCGATGGCTCCCAGATCTGCTCTTCTCTCAGTGCTCCCCAGCTTGGCACACGGTACCACCATTCTACCAGTGGCTCAGGCCAAACACCTGGGTACCATCTTTGACTCCTCTGATAGTCAGCTTGGGCTGCCATAACAAAGTACAGTCATGCTTTGTTTAATGACGAGGATACAGTCTGAGAAATGTGTCGTTAGGCAATTTCGTTGTTGTGTGAACATCATAGAGTGTACTTACACAAACCTAGATGGCATGGCCTACTACATACTTGGCTGTATGGTATAGCCTGTTGCTCCTGGGCTACAAACCTGTACAGCATGTTACTGTACCTAATACTGTAGGCAATTGTAACACAGTGGTATTTGTGTATCTAAGGGTATCTAAACATAGAAAAGATACAATAACAACAATATAATATAAAAGATAAAAAATGGCACACCTGCAGGGTGCTGTGGCTTATGCCTGTAATCTCAGCATTTTGGGAGGCCGAGGTGGGCAGATTGTTTGAACCCAGGAGTTTGAGACCATCCTGGGCAACATGGCGAAACCCCGTCTTAAGAAAAATTAACTGGGCATGGTGGTGCACCCCTGAACACCCCTGTAGTCCCAGCTACTTGGGGGACTGAGGTGGCAGGATCAACAGAGCCCAGGAGGTCGGGGCTGCAGTGACCCGAGATGGTACCACTACACTCCAGCCTGAGTGAGACAGGGTCTAAAAAAGAAAAAGGAAAAAAACCCTGGCCGGGCGCGGTGGCTCAAGCCTGTAATCCCAGCACTTTGGGAGGCCGAGACGGGTGGATCACGAGGTCAGGAGATCGAGACCATGCTGGCTAACACGGTGAAACCCCGTCTCTACTAAAAATACAAAAAACTAGCCGGGCGAGGTGGCGGGCGCCTGTAGTCCCAGCTACTCCGGAGACCGAGGCAGGAGAATGGCGTAAACCTGGGAGGCGGAGCTTGCAGTGAGCTGAGATCCGGCCACTGCACTCCAGCTCCAGCTCCGGCGACAGAGCAAGACTCCGTCTCAAAAAAAACCCGTATACCTGTATAAGGCACTTACCATGAATGGAGCTTGCAGTGCTGGAAGTTGTTTTGTATGAGTCAGTGAGTAAGTGGTATATGAATATGAAGGCCTAGAGTGTTAACACTACTGTAGACTTTATAAACACTACACTTGGGCTACACTAAATGTATTTAAAGGCATTTTTTTTTTTTGTCTAACCCTACTGGAAACAAAAAAAGTGTTTTCTAAATTTATTTCTTTAATAATAAATTAACCTTAGCTTATGATAACCTTTTACTTTATAGACTCAAATATTTTTAACTTTTTTTTTTTCTTTAATTTTTGAGATAGGGTCTCACTCTGTCACCCAGGCTGGAATGCAGACTGGCATGATCATGGCTTACTGAAACCTTGACCTCCTGAACTCAAGCAATCATTTTACCTGAGTAGCTGAGACTACAGGTGTGCACCACCATGCTTGGCTAATTTTTTCTTTTTTTTTGCCCGGCTAATTAAAAAAAAAATTTTTTTAGAGACTGAGTTTTACACCGTTGCCCAGGCTGGTCTCTAACTTCCGGGCTCAAGCAGTCCTCTTGTCTCAACCTCCCAATTACTGGGATTACAGGCATGAGCCACTGTGCCTGGCCTAATTTTTTTTTTTTTTTTTTTTTTTGAGACGGAGTCTTGCTCTGTTGCCCAGGCTGGAGTGCGGTGGCACAATCTCGGCTCACTGCAAGCTCCACCTCCTGGGTTCATGCCATTCTCCTACCACAGCCTCCCAAGTAGCCGGGACTATAGGCGCCCGCTACCATGCCCAGCTAATTTGTTGTATTTTTAGTAGAGACGAGGTTTCACTGTGTTAGACAGAATGGTCTCGATCTCCTGACCTCGTGATCCACCCGCCTTGGCCTCCCAAAGTGCTGGGATTACAGGCGTGAGCCACTGCGCCCGGCAATCTTTTTAACTTTTAAAAACTTTTTACACATTTTTTTGAGACAGGGTCTTGCTCTGCCACCCAGTCTGGAGTGCAGTAGTGCGATCATGGCTCACTGCATCCTCGACCTCCCAGGCCGGGTGATCCTCCCACCTCAGCCTCCTGAATAGCTGGGGCCACTGGAGTGTGCCACCATGCCTGTCTATTTCACATTTTTTGTAGAGACTGTTTCCCTGTTTTGTCCAGGCTGGTCTTGAATTCCTGGGCTTGAGAGATCCTCCTGCCTCGGCTTCCCAAAGCTCTGGGATTACAGGCATGAGCCACTGCACCTGGCAAATTTTAAAAAACTTTTTTTTTTTTTTTTTTGAGGCGGAGTCTCGCTCTGTGGCCGAGACTGGAGTGCAGTGGCCAGATCTCAGCTCACTGCAAGCTCCGCCTCCCGGGTTTACGCCATTCTCCTGCCTCAGCCTCCCGAGTAGCTGGGACTACAGGCGCCTGCCACCTCGCCCGGCTAGTTTTTGTATTTTTAGTAGAGACGGGGTTTCACCGTGTTAGCCAGGATGGTCTCGATCTCCTGACCTCGTGATCCGCCCGTCTCGGCCTTAAAAAACTTTTTTACTCTTTTTTCTTTTTTTGAGGTGGAGTCTGGCTCTGTTGCCAGCCTGGAGTGCAGTGGCGTGATCTCGGCTCACTGCAACCTCCGCCTCCCAGGTTCAAGCGATTCTCCTGACTCAGATTATCGAGTAGCTGGGACTACAGACATACGACACCATGCCCAGCTAATTTTTGTATTTTTAGTAGAGGCGGGGTTTCACCATGTTGGCCAGGATGGTTTCGATCTCGACCTCGTGATCTGCCTGCCTCAGCCTCCCAAAGTGCTGGGATTACAGGCGTGAGCCCCCGTGCCTGGCCTTTTTTGACTCATTTGTAATAACACTTAGCTTAAAACACAAACACATTGTATAGCTGCACAAAATATTTTTTCCTTATATCCTCATTCTATGCTTTTTCCTATTTTTTTTTAATTTTAAAAACTTTTTGTTAAAAAAGACACAAACACACTTTAGCCTAGGTCTGCACAGTGTTAGGATTGTCAATATCACTGTCTTTCACCTCAACATTTTTTTTATTTTTATTTTTTTGAGATGCAGTTTCACTCTTGTTGCCCAGGCTGGAGTGCAACGGCACGATCTTGGCTCACTGCAACCTCTGCCTCCTGGGTTCAAGTGATTCTCCTGTCTCAGCCTCCTGAGTAGCTGGTATTACAGGCACCTGCTGCCACGCCTGACTAATTTTTGTATTTTTAGTAGAGATGAGGTTTTGCCATGTTGGCCAGGCTACCACCTCCACATCTTGACACACTGGAAGGTCTTCAGGGACAGTAACACACATGGAGCGCTCATCTCCTGTGATAACAATGCCACCTTCTGGATACCTCCTGAAGGACCTGCCTGAGCCTATTTACGGTTAACCTTCTTTTTAATAAGTAGAAGAAACATAAGCTAAGAGAATGATAAGAAGTATAGTAGGGTAAATGCCAGGTGTAGGAATTTTTCAGCTTCATTACAATCTTATGGGACCACTGTCATATATAATAGTTTCTTGTTGGACAAAATATCATTATGCAGTGCATGACTGTATCATAGGCTGGGGGGCTTAAACAACATAAATTTATTTTCTCACAGTTCTGGAGGCTGGAAGTCCAAGATCGGAGTGCCCACATGGTCAGCCAGGATGGTTCTGCTGAGGGCCCTCTTCCTAGCTTGTAGACAGCCGCCTTCTTGCTGTGTCCTCACATGGCAGAGAGAGACAGATGAGAATGAGGTGGGGTGGAGAGGGAGAGAGGGAGAGTGAGTGTGCACAAGCTCTCTGGTGTCTCTTCTTATAAGGGCACTAATCCCATCATGAGAGTCACCCTTGGGACCTCATCTAAACCTAATCACCTCCCAAAGGCCCCATCTCTAATTACCATCACATTGGGGTTAGAGCTTCAACATGAACTTTGGAGAGACACAGTCTGGTCCAATCAGCACTCCTTTGTCTCTCACCCTCATACCTAATTCTTCAGTAAATCCAATAGGATGTACCTCCTACCTTCCAAATACATCCAGAACCTGACTACTTCTCTTCGCCACTGTTACCATGACCATCTGCTCTTGCCTGGGTTATTGCAGTGGCCTCTTGACTGGTAACCTGCTTGCACTGGCTCCTACAGCCCATGATCCCCAGGCAGCCAGGACTTTAACATAACAAATCGGATCATATGACTTCTCTGCTGTTGACCCCTTAGTTGCTCCCCATAGTCCTCACTGTGAAGTCCCTGCTCCTCACTGCACCCTGGGTGCCCTGGCCCAGCTGCCCCCCTCCCAGCATGCCCCTCGCACTGCTCATGTTCCAGCCACAAGCTGCTCGGGGCCAACAGCTCTTGCCAGACCTTGAGGACTCATCTCATCATCTCCATCCTGTTTCTTCCTACCCTGCTGTGCCAGGTCCCTTGCCAGGCCCTGGGTAGAGATGATGTATAGCAGGGGTTATATCTTGTTCCACTGGATGCCCAGTGCCTAGCATAGTGTCTAGCACACAGTAGGTGCTCACTCAATACACGTTTGTTAAATGAAGGAAGGCTTTGTCTTCTTCCAAATCTCATCTGTTCAAGAGTTGTCATGGACTGGGCACATAATTGCAGCACTTGGGGAGGCTAAGATAGGAGGATCATTTGAGCTCATGAGTTCAAGACCAGCCTGGGCAACATGGAAAAAACCCATCTCTACAAAAATTACAAAAATTAACCCAGCAGGGTGGCTTGCATCTGTAGTCCCAGCTACTCGCTTGGGAGGCTGAAAGTGAGAGGATCACTTGAACCCAGGATATTGAGGCTGCAGTAAGCCAAGCTGTGATTGTACCACTGCCCTTCAACCTGGGTGACAGAGTGACACCCAGTCTCAAAAAGAAAAAAAAAGTTATTATGTCATTGGGGCTGCTGGTCTGATGGTCCTTCCTAAATGTGCCTATCCTAGGCCCCTAGCCCCTGCTGCCACCTCCCTCCAGTCAATGACAGGAGAATGCATCAAGACTCTGCCTGCTTTCTCCATCTGTTCCTATCAGAGACACTATCACCCCATAGTGTACTGGAGCCAGCCACCCATTTGCCCTTCCTGCTCAGCCAATCAGAACAATAATAATCAGCACATCTGTTGAATGCTTACAAAAATGCCAGTGATCTACATCACTTACTTGGAATCCTTATACTTCCACAAAGGAACTATGTTATTACTCCTACAGATAAGAAAAATGAGACTCAAAGAGGGCTCAATTACTTGCCCAAGGTCATACAGTAAAGATGTGATGAATGGATGGATGGATGGATGAATTAATGAATAAATGGATTAACAAGAACCTTATTGACTCTGGTGCTTTGCTATTTTTCTCTCTTTCCAACATAAACATTGGGGGTGGCTCCATGGAACTAAAGGAGCCAAGTGGCTTTGGGGATTCCTGAACCAAGAAAGCAGAAGGTTGGGAGGAGTTGACCCTGGTAGAAATCAGCTCTGAGCAACACCAAGTTACTCAGTAACCTCAAATACTTGGTCCCCAGGGACAAACTGGCCAATCTGGGCCAGGGCAGGCAGCAGACACCGGTTCCCCTTGGCCACCCTTCTGGCGCTCAGCTAGTCACAGCTGGAATCTGGAGATGGAAGGTCAAAGATGGGACAGACTTCAGGCCAGGCAGAATGACAGCTGATGGTGGAGTCAGGGGCTTCTCAGAGGAGGCCTGGAGTGGAAGGAGGAATGAGAGATGAAGCCCTCACCATTCCATCAGAACCACCAGGGCCAGAGAAGGCAGGGGGAGGACCGAGGGCTTGATATCACTTCACAGTCCAAAAGGAAACCATAGACTAAGCCTCTCCATAGTGTTTGGTAGGTGGTGGGCCAGGGGGTCCTCTAAGATTCTCTAAGGTGGCAGCCTGGCAAGGGAGTCCTCAGACAGGTGGGGGAGCCAGGGAGGGGACCCTCCGAAGGGGAGGGCTGTCAGGGTCTTGCTGTCTTCTGAGCCAGGGGCTGATACCAGCTCAGCTGGTGCTCACTAGCTGTTGAAATATCAAGATTATCCCATTCAAGGTGGCAAGTAGCTGTTGCCCAAAGGTCTCTAAGTGTACCCTCCAGATACTGGCCCAGCTCTCCTGGGCCGGCAGGGAGGAGTTCCTTTACAACTCCCCATAATCCAGCAACGAAGAGGTTAACACCTGCCAGGCAGGGGGCCCCAGGACCGAGCCCTGTTTTATATCTTGACTAGAACCTGTGGTTGTAGCCCCAGACCTGGCCCAGGATTAGTACTAAATGAGTATTTGTTGAGTGAATGAATGAGCAACAGAGGAGAGAGAATCAGAGACCTAGAGGAATTAAAAGAGACTAAGGGCTACAACAGGTGATAAAGAGATGGAAGAGGCTGGAATCAGGGAGGCAGTTCCCAGAAGATGCTGGGAAGGCCCAGCCTACTCCTCTTTGTTTTCCCTGGTTTGCAGCTTTTGAAGGCTCTTCCCATCCCAGGGCCTGTCCAGTCCCTGCTTGGACAGCCCTGAGCAACCCCCTACTCCCAAACAGGACTCAGGCAGTGTCTTGGGGCAGAAGGCTGGGCCTGGGTGGAGCCTCCAGATGTGGAATCATTAAACAAAGGATGCTGACCTGATACACCCCTTGTCCCAGGAAGGGCTAGAAAACAAGCTTCCTGCTGAGCAAGTAGGAACAGAGAGTCTCTCTGGGATAGAGGCCACTGAGGGCCAGAAAGCCCTCTACCAGAAAGCAGTGCTACCAGAGTCTGCCACCCTGAGTCTGACCCCTGGCTGGCACCTGAGTTAGGGAAACTGGATACCTAGAATCCAACTGTCCTCCAGAGTCTGCTCTGTGCCAGAGGCTGGAGCCCCTAAGGGGAGGTAGAGAGAAGTGAGCTGGGGAAGGGACAGCAGGAAAGAAAAGGAAGAGGTTAGGGACTCTACTGTTGACCCCATCCCTGCCCATTCCTGAGAAGGAGCCCTACCCTGCATCTGTTCTGGGGGGAGGCTGGCCCCTAGGGACCTAGGCCGTATTCATGGGAGTGGCAGCTTTTCCTTCGGACTGGGGTTTGGGACACCATTACGGACACCCACGGGCTCCTTGCACACAATGGCTTCCTCAGACAGGCTGGCCTGGGATGGGCGGCAGCATAGAGAGAAAGCCTCCCTCCCACCAGCCCCATGGAACACTGGCCTTCACCCTGTGGAGGTGTCAGAACCACTATTGGTGTCAGAACCAATAGTGCCAGGGTTCCACACCTCTTTAGAGCCCTTCAGTGGCCCAGAACCCACTGAGTAGAGGCCCTGTGCCTTAGCAGGGCCTTCAGGGCCTTCCCAGCACTGCCCCCAGCCTCCCCCAGCCTCAGTTCCTGAACACATTGGATGCTTACACTGCCAGGCTCGGTCTATGTTGGTCCCACTTCTTGTAATAACTCCTCTTCCTTCTTCACTTGTCCAATTCATAGGTTGTCCTTCCAGATCACCTTCATATATTCATTACCTTCTCAGGAAGCTATTCTCCATCTCAGTCCCCTCCTTTACCCCATCCCTGGGGCCTCTGCAGCCTCTCCTTTTGGGCCCCTGCAATCTCTGTTCTTCTCTGGGTTGGTCGCTTATCCCACTGGTAATCAAATTTCCTCCTAAGTGTCTGTCTCCACACTAGACAGTGGTTCCTGGAGGGAGGGGCTATCTGGTTCATCTCCAAAGCCTGCCTCACAGTAAGTGTTCAATAAATGTCTGTCTCCTCCATGTCTGTCTACCGGGCCCCCAGTGGATGCCAGTCTTGCTTGGGTAATGAGGAACTCTGGACTTGGAATTGAGAAGCCCTTGTTGCATTCAGCCTCCCTCCACTGCAGCTGCAGAGGCAACCCAGGCTCTCTCACATCCACAGTGGGCACGCAGGGAACTCGGGTGTCAGTGTGGCCCCTGCCCGACCTGCTTCCCTGTGGTGTGGTACAGATTGGGGGTAGGAAAGGGAAGAGTCCCTTACCTTACACCACTTGGAGCAGTGTAAGGGACTCCACTGCAGAGGCCCAGACTCCCCAGCCTGGTTAATCATCAGTGCCTGAAGAGCATTGTTTATCTCTGTTCTCCACCTCTGCTTTTTCAGTAGGGAAAAGATTGAGTAACCCCTAAACTCTCTCTTGTGTTAACCCTAGAGGGGCCAGACCAAGGTTTTTTTGTTTTTTGTTTTTTTTTGACAGAGTCTTGCTCTGTTGCCCACTCTGGAGTGCAGTAGCACGATCTCGTCTCACTGCAACCTCCACCTTCTGGGTTCAAGAGATCCTCCTGCCTCAGCCTCCCGAGTAGCTGGGACTACAGGAGCACTGCCACCATGCCCAACTAATTTTATTTTATTTATTTTTTTATTTTATTTTATTTTATTTTATTTTATTTATTTTTTTTTTTGAGACGGAGTCTCGCTCTAGCCCGGGCTGGAGTGCAGTGGCCGGATCTCAGCTCACTGCAAGCTCCGCCTCCCGGGTTTACGCCATTCTCCTGCCTCAGCCTCCGGAGTAGCTGGGACTACAGGCGCCCGCCACCTCGCCCGGCTAGCTTTTTGTATTTTTTAGTAGAGACGGGGTTTCACCATGTTAGCCAGGATGGTCTCGATCTCCTGACCTCGTGATCCGCCCGTCTCGGCCTCCCAAAGTGCTGGGATTACAGGCTTGAGCCACCGCGCCCGGCCTAATTTTATTTTTAGTAGAGACAGGGTTTCACTATGTTGGCCTAGCTGGTCACCAATTCCTGACCTCAAGTGATCCACCCAACCCGGCCTCCCAAAGTGCTGGGATTACAGGCGTGAGCCACCGCTCCCGGCCCAGACCAGGATTTTTAAGGGCCACTTATTCCTTGGGAGACACTCTAAAGTAACATCATGTATGAGGGTGCGGGTTCTCCCACCCCCAGGTCCCACAGCTGTGCCTATCAGGGCAGAACACATGGCGCCTTTCCAGGGTCACGTCCAAGGACCTGGCACCATAACAGTGCTAGGGTCAGCGCCAGGACTGTGCGACTCCCTTCCCCAAGTCTTGGCCCCACCTCGGGCCGAGGGTCCAGGAACCCCCGACGCCCTGCTCCTGGTCCCTGGGCCTGGGCCCTGGGCCTGCGGCAGGTGAGGGCGGGGCCTCCGTGGGCAGGGCCTCTGTGTGCTCCTGGTCCCTGGTCCCTGGGCCCTGGGCCTGCGGCAGGTGAGGGCGGGGCCTCCGTGGGCAGGGCCTCTGTGGGCGGGGCTCCGCGAAACCTGCCCTGCCGCCGGGGATTGTCTGCCAGAGCCTGTGAGCACCAGCCTAGATCGCAGCCCAGACCTATGGCCCGGTCTCCCAGCCGCGCCGCGGGCCGGCGACTGCAGCTTCCCCTGCTGTGCCTCTTCCTCCAGGGCGCCACTGCCGTTCTCTTTGCTGTCTTTGTCCGCTACAACCACAAAACCGACGCTGCCCTCTGGCACCGGGGCAACCACAGTAACGCGGACAATGAATTTTACTTTCGCTACCCAAGTGAGTGCGGGGTGAGGGCGCGCGGGAAGCAAAGAACCCAAGCTTTGCAAAGACCCTCCGGCGTCTTGGGAGGGAGCATTTGGGTGCCCCCATTTAGCTGGGAAGCCATCTCGCTCTGAGGTGGAGAGACTCTGGCTTTAAAATCTCACCCTTTCACTAGTGCCTGCTATGATCCAGGGTACCGTGGTACATATACATTATCTCACTTAGTCTATGAGATAGACAAAGGTGGGGAAACTGAGGCTTGGTTAAGTGGCTGATTCAGGGTCACATAGTCACGAGTGGGGGAGTTGGGATTGGAAGCCAGATCTAGAGCCCCAGCTTTAACCATCCCCTTGTCCCACTCTCAGTTGGCCTAGTTGGGCTTTGCTGGGCTGTTCCAGAGACTGCCTTTCCTAGGGGCTCCACCCTGAGCATGGGAAAGAGAATCCTGCTGGGCAGGGAAGGTAAGAGTGGGGTTGTGAGAGGTCATAATGGCAGGTGTTAGGTATGAATTGCCCACGCATATAGGCAGCCAAGACCAGTTGAGATCAGGCATTTCTTCCCCAGTCCCTCAAAGCTGGTCCTTTCAGAGACAAAGAGAAAATGAGGCAACTGGCCAGTCGTTGTGGCTCACACCTGTAATCCCAGCATTTTGGGAGGCTGAGGCAGGCGGATCATCTGAGGTCAGGAGTTTAAGGCCAGTCTGGCCAACATGGTGAAATCCCCGTCTCTACTAAAAACACAAAAATTTAGCCAGGTGTGGTGGCAGGGACCTGTAGTCCCAGCTACTTGGGAGGCTGAGGCAAGAGAATCTCTTGAATTCGGGAGACGGAGGTTGTAGTGAGTCAGGATCGCACCACTGCACTTCAGCATGGGTGACAGAGCCAGACTCCATCTCGAAAACAAAATAAAACAAACAAAAAATTAGCCAAGCGTGGTGGTGGGCACCTGTAATCGTGGCTACTTGGGAGGCTGAGGCAGGAGAATCACTCGAACTGGGGAAGTGCAGGTTGTGAGGTTGCAGTGAGCCGAGATTGCACCACTGAACTCCAGCCTGGGCGACAACAGAGTGAAACTCTGTCTCAAAAAAAAAAAAAAAAAAGAAGCCGGGCGCGGTGGCTCAAACCTGTAATCCCAGCACTTTGGGAGGCCGAGATGGGCGGATCACGAGGTCAGGAGATCGAGACCATCCTGGCTAACACGGTGAAACCCCGTCTCTACTACAAATACAAAAAACTAGCCGGGCGAGGTGACGGTGCCTGTAGTCCCAGCTACTCCGGAGGCTGAGTCAGGAGAATGGCGTGAACCCGGGAGGCGGAGCTTGCAGTGAGCTGAGATCTGGCCACTGCACTCCAGCCTGGGTGACAGAGCGAGACTCCGTCTCAAAAAAAAAAAAAAAAAAAGAAAGAAGAAAGAAAGAAAATGAGTCACCCTCTACTTGCTAATCACAGAGCAGCAGCCCCCAGACTTGGCAGGAAGCATGGCAGAGTCATTAGCCCATTTCACAGAAGGGGAAGCTGAGTCTCAGAGGGGTTGTGAATTGTTCACGATCACCTATCAGGTGAGTGGCAGAGCTGGAACTAGAACTCAGGCATCCTAAGCTTTTTGCCCAAGTCACCTGCCTGCTGACAAGTTTCGACAGAGAGAGAGTTAACCTCCCACCCCCACCCTTGGCCCCATAGGAATAGAGATTCTCCTTCAAAGGTTGGGGACCCTGTCTTGCAATTTAGGCCCTAGGCAGCTGGGACCAAGAGCACCAGATCTCCAGAATTTATCACAAGTGCTTGGGCAGGTCATCTCCAAGCCTCAGTTTTTCCCATCTGAGCAAGGGGAAAAAGGATGCCTCAGTTTAAAGGAGATACATTCAAACAAGGCCTAGAGTGTGAGAGTCTCCTATTAAAAATTTCCAGCTGTCATTACCCTACTTCCTTTTTTTCTTTTTTCTTTTTTTTTTTTTTTGAGACAGAGTCTTACTCTGTTGCCCAGGCTGGAGTGCAATGGCACGATCCCGGTTCACTGCAACCTTCACCTCCCAGGTTCAAGCAAATCACCCTCCTCAGCCTCGTGAGAAGCTGGGATTACAGGCGCCCACCAAAACGCCTAAGTTTTGTATTTTTAGTAGAGACAAGGTTTCGCCATGTTGGCCAGGCTGGTCTTGAACTCCTGACCTCAGGTGATCCAGCCGCCTCGGCCTCCCAAAGTGCTGGGATTACAGGCATGAGCCACCGCACCTGGCCCTATTACCCTACTTTCTGTATGCAGAGCTGATGGCAGGCTATCCCCACCTCACCCTATTCTAGACCCAACAAAATGAAGCTCAAAATGCTGAGGATATAGAGGGTGAGGTGGAAACTTGGACTTGGGCATGAAATACCAGACCCCCCACCCACCCTAGGCAGAAGGGGCTACAGCTCCTCCCTCCCCATATTTCATCCACAGTCTTGGCTAGAAAAGAAGGATAAAGAGTTGGGAGGGAGCAGTCCGGATCTGACAGAAGTAAGCTGTTGTGTAAGGGTCTGACCTGGCTGCTTGCCATGAACCCCTGACTTGCTTCTCCTTGAAGCCCTCCTTATTACAAAGCCTTCCCCGGAGTCCAGCCTCTTGCCCCTGCGCTGCAATGGTAGGCTCTCCTCAGACATACAGTATTTCATCCCTGAATTGCAATAAGGGAGATATAACAGGTGGGATTCCTACTTCATTTTTTGCCCTAGGTTTCCATTCCTGTGGACTTGGATACCGTTGTGGGGGAAGGTTGGGCAGGAGGGAGATGCAAGGTCCCTAGAGCCTGGGGCTTTGATGAGCCGGGTCCTCACCTGTCCCTGTGCCCAAGGGAAGGGGTCAGGGCCAGAGGGAGGTGTAGCCACTGCCCTTTGATTCGGGAGATGAAAGGGAGTTGTGCGGCTATTGCTGAGCTCCCGGACCGGCCAATGCCAAGACATGGCTAGTCTGAGGGTCCGTCTGTTTTCTCTGCTGGAAGGACCCTGAGAGCCCATCTGGTTCACCCACTCAGATGTTGAGAGTGAGCCAGAGAGGTCATGTGACCTGGCCAAGTCACACAGCAAGTTACAGAAGAGCCAGGCTAAAACCAGGTCTCTTGATTCCCCATCTGTGTCCTTCCCCCTACACTACAAGCCTCTTCTTCCAGAAAGCAAGTGGTGGAAAAATAACAAAGAAGGGGAAAGAGCCAGGGCTAAAGGGCCACAGAAGCAAACATGAGAAAGTGTTCTGAAAAAACATGGACAGGTTCTTATTTTTATACGTCTCACAGACCTTACTTGCAGAGAGAGGGATTTAGGATAGATGGAATCAGGATCTTCCTGGAAGAGGTGGGGGATGAAGAATGTGACCAGGACCAGAGTGGCTTGTGGTCTCTTCTAGGAGAGAGAATACAGCCCTACTGTCCCCTAGAGGCAGGCGGGATGAATGGTGGGGAAGTTGGGGGAGATGGCCCCCTCAGCTCTCCCTGCTTCTTCTTGCTTATCATATTTAATATCCATACTTTACAGATGAGAAAACAGGCTCAGAGGCTCGCCCAAGGTCATAGGATCAGAAGGAGGCAGGGAGTCCTGGAATTAACTGATTGATTGAAACAGGGTCTCACTCTGTCACCCAGGCTGGAGTGCAGTGGCATGATCACGGTTCACTGTAGCTTCCACCTCCCAGGCTCAAGCAATGCTCCTGCCTCAGTCTCCTAAAGTGCTTGGATTACAGGCATGAGACACCAGGCCTGGCCAGACCTAGAATTTAAATCAAGCTCTGCTAGATGCCAAAGCCCCAGCTTTAACAGCTTTCTTCTCCCATAATCTTGTCTGGTCCAGGATTTATCTAGCTGGATTGCAGAGAGGCAGTAAGAGAAGGAGGGAGAGTAATAGGTGGCTTTGGAGAGCTTTATCTTCTCTCCAGTCAAAGGTGCTTGGTGCTGGGCACTGTGGTTCATGCTGTTATCCCAGCACTTTGGGAAGCTGAGGTGAGAGGACTGCTTGAAGCCAGGAATTTGAGACCAGCCTGGGCAACAAACAAAGTGAGACCTCTTCTCTATAAAAAATAAAATTAGCCCAATGTGTTAACAAGCACCTGTAGTCCTAGCTACTCTGGAGGCTAAGGAGGGAAAATTGCTTGAGCCCAGGAGGTTGAGGCTGCAGTAAGTTGTAATGGCACCACCGCACTCAAGCCTGGACAACAGAGCAAGATTCTGTCTCAAAAAAATTTAAAAGTGCATGAGTTTGGTGGGGGTGGGGCAGGGTGGGCATCAGACTCCGTCCCACCCGCACAGGCATCCTCTAAAGGGGATATTGAGAGGTTGCCTTATCTTTTTCCTCCACCTCCAACTGGAACAGCCCCTCACCTCTCAGAGCCCAAAAAGAATTTCTCATTGTGGAATGTTCCCAGAGAAGGAGATTTCTTGATGTTTAGACTCCAGTTGAAAGGTCAGAGCCTTGAGTTTTGATTCCCAACAAACCTGGGGTGGGAGATGTAAACACTTATACCACACAAGTTCTGTACTGGTTTTGGCATGTAATGGTCAGGAGCCCTTCGACCTAGCACCCTTCCTTACCTTGCTGTCCTTGAGCACTAGAATAGACATGGATTCTCTTTACTTTTTGCACAAGGAGAAAAGCAGCCAGCGGTGAGGCTAAAAGAACTTAGGGTGCGGGCTGAGTTTTAAGTGATGCCTCTCCTCCCTTTTTTTCCCCATCATCTCAAATGTTTATCATTTATTTGCGTTGGGAACATTCAGTATCCTCCTCCTGTTTGAAATGATAGAATATATTATTGCTAACTATAGTCACTCTACAGTGCTATAAGGTCCTCAACTCCTAGGCTGGTTAGGACCGGGGCTGCACAGCAGGAGGTGAGTGAATATTACTGCCTGAGCTCTGTCTCCTGTTAGATCACGGTGGCATTAGATTCTTATAGGAGTGCGAACCCTATTGCGAACTGTGCATGTGAGGGATCTAGGTTGTGCACTCCTTATGAGAATCTAATGCCTGATGATCTGAGATGGAACAGTATCAATCTGAAACCATCTCCCACCCCCCAACCATTTGTGGAAAAATTACCTTCCAGGAAACTGGTCCCGGATTCCAAAAAGGTTGGGGATCACTGGGTATAGATCACTAGACCTATACCTTACTCCTTCTATCTTAGATGTAATTGGCTATAATTTTGTATCCTTTAACAATCTCTCCCTATTCCCCCTTCCCCCTACTTTTCTGTCTTTATTATCCTTTGTTCTACTTTTTACTTCTATGAGAGCAACTTTTTTTTAACTTCCACATATGAGTGAGAACATGCAGTGTTTAGCTTTCCATTCCTGGCTTATTTCACTTATAAAGTCCTCCAGTTCCATCCGTGTTGCCACGAATGACAGGATTCCTTTTTTTTTTTTTGAGATGGAGTGCGCTCTTGTTGCCCAGGCTGGAGTGCAATGGCACAATCTCGGCTCACTGCAATCTCTGCCTCCCAGGTTCAAGTGATTCTTCTGCCTCAGCCTCCTGAGTAACTGGGATTACAGGTGCCCGCCACCACACCTGGCTAATTTTGTATTTTTAGTAGAAATGGGGTTTCTCCATGTTGGTCAGGCTGGTCTCGAACTCCCTGAACTCAGGTCTGCCTGCCTCGGCCTCCCAAAGTGCTGGAATTACAGGCATGAGCCACCTCGCCTGGCCAGAATTCCATTCTTTTTTATGGCTGAATAGTATTCCACTGTGTATATATACCACATTTTCTTTATCCATTCATCTCTTACTGTTTTAGGATCTGGATGATTTGGGGAGTGGGTAGGTCTGGAGAAGCAGTGCAGGGTTGGGGACATTTAGTGTCCCAACCCTAGGGTTGGTAGCTGCAGACCTCTCTAATTTCTTTTTTTTTGGAGACACAGTTTCTCTCTTGTTGCCCAAGCTGGAGTGCAATGGCACTATCTTGGCTCACTGTAACCTCTACCTCCTGGGTCAAGCAATTCTATTGCCTCAGCCTTCCTAGTAGCTGGGATTACAGGTGTGCACCACCACACCTGGCTAATTTTTGTATTTTTAGTAGAGACGGGGTTTTGCCATGTTGGCCAGGCTGGTCTTGAACTCTTGACCTCAGGTGATCCACCTACCTCAGCCTCCCAAAGTGCTGGAATTACAGGGGTGAGCCACTGCACCCGGCCTCAGACCTCTAATTTCAGTACATATCCAGCCCTCTTCTAGGGCCTTGCTAACTCATTTCCTATCTGCCCATGCATATGACACACACACACACACAAAAAGCATAAAATCATACTTCTCTCAAAGTTATTGATTGCATTCTAAAGTTCAGTAATTGAGCCAGGTGTGGTGGCTCATGCCTGCAATCCCAGCTACTCTTGAGACTGAGGTGAGAGGATTGCTTGAGGCTAGGAGTTTGAGAGCAGCCTGGGCAGCAACATAGCGAGACTGACATCTCTACAAAAATAAATAAAGTTCAAGGCCGGGCGCGGTGGCTCAAGCCTGTAATCCCAGCACTTTGGGAGGCCGAGACGGGTGGATCACGAGGTCAGTAGATCGAGACCATCCTGGCTAACACGGTGAAACCTCGTCTCTACTAAAAATACAAAAAAAAACTAGCCGGGCGAGGTGGCGGGCGCCTGTAGTCCCAGCTACTCCGGAGGCTGAGGCAGGAGAATGGCGTAAAACCCGGGAGGCGGAGCTTGCAGTGAGCTGAGATCCGGCCACTGCACTCCAGCCCGGGCGATTCCACCAAAAAAAGGGGAGCATAATTTTTTTTCTTTTCTTTTCTTTTTTTTTTTTTAAGACGGAGTCTCGCTCTGTCGCCCAGGCTGGAGTGCAGTGGCTGGATCTCAGCTCACTGCAAGCTCCGCCTCCTGGGTTCACGCCATTCTCCTGCCTCAGCCTCCCGAGTAGCTGGGACTACAGGCGCCTGCCACCTCGCCCGGCTAGTTTTTGTATTTTTTAGTAGAGACGGGGTTTCACTGTGTTAGCCAGGATGGTCTTGATCTTGTGACCTTGTGATCCGCCCGTCTAGGCCTCCCAAAGTGCTGGGATTACAGGCTTGAGCCACCGCGCCCGGCCTCTTTTTTTTTTTTTTTTTTTTGACATGGAATCTCGCTCTGTTGACAGGCTGGAGTGCAATGGCACTATCTTGGCTCACTGCAACCTCCGCCTCCTGGGTTCAAGTGATTCTCCTGTCTCAGCCTCCCGAGTAGCTGGGACTACAGGCACGTGCCACCATGCCCAGCTAATTTTTGTATTTTTAGTAGACATGGGGTTTCACCATGTTGGCCAGGATGGTCTCGATCTCTTGACCTTGTGATCTGCCCGCCTAGGTCTCCCATAGTGCTGGGATTATGGGCGTTAGCCACCGTGCCCGGCTTGTTTTCTTTATGATCAACCTCTTTCTACAAGAGACTTGAAGTCATTTACAACCAAAACATGTGTATAAGAAAAGCAAAGGAGAGAAGCAGAACATAAATAATGAACCACATACGGGGCCTACAGTTGTCCAGTTGTGATTCCAGTGGAACTCTGAGCTCCAGGCAGCCAAGGAAGCCTCACACATGCAGTTCTTTGACTCTTCCTTGCCTGTCTTCCTTGCTCTGTGAGAGTACGGACTGTGGCTGCCTTGATGACAGTTAATTCCCAGAGCCTGGTCCATGGTGCGCAGCACCTTGGCTGCCTGAAGGTGGGAAAGCAGACCGGTTCCTGGGGAAAGTGACATTTCTTTTTTTTTTTTTTTTTTTTTTGAGACGGAGTCTCGCTCAGTTGCCCAGGCTGGAGTGCAGTGGTGCGATCTCGGCTCACTGCAAGCTCCGCCTCCCAGGTTCACGCCATTCTCCTGCCTCAGCCTCCCAAGTAGCTGGGACTACAAGTGCTCGCCGCCACGCCCAGCTAATTTTTTTTTTTTTTGCATTTTTTTTTTTTAGTAGAGATGGGGTTTCACCGTGTTAGCCAGGATGGTCTCGATCTCCTGACCTCGTGATCCGCCCGTCTCGGCCTCCCAAAGTGCTGGGATTACAGGCTTGAGCCACCGCGCCCGGCCTGGAAAGTGACATTTCTTAGCACTAAGTTCTAAGGGAAATTTTTCACAGCCGGGTGCAGTGGCTTATGCCTGTAATCTGAACAATTTGGGAAGCTGAGGCAGGTAGATCACTTGAGATTAGGAGTTTGAGACCAGCCTGGCCAACATGGTTAAGCACCGCTTCTATGAAAAATACAAAAATTAGCCAGGCAGGGTGGTCCATCCCTGTAATCCCAGCTACTGGAGAGGCTGAGGCACTAGAATCGCTTGAACCCAGGAGGTGGAAGTCGAAGTGAGCTGAGTCACACCACTGCACTCCAGCCTGGGTGACAGAGTGAGACTATCTAAAAAAAAAAAAAAGAAAGAAAATTTTTACATGAAGCTATAAAATTGGGGTTTAGGGTGATAATAGCCCATTTCTCAATAACATATTTACAACAAATGCAATAACAGTGCTCACGACACGCTTTCTCTGGTGTTTCTTGATTAAAGTAAAAAATATAGCATGGTATTACTATGTACATAGACCTAAGACAAAAGAAAACAGGACCAGATGGTTGGGGCTGAACATCATCAGACTAGGTTGATTCAAACCTTATTTACAAGTTTACAAATAGATGGGAAGGGGGCAGTTAGAGAATAAGCTAATAACTAAAGCAAAGTATTTGCATTTATCTCATACCACATTTTCTTTCTTTTTTTTTTTTTTGACGGAGTCTCACTCTGTTGTACAGGCTAGAGTGCAGTGTCGCGATCTCGGCTCACTGCAAGCTCTGCCTCCCGGAGTAGCTGGGACTACAGGCGCCCACCACCACACTCGCTAATTTTTTGTATTTTTAGTAGAGACGGGGTTTCACTGTGTTAGCCAGGATGGTCTCAATCTCCTGACCTCATGATCCGCCCACCTCAGCCTCCCAAAGTGCTGGGATTACAGGCGTGAGCCCCACACCCGGCCGACCTCATTTTCAATATTACTGTATGTTATTATTTGTTAGAGATGGGGTCTCACTCTGTCACCCAGGCTGGAGGGCAGTGATGTGATCATAGCTCACTGTAGCCTCAGACTCCTGAGCCCAGGCGATCCTTCTGCTTCAGCCTCCTGAGTAGCTATAGGTGCCTGCCACTATGCCAAGTTGATTATTATTATTGTTTTATATAAATGGGCCCGCCAAAACACCTAGCTAAGTTTTGTAGTTTAGTAGAGACAGGGTTCCACCGTGTTAGCCAGGATAGTCTCGATTTCCTGACCTTGTGATCCACCCGCTTCAGCCTCCCAAAGTGCTGGGATTACAGGCGTGAGCCACCATGCCCGGCGCCACAATTTTTAAAAAAATAACTGGGCACAGTGGGCCTCACCTGTAGTCCCAGCGACTTAGGAGGCCAAAGTGGGAGGACTGACTGAGTACAGGAGTTTGAGGCTGCAGTGAGCTATGATCATGCCACTGCACTCTTCCCTGGGTGACAGAGCGAGACATCTAGTAACAATAATAACTTAAAAATCCTCAAAAGGAAGAGGTATAGTCTCTGAAGTATGAGGGATGGAGGGTAGATGTGAAGAAGGACTTTCTAGCAGAGAGGAAATGTTGAAAAGAAGTCTGTAGTGGGGAGAATTTTGAGCATGGAGAAAGTCAGGGACTGCAGCAGAAAAGAGCACAGGTTGGACTTCCAGCCAGTCTGTTGTAAGAGACCCCGGGGATGAGGCAAATGAATAGAGCAGAAGGCTTTACTCCCTTGCTCTGACATGAGGACAGCAGGGATGTCGGAGTCCCACTGCTCCAAGCTGGCCAGCTCTGTGCAGGTGGCTCAGAGCTGGGAGCCCCTGATGTGCCTGAGGAGTTTTTTTTTTTTTTTTTTTTTTTTTTTTGAGACGGAGTCTCGCTGTGTCGCCCAGGCTGGAGTGCAGTGGCGCGATCTCGGCTCACTGCAAGCTCCGCCTCCCGGTTCCCGCCATTCTCCCGCCTCAGCCTCCGAGTAGCTGGGACTACAGGCGCCCGGCCGCGCCCGGCTAGTTTTTTGTATTTTTAGTAGAGACGAGGTTTCACCGTGTTAGCCAGGAGGGTCTCGATCTCCTGACCTCGTGATCCGCCCGCCTCGGCCTCCCAAAGTGCTGGGATTACAGGCTTGAGCCACCGCGCCCGGCCATGCCTGAGGAGTTTTATAGGCTCGACTCAAGGCAGCCCTGGCTGGTGAGAGCCAGGGACACTGGCAGGGTAGCTGACTGAATTATGGGCTAGCTAGAGCAGCCCCCAAGTGCCCCACCTGTCCCTGCCCACTGCAGGCTTCCAGGATGTGCATGCCATGGTCTTCGTGGGCTTTGGCTTCCTCATGGTCTTCCTGCAGCGTTACGGCTTCAGCAGCGTGGGCTTCACCTTCCTCCTGGCCGCCTTTGCCCTGCAGTGGTCCACACTGGTCCAGGGTTTTCTCCACTCCTTCCACAGTGGCCACATCCGTGTTGGCGTGGAGAGGTAGGCAGCCACCACCTACCCAGCTCCCCCAGGTTCAGTAGGGGGGCCCCTGCCCATGGGCCCCAGATGTAGCCCTGTCCTTCAAGTCTGCTTCCTGACTCATGATTCTGGGTGTCACTTGGTTTCTCTAGGTGTCCTGCCTGTCCTTATTGCCTGATTTCCTCTCCCATCCTTGACCCTCACACTCAGCCCCACCTCCTCATTCTTTAGGGCCCTTGTTCCCCAAGAGCTGCGAGAAGGGTAGACAGCTCTGGTTCCTCCACCTAGTGTGGCTTTTTTCAGCCAAGTCACAGAACCTCCTTGAGACTCGATTTCCTCATCTACAAACAGGGCCAGGTGATCCCTTCCAACTCCAGGGAGGAGCTTGACCTCCTTGTCTTTTCTCCAGAACTCCACCCCCACCCCACCCACCAAGTCATGCTACTCTGGCTTCATGTCAGGCAGAAGCCCAGAGGCCAGCCTCCCTCACCCCTCTTGTGCTCCCCCTTCTGCCCCATCCCCAGCATGATCAACGCTGACTTTTGTGCGGGGGCCGTGCTCATCTCCTCTGGTGCCGTCCTGGGCAAGACCGGGCCTGCACAGCTGCTGCTCATGGCCCTGCTGGAAGTGGTGCTGTTTGGCATCAATGAGTTTGTGCTCCTTCATCTCCTGGGGGTGAGAGTCTGGGGAGGGATGGAGTGGGGGGTGGCCGGTGGTCAAGGTCAGCCTCTGAGCCAGGAGCATGGGGGCGGGGGTGGGGTGCTGCCTCTCCACCTCACCGCACCTCCCCAGGTGAGAGATGCCGGAGGCTCCATGACTATCCACACCTTTGGTGCCTACTTTGGGCTGGTCCTTTCGCGGGTTCTGTACAGGCCCCAGCTGGAGAAGAGCAAGCACCGCCAGGGCTCCGTCTACCATTCAGACCTCTTCGCCATGATTGGTGAGGCCTGCGAGGTGCAGTAGCAGGGCAGGGGGCTGGTCTGGAGGCCTCTGATCTGGGCTAGAGGCGACTGTCTCTCGTGGTGCTGACTGCAGTCCTGGGGTTGTGCCTGGGCACTCACTTCCCATTTGGATTCTGCTGTGAGAGCTCTGGGATCTGCACTTACCATTCTCAACAGTTTTATAAGTTCTTAGAATTCAGCCCTGGGGAATGCATATGCACTGGGTCCTTTCTAAATCCACCTCCATCCCTACTTAAAACCTTCCAGGGCTCCCACCAGCCACAGGTTAGAAAGTGGCCTCCTCAGCTGCCATGTCAGCCCCTCCTCCTCCCTCCTCACTGGCTCAGGCTCCAGCCAGACTCAGCTTTTGCCTGCCCTTGCCTCCAGGCCTTTGTGTGTCTGGTTCCCGGCAAACAGGCAATCTCTGCAGGCCCCTGGTGCTGCCTTCCCCCTCCTAAGGATATTTCCTCCCGGGAGATTCCTGATGCCTGGAAGCCCCTGCACTCTCAGGCAGGGATAAGGAGAGGAAAGGTCTTGGGTCACCCCAGGGACCCATAGGTGCTAGGAGCCCTGTCACCACCACTTACTTACTTACTTACTTTCTTTCTTTCTTTCTTTTTTATTTTTTTAAATTTTTTGAGACGGAGCCTTGCTCTGTTGCCCAGGCTGGAGTGCAGTGGTGCAATCTCAGCTCAGCGCAACTTCTGCCTCCTGGGTTCAAGCAATTCTCCTGCCTCAGTCTCCCGAGTAGCTGGGATTACAGGTGTGTGTCACCACACCTGGCTAATTTTTTATATTTTTGGTAGAGACAGGGTTTCACCATGTTGGCCAGGCTGGTCTCGAACTCCGACCTCAGGTGATCCACCCTCCTCAGCCTCCCAAAGGGCTGGGATTATAGGCGTGAGCCACCGCACCCGGCCACCACCACCTGCTTCTAAGCATGTGCCTCCACCTTGGCTTCTGTTCCTCTATTTTCATAACTGCAGACTGAAGGCAAATCCGTATTTTTAATTTTTTTCATAGACGGTATTGAATAGGGACTGAAGTGCCTATTCCTGTATGAAACAGAGAGGCTGGCTTAGGATTGCTCAGCACTGCTGGGTCAGAGTACAAAGAACCCCAGGGCAGCTGAGGCCTCCTTGCCCTTTGAGACCCAGATAAGTTTGCCTTGAATTCCAAAGGCTTCCCCAAGATTTCCAGGTGTTCCCAGGAGACTTGCATTCTCAGTTCTCTGCCTCCCAGCTCCTGGATTTTAGTGTCACCCAGACAGGAGTGAGGCTCCTTCTTGGATTCTCCCACAAAGGCTCCACCTACAGGATGCAAATATGAGTGTGGGAGATTTTACTCAAGATTGCGGGGCTGCTGGGAGAAGCCACACCCAACAGACTACTCAGAACTGAGGGGTGGTCCCTAAGCCTCCCACCTCACTGGCTTATACCACAGGCTCCCTAGCCTTCTCCCTCACCTTATCCTTTGGGTCCTTCTATCTCTCCCTCCAGGACGGGCCTGGGAACCTCATGCAGGAAGGCAGGGTAAATGGGCTCCCAGTTCTTTCCCAAAATGCACAGGCCCAGCCCATTCAGTACTCAGCAAACAGAGGCCTTTCCCAAACACTGAAGGGTCCACTCTGTCTAGGAGAGATTGAGGTCATCACTGTTTTCCTGATATGTGTATCAAGCACCCAGCATAGTCCCCAATATGCAATGGCCTTTGCCTTTTTTCCTTTCCTTTCTTTTTTTTTTTTTTTTTGTTTTTTTTGAGATAGAGTCTTGCTCTGTCTCCCAGGTTGGAGTGCAGTGCGTGATCTCGGCTCACTGCAACCTCTGCCTCCCAGGTTCAACCAATTCTCTTGCCTCAGCCTCCTGAGTAGCTGGGATTACAGGCGTGTGCCACCACACCCGGCTAATTTTTGTATTTTTAGTAGAGACGGGGCTTCACCATGTTGGTCAGGCTGGTCTCGAACCCGACCTTGTGATCCACCCGCCTTGAGCCTCCCAAAGTGCTGGGATTATAGGAGTGAGCCACCGTGCTCGGCCTTCTTTTCCTTTTTTGACACTTAAAAAATGCCAATGTTCCAGCTGGATGCAGTACTCTGGACACTATACTCCAGCCTAGGCTGGAGTATAGTGGCATGATCTCAGCTCACTGCAACCTCTGCCTCCCAGGCTCAAGCGAGCCTCCTGCCTCAGCCTCCTAAGTAGCTGGAACTACAGGCACGTGCTACCATGCCTGGCTAATTCTTTTGTATTTTTGGTAGAGATGGGGTTTCACTATGTCGTCCAGGCTGGTCTCAAACTCCTGAGCTCAAGTGATCTGCCCGCCTCGGCCTCCCAAAGTGCTGGGATTACAGGCTTGAGCCACTGTGCCCAGCCCAAGGTGGTATTATTATCAATCCCACTGAACAGATGAGGAAACTGAGGCTGCTGAGGGTAGGTGACTTGCCTGCAGTTATACAACTTGTACCTTGCGTGGGAGCCACTTCCTTCTTCTCACTCCGCCTGCCTGTCCACCATCTAGGGACCATCTTCCTGTGGATCTTCTGGCCTAGCTTCAACTCTGCACTCACAGCACTGGGGGCTGGGCAGCATCGGACGGCCCTCAACACATACTACTCCCTGGCTGCCAGCACCCTCGGCACCTTTGCCTTGTGAGCCCTTGTGGGGGAAGACGGGAGGCTTGACATGGTATGGGGAAGAGGACTTCAAAGAGGCAGAGGGGGTGGCCTGGGCGGGGGAGGAGAGGTCTGAGACCCTCAGGAAAGATTCTCCCGGGGAACAGATAAGGGCACAGGCATAGGGGGGCTCCATCTGTGTTGGTGGCTGTGGGGTCAGAATGGGAGGAGATATGATAGCAGGAGAGTGAGAGGCTAGATGGCAGAGGGACTTCCAGAAGCAGTAGGTGTCCCTGTGGTGGGTAGGGTTGGGTTGCTGTGGGTGTGGCGATCTGGAAGGGCCTCCAATACTTTGCTCTTCCCTTAGGTTCACATCCAAAATGCAGCGCTGGCTGGAGGGGTTGTGGTGGGAACCTCGAGTGAGATGATGCTGACACCCTTTGGGGCTCTGGCAGCTGGCTTCTTGGCTGGGACTGTTTCCACGCTGGGGTACAAGTTCTTTACGGTATAGATGCCTTTGGGGCCTGGGCAGAACATGGAGTCTTCGGTGACTTTCCTCCTGCCTCTCCAACAGGATGAGGTGGTGGGGAGTGGGCACAGGAGACTCATGATCTGTCCTGCCCTCCAGCCCATCCTTGAATCAAAATTCAAAGTCCAAGACACATGTGGAGTCCACAACCTCCATGGGATGCCAGGGGTCCTGGGGGCCCTCCTGGGGGTCCTTGTGGCTGGGCTTGCCACCCATGAAGCTTATGGAGATGGGTGAGTTTCCTCCCAGCCCGCACTGCAGTCACCATCCCTCTGGAACGACCTCTGCCATTCTCTTTCTTTGTGTGTGACCAAGAAAAAAGAATTAATTCATTCATTCCTCCATATTCTGGGAGCAAAGGAAATTGGAGTTAACAAAACCAATCCAGAAACTGCCCTCCTGGTCCTCAATCAAGTGCAGCAGAAGGTCATGGGCAAATGACTTCAAGAGTGTTACTTGTTACTGAAGGGTCAGTAAGAGTTAATAACCCTTAGGATCTATTTTTGCACATCAAGGGTGGGCAAGAGCAACCCACAAATGGAGTCTTGAAAGGTGCCTAGGTGTCTGCTGGCCTACGAGGGTGGAAAAGTGTTCCAGGCTGTGGGCCTGGCTTAAGCAGTGGCCTGGAGGTGAGACTCAGCCTGGCATGCACCCTCAAGACCCTCTTGGCCACTTCGCATCCCCCAGTGCGAGTTTCAGTGCCATGAGTAGCCCTGGCTCCGTGCTGCATTCCTCTCTCCCCCTACCATTGCCTTTCCACCATCTGGTCTCCCTGCAGCCTGGAGAGTGTGTTTCCACTCATAGCTGAGGGCCAGCGCAGTGCCACGTCACAGGCCATGTACCAGCTCTTCGGGCTGTTTGTCACACTGATGTTTGCCTCTGTGGGTGGGGGCCTCGGAGGTGAGTAATCTTGGATTTTCCAGAGGAAGGGGCGTGGGATCCTATACCCCTGACATTAATTCATTCAATCATAGATATTTATGGAGCCATAAAGTAGGGATTGGGTTGTAGGTTAAGGGGTAACCAACCTCCTGCAGGCACAGAGGTGCATGCAGTTGCTTGCTCCTTTCTGGTGCCAAGGGCGGCTGGGGAGTCGGCGAAGGGTGAGCGAGGCCCTCTCTTACAGGTCTATGCTTGCCTGTGCTGCTCCCTCTGCCCACTAGAGGGAAGCCCAACCTCAGGCTGAGGCCTAGAAGAGGCTGGCTGCGCCATGTGGGGCAGGGACAGGGAGGGGAGGAGACAGCCTGCCACCTCCAGATGCCAGTGCGAAAACCTTTCACAGAGGCACACTGCCCATGGCCCTGGGTCAGGCAGTCCCTCTTCATGTTTGGCCTTAGTCTTTTTGGCCTACACAATAAAACCTGATTCAGCATCCCCTCCCTTCTGCTCTTACCTGGAAATTTCCTTCTTTCCCTCCCTCCTTCCCTCCTTTCCTCCCTCCCTCCCTCCCTCCCTCCCTCCCTCCCTTCCTTCCTTCCTTCCTTTTTCTTCCTTCCTTTCTTTTTATTTTTTTCTTTTTTTGAGACGGAGTCTCGCTCTGTCGCCCAGGCTGGAGTGCAGTGGCCGGATCTCAGCTCACTGCAAGCTCCACCTGCCGGGTTTACGCCATTCTCCTGCCTCAGCCTCCCGAGTAGCTGGGACTACAGGCGCCCGCCACCTTGCCCGGCTAGTTTTTTTGTATTTTTTAGTAGAGACGGGGTTTCACCGTGTTAGCCAGGATGGTCTCGATCTCCTGACCTAGTGATCCGCCCGTCTCAGCCTCCCAAAGTGCTGGGATTACAGGCTTGAGCCACCACGCCCGGCCTCTTTTTCTTTTTTTCGATGGAACCTTGCTCTGTCACCCAGGCTGAAGTGCAGTGGTACGATCTCGGCTTATTGCAACCTCTGTCTCCCGGGTTCAAGCGATTCTCCTGCCTCAGCCTCCCTAGTAGCTGGGATTACAGGCATGCACCACCACACCCAGCTAATTTTTTGTATTTTTACTAGAGATGGGGTTTCACCGTGTTGACCAGGCTAGTCTTGAACTCCTGACCTCAGGTGATCCGCCCCCCTCGGCCTCCCAAAGCGCTGGGATTACAGGCTTGAGCCACGGGGCCCGACCACCTGGAGATTTTCATTCTCTAATATGGTTTAGTTCATTCATTTAATAACTTTTTTATGCAATAAGCATTTTCTTTGAGGCAGAGTCTTGTTCTGTCACACAGGCTGGAGTGCAGTGGCACAATCTCAGCTCACTGCAACCTCTGTCTTCCAGGCTCAAATGATTCTCCTGCCTCAATCTCCCAAGTAGTGGCATGCCACTATGCCTATATATATATATATATATAATATATATATATATATATATATAGAGAGAGAGAGAGAGAGAGAGAGAGAGAGAGAGAGAGAGAGAGAGAGAGAGAGAGAGAGAGAGAGATATGGAGTTTTGCTCTTGTAGCCCAGGCTGGAGTGCAATGGCATGATCTTGGCTCACTTTAACCTCTGCGTTCCGGGTTCAAGTGATTCTCCTGCCTCAGCCTCCCAAGTATCTGGGATTACAGGCGCCCCCCACCACACCCAGATAATTTTTGTACTTTTAGTAGAGACGGGGTTTCACCATGTTGGCCAGACTGGTCTTGAACTCCTGACCTCAGGTGATCCACCTGCCTTGGCCTCCCAAAGTGCTGGGATTACAGGCGTGAGCCACCACACCCTTCCTAATTTTTGTATTTTTAGTAGAGATGGGCTTGCTTTCACCATATTGGCCAGGCTGGTCTTGAACTGCTGATTTTAAGTGATTCATCTGCCTCAGCCTCCCAAAGTGCTGAGATTACAGGTGTGAGCCACTGCGCCCGGCCACAATAAGCATTTTCTGTGCCCCTCCTGTGTGGGAGGCCACAGAAAGCTCAGCAGCTGTGGTTCATGATGGAATCAGGAACTGGTCTATTACCAACTGCATACACTTGAGCAAATTATTTAACTTCTCTGAGTCTTGTTTCTTTGTTTGTAATACGGGGTAATATTGGCCTTGCAGGGTTGTTGTGATTACTCAGGAAAGCAAGACTAATCAAGCACTTTGCACAGGGCCTGGCACATAGTAGACACTCAACAAATACTGCTTTTGCCTGCACAGGCATCATATTGGTCTCATGCCTCCTAGACCCCTGTGCCCTATGGCACTGGGTGGCACCCTCCTCCATGGTGGGGGGCAGAGAAGCCTCACAGATCCTTCCCCACCACCACCAGGGCTCCTGCTGAAGCTACCCTTTCTGGACTCCCCCCTAGACTCCCAGTGCTACGAGGACCAAGTTCACTGGCAGGTGAGACATCACTGGGCGCTTACACCCTCTGAGTCTCCCTTCCCTGCCTTGTCTCCTGTGGCCCAAGCTGCCTTCTTCCTTCCTTGCTGCTGCTTCTCCTCTGGGGTACACCCCTGAGCTGTGGCTTCCAGGCTCCTGGAGCTACCCTTTCACCTCTACCCACTCCTGCTTTCCAGGTGCCTGGCAAGCATGAAGATGAAGCCCAGAGACCTCTGAGAGTGGAGGAGGCAGACACTCAGGCCTAACCCACTGCTGGCTCCTGAGAGGACATGCTCCTTTTCAAAGATGTTGACTGGCTGCTACTGGGAAGTTCTTTTTGAGCCCCCCTTCCTCCGGCTGCAAGAAGGGAGCCATGAGCCAGAAGGAGGCCCCTTTCCACAGGCAGCATCTCCACAGGGAGAGGGGCAGCAGGAGGCTGGGAGATGGTGGGGAGTGGGGCCATAACTGGGTACGGTAGGGGAAACTCGCCAGCTACCTGAACCGACTGCCCTACCAGCCTGCACTTGGGTAGAAGAGGCCAAAGTGAGGCACCCAATGTCACACAGTTACACTGGGTCCATGTCACACAGTTACAGTGAAGCCTGAGCCAGGCCTGGTTTGAGGGTGATAAATGCCACCATCTCTAAGGTTCTGACTCCTTGTCTTTGTGCCCTGGGAACATAAGAAGTTCCTCTTACCTTCTGACTGACAATGGTAGAACCTCCTGGAGGTTCCTGGAGAGGCAGGAAAGGGCTTTAGTGCTGACAAATGCCTGATTCCTGATCTGTGGAAGTCCCTCTCCAGTGCCATGTCCTACCAGGCCATTGCCCCACCTAGGCTTGCCTGTCTCCAGGCACAGGGAGTTCATTCTCTCCCAGAAAACAGGATTTTTTTTGTTATAGGATGTCTTGGGCTGCGGGAGAGAGTTCTTCCTGTTCCAGAACTGCTGTTACTCTGACCTTCAACTCGGGCAGCCTCTGAGCAGTGAAGGAAGAGGGTACCCACAGAGCCCAAAGGGCCACCAATAAGCTAGAAGCAGCCAGCACCTAGTTGCCACTTATGTCCCTGTCCCGAGACTGAGGAGTGGGGAATAGCAAGGGTATCATTGTGTGGATTAGGGCTGTGGCAGAGAAGGTTGAAGACACCACTCGATGCCCACTCAAGGGCCTCTGTTGTCCTGAAGTCATTTGACCACCAGAGGGCGCTCCAAATCCAGAAGAGGAAGATGCCGCCTTTATGCCCCTCCTTGGTCCTCTATGAAGAATGAAACTCCTTCCTACAGCCTAACCCCCTTCCTGTCTGCTTCATCTCTGGTCCTCATGCATTCACGCCAGGAGCCTTTTTTGAGTTCCTATCCCCCACTACATGTCAGGCAGATGCCAGGGGTTTCAGGTCTCTCATCCAGCAGAAATCCATCCCTCCAAGTAGACTGGAGCCCCCTTTCCAACACTGAAGGACTGGGACCCCCTCCGCCTTCTCCTGCCTGTCCCCTAGGCTTCTGACTACAGCTATCTCTCCCCTAAAACCAAGACCAATCAGACATAGGACCCTAAGGAGGAAGTGGAAGGATTCCTGGGACCTAGCCCTGGAATGAGGACAAAAGGTGGTCCCATCAGGCTCCATGCTCACCGTAGCTGGAGGGACTGAGCTGGGCTGGTTGGAGAGGCCAAGCACAGGGGTGAGGAGAAGGAGGTTGAGGAACAGGCTTCTGTGGAGCCATCCCAGCTCATGTGGCCCAATTGTGCCTCTGTCTCTTCAGCTCCTCTCCTTCCTCCACAGCCCCCCATGCCCATTGTTGGTTGGGGGTAGGTGTGTTGGGAGGAGACCCTTGTGTGGAAGCAGAAGAATGACTGCTGGGATCACAAAAAGGTTCCTGGCCACTGTCAGCCCTTGCTAAGAGGAAGGGAGGGACTTTGGGAGAGCTGAGGCCCCACCCCCCATTCTGCCTATGGGGCCTCAGTTCCCAGCTCTGCTCTGCATGGGCCCAGGTAAAGCCAGCTGGCCGGTTCTCAGAGATCTGAAAGAAGACTTTCAGGAAAGGGGGATTCAAGGATAGGGTGAGATATCTTCCCGCCCCAGCCCATTCTGGGTGAGGAAAGCTACAAATCTTCATTTATTCATGGCACCAGCTGGGTAAGATGACTCACACCTATAATTCCAGCACTTTGGGAGGCTGAGGCAGGAGGATTGCTTGAGCCCAGGAGTTTGAGACCATCGTGGGCAATATAGTGGGACAGCATCTCTACAAAAAAATTAGCCAGATGTGGTGGTGGGCACCTGTAGTTCCCACGAATCAGGAGGCTGAGGCAGAAGGATCGCTTGAGCCCAGCAGTTCATTGCAGTGAGCCATAATCACTCTACTGTACCCCAGCCTAGGTGAGAGAGACCCTAGCTCAAAAAACAAACAAACAAACAAACAAACAAAAATTCATGTCACTAACATTTTACAACCTGACCCTTTTCTTCTGCTGGTTGATTCCTTCCTGATTACAACCAAATCTTCTCCAGGTCTGAAAAAAATGGGCAGCTCTAGCCCCAACTGGTCATTGGCTGGGGGGAGCGGCCCATCTCAATCCAGGGAGGCTTCCTGGAAAAGGGACAACTGAGCCCTCTTTAGGGGAAGGCAGTTGCCCAGCCAGGTTCCACAGGACAAAGGGTATAGGTCTCATCATAGCTTGCCAAGATGTCCGAGAAAGGGTCAGGGAGAGAGCTAACCCATAAGAGGTGGCCCTGTGTGCCCTGTAAACAGATAGTTCCAAGCTCTGTCGCCTCTGTGAAGCCTCCCATGGCCCAGGCAATGATGCTGATCCCTGCCTCGAGCCCCTGCACCCTGATCCCATTCTCATTCAGGGGACTGTCTGCCCAGGACAGAACTTTGCGAAGCCTAACCCTTGGTATTTCACTCTATTTCCTCCTCTCCCTCCCACTACTTTACCTTGAGTGCTGGACTCATCATGGGCCCTCCAGACCTTTTTCCACTTCATAGGACTGAGCCATTCTTTGTGGTCTGGGTGTGGGTGATCATCCCACCACGGATTTCAGTCAGGGAGCGCAGAGGGCAGGAAAGACAGGTACCCTTAGCGCCCCTGCTCAAATGCGACCAAGCCCTTCCCTCCTCTCCCCTGGAGTCCCTGCCTCAGCAGCATTGTCCCCCACATGGTGGCCCATCTATTCAGGCTGGGTCAACAGGGGGACAACGAGCAGGTCAAGGAGGTGGCAGGGACAGGGGCCAAGGGGTCTCCTTCCTCACCCCTTCAGGACAATGAGGCCTCTGCCCCTCAGGGACAGCCCCTCTGATCAGCACCATTATTCCTCTCAGTGCAGGACAATCGGACACTTGCCTGCTCATGAACTCTGTCTATCCAACGCCAATGCCCGATCTTTGAGGACAATGATGGACGAGGACACGGCCCCTGCCTGCGCCCCAGAGAAGACTGATGCGGGGAGACAGGCTGCGCTGAGGTCAAGGTAGAAGCCCGCGGGGCCAGCGGCATTGAGGGAAGGTTCTCCGGAAGCAGCCAGCCGCTGTTCTGGCTTGGCGCAAGTGTGTGTGGAGGACAGCAGGATTTCCTGCCCAGGGACTCTGGATAGGAGGCCCAAGGTCCCCAGGAGCCCCCAGGTGCTTCTGCCCTGTGTGGCCAGAGCCCCGTCGGCCAGGAGCTAGAAGCTGCTCCTCTGACCTCTAGAGGACCCGGCACTCCGAACCCCGCGCAGCCTGGGAAAGGCCTGAGATTCCCCCCTATTGGGATTCACATCACGACGCGGCGGCCCCAACTCAGGGAGGAATTAGACACGGCGTGGGTGTCCCAAGTGCGGGGCGGTGGCCGTCCTGGGGCAGACGAGCGCGGCTGCCGCGTCCCCCCATCTCACCCCGATATTCCGCTCCCACCGTCGGGATCTCCCCCACCGCCGCCTCGGGCCCTGCGCGCCCCTTCTCCTTTGTCTGGCCCGCCCGCTCCCAGCCGGTCAGCCGCGCCGCCCCGCGCGCCCCGGCCCGTGCGCCCGCCGCCGCCGCCCGGGAACAATGCGGGCCAATGTCTCCGGGCGGGCGAGCCGGCTATGCAAATGGCCAACGGCCTGTGAGAATTCCCTTCGCCGCCGCCTGGGCTTCCACGGCCTGAAAAGGGCTGGCGGCCGGGCCTGGATGGGGGAGGCGGCCACTGCATAGGGATGAGGTGTCGTCCCGGAGCGCCCGGGACAGAGCGCCATTGTCTGTGCTGCCGTCGTGTGATCGCCAGTGGAGTCCGCCAGCCCGAGAGGAAGGCGGAGGGTGACCGGAACTAGGCCTTGGGGCGCAGAGAGGTGGGCATCTGTCCCCTGCCCCACGTACCTACTCCTCTCCCCAAAGAGCCTTGACTTGGGGACCTGGCCATGGTGGCCCCCGTCTTGGCTGCCCCATCACTAGCCTGGGGGCCTGCACAAGTCTGAGCCTGTGTCTCTTGGGGTTTAAAGCTGGTCATCATTGGGGCTCTTCTTACCCTCCCTCCCTCTTAACCTGCTCCCTGCAAACTCCATCCATTTATACACTTCATATTGACCCAAAAGACTTTGACAGGTGTCTCTGAGGCCAGTTCTTTCCAGAGCCCTGAGAGAAATACTTGTGGTGTCCCCAAAGCAAAAGAGGTTACTGGGCAGAGATGCCCCAAGGCCCAGTCCAGGCCTTCTTTCTTTTCTCTGCCATCCACCACCAGGTAAGGAGCCCCAACTTTTTACTGGGAGAAAGGCCAGTTACGGCAAGATGAAAATAAACTTCTCCAATGACACAGAGGTGTGGGCTTGTCACACAAAGTCCCTCCCACAAGCAAAAGAAGTGCATCCCTGTGTCCCAGCATGGGAGATTGTACCCATCTAATAGAAGGCACTGATCAAATACTTGAGAATACCCGGGCAGCGGGCAGGGGAGCTCTCTGCTCAAAGCAGTGCCTGTTCTGGCTGGGAACTTGGCACTCTGGACTTGAGCACTTCCAGGCTGAGCTCCAATGAATGGGCTGGAGCCTTTGCAAGGCACAGGACCTGAGTTCACCTTTTCTAAACCCACCCTGAGACTCAGGAGCAAGGGCTTCTGCCACTCAAGTGAGATGCTGTTTTGGAGATGGTGCTTGGGTCCTTGAAGCAGTGATGCTTCCAGGATTCATAATGGCTTCAGGGGCAACACCAAAATGAGAACTGTCCCAGGATCCCCAGGTCTTCAGTGGCAGGAAGGCGAGAGAGGCTGAATGAACGGAGGAGGGAGGAAGGGAGGAGGGCAGGCAGTCTTCTGGAAGGCAGGGCCCCTGCGCTGGGCTCAGAGGCCTGTTCCTTTGTGCTCTGGCCCAGCCTTCCACCTGAGATGCAGCTCTTCCCCTCTGTCCCCCCGGCCTCTATAAACATCCAGGTGCAGCATGCGTGTCAGCCATTCTGGGGTGTGTGAGGCAGTGGGGCCTGGCTTCTGGAATAGTATTTGGAAGACTATTAGATGAGAGGAAGGTTGGGAGCAGGGACCAGGCCTAGGAGCTGAGGCATTTCATGGTGCTGAGGAGGCAGCCAGAGTTCTGTTCACCTCTATTTGGGGTAGTGGACCCTCCTTCAGCTCCTCATCTAGCCACTCTCCTATCTAGGGTGCTAGTCCAACCTGGAATCCCTGCACAGCATTCTGACCTGGGGCTGCACAGTCTCATGGAAACTCAGAAAGTGATCCAGCATCCCTACCCCTCTCCTCTGCCCACCCAAGCCCCAGAGCATACGTGTCCCTTCCATTGCCCTCCCTCTCCAAGGCATTAGCAGGTGGTCACCATTGCTTTGGGCAGGCCCCAGAGCTCCCTGCCCCGAAGTGTCCCTTTCCCTTTTGCCTGGATTTCCAGGGCTCTCTGGGCTGGTCTCTGGGGCCCCAGGCAGGCACCAAGCAGGCCCAGCTTGGCTCTGAGGCTGAGAGAGGAAGTGGGCTTTGTTGTGCCTGGGCATCGTCTGGATTTTCCCACCCTGCTCTTCTTGGCGGGAAAGCCCTCAGCTGGAGAAGTTGCCCCCGCACCACACCAACGTCCCCTCCTTCTCAGCTCAGCACCATCCATCTCCGTCTCCCCAGAGCAAGGAATGTGCTCCAGGACACTGTGGGGCTTGTTCCCAATCCCCTTCTAGCTCATTTCACTCGGGCTTTTATAGATTTGCCTCCATCCCATGGGCTACTGTCTGGGTTCCGGCTCTGAAGACACAGACAGAGGTTCCCCTCCTGCCTGCAATTCCTCACACTTCACTTTGTCCCAACAGCATCTGAGGAAGCTGCACTGTGGGGGGTCAAGGCATCCTGGTGTGGGAGGCGATGGGGGGTGGGGAGTGGAGGGTGGGTCCCATTCCCCGTCTTTCCAGCCTCTGGCCCTGCTGGCCTCGGCTCTGGCACTGCCCACAGCGGCTGCATTATTCCCCGTGCTGCAGCCATCCATCCCCTCACCCGCCCTTCCTGTCCACGCCCCACAAGCCTCGATTATTGGTGAAATTAGCACCGGGCTTCTTGTTGGCGGTTGCTAATTAAGACCATTAATAAACACGATTATTAATGCTGTAGCAGGCAGCAGTCCAGGCATCTAATCACTGCACTGCTGGCAAGCGCTGGGCCGCCAGCTTCTGCCCGGCTCCATCTTGGAAAGGACCTGCTCCCTTTCCTGGGCCCACTCGCCTCAGGCCCTGCCAGGGGAGGGTGGGTGGAGACAAAGGCGCCAAGAGGAGTTCACTGAGCCTTGCAGAGAAATGGAGGCACAACCTGCACTCCAGGGAGCCCCCAAACTGGGCAGGCCGAGGCCAGGATGTGTGCCTGTGAAAGGCCTATGAACCCACCTGATGCCAGCACGCGGGGTGGGCCGGGTGGTGAGTGCGAAGGCTCTGGAGAGAGCGTGGGTGGGCGCCTGCACGGGCAGCCCCGCTCTACGGCAGCTCACAGCTCAAGTGCCCTCTGGAGTCCCCCTTTGCCTGCTGCCCTTCAAACCAGGCTGTGGAGTGTGGTCCCTCCTGCAGGGGTTTCACCGTGGTTAGGGCCATCTCAGCGAGACAGTGAGGCGCTCTCTGTAAGAAGGTAGAAGACACCTCTGACCAGAACGTTTCCCTCAGTTACCGGGCGCCACCATGCGCCAGGCCAGGGGGTACTGTCATAAACAAAAGGCAGTCTCTTCCTGGGAACTGCCCCATCACCTCAGACTGCATGACGTCTGTCCCTGAATGTCTCCCTCACCCCTTTATGTGGCATCCCACCTCACACTGCCTGCAATGAGCTGTCTGTTTGTCTGTTCACCCCAACGGGGCTGTGCTCTGCGCGAGGACAGCGGCTGTGTGTCCTCAAGGGCAGTGGAAGCCCACTCTGGCTTTGGGGATGAAGCCTTTCCTGCCCCTGTCTCCGGGCCACCCTCCATCCACTCCCTTCCCTGCTTTGCTGTCCCCTGCCTGACCTCCAGCCTTGGGCTACCAGAGCAAGAGGGGTGGCAAGGAGCTCTCTGGTCCAGTTTGCCCCACTTGGACCCTGTTGGGGCAGGAGAGCCTGCTTGCACTCAGCTGGGACTCCAGGAGGTAAGATGTGATCTGCCAGGCAGGGTGGGCCCTGGGGGCCTTTCCAGGAGCTGTCTGCTGCCCAGGCTTCCCCTCTAGCCCAGCCTGGCCTCTGCACCCCCTTCTGTCATCCACTTACACCCCAAGAAGTGATCCACAGCAGCCCAGGAGAGCTTGGGAAGGAACCTCCCCCACACACCTGCTTCCCCCCATTCTTCTCCACCCCAACTTCGATGTCTTGACTTTTTCCTACAGCTTTTGAAGGAAGAATCCACCAAGACTTTAGTCTCTCCCAACCCAGGGAATAAGAAGAGAAAAAAAGTCCTGAAAACAAAACCCCGACAACAACCTTAAAGTAGGAGAGATTGGTTGGAAGGCTTTTAATCCCTTAATCCCTCTCAGATGGGCCTTGAGACGCTAATGATTTTCCTAATTATTCCCTCCGATTTTCCCATCGCTCTGTAAGGACCTTCAAGAGGAGCGAAATTCCGAGTGAGCGGGTGTGGGATGAATGGCAGGCCCACCTCCCCCACATCGGGCCCAGAGTCCAGGCGGCTGGAGAGGTGGGGGAAGGGCCAGGAGTGCCCCCAGCTGGGCGCTTGGGCTTCTCTGCCACTGACACCCGTGTGCAGGGTGGGCCTGGGACAATGGGGCAGTCGGGGGCTGCCTGAGAGGGCCAGGTGTGGGGCTGGGGTCCCCTCAGTGTGAATGGCCCATTATCCTGCCTTGAGGATGGGAGTTGAGGGTCTCTTTGTGTCCCCCAGGAAAGGCCTCTCTGGCGATAATCACCCTGGGAGGGAGGTGGAGGTGGTGAGGAGGATCTTTAAAGGGGGCCAAACCTCCCCAGAGAACAGTTGGCCATTCAGGCCTCCAGCCCCTCTCTTGTCTCCAGCAGCCTGGGATTCAGTGGCCCATCTCTGGGGGGTGGGGCGAGGGCTAGGCCAACACACATGACCAAGCTTGGGCTCAGGCCCCCTCCCCATCAGTGTGGCCTGCCAGACTGAGCCTGGGGGTGGCTTCTCCAGGAAACCGCCCCAGCCTCCCTCTCAACCCCCACCTCATGTTGGGTACCCTGGGGCTTTGTCTCATTTCCCCTGAGACACTGAGTTCCTCTGGGGGCCAGACCTGCCTGGGAGCAGACAGTGACCTTTGACCCAGCCATGTCCTCTTTTATGAAACACGGGGATTCTCATTCCACTCCTACAAATTCCCGATGGGATGAGGGCATTAGCCCCGTTTCACAGATGACAAACTGAGCACTTAGCAGACTTGTCTAAGGTTACACATCCAGTTAGGGACAAATTAAATTAGAGCTGGATCCTTCTTTTTTGTTTGTTTGTTTGTTTGTTTTTTGAAAGCCCTGATACTGTACCAGGTACAAGGCTTTTGTACATGCTGTCCCTCTGACCCAAATGCTTACCTCCCAAACAACCCGAGGGCCGATTCTGCGCCTCCCTTGGTCTTCGCTTGAATCACATCCTTCATGGAAGGAGATGTCTGGGATTCGCTTCAAAATGACACAGGAAGTGGGGGAAAAGGAGGTGGGAGTGCAGATGAAACAAGATTGGCAGATGTTGAAGCTAGACGAGGGATAGGTGGGGGCTCATTATACTATTCTGTTTATTTTATATCTATTTTTAAATTTCCACAAGAAAAAATGGAACAAAACCTGGTTTTCCCTAAGCACCTTATTTTATTTTATTTTTGAGGCAGAGTCTCGCTGTCACACAGGCTGTAGTGCAATGGTGCGATCTCGGCTCCCTGCCTCTGCCTCCTGCGTTCAAGCGACTCTTGTGCCTCAGCCTCTTGTGTAGCTGGGATTACAGGTGCCCACCACCATGCCCAGCTGATTTTTGTATTTTTACAAAAAAATTTCATGTTTTACCATGTTGGCCAGGCTGGAGGCACCTTATTTTAAATTGCAGTTCACCATCCCCAGCCCAGCCTTGCCTTGTACCCTTTCCTTGTTTTTCTCCAGATCATTTATTACGGTCTGGCACTCTGTAAGTATTTTACCTATTTGTTTTGATTCTTGCTAGTGGGCTACACTAGGTTAAAGGTCATGAGGTCAGAGGTCTTGGGTTCATTTGTGCAGGCCGGTTGGCCAGTGCCCCAGCAAGAAGAGCAGCACCTGGCACTGGGATGCCCTTGATCCTGTGAGTGAGAGCCTGGGTGATGCGGTGTCCAGAGGCTCTTGGCCTAGTTGCCAAGGAAAGGGATGGCCTGTCAGCTGTGTTTTGGGCCTGTGGGATCCTTTGGCACCTGGAGCCACAGCCGGAGGGTTCCTTCCCAGCACTCCCAGCCTGGGATAAGCCCCTAAGTGTCCCATTATGTACCATTCACTCTGACTTTGTCGGCCCCATCCACAGCCACTGCGTCTTTTTGTCAGAGGGGCCTGGGAGGGTGAAGGGCTATTTCCACAAGGCCTCTTTATTCCCAGCTGGAGTAGTAATGAGAAATCCCTTCCCCGTCCTAGTACATTTTGCCGGGTCCCTCCCATTTAATAACTATAATGAAGGCCACCATTTATGAGTCCTCTCCTACACCAAACACTTTACATACATTATCTCATTTAATTCCCCTGACAGCTCTGGGAAATAGCTACTATTTATATCCCCATTTTTCAGATGAGAAAGCTAAGACTGAGAAACTACAGTTTCTTTCTCTTCGGCTCAGCTGTACAGGCAAGGGAAGGGCAGGGATGCAACGATGTCCCAGTAAGGACAACTGAGGTTCGGAGAGGGGACGTGGCCTGGGGAAGAGCACACTGCAGATTAGCAACGGGGCAGCAAGATCCCCTTCACTGTGTGCAGGGAAGGGCAAGCGGAAGCCCTCAGTTCTCTAGGTGATGTCTCGCTCCTGTCCCCCAGCTGCAGTAGGGGAGTAGCCATGACTGTCCCACCCTTCACGGGCAGGTGCTTCAGTGACTTGCTCAATGTGCACACAACTAGTGAGAATCCAGGTGCTCTGTTCACGATGCCAACTGGGGGACGGCAGATGGGAAGGGAATCATCCTGAGAGGCTCCTGAAGGATGAGGGTGAGTGTGGGCTACCATGAGTGGGCCCAGCTGGCCCAGCAGGAGGCAGGGGTAGAGTGATGAAAGGGGAAGGCCAAGAGAAGGGACTGAAATGCCACTGGTTCCTCTCTCTCTCTCTCTCTTTGTTTTTTTGAGATGGAGTTTTGCTCTTGTTGCCCAGGCTAGAGTGCGGTGGCGTTGTCTCGGCTCACTGCAACCTCCACCTTCTGGGTTCAAGCAATTCTCCTGCCTCAGCCTCCTGAGTAGCTGGGATTACCGGCGCCTGCCACCACCCCTGTCTAATTTTTGCATTTTTTTTTTTTTTTTTTTGAGACGGAGTCTAGCTCTTTCGCCCAGGCTGGAGTGCAGTGGCCGGATCTCAGCTCACTGCAAGCTCCGCCTCCTGGGTTTACGCCATTCTCCTGCCTCAGCCTCCTGAGTAGCTGGGACCACAGGCGCCGTCACCTTGCCCGGCTAGTTTTTTGTATTTTTAGTAGAGACGGGGTTTCACCGTGTTAGCCAGGATGGTCTCGATCTCCTGACCTCGTGATCCGCCCGTCTCGGCCTCCCAAAGTGCTGGGATTACAGGCTTGAGCCACCGCGCCCGGCCTAATTTTTGCATTTTTAATAGAGACAGAGTTTCACCATGTTGGCCAGGCTGGTCTTGAACTCCTGACCTCAGGTGATTCTCCCACTTTGGCCTCTCAAAGTGTTGGGATAACAGGCATGAGCCACTGTGCCCAGCCAGAGGTTCTCTTATGCTCTGGCCTTTGGGGTTAAACACTGTCCTTTCAGCTCCCCCCCCAAAAAAAAGGTAATAATATTTTAAATTAAATTTGTTTCTCAATAAATAATTTCTTCACATGTAATAAAACTTTTAAGGTGCAGTGGCCGGGCGTGGTGGCTCATGCCTGTAATCCAAGCACTTTGGGAGGCTGAGGCGGGTGGATCACGAGGTCAGGACATCAAGACCATCCTGGCTAACATGGCGAAACCCCGTCTCTACTAAAAATACAAAAAATTAGCCGGGTGTGGTGGTGGGTGCCTGTAGTCCCAGCTACTCAGGAGGCTGAGGCAGGACAATAGTGTGAACCCAGGAGGCGGAGCTTGCAGTGAGACGAGATTGTACCACTGCACTCCAGCCTGGGCGACAGAGCGAGACTCCGTCTCAAACAACAACAACAACAGCAACAACAAAACAACAACAACAACAACAATACCAAAACTTTTAAGGTGCAAAAGAGTATACTATACAGTAGGAGGTCTGCTGTCCGCTGTGTCTCTGCACCCATTTCCCATTCCAGAGACAGCCCACATCGCCTGGTTCCTGGTTGTCCTCCCAGAGCTACCCTGTCTCAGGCTTTTCATTTATAAAGGTGAATGCTCACCCCTCACAAGGCCATTCATTTGTTTATGTCCTGAAAAAGTAGTGAGCACCCTCTCAGCCTGGCTCTGGGTTGCCAGAGATAACTGACCCTCAACTCTGAGGGGAGCCCAGGGATGGAGGGGAAAGGAAGACCCCCCCAGTATCGCCATGTGGGTGGAAGTTCACTGGTGACAGTGAGCAGAAGGGATGGCTTCCCAAGGGGAGGGAACAGCATGTGCAAAGCCTCAGTGGTGCAACACCACTGTGCATCCAGGTTCACAGGGTGCTTTCTGTATGTATGTATGTATTTATTTATTTATTGTGACAGAGTCTTGCTCTGTTGTCCAGGCTGAAGTGCAGTGGCCAGATCAGCTGACTGTACCCTCTGCCCCTGGGCTCAAGCAATCCTCCCACCTCAGCCTCCTGAGCAGCTGGGATTACAGCCCTAAGCCACCATGCCCAGCTAATTTTTTTTTGTTTGGTTTTTAAGATGGAGTCTTGCTCTGTCACGCAGGCTGGAGTGCAGTGGTGTGATCTCGGTTCCCTGCAAGCTCCACTTCCTGGGTTCACGCCATTCTCCCGCCTCAGTCTTGCAAATAGCTGGGACTACAGGCGCCCCCACACCGCGCCCAGCTAATTTTTTTGTAATTTTAGTAGAGATGGGGTTACACCATGTTAGCCAGGATGATCTTGATCTCCTGGCCTTGTGATCCGTCCACCTCGGCCTCCCAAAGTGCTGGGATTACAGGCCTGAGCCACCGCGCCCGGCCCATGCCTGGCTAATTTTTAAAACTTTTTTTTTGTAGAGATAGGGTTTCTCCATGTTGCCCTGGCTGGTCTTGAACTCCTGGGCCCCAGTGATCCTCCTGCCTCGGCCTCTCAAAGTGCTGAGATTACAAGCGTGAGCCACCACGCCCGGGCCCACGGTGTGCTTTTTGCAGGAGAGGCAAAAGAGCAGCCTGTACAAACTGGGTGAGTCTGGACTCCCATAGCCAGAGGTCTTTGGGCTGCAAACTGCACACTCTTGACCTCCAGCCTGTAGACTCTCAGAGTCTAGAGTGGGTTTCACCATCTGACCCATCCCAGGAAGAAGGAAGGGACTGAAAAGGGCCACCCCTGGTCTTTGGGACCCTTGACATCTACTTAGCTGGGGGAGCGTATCTCTTCCTCAGTCTTTTTTTTTTTGAGATGGAGTCTCGCTCTTGACCCCTAGGCTGGAGTGCAATGGCATGATCTTGGCTCACAGCAACCTCCGCCTTCTGGGTTCAAGCAATTCTGCCTCAGCCTCCCGAGTTAGCTGGGATTACAGGCGCCTGTCACCAGGCTCAGCTAATTTTTGTATTTTTGGTAGAGACAGGGTTTCACCATGTTGGCCAGGCTGGTCTTGAACTCCTGACCTCAGGTGATCCGCCTGCCTTGGTCTCCCAAAGTGCTGGGATTACAGGTGTGAGCCACTGTGCCCGGCCCTTCTCAGTCTTTACTGTATGGTTGTGAGGGTTAAGTCAGTTTGTCAAGTGCTCAGTACAGTGCCTGACACAGACTACATTTTCAATTGTACTCTGTGTGGGATATAATAAATTCCTCTTCAAAGGTTTTAGCCTGTTAACTTCCTTTAAAATTCAAGAGGGAGAAAATTGTTAAGTATAATGAGTTCTGAGTCCCTCTCCAAAGAACCAGTGTATCAGTATGTCCAGCTCCCCTTTTCTTTGTTTTCCATTTTATTTATTTATATTTATTGATTTATTTGAGACAGAGTTTTGCTCTTGTTGCCCAGGCTGGAGTGCAATGGCGCCATCTCGGCTCACCGCAATCTCTGCCTCCTGGGTTCAAGCAGTTCTCCTGCCTCACCGAGTAGCTGGGATTACAGGCATGCGCCACCACAGCCGGCTAATTTTGTATATATAATAGAGATGGGGTTTCTCCATGTTGATCAGGCTGGTCTGGAACTCCCGATCTCAGGTGATCCTCCCACCTTGGCCTCCCAAAGTGCCTGTAATAGGCGTGAGCCACTGCACCCGGCCTTGTTCTCCATTTTAAAGTTTAACTTCCTCATTCTTTATGTCTTCTTGCCCCTAGTCTCAGTAAACAACTCCCTCCTATCCTCTATCACCTGCTCTGTCCTTAGTCATCCTTAGTCACCTGCTCTGTCCTTAGTCATCTTTAGTCACCTGCTCTGTAACCGTCCTTCCCACCAAGACTACTCACCCCACCACTCCAGTTCGTACCCTCGCTCCTTTAAAATAGCCAATCGGAATTAGTTTAGACTATGCGGTCCAACCCTAGCCAATAGGGAAAAGACACAGCAGTAGGGACTAGCTGCATTAGGAATAAGACCCCCTTCTCCTCCCTTGTCTGGTGTGCTCTCGTCGTTGCTCCATCCGCGAGACGCACCCTGCTGTAGAAGTAAATTGCCTTGTTGAGAAAACATTTGCCTGAGTGCTATTTTCACTTTGTGGCACCAAGCATTTACTTCCAACATCTGCTATAATTATTCCAAGGACACCTCTCTTTCCCGTACCATCCCCTGTCTCAGTGTCCTCTCTCTGTGGGGATCTAAGCACCCTCTTTGCTCACTCCCGGCTTCCAGAAGTCTTCTCCAGGCCTCCCATGACTCCGTTAGGCTGCAGGCTTCATCTTGGTTTTCCAGGGAGGGCATTAAGGGAAGGACTGGCCAGAGCATGTGAGCATGTGTGCTGAGTGCTCAAAGTGAAGAAAAAGACTTCCCCTCCTGGGCCTTCAGCTCCGCCTCTTCTCTTCCACCTCCCTTAAAAAAACGCCTGACTCATTACAGAGCCCCAGCAGCCAGGCCCCAGTGGAAACCCTGGTGAAGCAGCAATTAGATCATTAGCACCGGCCCCAACCCACCTGCTTGGAGCCCCTCAAACACCATTTAATAATAATCCCTTAATCTCCCTCAGATGGTGGGGCTGGCTCTAGGGCTTTTACCCTGCACAGCCCCTTTCCTCCCCTCTCTTTCCCCAATTAAGGGGTTCTCTTGGTAGAGAGCCCCTTTCCCAGCAAAAGGCCTCTCTGTCCCGGGAGGAGCAAGATCTGTTGCTCTGTCTCTTTCTCCATGGGCAGTGGCCCCAGATATCCATGCTGGTCTACCTGGAGGCTCCCCTGCTGGCAGAGCTGAAATTCCCGCAGTGTGCCTCCTGCCTGGGGACAATTGCTGAGATGCCTGAAGACCCTTTGTCTTCCCCCTTGGTCTCCTCTTCTCCTGGTTTCTTTGTGTCATCTGGGAAGCATCTCCCACTGGCCCTTTTACAATGACTTCTATTTCCCTGTCAGCCCACTCGGGCCACCCTATCTGGGCCAGTGGCCTCTTTGGCATCTCCTTCCAGGAGCCACCAGGTTCTGTCACAGGTGGAATTGAGGCCAGAGCCTTGGCAGAATGTCTCCTGGTGACAGCCCTATTTTGACGTCCAGCTGACCTCAGTAGGGCTCAGCCTTTCCCTCCCACCGCCCCCCCAGGCTCACTCAGGACCCTGGCACCCTCAGCCACATAGGGGCTGGCAGAACATGGGGTCGGTCTGTATCCCTGGAGCTTCGAGCAGGGCAGAGGCAGGGGGAGGGACAAGATGACCCAGCATGTGGCCCTGTCTGAAGCTGAGCCTGGATGAACCTCTTTCCTGGGAAAGTTCTGTCACTAATTGACTTGCAAATGCCTTGTTTGTCCCCAGATTCATAATTAGTGCTAAGTATTTCTACGGCCCCATCCTGGAGGGGCTTTTTTTGGGGGCAGCCTGTTCCTCTCCCCTTCTCTGAGGTTGGCCGGTCTGGGGGTGGGCAGAGCCAGGCACCAGTGCCCAGCTGCCGTCCAGCGTTCCCACGGCTCTGGTGCCAGCGTGTGAAAGGCGAGGTGCGGGGGGCGCGGGGGCTGGGGCTCCCCGCCATCCTTCAGCCGGGACCACGGCCAAACCCCGAGGCTCCAGGAAACGACAGAGCTGGGGAGCGGGCTGTGGCAGCGGGTGGGGGCTGGCTGGCACCCCCAGGAAGGAGATCCCAGCCGGTGCCGGGGGCTGGCATCAGCCGAGTCTCCGGCACGATGAATGGGCCAACAAGGGGCCTCTCTTCCCCACAGCTTCTCCACAAAGGCCTTGGCTGCGCCACTGGATGTGGGGGGCCAGGGGCCACTGGAGGAAGAGGGGAGGCTGTTCTCAGTGACCCCTCCACCTCTGGCCTCTGCACTCCTAGGAAGGGGCTGGGGGCCCAGGGGCTAGAGTTTAGGCCTAGCTTCTGCTTGGACCTGCTGAGTGAGGGGGCAACTGGTTTAACCTCTTTGGGTCTCAGTTTCCCCCACTGGATCATCCCTGGCATCTTTCCCAGCCATGATGGTCCCTTCTTGGTTGCAGCCCACCCAAGTTCCCCCTGTAGCCTTCTCTGGCACTGCACTGGCAATTCCCAGCCCTCTGCAGGCCCTACCTTGGCTGAGACCCAACTGGACCTCCCCTCAGAGTATATCAAGCCCCTGTTCAAGGCATGGCTCTCCAACCCCTAGTGCCCCTCCTCTCCCCTCAGGTAGGAAGAGCTGTTCAGTGTCTGCCAGGAAGCAGTGGGAAGGGTCTAAGCTGTGGCTGCCTGCCATAGAGTCAGACAGGCCAGGGCCTTGCCACTTGCAAACTGTGTGATGTGGGTGAGTCTCTCCACTTCTCTAGGCCTCCTCTGCAAAAGGCCTCACAAGGTTATCGCTGGGATCCAGTGAGACTGAGTGGAAGGCGTTCTGTGCGGGACTCAGCAGGGAATGGCTACTGAGTCGCCACTCCTTTCCTCCTCTTTCCCAGCCTCCCTCTCAAAGCTTTCTGTGAGTTTGCCTGTGTTTTCCTATGGCTGAGATGTCCTTTCATGGTCCACCCCCATCTTTTTTACCTGCCTCTCTCACAGCCTCTCTATATTCCCTGTTTCATCTCCAGTTCCTTTCCCAGAACTAGCCCTTTTTTTTTGGTAAGTCCTTCCTGAAGTCTAACCTTCTATTGCAGGTTGTCTCTCCGAGGGCCTGGACTCTTCCCAGGCTGCCCTGCAGCTGGAGCCCAGAGAGAAGGGGAGGAGGTGGGCTCTATGGTAACCCTGAGAAGAGAATGCCCTCTCTCCTCATCTGCATACAGACGGGCTCATTTGCATACAGACAGACCTCATCTGCATATGCTCAGTGGGACTCTGAGAGCACATTCCAAAGTGTCCTGCCTGGGTCCTCCCACCCCAGTCCTGACATCTCTGTCCAGGGAGGGGCCCTTCCCCGCCCCTTCTGCCCCTGTCTGGGTCTGGGTCATTCTGTTTCCAAAAGGCAGCCCACCCTCTGGGGCCCTCTCCTGCTTGCTTTTCTTTCCTGTGCTTAGAGGAGTCCTTTCCACCCACCTCCTCCTGCCTGCCCCAGCTCCCCCACTGGGAATCTCCCCTCCAAGCCAGAGGCCAGGAGAGGAGGCAGAGGGCTGGCCACAGTGGCTGGCTGCCTCTCCCTGCTTAGGCCCCCCAACACTATGGTAAGGGAACCATGAAGACTGATACTCAGGTTGTGGGGTACAAACAAAAGCGGGGGAGGGGCAGGCAGACCTGGGAAGCTTCTTCCATATGGATCGGATGGACCCCAAGCCAGATCCTGCCTCCATTCACCCCACCTCCCCAGGGCCACAGTGGATCCTGGCAAGGCTAGGAGGTGGAAGGGCCCCGAAATGAGGGCTGGAACCTCAGAAGCACTGATGAGCGCCCAGGCGTGATGAGACTGAGCTCAGCCCCTTAGATACGCCAGACGGTGATGCAAAGGAAACTGCCTCCTCCTCCCAGCAGCATCCTCAGTCTCAGTCAGCCCTCCAAGTCCCAGTTCTAGGGCTCCTGGACATACAGATCAGGGGGAGCCTGGGATTCTTCTCCTGATGGGCCCCCACCATGCTGAGGACCCTGGACATAGCCCTTCTCTTCTCTGGCCTCAGTTTCCTCTATAAAATGAGGAACTGGGCTAAACCAGGTGGCTCATTATGTTAGCCCTCCTCCTGCAAATAGTGCCCAGGCGCCTGGCCAGCATTCTGCATGCAATTTTAGTATTTGCAAGCATCCCCTGAGGTCCAGATTGACCTCGGGCTGGGAGTCCTGGTCTAGAAGAACTAAAAAGGCTGCAGTCAGTGTTTAAATGGAAAGGAGGAATTTATACACATGTGCTTGGGTGTCTATGGAGTAGCCCGAGAAGGACATAGGTACCAGTTGTTGCCTCTTGGGAGAGGAGGTGGGTGGCTGGGGACACGGGTAGGAAGGAGATGTAATTTCCCTTTTGTGCTGTTAGAATTGTGTCATGTGTGCTATCTTAAGCTTTTTCATTTAGAAAATTTCCAGGATTCATAGTTCCATGGAGGGATTATGGAAGGAGGGAGGATTTTCTGGAAGGTGATGGAGAGCTTAAATGGTGCTGCCAGTCTGGGCTCTGCTAACATCATCCAGCAAGGCTCTTTAGAGACGAGAAGGGGCCTGTCTTTTAGGGGAGCATGTTGGATACAGATGTGTTATGGAGAAAATGGGGTCAAGAGCACAGTCCTAGTTTTTTGCTATGGCTTTTCTGCCCCCTCAAGTTCCCCCTCAGGCCTTGTTATTATTGGGAAGTCCTACCTGCTGTCTAATCTGAATCCCTCTTAATAATCATATTCATTCCCTTATGTTTCCACTGAGGGTGGACAGAGAAGAAGCAGGAATGGAAGACCCTTTTGGGGGAGGAGTGCTCCCTTTATGTGGTCTGTTCAAACCCAGGAGGACATTTATGAGAGTCCTTTTGTGGAGGAGACAGAAGGCCACCCAGTGACCTCCTACACAGGCACTCTGGGGGAGCATCACCACCCTCTCCCATTCTCTTGGTCCCTAGTATGGCACCTAGGTGCTTCCTTGGCTGGAAGCATTAGCCCATGACTTGGACTTGGGACTGACCGGATCATGGATGTTGTTCTGGCCTTGGGGTGGCTGAGTGCGGTGGAAGGAGCCAAGATGTTCACTCATCGCCCCACCCCCTACCAGGTAAGAGTTCTGGTATTAGAGGCTCCCCCACTTCTGTTGCAAGGTTGGCTTCTGTATCACCGATCTCTGTTGGAGGGAGCCCAGTATTGCCCCCTCTCTTGCAGCCCCTCCCCTTCCAACCCTGTCCAGGTATATCCACAACCACTATTAATGTGATTCAATATTCAAGAGTCTTTATTGAAGACTTGGGATGGGACTTCCATCTCAGAGGATGTGGGAATCCCAGTTCAAATGACACAGAATAAACTGGGAAGGGCCAGGATGAACAGGTTGTGGATATGGGAGTCATGGGTCAAAGTCTTATCCCAGATGGCTCAAGGTACAACGGGCTGCCTGGGCTGGAATCTGGGTCCTCCCCACTTCCATTCTGCTGAAAGTGTCTTGAAGGAGCTGGTTCTCCACTTCAACTTGCTAGAGCCTAGCCTCATCTTTTAGTCAATTGGGAAGGCTTCTCAGAGGGAATCCAGTCCAACTGGATGAAGTACATTCTTCTTTTTGGTCTGAAAAGAAAATTGTCAAGCGTAAAGAAAAATACTTTTTTTTTTTTTTTTTTTTTGAGATGGAGTCTCATTCTGTCACCCAGGCTGGAGTGCAATGGCATGATCTTGGCTCACTGCAGCCTCTGCCTCCCAGGTTCAAGCAATTCATACCTCACCCTCTGAGTAGCTGGGATTACAGGCGCACGCCACCATACCCGGCTAAATTAGAAACGGGGTTTTGCCATGTTGGCCAGGCTGGTCTCGAACTCCTGACCTCAAGTGATCCACCCGTCTCGGCCTCCCAAAGTGTTGGAATTACAGGCATGAGCCACCATGCCCGGCCAAAAACTACTCTTTTTTTTTTTTTTTTTTTTTTTGTTGAGACGGAGTCTCGCTCTGTCGCCCAGGCTGGAGTGCAGTGGCCGGATCTCAGCTCACTGCAAGCTCCACCTCCCGGGTTTACGCCATTCTCTCGCCTCAGCCTCCCGAGTAGCTGGGACTACAGGCGCCCGCCATCTCGCCCGGCTAATTTTTTGTATTTTTTTTTAGTAGAGACGGGGTTTCACCGTGTTAGCCAGGATGGTCTCGATCTCCTGACCTCGTGATCCACCCGTCTCGGCCTCCCAAAGTGCTGGGATTACAGGCTTGAGCCACCGCGCCCGGCCAAAAACTACTCTTTGGATGGAGACTTTAGGAGGAGGCAGAGGACAAACTTCCAGTGGTCTTGGAAGGAGCTCACTTCCATCAGCCAAGATGAGGAGCTAGGGAAGGGGTCATCACAAAGGGATCTGCCATGATAGTGGCTTGAGTCTAGGCACCTCTTCCAGGTGCTCTATCCAAGGCAATGGGGAGATGAGGGAAATGCCTAAGGCGGAAACTCAGATCCCAAGAACAGGAGAGATTAGGCAGGGAGCCCAGGGGACTTGCTTCAGGAAGGCAGGGAGCAGGCTGCACTTGGGCTGAGGACCAGCCCAGTAGACTTTTGGTCACTTCCACAGCTCCCATGGCCTCTTCCCCAATCCTGTCTTCAACCTGCAAGATGTTTATCATCTCTCAGACTTTACCCCTACACTGGAGAACATGCCAAGAATTCCACCTGTCTATCTGGTCCTCTCTTCTCTCAGTCCCTCCATTTGTGTTTCAGAAGTCAGCACAGCGGGGGAGGGGACAAATGCTTTGGGGTCTACGAAGCCCCACTTGAAGCCCAGCCCAACTTACCAGTCCTGTGACTCTGGGAAAGTGTCTTAGCCTTCCTGAGGCTTTGATTCCTCCTTCATAAAGTGGGGACAGTATCACCTGGTTTTCAGGGCTGTTGGGAAGATTAGCTGAGATAATGACTACGGAGGGGCTTGCACAACCACATGGGCACAAATCAGGGTCAGCTCCTTTCTTTCTGGGGTGGAGAAGCTATGTCCAGGAAAGGCAAATAAACCCAGTAGGGGCTGCACAGGAATCAGGTGTCAGGCACAGCTGTGGGCACAGCCTTCCTTCCCTGTCCCATCCAGGGTTGGGAGTCAGCAGCTTTGGAAACCCCCAAAGTTCACCTCCCTTGACTTCTTCAAGAGCCTTAAGATCTGAGAAGAGAATTTCAGAAAGAGGAGGGGATCTCAGCCATGGCCAGGCATGGCCCAGCTCCACTTAGACCAGTGTGGCCTTTCTTCTTCCTAGACTCTCCTCAGCCTCTCCCAGCTCACCTCCCTCCTCCCTGCCCCAGCTCTTCCTTCCCCTACCTTTGCCAGCTCTCCAACCTGGATCTTGACAGTGTGGAGGAGTGGGGATGAGAGGTCCGCCTTGCCCATTGCATCAGGAACCCCTCAAATGTAAGGACTCTGTCTTCTCCAAACCTGGGCTCTGCCAGGACTGTTTCCCTGACCCCCTCTGGCCCTCTTCCTGCCCCAGCCAGCTCCCAGGTCTCGAGGTGGGCCAGCTGTTCCTGAGTGCCCCTCTAAGTCTGCCAGTGTCTCTCCTTCCATACTCCCTTGCCCATTCCTTGCTCTAGATCCTCAGCCCACCTGGGAGTCCTGCTATCCCTTGAGTGGCTAGATTTGGGGGAACAACAGAAGAGACTGGTGTCTGTCAGGGCCTGGGAAGGGGTGGTGGATGCAGCTCCATGCGGTGCCCTCCCCTGCGTGGGGAAGGAGGAGTGCAGATGGAACAGCCTCCCGCCTGTTACACCCTCCCAGTCCCAGACAGAGCCAGGCTCTCCTAGCAACAGTACAGTAGCTGGGAAGTAAGTGGGGTGGGGGAACAATGATATCATAAATTATCCCCAGCCCCTCCCTCCCAGCCCACCCTTCCTCAGTTGAGAGTGGCCTCCTTTTTCTCTCCACCTGCTCCTCATTCAGGATTCCCTCAGCAAAGCTGGCCTCTGCTTAGTGCCCCTTATAGATGCCCCTCGAGGTCAAAGTGACCATTCTCTGCCTTCCGGTTGGGGTCCAGAAGGAGGGAACTCTCACTATTCCAGGATCGGAGGCCCTGTTGGAACGTTCCCCGCAAGGCAGGAGCTGGGAGACTGGCTTCCAAAGGGGGAGCCCAGAGGGCCTGGGAGACTATTGGTATTCCATGGTCTCCGGCTCCTGACTCTTTCTGGGGTGCTGATGGGGGCACAGAGGGGGAATTTCAAAGCATTATGTGGCATTTACTCCTCTTCTATAAACAGTAGGTTTGGGTGGGGATTCCCAAGACTTTAAGGGACACTCAGACCTCTCACCAAGCTAGGCAAGTCTCAGTTTCCCAATTCTAATAGCTGGAGTCCAGGAACCCTTTTTTTTTTTTTTTTGAGACAGAGTCTTGCTTTGTCACCCAGGCTGGAGTGCAGTGGCGCGATCTCGGCTCACTCCAAGCTCCGCCTCCCGGGTTCACGCCATTCTTCTGCCTCAGCCTCCGAGTAGCTGGGACTACAGGCGTCCGCCACCTCGCCCGGCTAATTTTTTGTATTTTTAGTAGAGACGGGGTTTCACCGTGTTAGTCAGGATGATCTCGATCTCCTGACCTCGTGATCCGCCCGCCTCAGCCTCCCAAAGTGCTGGGATTACAGGCTTGAGCCACCACACTCGGCCCGGGAACCTTTATGAAGTCACTAAAGCTAGGTGGTATTCCTTCCTTACCTCTCAACTCAGCCATGCCAAGCCAAGAGCCAAAGAGTCGGTGCTATAGCCGTACAGATCTTGGTTAGACATGGAGAAGGACTTCCCAAGACACGAATAAGCAAGATCATGGAATTTCCTGGTTGGAGAGAGAAAAAGTCTGTCGTAGTAGCAGGAAACTGGATGGGAACCTCTTGAATTCTATCTCATTAATTCTTTCTTAGCCACATTAAATAACATGTAGAGAGTGTCTGGCACAGAGCCTGACACATAGTAATCCTCCACTTAGACTATTTTAAAAAATCATGTTGTTATGCATTTTTATTGGATGGATATCAGGAGAAAGGGATAAATCCCTGGAGACCCATCTCCCACCCTCTAGGAACCCCACAGGAAAATCCAGATAGGAGCTAGTGCTCTGAGGTACAATATGGCAGCCAATTGTCATGGCAACAGCAGAAGAAGGAGTCTGGTTGGTTGTGGGGGCGGTGCTGGGAAGCCAGCTGGTGCCAGATGGACAAACCCAGCAGAAGGCATCCCCAGCCGGGTGAAGCTGATGCCCCGTGCCCAGGGCTCAACCTCCATATGCCAGCCTCAGCCTGGTCCTTCCCTCCAGACCTAAAGGCCCCATTGCTGTCTATGGGGGATGATGCCAAAACCATTCCTCCTCCTGACTCTTGCTTGTATAACAAGGAATGACTGCTTGGTGACAAAAGACTATCCTGCTGAAGGTCCCCCTGGCCCATAGGCTGATGGATCTAAATAGGTCTGAATTACACTCACTCCTGATGATGCTGAGGAGCCATCACATCGAGGACTTGAGAGGTCCTGAGCAGCAGGATGCACAGGCACCATTCTGTACACCCGGTGGAGATTCCACAACGGCTTGTGCTGCCTGGAGGACGAGGAGATGAGGGCTGCAGGGAGGGAGCAGGGCAGATTAGGGGCAATGTGGCTGAGCTGCACCCTACCTGTCCCCTCCTCCTGGTATGTTGGGCAGCATTCGCACCTGGCCAGTGGATAAAAGAAGCTGCCATCATGGAGTTCACCACCTAATTGTTAACAACGGGTCCCTCTCGAAACAGCCTCAGCAAGATGCTCACCTCCTTCAGACCATGAAAGCCCCAGTCATGGAGCCCAGCCACATTTCTCAGTCAGGCCTCCGTGATGGACTGCACCCGATGATCCATGGCCCTCACAACCCAGGAGGCCTTCCTTGATTGCCCCCACCTATCTCAATGGCCCCATAACTGTATCCCTCTGCACTTAGCATTTAACACTAAACATCTGCACACAGCCTTAGAAAACACTCATTCCCATCATCCTGTTTGATCTTCAGGATAACCAAGGAAGGCAGTTAGGAACCGAAGACATGAAGGGATTTGCCTAAGGTCACCCAACTGGTAAGTGGGGGAAGCCAGAATCTGTATCCTGACCAGCCTGTCCAATTTCAGAGTCAAAAACCAAAAGCTCCTTCTTTTGCTGTCCTTCCTGTCGACAGAGCCCCACTGACTATCAAACCCAGAGCAGCCTGCAAGCTGAGGTGGTGTCCACCAGCATTCTGCTGCTTCATGCACCCTGAACCCAAACATTCACTAGAAGGGCCAGTGCAGGCCGGGCACAGTGGCTCACACCTGTAATCCCAGCACGTTGGGAGGTCAAAGTGGGCAGACCACTTGAGGTTGGGAGTTCGAGACCAGCCTAGTCAACATGGTGAAACCCTGTCTCTACTAAAACTACAAAAATTAGCCGGGTGTGGTAGCAGGCACCTGTAATCCCAGCTACTCTGGAGGCTGAGGCAGGAGAATCGTTTGAACCTGGGAGATGGAGGTTGCAGTGAGCTGAGATCGTGCCACTGCACTACAGCCTCGGTGGCAGAGCAAGACTCCATCTCCAAAAAAAAAAAAAAAACCCCAGTAAAACCCAGTGTGCCCAACAAGGTCTTGGAGGTGGGGGGATGAGAGAAAGGTCTCTACACATTGCTGATTAGCAGTAAGTGACACTGAGGCCAGGCCAGGAGAGGAGCCTCTTCCAGGGAAGGCAAGAGTGGGTGTGGAGACGAGGGTGGCCTTGGGACTCCTTTTTAGCTATGGTCAATCTTGTCTTTCCACCCTCTCAACACAGCCCTCCCAGAAGCGGGATCACTGTGCAGGAGCTGGAGGGAGACCCCATGCTGGGACGCTCAAGCAGGGTCAGTCCCAAGAGCATCAGGAGACAGCATGTATAAGGAGGGGAAAGAAGGCTGGAGAGGCCTGGCAGGATCAGGAGTTATAGCCGGGAAGACATGGGGAGAAGGCAGGGGCAGGTCAGCGCCTTGGTGCTGGGGCCCCGGGGCCTTGGTTGGATGATGGAGAGGAGCCCATCCTGGGGACAGCTGGACCAGACCATGGACGGCTTCACCATGAGACCCCGGTCTGGTCTCAGCTTCTCTCTCCTTCCTGCCCAGACCTGGTTAAAGCCTGAGGCCACCTCTCAGCCCTCCCTTCCTCCAGCCCCATTCCACCCCACTCCCTAGGAGTTAAGCCCCCTCACCTGACAAGGCCACTTCCATGGCCACTCACAGAGAAGTCTTTGTGCATAAGCTGGGACTGGGGGATGGGCGGTGGTGGGCACCCCCACTTACATTCCGCCCAGCGGCCAGCAGCAGCCTCACCATCTTCCCATCTGCCTCTCCAGCCTCTCATCCCCTTTCTTGAGGAAGAATTCCCTCGGAGCCTTGGCCCTGGCTACTACCTCACCCCTAACTCCCTCCCTCAGGACGGTTCCAGGACTGAGCTCCTTCTCTGCTGCTTTGCTCCAGCCCCCTGAGCCACACAGCCCTGACCACTGAACCCCTTTTTTTTTCTGAGACAGTCTTGCTCTGCTGCCCAGGCTGGAGTGCAGTGGTGCGATTTCAGCTCACTGCAACCTCTGCCTCCCAGGTTCAAATGATTCTCCTGCCTCAGCCTCCCGCATAGCTGGGATTACAGGCATGGGCCACCATGCCCAGTTAATTTTTGTATTTTCAGTAGAGACAAGGTTTCACCATGTTGACCAGGCTGGTCTCGAACTCCTGACCTCAGGCGATCCACATGCCTTGGCCTCCCAAAGTGCTGAGATTACAGGCTTGGGCCACTGCGCCCACCCTCTCTCCTTCCCTCCCTTCCTTTCTTTCTTTCTCATAAGAGAGCTCAGAGACCAGCTTGTTGCCCCACAAAGTCAGAGCCAGTATCCCTGTCCCCCAAACCCCAGCAGCCCATCCCCTGCCCTGACCTCAGGGTGCTCACTGTGCTGAGGGACACCAACCTCCTCTTCTCCACATCTCTCCGCAGAAAGCTTCCATAAGCTTGCTGCCCTGCCATGTGGAGGGTGAAGGAGGGATTCTGAAGGCGGGTCGTAGAGACATCCCTTCCTCAAGTGGCTTCCAGGTCTTTCATATGCCCTTCATTTGTTTGGAACTGGCTGAGAGCCAGTTAAGTGTCTGGCTGGGCTCAGTGGACAACCAGATGCAGGAGTCCCCATCCCTCCTAGGAGTGGTTATGTGTTGCTCTCCAGCCACGCCTTACACTTGGCACCTCTGAGGCTGTCAGCTAACTGCCCCAGCCTCCCTGGTATAGCACATAAGACGCTTTACAGAGGAACTCCTACCTCTGTTTCCCTTCTCTTCCCAGCAGACTCCCTGCGATGGCCATGCTAGTCCCCAAACATACCCTGCTCTTCCTTACCTCTCTGCCTTCTTGAATGCTGTGGACTGTCCACCATTCACCTCCCCAGACTCAGTAGACTGCCAAATGCCTGTTTTATCTCGTATCGCTTATCCCTTGGCATCCTCCAGGAAGCCTTCGTGAGCTCCCCGCAGGTCTGCAGGACAATGCTTTCCAGACTGTCTCCTAATCATTCGTGTGTCTGTCTCACCCAGTAGACTGCCACTTCCTCAGAGCAGCGTTGTATTCCATGCTCCCCTTGATCATAGCTCCTGTCACACAGGAGAACCTCAGTGCCTCCTGAACGAATGCCCTGACATGGAGGCAGGGGTACCAGAGGGAAGGGTATGGATGAGAGAGGTGCTACACAGGAAGAAGTGATGGGCTTTGATGTGGCTGATTTGGATGTGGGGACAAGTTCAGGAAAATGTTCAGGAGTTGAACCTGGGGGCCTAGGAGTTTAATGAGGCCACCGACAGAGGCAAGGCAGCAGAAGCACAATGCGGAGGGAGCATCCAAACTGCCTGGGGAATGGCCCACCTCCCGGGTTTTGATGGGAAGTGGCACTTCTATGCCACTACGGAAACTAAAAACACAGGTACTCTCTGGGCCCTCCTTGCAGCTAGAGCCTAGACATGTGATCCAGGCTTGGCCAAGCACATGTACAGTTCTAATCTTTGAACTGGGAGACAAATGGCAGGACCACAGGTGGTAGTTGGCAGTTGGGGGTGTGAATCCAGAGTTTAAAAGAGGTCAAGACTAGGCTGGGCGCGGTGGCTCACCCCTGTAATCCCAGCACTTTGGGAGGCTGAGGTGGGTGGATCACAAGGTCAAGTGATTGAGATGATCCTGGCTAACACTGTGAAACCCCGTCTCTACTAAAAATACAAAAATTTAGCTGGGAATGGTGGCACATGCCTGTAGTCCCAGCTACTCAGGAGGTTGAGGCAGGAGAATCGCTTGAACCCGGGAGGGTTGCAGTGAGCCAAGATTGCACCACTGCACTCCAGCCTAGGTGACAGAGTGAGACTCCATCTCAAAAAAAAAAAAAAAAAAAGAGGTCAAGACTAAAGAAACGAGGGAGAGAGGCTGGATGCAGTGGCTCACACCTATAATCCTGGCACCCTGGGAGGCCAGAGCAGGTGGATCACCTGAGGTAGGAGTTCAAGACCAGCCTGGCCAACATGGTGAAACCCTGTCTCTACTAACAATACAAAAATTAGCCTGGTGTGGTGGCACGTGCCTGTAATTCCAGCTACTCAGGAGGCTGAGGCAGAAGAATCGCCTGAACCTGGGAGGCAGAGGTTGCAGTGAGCTGAGATTGCACCATTGCACTCCAGCCTGGGTGACAGAGCAAGACTCTGCCTCAAAAAGAAAAAAAAAGAAAGAAGAGAGAAAAAAAGAAAAAAAGAAAGGAGGGAGAATTTATAACTTCAAGCGATGGCTGAAGTGATAAAAGTGGTGAGAAGAGTGAGAAGGAAGAGAAAACAAAGTGCTACCAGCAGATCCTGGGGACCACTTCTAGTTAAGGAACTGGTCCATCTGGAGGACTGAATGAATGGAACCAAGAACAGATGATCATGGATATAACAGAAGAACCGAAGGCCAAAGGAAAAGACTGAGAAAATAGCATAAAAATTTCCATAGGTCAAGGAGGACTGGGCTTGGGAAGGGCCAGAGGTCTTTGTTGAGGAGGCTGTGAGTGGCCTCTGAGAGGGTGCAGTTTTACCAGAGTTATAAAGATGGAAACCAGAGTGCTGCGCTGAGGAGAGAAGGTGGAGCATTTCCTCAAGTACACAGTCACCTTTCACAGGCCCCAGAGAGACCCTCAAACTGGCAAATGATACTGCCTGGCCACTCACTCCTCCTGCTGATATTCCCCATTCTGATTCCTGCAGTACTTTTCTTATTACTCACAGTCCTCTAAGTCCTCTGGGAACTAAGCCCTGTGCTGAGGCCTCTCTACCACCCCTGCTCCTGTGCTCATCCTTACATCTTTTCTGGGGGCCGCCATTCCTGGTCTTTCCCTCCTTCCTTCTTTCTCCATCCTCTCTTCCCAATTCCATTAGCAGGAAGATTCAACAGTATTTCTGGTGACCCAGGAAGTCCTTCTTAGGGCCTCAGTCTCTTCCATGTCCACCAACCAGAGCAGGATTTCAGTGCACACCTGGTCAGGCAGCCATCTTACAGGCGCCAGTTACCTAAGATGGCGGCCTCCCTCACCCTCTGCTTCCGTTCCCACAGCTTTGCCTCCTACCCCTGCCTCTTTCTTTTTGAAGCCTCAGCCCAACAAGGTGGGGGGCCAGGCTGGGGAGCCAAGGCCGGACGGAGGAAGCAAGACAAAAAAAGGACAGAAAAGCTGGCCCCTTGGCATCTCTCTTTGGCATTTGAGTCCAGCTCAGGGAGGGAGGGCAGAAAGGAAGAAAGAAAGTAGTGTAAGTTTTTATTTCTGTCCTCTTCCTGCCACCTCCCCCTAGTCCCTCCCCCAACACTTTGATGAAAACAAAATCTCTCCCTTTTTTTCTCTTCTCCAGCCCCCCTCCCCTTTTTTCCTGGCTTCTACCATGAGCCTCCTGGAATGCAAATGAACTGTATTATGCAAATGTATGCAAATCAGGCTTAACGAGCGGAAGGAGGGGGCAGAATGCCTAATGAGTAATGGCGGAGGGTGCAGATGGAGGGTGGCAGGAGTGGCCCCCTCCTCTTCTGTGTTCCCACAGCCTCGAGGTTTGCTGGAGGTAGCCGGTGTCCCTCACTTCTGGGAAAGAGTAGAGAAGGTCAAAGCCCCATCGCTTCAGCTGAGAAGGCCTGGGATGTCCTTGGCTGTGGTAGGTGAGGGGCAGGCGAGCTTGGGAAGAGGGGGTTAAGTATAAGGGGCTGGTGCTCCCTTGCATTACCTTGCCCAGAGACACTGCATGCACCAGCTTCCTTGCCTATGTGGCCTGCCCATGGCAGAGCCCTCAGCTTCCAGTGCTGAAAAGAGGGTGACGCTTATGCATGCCATGGCTTGTGCATCAGAAAGGAGGATTCTCAAGGGAAGATTCCCAGCCAGACCCAGGTTCTTTCGCGGGTGGGGGTGAAAGCTGTCTCTCTTTGTACTTTGGGAGTGGGGGGGAGGTTGCCATGGCAACATAGCATTGAACACCCACCTCCCCAACATCCGGCCCCAGAGGACCTAGGAGTTGGGGGGGATAATTGATTGACATCCCCTGATGCCCCCACCACCTGGCACTGCCAGCCGGAGATGGCAGCATCAAATCCTAGAGAGAATGGTCCCTTTGTTTGTAGGCTCACCATGTTGGGGGAACAGGCCTGGGCACACAGAAGGGCCTTTCCCAGGCCCCGTTCCAGTTTGCATGACTCCCACTGGCCTCTGGAGACTACTTGTGGCCATCCACTGGCCTCTGTGTCCTGGCAGATGGTTGCCCCCTTGCCTTTTCTCCCATGGGCTTGCCAGTTACTGCTAGGTATGCCCTGTCCCTGAGGCCTTCCCTCCAAACCACTTCAGACAGAGGTAGCAGTCTGTTCCACCTTTTCCTGGCTTTCTTGAACACCTCACATGCCCAGTCATGTATCCTGTCCTTTTTTGCATAGGGGCAACCTGCAAACTCCCCCAACCAGCAACAGGCCTGCTCCACCCAACCAAGGCAGAGAGACTCCTAAAGGAGGTCTCAGACAGATAGAAAGGGCCAGGCTGAAATTCAGGAGCCTGGATCTTGGCATTTCTGCTAACCAGCTGGGCAACCTGATCATACCTCTTCTACTCCCATGGGATCTGTGAAATGAGGAATATAGGAATGATGATATCTAAGGCTCATTTCAGTTCTACGAGATCTATGCCCTCCGTATCTTATATGACCTAGATTAAATCATTCTTGAAATATAACTTTTATTCTTCCTACTACTGGAGCAGCCCTTCTCATTCAGACTTCCAAACATGAAGACAAACCCAATTGCCCAGAGACAGAATGCCAACTTCCCTCAGCCTTTGCCTCTCCCTGAGACTCCACGGCTGACTGCAAACAACTCCCACAGATTCAAAAATTTAGAGTCTTTGATAGCTGACTGTACAGACAGGAGGGTCCCTCCTAACCCTCTCAAAGGGGGTCAGCACAGCCATCTCACTCACCGCCCGGGAGCTGTCCGTGGTGCTGGATGTGGCTCTGTCGTCCACAAGGAGGAAGGAGGGTGGGAGGGTGTTGGAGCACCCACCCGCCCCAGGTGAGAAGCTAAAGGGAAGAGAAGAAGCAAAAACATTTGGAAACAGTAAGAAAAGGGAAAGAAAGATGATACCTGAAGAAAGTTTCTCCTCTCTGAAGACCTCCAAATCGTCAATATTACTTTGAGGAAGGAAGAGCACAAAAGTCATTGAATCTCTGATGAGTTAGCGCGTTCTTCCTCTAGATCCTATTTGGGCATCCACAGGGAGGTGGAATCATAGTCCCTCCCCTTGGGGAAGAGCTCAGATTGAGGTGGGAGATAAAGTACAGACCTCTAAATTCCGTTCTAAATTCTAAGGCTCCTACAAGGAATTTAGAAATAATAATTAAAAAGATATACAACCTGTCTGATAGTATTATAGATATCAGGAGTTTGGGAGGAAAGGTGGGAAAAGGCCAGGGCGTGTTTGTGTGTGCACAGTCTGCTCCACCTACACAGGCATGTGGGTACATGCATATGTGTGTGTGTGTGTTTCCCAGGTGGAGAGGTGAGCCTGCCTCGGTGGTTCATAACCTCAGGTGCACATTAAATAATAATGATGCCTAGGCATCATTTCCTCATACTCTGATTTCATGGGTCTGGGGCTGGGCCCAAACATCAACATTTTTAAAAAAGCTCCCCAGGTGATTCAGTGCATAACCAAGTTGAGAATCACTGACCTAGAAGAAAGCAGGTCAGAAAAGGTGCAGGGGTGAAGCCTGATTAGCTGGAGGAAGAGGCAAAGCAAAGATCCCTAAAGAAGGGAATGAATAGGGAGGAGAAAGACAAGCATGTAACTCCTCTCTCCTGGGAGCTCCTGGATAGCCCCTAGGCCTGGCCTGGAGATGAGACTGGGTCAGGTGTTGGCTTGTCTCCTCTGTGCTGTAGAAGCTCAAACCCACCCTAAGGCAATGAGACAAACTGTCTCCTCACTGCAGTCCCTTGTGCAGGAAATGGGCGCAATGACCCTAAGGGGGTGCTGCTGCTCCCCTTTACCCAGAAGGTCCCCAGGGAGGCGGCTGTGGAAGGTAAACAGCAACAATGGTCCCTTTCAGTGTCCAGACTCCAACCCTTCAGCCCAATTAGCAGACACAGCAAACAGCAATTCAGCAGCCTTCAGCCGCTGTCATAACAAACTCAGAGCTGCCTTAATGGGGGGATTAGGGCAGGAGGAGGAGGGGGTGTCACTTCGGCCCTGGGAGAGCCTGGGTGGCAAGGAGGGGGTTCCCCTTTTCCCCTTATCTCTCCTATCTAAATATGCACCCACCCACCCTTCCTTCCATAACTCTGCTCCTCATTCTCCTCAAAGCCCCAAGAATTCTTTTATAGTTTTGTCTGCTCCTTCCCTCCAGTGATTTGAAGGAAGGTGAAAAAATAAATAACCAGATTCCAACTTTCAAACCTTGAACATGCAGACTTCAAGAAGGACTTTCAGATGTAGGGGCCTGTGTGTCTCTGGTGGGTTATCAACCTCAGGAATCGCATTGGGGACTGGGGGGATGTTGGTTTGTGAGGCAAAGGCAGAGAAGACATCCCTTCTTAAAGTCACTCAATTGTGAACACAAGTCTGCATGCTGATAGGCAGGTTTATAGGATTTGTTAATTATAGCCATTACCTAACTTGTCCTTTAATTTAATAAACTGTGTTTTTAGTTACTTAGAATCCAGGAGCTTAATGGCATAAACTTGAAATTATCATTTACACATGCTGTATTTATCTATGTAAGTCAGTTTACCCATCCTAAGTGCTCTTACCAATAAGTCTTAATATCCATTAAGGAGAAAGAAAACAATGGCCATTCTGCCACGTGGACTCCAACCTCTTCCCTTTATCAGACTTCCCAAGGGCTGTGCCTCCTCTCCCAAGTCTTCAGATACTTCCTACCTAGGTCCCCAGGAGTCTCACCTTGACTCCCAAAGCTGGAAAAGGAGGAAGTTCCTCAAGTTAAATGTTATGAGATCCTCAGTCAGGAACACGCCCCAGAGCTTCCCTTTTTACATTCTGAAACCAATCATATGCTATCAGTTTTTCCAAACTGTAGCCTTTAACTTCTCTGCAATCTAAGAATTACCCTTTAGCCATGAGTGTCATAACAGTATACGATCTTTTATATAGAATTCTTCATTTTCTGCACACAATAATCCTAAGGGTTTCTTATTCTCATTATACAAATATCAGAATTGAGGCTCAGAGATTTGTATGCTTGATAAATGAAAACACCCAAACATGAACCTTGGTTTGGTCAGATTTGCGGTTTCTATTTCTGTCTCTCCCATGGTTTGCTGACTAGGATGATTCCTGTGACTGTAAGAACTTATCAACAAAACCCTTTCCACGCCTGGAATTGGGTGGGGGGGAGAATTTGTCCCAGAGTGAGGGTGTGGCTGATAATGCAACACTTGGGTCAAATATTTGAGAGAAAATTGCCTTTGGCTTCCTGGACCTAGAATTCAATAGGAGGGTATTAAAATGAGGGGCTGAGGAGAGAAATGAATAATGAAGTCAGCTTAGAATTTGGTTTCCAGTAAAAATAGTAGATGTAGCAGTATCTAAAGAATAGAACTGAAAATTCTTAGACACAGGCAGAGGTGTGATTATACAAGAGAGGAAATTTCCTAACTGGTAACTCTGGTTAGGGCTTTCTGAGCCCCTTTTAACATGGCTTCCCTGCACTCCCGTCCCACAGTTCCCCTGTGGGGTTCAGTTGGAGGAGATGCGATCTGGTACAGAGCGGGTGGGGAGAACTCAGCAGTGTCACTGTGAAGTCTGCATTTGGTAACCTCCTTCCAAATCCAAGAGTGTCTGTTCCTCCAGGTGTCCCTAATGTCACGACCGAGCTTCCCACCTACCATGGAGGCACACACATCCGACCTCACACCAGGTCACACACCACTCAGTTTCTCACCCTCATAAAGCAGACACACACAGCTCACAAACACAGTCACCCATCACTCTCCTGACAACCCCACCCACACATCCACACGCACACACCATATGCTCACATAAGGCAGACACAAACCCTCACCCCCACATCCCTCCTGGGCTCTATTCCTCCTTTCCACTGAGGTGCTGGTTTTGTAGGGCATCAGTTCTCAGCCCCCCAGTTCCCTCTATTCTCCTTTGGATATCCTGAGGTAGCTCAAATGCGCTACCTCAGGAGACAACAATAATGATGTAAACCCATCGTGGTTACTGATACAGGTTCTAAGTCTCATGTGAATGAGCCTCAGTGGATCCCAAATTCACATTTCCAACAAGCTACATGAAAGGTTTTTGTTGTTGTTGTTGTTTGTTTGTTTGTGTTTAAAGGAATCCTGTCTTTCTCGGTGCTGCTTCTCTCATCCCAGCTCCGCTCCCAGCCCCTGCTCACAGGCAGGGCTTTTCTCTTGGTGCGCCTTCCCCCTCCTGTGCCCCATGTCCTCCAATCTTAGCTCAATCCCATCTTACCCTCCCTGCCCAGTCTCTCTCCAGTTGTTCCCACAGGCAAGTTCAGTAGAAAAAGCACTGGGTTGGATTAGGCCAGGCACAGTGGCTCACGCCTGTAAACCCAGCATTTTGGGAGGCCAAGGCGGACAGATCAAGAGATCAAGACCATACTGGCCAACGTGGTGAAACTCTGTCTCTACTAAAAATATATATATACAAATTAGCTGGGCATGGTGGTGCGTGCCTGTAGTCACAGCTACTGGGGAGGCTGAGGCAGGAGAATTGTTTGAACCCAGGAGGGGGAGGTTGCAGTGAGCTGAGATCACATCACTGCACTCCAGCCTGGTGACAGAGTGAGATTCCATCTCAAAAAAAAAAAAAAAAAAAAAAAAGAAAGAAGAAAGAAAGAAAAAGCACTGGGGCACTGGGTTGGAAACCACTGAGTAACATCATGAGCAACTCATTTGAGTCCGTGGTTTCTCATTGGTAAAATGGGGTTAATAACAACTATCTCACAATGTTGAAAGAGCAAAGAAAGGGATGCAGGCCTAGTGCCCAGGAAGTAGTGTTAGGAATGATTAGTCCTCGCCTACAACCTGCTCCCTTTCTCCCTAATCCAGTCTCCACCTGCCCCTCCCCCAGAAAACCCAAATTCCAAATGGCTGAGAAAGTAAGAAGCTACTAATCTCACCTTCCTCTAAATCGCTAAAGGAAGAAGACGTATGTATTCTAGGCTCCCTGAAGCACAATTTTTTTGAGTTTGGATTCTCTGATATTTCTCCCACATAATATATAATTGAATCATTATCTTCTAGCTATAAAATCAGGTCCTGGGAGGAAATGTTAAATTTACATAGGAAACTGGAGTCAGTCAAGGTCATTTTGTCCAGTTCTTCCACCCCCTTATTACTCCTTCCTGCCCCGTGTCCTGGAAAGCCAGGTGCAGGCGTATGGGATGCGGAGCTGTAGTAAATGCAGAGGGGGATACTTCTAGCTTTGGCTACATTGACTTCTATTCCACAAAGTGACTCTAGACTATACTCCTTTCAACTGCACCTAAACACTCTTTCACTTAAAATATTTAGGTCAAGCCAGATAAATAGATTCTTTTAGGAAAGTCCCTGATTAATCTCTCTAATTCTTTGCTTTCTCTGGGCAGCATAGATACTAAGCTACACATTCCTTTGTGTTTGAGATCCTCAGAGCTTCTCAAGGCCATTTGTTCTTGGAGATGAGTGAAGATGGGGTGGAAAGGTTAGGTGTCCTAAAAAGCCCCAACTCAGCCCCTCTGGTCAGTAATGACAGAGCAGCATAAGGATCTTTCAAAGAGATTGGCCTCAGGTCCTGGGGCGGAAGGAGGAAGGCGAACCCAAATGGAACTGAGATTGCTCTACACTCCACTGCCTCAGAACCCAGACTGGGAAAAAGTTCTTCTGCCACCCTGTTTACATTTTTGAGCAACCCTCCCACCCCCAGCACCTTCAGTTCTATCTCCACCTATTTTCACATAGACACCCCCATCTTCCAACCAAACTGGATAGCCCTACATGGCTTTAAGGAGCCGACTTAGGCAAAGACCAGTGTTCTCAGGTGACTTCCTCCAAACTCCCCCACCCAGCCATAGCTGTGGACAGCCTGTGGGAAACTGTTCATCAGCTCCCGCTGGAGGGAGAGGCCTGAGCCAGGAGCCGGAATAACTCTGCAGCTAGATTTCAACTGATTTCTCCCTTGGATCAGCTTCCCAATCAGTGATCCAGACTGCCAGAAAAGGCCCCATCCTGAGCGGGGACCACCAGAGGGCACCACAATGAGGCTTCCTTGCTCCCCTCCAACTCTGCTGGGGGAAAAACATGGCACCTGGCTAAAGTGAAATGGGACTGTGACTCCTACCTGTGCCGACTGGGGTGCTGGGGGGTGAAATGTCGCCCGAACCAGTGAGGTCTCTCTCCTCCTCTTGTGTCCTCTGGTGCTGGTCAGTCCTCGCGGCTCTAGCCCCTCGCTCAAGCCTCCCCCTCCGGCCCTTGAGACCCGCTTTCTCCGGGCCCCTCTGCGCAGTGTATGGGGTTATTTTTACTTTCGGTTATCTAGCTTTATGAAGACTCCACACCACTCATACAGCTAGATAACCAAAGATAACAACCAACCCCGCCTCCTGGCTGCTGTCGCCGCCTCTTCCACGCAGCCTCCCGGCCGCCGCCGCCAGCACCTCCTTAGCTTCCCGGTCGCCCGCCAGCGGGAGTAGGAGGGAAGGGACACGAGTGGAGTTGGAGGGGAGAGTGAAGAGTGAAATGAAGTCCGAGATAAAACAACAACAAAAACCTCAGACATCAGGATACAGACACGACAGAGACCAAAAAAGGCGTGGAAAGGACGCAATGACCAGTGGCGTCGAAGTCCAGGAGTTGACCCCGACCCAGACCCAAAGAGCTTCTGGTACCCCATTTCCCGCTCTCTCACTCGGGCCAGGAGCAAGAGTTCCGCTGGTACCAGGTGGAAGGGACGCGCGGGCTTTTCGTGCCACCCGGGAAGACCGCAGGGACCCAGGCAGAGGCCTCCCCAGCCTCGCCGGTTCTCCACTGCCCTCCTCTGGAAGATCGAGGGCGCATCCGACAGCCAGAGCCCTGCCTTCGGCGGAGCCCGAGCCTGGCGCGGGATGGAAATGGGGAGCCGCGGCTCCGGCCCGGCCACGTCGCCAACTCAGAAGGGCGGTGGAAGCGAAGGGGAGCCCGTGTAGGGGGAAGAGCTGGATCCAAGAGGCCGACTAAAAGGGGAAATGGGCAGCCAAACCCAGGAGGTAAAAACCCCGGAGATGCCCTAACAGGAAGCAGGGAAATCCCGGCGACCCAAAGAGAGAGGAAAGGCTGTGAGGGGAGGGTGGGGGCGACCCAGAGACTCCCAAGCGAGTCTCTCGAGGAGAGTCTCGGGAAGATATCCGGGAAACTACCCAGGAGAAGGGCGGAGGAGAGGAAAGCAGAGGGCGACCGGGCAGGTGACCAGAGTCCCAGGCCCTGCAGAGCCCCGGAGAAACGGCTTTGTGCAAAGAGGACCAGAGATCACCCAGGGTTGTGAAAATGGCCGGGGGTTCGAGGCGAGCGGTGCCCTAGGGTTGGGTAGGGGGTGCGATCAGGAAAGGGAAACCGCAGCCCCGAAGAGGGTGGGGGCTCGGCCGGCCCCTCGTGGCGGACGCGCAGGCACGCCAGATTCCGAGGCGCTCGCCCACCTCGTGCCCCATGCTGGCCAGGCCACTTACATCGAGCCCAGGGTGCCCATCCGTGCTCTGCCGTGCGGTCCTCCCGGCCAGTTCCCGCCCCTGGAGCGTCAGGGCCCTGAGTCCCAGATGCCGGGGCTCAGCGGACGCCGGACAGAGGAGCCCGCCCTGCTCTTAGCCTCCGCCGAGCCTAGGCTAGCAGGGTGGAGCGAGTCTCACGTCCTCCCTCCCTCCTCTGCCTCTGCCGCGGCTCTGGCCCCGGCGCGCTCCGGCTCCGGACTTTTCATTCATCCTTTCACACTCCCTCCCCAGGCCATCCTCTGATTGGCTCTACCGCGTCTGACATCACCGGCTCGTTCCCCACCGGCCCCGCCCCTCCCCCTTCCCCGGCCTGCCGGGGAGCGCAATTGGGGCGCCCTTCCCCCCCAGAGAATGGGGATGGGGGGACTACTACGTCTCTGTGCTGATTCTCAGCCTCTTGCTGCCTCACTCACCCCGAGACTCGCCTGCCACCTCCAATCCATTGCCATTTGTGGTTTTGATCTCCAACCTCACTCATTTTGTAGGTTCTACATTTTCCATTTTGGCCCTAGGTATGCTGCACCAACACCAGGGCACAAAGATAGAAAAGAGGCCAGGTGAAAGCCCCTCAGAAAAAACCAGATGACTGCAGACTCTACTCCTACCTGCCTCCTCCCATCAGAATATTCTTTGTGCTTCTTGAGTTCTGATCCTTAGCAGACTGTGATCCTAACCTTTTAGAATGGGCAGGAACCTGTCTTCCTGGTTTTCAACCCAAAACAATGAGGGAAAGATTCTGGAAGTTTAGGATTCCTACAGGGAGATGCGGGTGTTGAGCGGTGCTGAGCCCCCTTTTCTGCCTTGCAGAAACTGGAATATCTCTTGAATGTGTTCGCAGCACCAAAGTTCCAGGTAGGGGAGGCTGGGGTGAGGATTCCAGCTGGCATCAGCCAGGGCAAGACCCACAGATTTTCATCCAGCCATGGAGGCCCTTGTTAGCTCCTTCTTACCCTTCCCCAGCATGGTGAGACTCCGACCTCTAGCCCATGGTCCAGCTCCAGGTGTGTCTGGAGAGCTGCGGTTATGGGAGGAGGATCGCCCACCAGCAAGGTTCCCTCTGAGATTTTGCCGACCTGGCTCCTTATCTGGCACAGCGCGACATTCCTGGCTCGGCCTCTCTGCGCTGGGAATCAGGGCTGAATAATGCCTGGTCTCAACCTTGAGAGGTATATACTAGGCGGCAGGCAGGATCCAAATCCCGTTGCCCAGTAGAGCTGGAAGAACGAGCTGTGGGCCCCTACCTGAGATCTGCCAGGGAGCAGCTCGAATTCCTGGTCCCAAGCCACCCTTCTACCCACTCTACTCTCCACTGCCTTACTAAAAAAAAACTATGACTCAGATACCTGGAGCCTGTCAGCCAGATTAACCTGGGCCAGCTCCTATAACCAGCAGTCCCTGAACAGTAGGCCACCAGGGGCGTGCACGAGGGGATGACCAGTTTTGTCATCAGTCCCCATCGGATTGTTTTATCTGCCTGTCTGCACAGCCCAGGACAAAGCCAAGCCTGAAGGCTGTTCTTGGTTAGATGCAAGCTTGTGGGCAGTGGGTTTAATTCGGTGCATCCCCCAAAGATTGGAGAATGTCTGAATTATCGCTTCCACTGATGTTGGCAACATGACTGCTGGGTGGGAGGCAGTTTGGAATAAGATAAAGCCTGGGAGCCGGGTGTTTCCCTACCAGGATGATAATATGGGGCAGAAGAAAACAATCTAATTTCCCAGGTCTCAGGGCGCTCGCAGGGCTGGGCTTGGCATAGCTTTTTCCTTCTGTCAGTTGCCACAGGGTCTCAAGACACTTACCCAAGGGAAAGGCTTTCTAGATGCTTCCACAATGTCAATTTTTTCACCCTCCAGTACAGGGAACACACCAGCCAATGATGACAAGGGAAGAAAAGAGCCAGAGATAGTGTCCACTCCCTATTTTCTTTCCTCCTGCCCCCTCCCAGGTGCTCTTACAGCTTAGAATGAAGCACTCGGGGAGCACAGCATTGGGGTCCCTGTCTCTGCAGTAGAGTTGTGAAAAAACCCAGAACCCCTCTCAAATATTCTCACAGATAGACCTACCTCCTGGTATGCTGCTAAAGGTATTCCCTAAATGCATACCCCATCCAGCCCGGAAAATCTATAGGCTTTCCAGCCATTACCCTCCGTGACTATAAATCCCCTCAAAGATTTCTCATGAAACCACGCCATACCCATTTCTAGGATCCCCAATACCCTCTAGACATTCCAGCAATTCTAGCTAGGGCCTATGCTTCTCCAAACATACTACCAACTCCCCCTACAAATATCTCCCCATATGCCCTCCCACGAGATCCCTTAAAAGCACCTTAAGCAAACCTTCCTCCCTATCTACCCCCTCCTCACCAGCACCTGGGAGGCTGGGGCCATTGAGGAAGAGTGGGCTGTTCTGCTATAGCTAAAACTCTCCCCTTTCTCCTCTGTTACCAATTTCCAACCAAGTCCTCTGCCCTCTGTGGGGCCCAGGCTTATCAGTACAACCCCTTATCCTGGCCTGGGCTGACCAAACAGTGCCGTAAGAGGCAGCTGGAATCAGCATGAACCTCCTTTCTCTTTCAGCCACTGCTGTATTTTTATTTTTATTGGAGTGGAGAGATAACAGAAAGGTTTTTTTGTTTTGTTTTTGTGTTTGTTTTTGTTTTTGTTTTGTCATCAGAGGCTCCCCCTCTCCACCTCTATTGGTCAAATTCAGACTCAGCTGAACTTCCTAAAAAACCAAGGTCAAGATGGAAATGGGTATGTTTAGATGTCTTCTGAAAATATATCTAAATTTCTCCAAATAGCTTGATAAAGAGCAAGATCCCTCTGCCTCTTAATGAGGCTTTGGGTTCTACATAGGTAGTTCAGCCTAAACAGAGTGTCCAAATACAAGGAGAGACCCCCAACAAAGGAAAACGGAGATTAGTCTAAATTGTCCTGGCACTACCCACATAAAATCCCCACTTCTGTCAAGGTTGCTGACGAAGTAATTTTTTGTTTGGTTTTGTCTGGGTGTGGTTGACAACCCAGTCTCCCACCACACCTGCTCAAGGATAAAGGTGAGTAGGACATCTGTCTTTATTTCCATGGAGAAAGAGCTATCAGCCATGAAGGAAGCAGAAAACTCCCCACCACCATGTTAACTGGGATTGGTTTGTATACCACTGTTCCAGTTTCAAAAAAGAAACTACCTGGATGGTGGCAAATGAGACAGCCTCTCCAGAGAAGGGGCAATTTCACACATATTCTTGTCCATGGTAACTAACACTATGCCTAAAGCATAGTGGGTGCCTAGTAATTGATCAATTAATAGAGATCTGTGTACCGTGAGTGTGTCTGCAAGTCTGCATTTGCCATCAGGTAGATTGAGGGCATTACGGATGGCGAGTGAGGGTCTTGGTAAGTTGTGTGTTCTGTGGGATCTGTGAGGGAGGGGGAGGGGAGAGTTATGTCTATTGTGTTGTGTGTTCGTGACTATTTGATAGCTCCTTTGACCAGAGGAGACCCTTCTACTAATTAGATACAGCAGGCCTATAACAGTATAACAGCTGGAGTAAAATGGGTGCATTAGGTGCCCTTTGGGCTTGGCCCACCAGCTTCAGTATCCCTGAGAAGGTCTCAGTTGGAGTAGAGTCCTCTGATTCCAGCACACTGCAGTCAGCTGAAGTGTTCTGTAGAGCGGTGGACTGCAGACCCCACCCTGAGTCTTCCGGGGAATTTCTAGGGGGCTGTGGGGGAGAGCACATTGATGCCCTGGTGCTGATGTGAGACTGTAAGTGTCTGGATTAGCCTAAGAGCCCCCATTTTTTGCCAGTGCCCATCCCCACCCCCATCCCTTATAGCCCTGATGCCCACCTATTGTCTGTGTGCCCGAAGAGGCCCAAGTAGAGAAAAACATGGCCAGAATTACGCTCTCTGGATGCAGCTCTTGGATAGATCTTTATAATTCAGGTTCCAGAATACATTTTGGCAGTCAAGCACTTTCTTGAAATAGTCAGGTAATTAAATAAAAAGCATATATTTTTTCTTTGTTTCAGTTACCAGGTTAATTTGCCTTGAAGACACAGATGAAAGCTGCATTTGGGAGAGGGTGGATTCAGATATTTGTCTTATAAGTGCATCATTATGAACAATATCATACTTTTTTTGCTATAGAAATCTGCATTGTCTGTGGGATAGTGACAAAAACAAGAATTAGCAGTAAAAAATACTGAGACTGTGTGAAATATATATATACATATATATGTATATATATATATAAAATATCTATTCATGTGGGCAGAAAAGGTAGGAGGTATGGAGAAATAATCTGGAGGATATCATCCCTAAGGATGTCACACTTCTTCCCCATGAGAGTGGTATTTTCCTCCTATTGAGGGGCCAGCTTAAGAATTCCTTGGGCCTGTGTAAGCACTGCCTTCCTTGCCTACTCCCAGTTCTATTCTTGAGCCCACACATTGCTCACTTGCCTGAGAACCTTATGTGTCCAGGGCGGGTGAGAACAAGGTGGCAGAGATGGTAGAGGGTTGGTTGGTTCATCCAGACTGAGTCCTTTCTACAAGACCCTCAACCATCGGCAAATGGCCTCCTTAAGGGGCATAAGCGTGAGTGTGCAAGGGTGCTGTGTATCACACGCACGCGCACACACACATACACACACGTACACATACACACGCACGCACACACACGCACACACATACACATACACGCGCGCCGCGCACACATGCACACATACTCAAACTTATCAACTCAGACCAATGCAACAACAAATCCACAGATATTCCCAGCAGTACCACCTCCCAATGCTTGCAGCTGTATATCCTGGCATACATACCCACTCACAGTTATTTAAGCTCCTTGGGTCCCCATTCACCATAACCCACACTCCTCTTATTTCTCACCTCTCCAACCAATCATCTCCCCCAAGGTCAATTGGACTCCAACTCTGCCCTCAAGGGCCTACGGGAGAAGGGGAAAGAGTTCCCTGTATCCCCAATGCCTTTCCTCTTTGTCACAGAACTGGAAGCAGGGTGGCCTATCATTGACTATGTAGGTCTTTCTACAATCGGAGTAGACCAAAGTCAGGGGCTGAAAGCTGGAAGAGACAGAGAGTGGGGTAGAGGGGTACAGAGAACAGGAGAAAACATAGGTGAGACAGGGCCAGTTTTCCTTTTCCTCCCCCACCCACTCCACCATCAGAAACAATACATAAGAAAATAAATACCCCAAAAGCCATAAGTGGCCACCTACGATGACACCAGAAAACAAATGAGGCTGCTTCTTCTTGGATGTCCAGCTCCTGTCAAGGAGGAGAATGCAAAGGTTAAAGTCCTTTGAGAAGAAGTCCAGCCTTCTTTCCCTGACAACCCCCAGGCTTCCTGTCACTTTCTCAGCCACTCCTTTTCTCCTAATGCTGCATCTTCAGGACCTGCAAAGTCCATGTTCCCCTCTTCAATCGCCAGGCTTGAGGCTGCACAGGGGGATAATGAGAAAAGCCTAGACATGCAGGTAGGGCCTCCGGCCTGGGCCTGTCAGCTCCATCTTGCCTGGGCAACTCTAACCCAGCCTTATCCTCACAACCTCTCCCATCTCCATCCAAAACCTTTGGGCCCAGGGGTTTGGCCCTGTTCAAACAGCCTGTGGAGATCTTAGACTTAAATCTAAAGAAGTAATCTCCTGCCCAGTGGACATTATCTCCTTGCAGATTCCTGCTGCCTGGGGTCTATGGGAGAGCATGCTTAGAGAATGAAGGAGCTAGGGTTAGAGATATATTTTTGTCTGTCTAGATCTAATGCAGTGTAAACTGTAAAATGTTACGCACATTTATGATATTCTCAATCATGTTACCTCTCTAGCTTTCTCCACTCATCTCTGTCGTGACTTATCTACCTATCACCTATCCATGTATATCTCTCAGGATCCTGTAGTGATCCATTTTCTCCCTTTCTTTTTCATACACACAAGTGTGAAGACAACGCATTTATTTTTTATTAGTGTTGGATGGGAACCCAGTCTCAGTACTTTATAGTTTTATCTTTCCAGAATTTGGCTATCAGGTTAAATTATGATTTGGGGGAGAGACATGTATACTGCAGGTGACCTAGCTCCTAAAATACTGTGATGAGTGTTTTTACACGTATATGTGTGTGTGGGGGGGGGTTGGGTATGCTGGTGACTTCTTCCATCTCAAACTCAATTCCACAACTAATTTTTTTTAAGTCAGGAAGATAACCTACCTAAATGTAGGAAAGCAGGAAAAAGGGGGGCTGGGGAGCAAGGACAAGCCTTACCCCCAAGCCTGATTTCTAGGAGGGGTGCTTTAAATGCCCCCTCCCCACTTCCAACACTCACAAATACTCACTTGACTCCCGGCCTCAGCTCTGCCAGCCCATCCATTTCATAAAGGGATGTCTCAGTCTGAAATTATCTTCATACCAAAGAAGGGGCTACCCCCACCCCCCACCAATTTGCTGACATGCTAGAAAACAGACATAAGGATGGCTCCTCCCTCCACCCTAATCAATGAGAGTTCTGGGGTCCCTGGGGCAGTTATCCCCCTCATCACTGATCTCTGCCCTGCCACCCCCCAACAAAGCATACACAATGCCTAGGGGAACATGGTGATGAAGAACACAGCCCAGCGGGCATGGAACATGTGTGTGTACGTATGATGGCTGGCAGCCTTAGCCTCTCCCAGCAATCTGGCCTCTGGGGTTCCAAGAATAGTCTGCTCCGCTCCAGCCTCCACTACCCCACAATGGCCCCAATCTTGTCTCCCAGAAAGCACAGTGTGGGTGGGGGAGTAGGGGCAGGAAAAGTGCCTTCTTTCTATATCTCCTGGCCTTCCGTAGGAAACACACACACAGACACACACACACACACACAGACACACACACACACACACACATAAAACCCCTCCATTAGATGGGTGTGAAGAGGGTTGGGGTAGGGTTCTCTCCCCTTCTAGAACCTAAGCATTTTCTCCGACACCTCACTTGCCTTTAGGTTCCACTCAGCCCCTTTCCCACCTGCCAGCTCATACCATAGAAAAGGGGGGGACGGGGGGATTAAATTAATCTAAATCCTATAAAATGTTTTTGGATTGTTCCCAATTACGGTCTCCACCTTTCTTTCATGGGGGGACATCTGGCTCCTTTCCCCCCATGCCCAAGTCCCTCAGACTTTGTCCTCTCCTAAAAGCTGAAGTCTCTAGGTCAGAAAGGAATAAGAGCCAGATGGAGGAAACAAGGTCAGGAGTCCAAATACAGAACCATTTTTCCCCTTCCTTCCCATCTCCACTACAGTTTCCTTCCTGCCTCTCCTCTGGTGCAAGCATTAAGATGTTGACCATGTCTGGCGGAGAGAAGGGAGGGGCAGATTAATAGGATCAGTAGCACCGTGACCCTAAAGCCCCCCTACAATCCCATTGACAAACTTAGTGAGCTGTCTCCAGCCAGCATGGGCTGGGGGAAGGAGGGGAACCAGGAGCCACTCTGGGGCGGGTGGGCAGAGCCACTGCCTTGGGCTCAGCGATAGGTACCCAGGAGGCTGGAGGTGAGAGCCCTGCTGCCAACTCCACCTCTATACACATACCTCATCTATTTTGGGGACCCCCTAAATCTTTTATCAGCCTTTTCTTTCTGTGATGATTTTGCACCAGCCTCCATTAGCCAGTAGGTAAAGTAGGAAGGTTAGGGCGTCCTGACTGATTTTAGGGGATCTCTTCCCACTCCCAGCCTAGATGTCTGAGGGGGCTGGGATCCTCCCTGGACCCGAATGGGCACTTACCAGGCTTCTGTGAGGAGGAGAGACTGTTCGGGTGGCCCCTGCGGCTGGACTGCCTCTCTCCCCCCAGCTCCTAGCCTCTTGTGGAGTGGAGGATGCAGCTCCGATGACGTAGCATCTGTCTATCCATTCAGGAATTTCGCTTGCCTCTCTCTTTCTTTCTCTTGCTGCTCTCCCTGGAAAGGCAGTAAAAAGGGGGTGCTGCCCCTCTCTGGAGACACTACCACCACCACCACCAGCAAAATAACAGCCCACTCTGACGAAACCCCTCCTTCTTCCTTCCAATGCCTGTGTGGGCAGGGGTCTTTGTCACCTCCACTCTGCTTGCCACCTCCCCTACTGCCTTTTCTAACCCGAGGCAGGAAGAAGGGGCTAAGGGAAGCTATTGTTCCTCCAGGCCACCCTCATCCCCAAGGGAAGCCAGAGAAAGGGTGTGACAGAAAGACTTGGTCCCTAGTCTCCGAGTTTTAATTCGCTTTGGAACTTGAGAGAGTGATTAAGTGGTGTGTGGAGGGTAAGGTGAGGAGCTGATGAGGAGTCATGGCAAGGTGACACAGTTTGCCATTTGAAGGCTCAGGGCGTTCCAGGCCCCCCTTCCCAGGCCTCCCCTCAACTCCTTTCGTGGTCAGCTTAACTAATCACAAATCCAGATCTTACTTGTGAAGGAGACAGTGACAGTCGGAAGATGAAGGCTGGGAGCTGGAGGGGGGCGCATCTTGCAGGGAGATGAAGGCCAGCACTTGGAAGTCTAGACAAGAGAAGAGAAGGGGTGGGACCACAGAGTCAAAGTGGGAGATAAATTATCTTTTTCTTAGAGGAGGGAGAGGAGTTTGGGGGTTGGTTTCCAGGGCTGGGGTCCCGATATTTGGTGGAAGCTGGGGCCCAGAGTGGTACAATGGTCAGGTCTCTTTTCTCTCTCTAACCCCCACCCTCAGCCCCTCCCTTTTTCTCCCTCCCACTCTTCCTGGTCTGCATGGGAACTCGGTCTGAGCTCGACGTGACAGACAGCAGGCCTGCATGCTAATGAAGTTTGTCTCAAGTTCATTGTCAAAGCCCCCCCTTCCCCACGGCCCCCTCCCCTCCTCTCTCATATACAAATCTCCCTCCAACTTTTGTCCCACAGACCTGGAGGCCACTTGAGTCTCTGCTGGTTCCCCTCTCTCACCCTCCCCCACTGCTTTCAGTCTCCCCTCTCCTCACCACCTCCCTCAACTGGGGGCGGGAGGCTCTCTTCTCTCCCTGGTGCCTTCCCAGCCACCTTCTGGCCTGGCGATCCCTCAGCTCTGAATGAGGGATTCTGAGGGCTAAGGTCAGAGTCTATAGACTGGGTCCTTCTTTCCCCACCTTAAAGTAGGGAGACTTTAGAGGGGTGAGAAAAGGCAACAGACTCTCCCCACTCACTGTTCTCTGCCCCCCAATTCTCAGCCCTGTCCTGGCCCAGTCCCCCCATTCCAGCCCCACTTCCCCTCCCCCATTCCTCCCATTATGATTATTTTGCTCTCCCCTTGATTACATCTGCTTCACTAGCTCAGAAATAAAGATCCTTTGAGACTAATTTTGCACCCCCCTGCAACTCCCCACCCCTTCCCTCCCCCTTCTCTCTAGACCAGGGCTCCCGTTAGCTCCTTTCTCACCGGCTGGAAGACATTGAGTTCCTTGTCTAGGGAGCTGGGGGGTTGATGGGAGGGGGTGCCAGTGGAATGGGGGGGGTCTCTCCAACTCTGGGACGTGTCCAGCAATCCAAACCTGTCCTTCTTTTGTTCCTACAAATCTCTTCATACTGTCACCACCCTCTGGAGTCTGCCTTTCTCCCAGTAACTAGGGGATAAGGGAGGAAGGGGAGGAGGATCCTGAACTCACCCCACCCCTCAATTCCAGGGAAAGGAGGGAGGGGGAGAAAAGGGAGAAAAAAATTTAAATCCCCCCCCTCATTAGCCAGAAAGGAAGCGAAAGGGGATAATTATAATTAAAAGCAGACAGCTGTGGATTGCATCTTTTATGTTCCTCCAAGCTTCCTCCCCACTTCTGCCACCATCACCCAAAAATTTGCACAACCCCCTGTGTATCTTCCCCCTGGTTTCCTTCGAGTGGTGAGTGTGCCAGGAGACTAAGGCATGAGGGGCAGGTTTGGGGAAGAGGACTCCACTTCCTCTCCCGTACGTAGGCAGCGCCTTCTGAAACATTTCAGTAGTCCTAAGAGATGGGGGCTTCCTGTTCCTACCCACCAGCCTGTACCCCAAGGTGTAGGATTGTAAGAGGTGGGGGAATCCAGGTGATAATAACAAATTCAATAATTTGGGGAAGTCTCATTTTCCTAAAATTAGCCATAATATTCATAATGAAATTAATACTAAGAATTAAGTAAAACCTATAATGTTTCCTCATTCAGGCATGTCTTCCCTCCTCTGGAGCAGCTTCAGAACACAAGAGGGGTAGCTGAACGTCTAAAGAGCTGGGATCTGTAAGGGAGTGTGTTCTAACAAAGAGAGGCTCATAGGTTTAGAGTGTACATAAAATGCACACATATACATACATATACTCCATGATTTTGGGGGTGGTGTTGCTAGGCCTAGCTCTGCTATCCTATGTATTTATAGAACTTGATCATAGGCCAGAACAGCAGGGTAATTATAGCATTATTAGCATATATGCAAATCAGGTAACCTATATACGCTGAATGGAGGCAGATTATTATTTATTTCTTTCCCCCTTTCTCCTTTCCTGATATCAGCTCTGGCTCCTCAGAGCTGCACACCAGCAATTATCTGACATTATAAGAGAGGGTTGTAGCCCTGGAGGAGGGGGCTGAGGGGCGTAGGACAGAAAAAAACCTAGGGGCGGGAGGGTTGTATCTCATTTTACTCAATGTTATTCTGGGAAGAGTGGGGAGGAGCTCAGTGAGAAGCCTTTGAATTCACAAAGGCTAATTCCAGCAGGGGCGGGGGGCAGGAGGGAAGAGACAGAGACCTGAAAACAGAGACAGATGAAGCCAGAAAAGCTTCAAAGCAATGACAGAGACAAGAGGGACAGAACTGCAGCTCACAGAGAGTGGGGGAGCCAGAGAGAGAGTCATAAACTCACATAGAGCAAGGCACAGAGAATTCAGATCTGGCAAGAAAACAAGGAACTGTTTATTTGGAATTGGAAGGGATGAGCTCTCCAGGTCTATTCGGCAGGGGGCCAGGATGGGGCCACCCTGTGATGGTTTAGAGGCTGAGTCTGAGTCTTAATCCAGAGCCCATTCCATATTATCAATCCATTCTCCTTTTTCCACCACCTAGTCAATGGCCATGGGACCCCAAGCAGTGGCTTTTGGTGTGCTCATGCATTCATTCCAACCAACACACGGCGAGCAGAAACCACATGGACATGGTCCAATTCTGGACCCTCCTTTCTCCCTCCAGGATTGAGCCGCAAGCCCCTCTTCCTTCCAGGTTAAGCTACCTTCGGTAGGTTCACTCTTAGGCTCGGCAGTCGGATCTCCACAGGGTGCCTCGGTATCTAAGGAGTTGCAGCACTGCCTCCCTTTTCGTACTCCATCCCTCTCTTACTCAGACGTTATTTATACCAGATCCGTGGCTGGGAAGCTGGGACCTTCACAGTTTTTCCTCTATATTATCCCAGGGACTTGCCTCCACTGAGTTGGGTACCTTTGCCTCTGCCTGGCTGGGTAGGATTCTGCTGGCCCTTGGCACCAATGAGGCACTGGGGTTCCAGCACTCCACCATATCCTTCTGTCACTCCACTCCCCAGGTGGATTAATGGTGTATGTCTGTTTGATCCCAAAACTAGATAGATGCTGGAGATACCAGCATCTCCATCAAGTTTCAAACGTCTCTCTCCACATCCCTGCTTGCAATGTGGCTATCTAGCTACCTCTATTTCAAAAAAGCCTTTGCCCATCTGAGCCAAACTTCAAATAAGGCAATAGTGGGGAGAGGTAAGATTATTGCAACTGTGGCAGTGTCTAGGGACCCTGAGTGGCATAATGAAGAAGGGTCCCAGAAAGAAATAAAGAGATAGACACCCAAAGAGGCAGTGGCCAAAAGACTAAAAAGAAACAAACTTCAAGGCTATACTCGGATTTTATGCACAAATGGAAATTTGCTGTCATGTATATCTATATAGACCAGCAAGATGGATGGACTTTATCACTAATGACCTCTGCATCTATGACGAGCTTTTGTATTTATATTTGCTCCTAAGTCTGACTGCTGCTTGTTCTTTCTGGCCATGTCGTACAGAATAGTAAAAGAGCTGAAGGGTTAGGGAGAGAAAGACAAATTGAGCACAGAAAGAAACTGAGAGGGGCAGAGACTTAGAGACGGAGACCTGTAAGAGCAAAAGAAAGGTGCTGAGAGGCACCAGAAACCTGGTCAAGGATAGGGCAGACGTAGAGACTGACAGCCAGCCCCAGGGGCCAAGCTTTCCGTTCTCTATCCCATGTTAGAGACCTGGTATATGGCCCTCCCTCCTGCCTGCTTCTCCTCCAGGCTCCACCAAGAAATTGGCAAATATTATTTGCAACTTCGCCAGGCACATTTCTCTGCAAGTGTCATGGTATAATACTCTGGAGCCATTTGGACAATGGATGGGCTTCTCCCTGGGCTGCCCCATACAGACCTGTCTCCACTCATCCTGGCCTTCTAGGGTGAGGCTCACCCAGCATTTCTCTTTTGACCTATGTACTTTCCTTCTTCTGCAGCTCTCCTGTACAAAAATTAAGCTCCAATCCTATGGAACTCTGTGTGTGCACAAAAATGTCTCTTACCCTTATATTTTCTCCTACAAAATTCATCTCCCTGACAATCCAGTTGGACATCTGTGGCCACACATTGTCTGCGTCTTGCTGGGCTTGGTTGTCAGGATCTATCTGTGTGTACCACGAACAGGTTTGTGTTTTTACCCAGCATAGTCTGTGCATACAGACACCTGCCTGCAGACAGGCTCCATCCTCCGCCATGCAGGCCTGGCCACCACTTTTACTGCTTCTGTGACTGAGAGCACCTTCCAGCAATTCTAAGGACACAGCCCAGACAGCCCTTTACCATGGGGTTCCCCTCTAAAGCTACCCAAATCTCCCTTTTCAGTGGCTTGATTACATTTCAGGTACATATAGTTCTCCCATAATCCAGCCTCACCACAATGCTCTCATGGCACCAAATGACCCCTTCTGCCCTGGAAAGGAGACCAGACTTCACCACAGACACATAGGCTAGTATTCCAGCTTGATAACGGTACCCATGAGCTGGAAAGAGATTTTCAACTTTACATCTCCTTAGGTGTAGATTGGTATCTATATTTGTACACACGTGACATTTATTCCTAGAACCATATACATCTCTTCTGCTTGTTTTCACATAAATAACGGTCTCTATGTGGGTACTGGCCAAATCCTAGTACCGTATATGATGCACGTGGCACTGAACACATACTGGCACATGTATGGCATGTCTGCTTCATACTGTGTACTGTGGTGCCATTTCTTGGTGCAGTACTGGTATCTGCTTCAAATAGGGTTCTCTAGGTCTGATGCTCATTTCTGGGGCTCAGGCTCTTAGATTTCGGCTGCATCCCTCAGCTACACAAGCAGCCAGTGTGGGCGCCCCGGCAACCTCAGTCCAGGTAGAGGTACTGAACTCTGAGTGACCGTGTTTATAGTTGCTAGGCTACTGCTGTGCCCGCTGGTGAGACCAGGCAGGTCCCCTTCCAGCTGCCCGACACTGGCCTAAGAGTCACCTAGATGGATTGAGTTAAGGTTAAAACACTCTGGGGTGGCAGAGTGCTGGCAAGTAGGCTTACGTGTCTGTGTGTGGTGTCTACCTGCAGTGTGCAGTCATGTGTGTGCTGTTCTCGTGTATGTGTCCCGTGATCATGTGTATGTCCACACTCTGTGAGTGTTTTGTATGTGTGTGGTTTGGGGCTGCGTGTGTGTGTGATATTTGTTATGCGTGTGATTGTCAGTGTGTGCTGGGTGTGCCTGCGCCCTTGAGTTGGCGGTGAGGCTCGCAGGTAACTCGGTGGGTGTCTGTGTGGTCCGTGCACGATGGCCTGCAGGCTTCTGAGTCTCAGTGAGCGTGGGCCTGCGGCCTCCGTGTGAACTGCAGGTCTGGGCCCTCTGTGTGCCTCTGGGCCAGGCCGAAACCAGGCTGGAACCCGCCGGCAGAGCCCTGGCAGGCGCCTCTGCCTGCTCTCGGCGCTCTCGCCCGCGGCAGCGATTTGGCTCCCGCTTTCGACAAAGTCTCAGCTCCGCAGCGGCACGGGGCGCGGACTCGCTGGGCGCGCGGACAGAGCTCCGGATGGAACCAGAACCCTCGCACCCTCGCCTGGCCGGAGCCAAGACCCTCGCACCCTCGCACCCTCGCCCGGGCGTTACCAGGACCCTCGCGCCCTCGCCCGGGCGGGACCACCGCGGGCACCGCCGACGCCAGCCGCAGGGCCGCGGGCGCGCGGGGAAGAGGAAACGAAAGCGCGGGCTCCGGAGCTGAGGCGAGAAGTGAACAGAAAGCGAAAAGAGAATCCATCGGAAACAGATAAAAAGGAAAAACAAAACCCACTCAAAAAGAAATAAAACGTTTCAACGAAAGGGATAAAGTAACGCTAAATGAAATAAAAAGGAGACATACTAAAGACGTTAAAGGCGTTAAACTAAGTGATAGAAAAGGCGAAGAAACAATAGGGCTAGGAAAGGGCTCCCAGGCGCCCGCAGGGAAGGGGGCCCTAGACGGGGCGACGCAGCGTTTGGGAGCTTCGGGCAGCCGGCGCGGCGGGGCCGGGCAGGTGCGCAGCGCCGGGGCCTCCTCCGCGCGCTGCCTGCCGCCGGCACCCGGCTGGGGCGAAGAGCCGGCTGGACGGTCAGCCAGCTCCACCCACAGAGAGCCGCTGGAGCCCGAGGGCCGGGAGCCGCGGGACTCCTTCGCCCCCACCTCCACCACCCGCCGAACCCGGCCAGGGGAAATCCTCCTAGCCGCCGCCTCCCAGAGCCGGGTCTCCCAGAGCGTGTGCTCTAGGCTGCGAGGCCCTGCATGCGCAGTGTCTGGGTTCGCGGCGTCAAGCGATGCCTCGGTTCAGCCTGGGCAGCGGAGAGCGCGGGGACTGCTGAACGCGGCCCGCTCGCCGCCCGCCGTTCGGGACCCCAGCCTGGGGGAAAGCGGACAGCGTCCCTCTCCGCGCAAACTCCACGCGGCAGCCTGGACTGGGATGTGGGGCCAAGGGGCTGAATAATTAACAACCAGGAGAAGCCAGGGCGAGCGGGAAGCCTGGCAAGCCAGGGAGAGGGAAGATGAGACCGAGAGACACAGAGAGACAGGGACAGAGGGAGACAGAGAGGGGGTTAAGAGCGAGGCGGGCGAGAGAGGAAGAAAGGCTGGGGAGAAGGAAAAATGAGATAAATAAAGGAAAAAAGAGAAGCGAAGGGCGGTGGGAGAGGCAGCCGGGCCTCTCTGGGAGCTTAGCCAGAGGCGCCCGTATCCCCCTCCCCTGCGCCGCTGCTGGGAGCCGCTCCCCTTCCCTTTTCTTTCCAAGCTGCCGAATTCTGTCCCTAGACGCTACGTTCCCAGTAGAGGGTAGGGCCAGCATCCAAAGATGCCGACCTTGGCCGTGGCTCTCTGGGAAGCAGGCAAAGGGGATGGAGAGACTGTGGGCTATAGAGAAGCTGTGACATTGTAGGGCACAGAAAAAGTGTCTCCGAGAAGGGCCCAGCCAGCAGACCCCCAGCCCCCCACTCCCGGATCCAGGGCCGTTTCTGGGATCACATTAGGGGAGGCTGGCCTGATTCAGAGCTCGCCCATCCTAAAAAAGATAAATAAATTTCCCGCTGGCCTCAGTGTGGCAGGAATCAAACAACCTGAACAAATACCTCCCACAGCCTCCCTTCCCACACCCCGCCCTCATCCCCGGACAGGTGGGGAAAGGGCTGCTATGACGAGCTTTGTGGCCTTGGTCAAGTCACTTCCTCCATCCCTTTTTGCCTTTATAAACGGAGAGTCTGGGGCTGGAAGCCATGGAAGTCCCTCCAGTGGAAAGATGGTCAGAGCTGGGAATGAATGGGACGTAAGAGTCACTGCAAATGAGACCAACCCAGATTTGGTGGGTCAGTTAAGCTCATCCCGGAACATTTTGGACCTCGTCAGTAAACATACTGTGTATTAATGCGTGGCTGGGTGTGGGCCAATCTGAAAGAAAGCCATCCGCTAAGAGGGTGGGAGGCGAGGAGTGGGCTGCTTCTGTGAGAGGCCAGGAGAACAGGGAGCAAAAGGGTTTCCCAGGAGGGTCCCTGATACGAGATCAATGACCAGACAGGGTGCTGCGGCAGAAGAGGATGGCATAAAGGCCTGACAGCTTGGTGGAGGGTACTAGTGCTGGGAAGAGCACAGTTTGAGGCTGGCTGTGTTACTCCAAGCCAATTAAACTCTCCGACCTCCTTCTGAACAGGCAAAATGGAGGAGCGGAAACCAACTTCCCTGGGTTGTGGTAATACGAACTCAATAAATTAATGTACCTGCTTGACTCTTCATGGATAAGAAATCGGTGTTTGTGTGTGTGTGTGTGTGTGTTTCCAGTTCAGGAATGTCATGTTCATATTGTTTTATCTTCTTGTTTGGGGTGGCGCTGAGCAGAGGATGTGTCGCGGGAATGGCTGTATTTTGCTGCCTGTCACTCTTGGCTTCCAGTTTTAACCAGTCTCTGAATCCCTGTGTCAGACTCAAATTATTGCAGATAATTAAATATACAACATAAAGCGTTGTTCTTTTAAAAAATGACACTGAAATAAAATAAAACATCCCTCAATTCTTTGAAATAGCCTGCAATAAAACACTGTGGAAGTCAAATTTTTCCTGGAACCTCCACCAGTTACCTGCTGCATCTTTTACAGTTAAAGTTAACACACTCAACAGGGTTGGTATTCCTACCTGGAATTGAGTAATTTGTACTGCCTTTCTGTCTGTCCACCCCACCCCCACTTTCCTTATTTCTGTACTTTATTTTCCGAGAATTACGGAGATTCTATGTATGGAAAAATGCATATTTTGACTGTTTTGGTTTTAATAGCCCAAGTTAAACCTATACATTTAATACAATTCCAATAAAATGCCTGTTCAAGGATAGATATATAACAATGAAGTTTTGGAAGTGAGTTGAATACTGAAAAGAATAAACAAGATGTTGTGCAGGAAAGGAAAAATTTAGACATTTATGAACATGAATAGATGTCACAGTGTAATATTGAGTGAAAAAGTTAGAAGTTAATGAGAGAAGTAGCACTATTCTATTTATACAGATAAAAAACACATGAAATACACATATAGTATTCGTAGTATGTTTGCATATTTGCGAGAGACAGTCAAAGAAAGAAAATACGTGTGTGACCGCAGGAAATGAAAGCGTAGGCAAGAGGAAACATAAGTTTCTGTGGTGGAAGATGATAGACTGAAGAAAGGAAAAAGCTGTGAACTAAGAGTCAAAAAAGTCAAGTTTCGGTCCTGGCTCTGTCACTTACTAAACTGGGTGACCTTAGGCATGTCACTGACCCCTTTTTCCAGTCTTTGGAATGCCCTTCTCATTCAGTTGTTATGAGCTCCAAATGAAATTCTATACATCAAAGTTTCTTTATAATCTACAAATGCTCTATGAATGCACGATATTATACGTACTGCAAATAACTTATGTGACCCAAACTACATCAATGCGTCCTACCACACTACGCCTCATACTGAATGGGCCTCCCATATGCCCCATCTCTGCGGTTGGGATCTCCAGATGGAGGGGATCCGAGGCCTGGAGGCGCTTGAGCTCTGGGGAATGGAGGTGAGGTGAGAGTGTGGAGGGTTGGGCAGCATGGTTCATTATCACCTTATCTCCCTTTTTACATTTTTCAGCCCTCACCCACCATCAGTTTGCCGCTTCCCCCTACTTGGCGCTTTCTCTGCCTTGCCTTGACATACATGGCCAGTGGAAGAGTGCTCCTGGGCTGTGGGCTGTAGCATTGGAGGACAGTGGGTGGGAAATGGACTGAGATTACAGTGGAAGGGATGTTATTGGGATTCTAAGAATTCTGACCTTCCAAGGCAAGAGGCCCAGTAACATTCTCTCCCCAGAGAAGAGTCCCCTAACACCCTGGGAATGCAAAGCGCTGGGGCAGGGGATGGTAGAGAAGACACCCCAGCACACCCGAAAGAGGGGGAGTGGGAAAGGAGAAAAAAGAGGTTCGAGAGGGCACAGGGAAAATTCTTATTTCTGTGCTCTCTCAAGAGGAGAGGGGCTTGCATTGCGCAGCTAACGAACTTTTTCCCAAATTCTCGATGCGGAATTTGGCTGCTCCCAGAGGGGGGTCCTTTCTAACAAGGTGCCCCCGGGCCCTGCCCCTCCCTCCCCGGGAGCTGAAGCCGCAAAAGGTTCGTGGAATATAATGGATCATTTTCCAATTTACCAGGGTCTTAGAGATTACGCCGCTAATCCCATCAAAGACCATCTGCTTACATTGTCCCTCCTGAGCCAAAATAAATAGATCCTTTACTCCCTCCACTTCAACTCCTCTGGGGTATTGTAGCAGGAGAAAGTTCGACAAGGCCCATCCCATTTCCCCCTCCCTCCCGCTGAGGGCTGGACAGAAAAGGAGAAAACAAACTTAGCTTGTCTGAGGTGTGAAAGGTCACTTACGATCCTGACCTGCATTCTTCTCGGGAGCCTGCGACGATGGGAATTGGGGAGAGGGGCGGGCCCCGGGGCTCTGGAGGTCTCTCAGGACCAGCCCCCTGCGGAGGTGTGGGACAGGCTGTTCTGTGCCCCACCGTCCTGCTGTCTCTGCTCTGAGGCCACCTTACCCCAGCCCGTTTTTGGTCCCTTTCTAGTCTTTTTGAGTGTCTTCCACCTATGACTGTTGGAAAATAATTATTAAAATATAACTTTCGTCCCTCCCTTGGCAGAACTGTGGGAAAAAGGACACGAAAATCCACATAAACACTAATTTGATTCCATCTAAGAGTCATTTGTTCTATAGGTTTTCACATTTATTCTCTTATTTGTTATTGCTCTGTTGCAGAAAGCGGCTTCGTAAATGGGGAAGAGAGGGGCTCGGGGGAGTGCCTTCTAGCCCAAGGTCTCAGCGAAGTGGATCACTAGAACCAGGAGCGCGTATGTGCAAACTGGGCTGCAGAAATTAGATTATGCACATTATATATTAAAAGGTGATAACCGCTATGGACGATAAATGAAATGTAAAGCAGCATAAGGGGACTGGGTGGGGCCTCATTGAGAAGTTGGCATTGGAGCAAAGACAGAGGAGATAAGAGAGTTATTCGCGAGGAAATCAGGAAAAAGTTCCACACACAAGGAACATCCAGTCTCTTCTCACAGTTGCCTTCTGTCTTGGCTGCCTCTACTCCATTTTGTTCTTCAGTCATCATTGTTAGCAGCTGTTTCGTAACCTGTTCAGGAACTAGAGGGGCTTCCAGCAACCGTCTTATCCTTTGCAGGACAATCTGCAGAGGTAGATCTCCCAGACTCTGGCAAACAGCTGCCTGTTGGGGATAACTCTGCCCTAGACGCATCTGGTCTCCTGTAAAGACAGGTTTTACTTCAGAAAAGGAGCATAGGGTGACAGGAACAACATAGGCATCGGAGTCAGGCAGATTTCATTTTGAATGAAGCTCAGCTCTGCTACTTATGAGTTGTGTGATCCTGGGTATGGCTCCTGGACTCTCTGTTTCTCCATTTCCTCATTTGTAAAACAAGGATCATGCCTGCCTCATAAGGCTGCTGGGGAAATGTACGGTTCCTGGTGGGTGCTCTGCACAGAGCACTGTGTGAGATAGAGCAGAGAATGGGTCCCAAACCACAGAGAAGTTAGAATTTGCTTAAGAAATTCAACAGGGATATGTAAAGCACTGCATTTAGAGACAAAATATAAATTTTCTAGTTACAAGATTTGTTCATTTGATAAATGTTTGCTGGATGACTCTATGGACCAGGTACTAAGGGACATACGGGGAAGGAGACATCTGCCCTAATTAAAGATCAAAAACAAAGCCACAAATTATTGCTCAGAAAATATAGATAGAAATTCTATGGAGAGAGAAAGAGATCATGTTCAATGGGGGTAATGTAGAATCAGGAAAGGTTTCACTAAAGAGGTGGGCATGAGCTGGATGGTCTTTGAAGGAAGGATAGGACCTGAACATGCAGAGCCTAGGATAAAGCAGTGCATGTGAAAGACCAGGCTTGACAGTAACGCATATGGGAAAGACCTGAACATTTAGGTAACCATAAGCTCAATATGAGCCAGTAACGTGATGGAACTGCTAAGACCTAATGTGGTCTTTGGCTCTGGGAAGAAGAATCACATTCCAATCAAGAAAGCTGAAGAGTGTTACTGTACTTGTAACTGACTCCATCTGAAGCAAGATACTGACATATAAGAGAGCATTGAGAAAAGGATTAACCAAATGTCGAGGGGGCTCTGCTGTATATAAGGGATGTGGCCATGGGCAGGTTACTTCACCTCTCTCATCTTCATTTCCCTTATCAATGAAACCAGAACGAAGTGTATCGCACAGGGTTCATAGTGAGGGTTAAATGAAATTGTATAAGAATACCTACAAAAGTGCCTGGCACATGGGAAATACTTCAACTGATTCTTGAAAAAGAAGTCTTCATTAAGTGAAGGATTGTGAACAAACTGATCCTGGAGCTATGGTACCTGTCTTTAACTATTTAATGGGCAATCCACATAGAAGAGGGGCAGACTTATTGAATGGTACAGGAGGAGAATCAGTGAGTGGAAATGAGAAGGAACCACATTAGGGCTTGGCATAAAGAAGAATGTACAAATGGTCAGAAAAGACCAAATACAGAGAATGTTGAGTCAAGAACGGCCACCAATTCTTGGTGATTTTAGACCAAGATTTAGAAGAACGAATTTCTGTTTTGGGTAAGTGATTGAACTACCTGATTTCTTAGTGGTATGTGCCTGTAGTCCCAGCTACACTGGAGGCTGAGGTGAGAGGGTCGCTTGAGCTTGGGTGGTTAAGGCTGCAGTAAGCTGAAATCACACCACTGCACTGTAGCCTGGGTGACAGAGCAAGAACCGATCTCTAAATAAATAAATAAATAAATAAACAAAATAAAAAATAAAATTTGCACTAGCTGATTTCTAACATTCTTTCCAATGTCAAAGTTCTAATACAAAGCAGTGAATATGTCAACTTACATTACAAATTTTAAGCTTCCTCAAAGTTTCATGAAGGTAGGGATCATGCCCATGTGGTCCATTTCTTCATCAATGGCCCAGAAGAGTACTGGGCATATAACATGCATTTTATAAATATTTGTTTAATGATTAAATGAATGGAATAAATAATGCATGTCAAAGTTCTTGTACACTGGAAAAGACTGCAGATAGTTATAAGTACCATGATAGTCACTGACTTTTCTTTTTCTTTTTCTTTTTTTTTTTTGAGACGGAGTCTCGCTCTGTCACCCAGGCTGGAGTGCAGTGGTGCGATCTCGGCTCACTGCAACCTCCGCCTCCTGGGTTCAACCGATTCTTCTGCCTCAGCCTCCCAAGTAGCTGGGATTACAGGTGTGTGCCACCACATTCGACTAATTTTTGTATTTTTAGTAGAGACGGGGTTTCACCAGGTTGGCCAGGCTGGTCTCGAACTCCTGACCTCAGGTGATCCGCCCACTTCAGCCTCCCAAAGTGCTGGGATTACAGGCGTGAGCCACTGTGCCCAGCTGATAATCACTTCTTTTAGTGTTCTGTTACAAGTGCTTTATATGCGTATTATAAAGACAGTGTTACAGGAGCTCGGTGTAAAAAGCACAATGCTCACTACTTCTCCTCCCTCACCATGGGAAGAAGGGATTTCTTCTTGGAGGAAACAGGAAAGGCCAGGGAATTGCCACCCACAGAAGAGAGGACAGAGGGTAACATGGTGGTCTTGGTTCCATTGTGTTAAAGGAAACTGGGAGGGGCATGGCTGGGCTGCATATCCACTGATGGCTGCTAAAATAGGACACCGAACCGAACAACATTAGGAATGGAGATGATACAGAGAGGTGGTTTTGTCTTAGAGTTACAAACCAAAGCAGAGTGAAGCTAAGAAGGGGGCATCTTTCCACTGGCACTATGTTCATGACTCAGAAGGCTTGCATTATGGTGGCCAAGGCATGATCAACTCCCTGTAGCCGCCTACTACCACAGTAACTTTTTAGGGTTTCCTGACTGAGAATTTATTCAAAGGCCCTTGGCTTTTGGCAGTGCTTTCTCTCCTGTATCACAGAACCAATACTTGGTGAAAAAATACAATGAAGAGTTCCCAGTAGTTACACAGCCTGATTTCTGCTTTGCTTTTGCTTTGCTGAGAAGAGCTATAGTCACAGTCTCTCTCTCTCTCTCTCTCAATAAATTGGAGGAGAGGGGTCTGTAGTGTCTTGAGGAAGAAATGAGTGAAGCAGTAACTTCCCCAGGGTACTATTATTTGATTAAAAAAAAAAAAATGCTAGGCCAAGCGCGGTGGCTCACTCCTGTAATCCCAGCACTTTGGGAGGCTGAGGTGGGAGGATCACTTGGGGTCAGGAGTTTGAGACTGGCCTTGCCAACATGGTGAAACCCCATCTCTACTAAAAATACAAAAATTAACCAGGCGTGGTGGCACGCACCCATAATCCCACCTACTCAGGAGGCTGAGTCAGGAGAATCTCTTGAACCCAGGAGGCAGAGGCTGCAGTGAGCCGAGATCGCACGACTGCACTCCAGCCTGGGCGATAGAGCAAGACTCCATCTCAAAAAAAAAAAAAAAAAAAGAAGAAGAAGAAGAAGAAAAATTCTGTCACCAGATCTTTCCCCAATCAGTGTAGATTGGGTAACCCAATCTAAATACCTTCTCACCCTAATCCAGATTTCTCATGCAATGTTCCCATTTTTTTTCCCTTTTGTATGCCCTTTTTGGAGACGCAGAACTCTAATTCCACGGCCTATCTGAAAAGAAGAAACCTTAGGTAATATGTATTTGGCTCCCCCTGGTTTTCTCTTCCTTGCCTGCTTCAATGTCTTTATCACTGAAGAGAGTGCATCATTTGAAAAGACAGATATAGAAGGGGAAAGAGTGCTTAAAGTCTGGGGAATACAGAGGAGGTGCCCCTCCTGGGGCAGTCCCCCGGATTGGAAGTGCTGGTCTTCTCTTGGTTTGTTGCTTTGTGCTGCCACCTAGTGTCCCAAGACCTTAAAATATCATACCTATATTTCATTCATTCAGATTCACTGATTCTTTCCATCTTTCAGCAAAATATATTAAACCTTCCCTCTGGCCAGCTATGAAGGCAAGTTGCCCTGCCAGTTGTTTCTAGGAATTCCTGTTGTCATTCTGTTCTAGACAGTTCCCTTGCTATCCTTTGCTTTCTGTGAAAAGTGACTTTAACCTTTCTCTGAATATTCCAGGTAAATTTAATTCTAGTACTTCTTGCTATGGTTCAGACTCGTTCCCTTCTGTTAGCGTAAGTGGAGACTAGGTGCTCTGTAATCCCTTCCTAACAATCCATTTCCAGTCAAGGCTCTGGCTGGATGAGAGTGTCCACTGAAGACAGCAGGAGAGAGAAATGACACAGTGTGAGGTTAGACAATGCTGCCACCTATTTGACACTTTATAAAGAGGGTCTGTATATGTCAGGATATTTCATTTTTACAGCACCCTACCGAGGGTCACAGGGCATGTATTAGCATTCCCATTTCACAGGTGAGGAAACAGGCTAAAGAAAGTCAATAGCTGGGCATGGTGGCATGTACCTGTGGTCCCAGCTACTCGGGAGGCTGCGGTGGGAGGATCACCTGAGCCCAGGAGGTTGAGGTTGTGGTGAGCTGAGATTGGGCCACTGCACTCCAGCCTGGACAACTAGAGTGAGACCCTGTGTCCAAAAAAAAAAAAAAAAAAAAAAAAAAAAAAAAAAAAAGAAAAAGAAAAAAGAAAGAAAGAAAGAAAAGAAAGTCAAGCAGTTGATTAACAGGGATGTAGTGGAAAAGCTGAGCAAGTAACAGGTTTCCTGGCTCTCATTCTGGGTATATGTCTATTTTTTTTTTTTTTAAGATGGAGTCTTGCTCTGTTACCCAGGCTGGACTGTGGTGGCATGATCTCAGCTCGCTGTAACCTTCGCCTCCCGGGTTTAAGTGATTCTCCTGGGTCAGCCTCCTGAGTAGCAGGGATTACAGGCGTGCACCACTATGCCCAGCTAATTTTTTGTATTTTTAGTAGAGACGGGGGTTTCACCACGATGGGCAAGCTGGTTTTGAACTCCTGACCTCAAGTGATCCGCCCACCTCGGCCTCCCAAAACGCTAGGATTACAGGCGTGAGCCACTGCGCCCGGCGGAGGGTATGTCTTTACAGCAGGCTGTCCAAAATGAGAGAATGGAAACCTAGAATAGAGAGCTCCTCCCAGGCAGGGAGGAGAAGACAGGCAGAGGGCAGCGGTGTCACAAGCCGTGCTCCAGAGGGGAGTGGATATGGCCTGGAGAGTGAGGAAGGCTTTTTCCTGCCTGAGAAGTAAGTGAGACTCCTTCTGTGGCACAAATGCTCCTCCTGGTGGCCGCACCAGGCTATGGCAGGCAAGAGGAAAGGCAGGAGATCGGCTGGAGGGGCTGAGCTGGGTTGAGAATAAAGTCCCGGAAATAGCATCATTTAATCGACATTGATGTGAATTTCCAGAAACGCAGACATATTCATACTCAAGTGTAAACAGATAAAACCCAGTTTGAATGTATTTTATTTATTCCCATGATTACTATACTTAACATTTATTAAGCTCTTAATCTTTACTAGGCACCGTTCTAAGTGTTTTACTTGCATTGTATTTAATCCTCTCAACTCCATGAGGAGGTTAACCAATGGGCATTGAATCGCACAAGCAGAAATTGGTGGAGGCAGGACTTGAACTCAGATCTGCATGACTTCAAAGCCCAGAACATGACTTCCCTCTTCCCAACATTCAGGACACAGCTGACTGTCAAAGTGGGCAAAATTTATTTATGTCAGAATCCAATGGAAAAAAAAAACAGTCTCTCGTTTTAGGGGTATCCCTGATGTAGTCCAGCTTCCAAGTACTGATTCCCTCCTAAAAGGCAATTCAGGTCAGAAATACAGCACAACAGCTCACCTGACAGAACCTGGAATGCAGAAGTGGAAGGATTAGCAAGAGTGGATTGAATGATTAATTAGAATCAGTCAAACTAAAATTGGTACATTGTACATGCCTACTCTGGATACTGCTTAGTGGGGGAGATAACGTTCGAGATACAAAGATGACTAAGAAATAGTCCATATCCTCTGAGAACATAAAAGACTAGAGGGGGAGACAAACATTTACAAAAGTATCTCTGAGATGAGGAAAAATATGGTTTAAAAAAAGGCAAAGCTGGGCGCGGTGGCTCACGCTTGTAATCCCAGCACTTTGGGAGGCCGAGGCGGGCGGATCACGGGGTCAGGAGATCGAGACCATCCTGGCTAACACGGTGAAACCCTGTCTCTACTAAAAATACAAAAAAATTAGCCGGGCACGGTGGCGGGCGCCTGTAGTCTCAGCTACTCAGGAGGCTGGGGAGGGAGAATTGCTTGAACCCGGGAGGCGGAGCTTGCAGTGAGCCGAGACTGTGCCACTGCACTCCAGCCTGGGCGATAGAGCGAGACTCCATCTCAAAAAAAAAAAAAAAAAAAAAAAAAAAAAAAGGCAAAAATACTAAGAGTGGGAGTTGGAAGAGGTAGACTTAAATGACTCCTTGGAAGATTTGAAAGGGTTTTCTGGCGGGTGTGGTGGTTCAAGCCTATAATCCCAGTACTTTTGAAGGCTGAGGAGGGAGGATCTCTTGGGCTCAGGAGTTTGAGGTTGCAATGAGCTATGATTGCGCCAGTGCATTCCAGCCTTGGTGAACAAGTGAGACTCTGTCTCAAAATTTAATTATTAATTATCATTATTATTTTTTGAGGTGCAGTTTCGCTCTTGTTGCCCAGGCTGGAGTGCAGTGGTGCAATCTTGGCTTACCATGACCTCCGCCTCCCAGGTTCAAGCGATTCTCCTGCCTCAGCCTCCCAAGTAAGTGGGATTACAGGCATGCGCCACCACACTCGGCTAATTTTGTATTTTTAGTAGAGATGGAGTTTCTTCATGTTGGTCAGGCTGGTCTCGAACTCCCGACCTCAGGTGATCCACCCACCTTGACTTCTCAAAGTGCTGGGATTACAGGCGTGAGTCACCATGCCTGGCAATTAATTTTTAAAAAGAAAGGGTTTTCTGTGGAGGTGGCAGCTGAACTGGGCTTTAAGTATTGGTAGGATTTCAACAGGCACATATGAGAGGGGCATTAGATAGGGAAGAAAGGGAATTACAGAGAAGCAATAGTAAGAACAAAGACTTGGGTCATGGGGGGAAGTGCAGGGCATGCTGAAAACTTGTATTCTTGGCTAGATGGAATATAAGGTTCACCAAGGGCATAGGCAGGAGATAAGGCTGGCATTGGAGGGTAGAGAGCCTTGGACACCAGGCTAAAGGGTTAGAACCCCACTCAGCAATAGGAACCATTTAGGATTTTCATGTGCAAGGAGTAATGTTTAAAAGTATGCTGTAGGCTGGGCGCGGTGGCTCAAGCCTGTAATCCCAGCACTTTGGGAGACCGAGACGGGCGGATCGCGAGGTCAGGAGATCGAGACCATCCTGGCTAACACGGTGAAACCCCGTCTCTACTAAAAAAATACAAAAAACTAGCTAGGTGTGGTGGCAGGTGCCTGTAGTCCCAGCTACTCGGGAGGCTGAGGCGGGAGAATGGCATAAACCCGGGAGGTGGAGCTTGCAGTGAGCTGAGATCCGGCCACTGCACTCCAGCCTGGGTGACAGAGCGAGACTCCGTCTCAAAAAAATAAAATAAAAATAAAAATAAAAGTATGCTGTATAATGACATTTGTCAGTGATAGTTGAAGAAGTTTTGCTAATTTCCAGGCAACAGAACAGTGAGGCCAGGTGCAGTGGTCTCATGTCTGTAATCCCAACTCTTTGGGAGGCCAGGAGTTTGAGACCAGCCTGGTCAACAGAGCAAGATGCTGAAGATGCTGTCTCTACCAAAAAAAAAAAAAAAAAAAAAAAAAAAGAGTATGGGGGGGGAGCAAAGAACAGTGAGGCTGGCCTAAGGAGTTGGTGGTGGGCAGATAAAGAGAGGGCAGATGTACTATATAGTGAACATGGAGGACCTGGAAACTGGCTGGATATGGTACTGAGGAGCAGGGAGAGATTATGTGGTGAAACTCCACGCAGAGGTGTGGGCACTAACCAGACTTACTGAATACCACCACTTTCGGGTAGTTTCCTCATCTATAAAAATGGACATAGTAAATCTGCCTTACATAGTTATTGTGGGAAGATTGGATTTGATTCTGCATGTAAGGCACCTGGCAAATAAAGCAGGTGCTCAGTATGTGGCAGCTATTATTTTTATGGGTTTGAACATGATGACTAAAAGTTTGATGATGACATTGACCAAAATGGGAAACACAGTGGGAGGGGCGGGTTTTTCTCTTTGTCTGTGTGTGGCAGTGGGAATGGTGGGGGAAACTGGCTAACAAATTCAGTTTGAGATCTGTGGAATTTGAGGAATCACATTCAGGTAGAGCTGTCTAGGAGGCAACTACATAATTTGGGTCTGGGATTCCACTTGGGCTATGAATCAGCAAGATAAAGGAGAAAACCGAAGCCACAGGATCAGGTGAGAAAACCCAGAGGGAAGGAAGAGCTAGGAGAGTTACAGTTGAGACTCATGAACATGGCCTGCAGGACTGCAGGATCCCAGCCGCCACTGAGAGAGGAGAATCAGGAGAGGGCGAACCATGCAGCCAGGAGAAGACAGCCTCAGGAGGGAGGGCAGGGACCTGCACCCCACACTACCACGAGGTGAAGAACAAGGCTTTTGATAGGGCTTTAAAGTTGCCTGGGACCCTGAAGACTGCAATTTCAGGAGTAAGGAGCTGGACCCCAGAATTCAAGATGCTGAGAGGTACATGAGAGTCAATAGACACTTCTCAGCACTCTAAAGTTTGATGGTGGCCAGGCGTGGTGGCTCACGCCTGAATCTCAGCACTTTGGGAGGCTGAGGTGGGCAGATCACCTGAGGTCAGGAGTTCAAGACCAGCCTGGCCAACATGGTGAAACCCCATCTCTACTAAAAATACAAAAAAATTAGCCAGGCGTGGTGGCAGGCACCTGTAATCCCAGCTACTCCAGGGGCTGAGGCAGGAGAATCACTCGAACCTAGGAGGTGGAGCTTGCAGTGAGCCAAGATTGTACCACTGCGCCCCAGCCTGGGCAACAGAGCAAGACTCCATCTCAAAAAAAATTGATGGTGAAGGAAGGAGAAAAGAATGTGGTAGTTTGAGGATAATGGAATTCTTTTTCTTTTCTCTTGAATAGAAGATATTCAAATATGTTTTTGGCAGAGAGAAGAAATTAATACTCTGTTAATGGGAGGCAGCAATGGCATAACACAAACGCAAAGGTTAGGGGAGGAAAGAAGGACAAAGTGCTTTTGAAAAGTCACTCTCAGCAAGGAGGGGGAAGATAATCTCTCAGAGACAGGAATTTAGGAAGAGAGGGAGTTAGAGGAAGATACTAAAGAGTTACAAAAAAATTATTTTGGGGCCGAGCGCAGTGGCTCACACCTGTAATCCCAGCACTTTAGGAGGCCGAGGCAGGCGGATCACAAGGTCAGGAGATCAAGACCATCCTGGCAAACACAGTGAAACCCCGTCTCTACTAAAAATACAAAAAAATTAGCCGGGCGTGGTGGCGGGCGCCTGTAGTCCCAGCTATTCAGGAGGCTGAGGCAGGAGAATGGCGTGAACCTGGGGGACGGAGCTTGCAGTGAGCAGCCACTGCACTCCAGCCTGGGCGACAGAGTGAGATTCTGTCACACACACACAAAAAAAATTATTTTGGAAGCTTGCGCAGGTTGGCCTAGAAACCTCTATGAACAAGAGCAGCAACAGTGGGGTTAGAGGAAAGTGGAGAAGATTGGGAATCATCCTTATGGGAAATTGGTCCCTCCTCTCTGCCTTTCAATTAAGTTATGTGTCCCAGGGGAGTTGTGAGGGTACTTGGAAGGGAATGATGAAGGATTTAGGGAAAAGGTGTGGTTGAGAGTTGGAGGGTCAGATATAATCTACTACAATGGCAAAAATTAAAAATGATAATATCCATATTGGCAAGGATGTTATCATATACTGCTGGTATAATTTTTCTGGAAGGCCAATTTGGCAAAATGTATTAAAATATTTTCAGGGGGCCGGGCGCGGTGGCTCACGTCTGTAATCCCAGCACTTGGGGAGGCCGAGGCGGGTGGATCATGAGGTCAGGAGATCGAGACCACCCTGGCTAACACGGTGAAACCCCATCTCTACTAAAAATACCAAAAAAAAGCCGGGCGTGGTGGCGGGTGCCTGTAGTCCCAGCTACTCGGGAGGCTGAGGCAGGAGAATGGCGTGAACCTGAAAGGCAGAGCTTGTAGTGAGCCGAGATCGTGCCACTGCACTCCAGCCTGGGCGACAGAGCGAGAATCCATCTCAAAAAAAATGCGCATTTTCAAATGCGTATACTTCATGGCCCTCTATTTGCAGTTCTAAGTATTCAATCTAAGGAAGTAAAATATATGTACAGATATGTTCAGTGCTCTTTATTTATTTGAAACAGTCTCACTCTCTTGCCCAGGCTGAAGTACAGTTGTGCGATCACGGTTCACTGAAGCCTTGACCTCCCAGGTTCGTATGATCCTCCCACCTCAGCCTCCTAAGTAAGTGGGATCACAGACATTCTCTACCACTCTCGGCTAATTGTTTTATTTTTTGTAGAGACAGGGTCTCCTTATGTTACCCAGGCTGGTCTTACTCTTGAGATCATATAATCCTCCCACCTCAGCCTCCCAAAGTGTTGGGATTACAGGCATGGGCCACCACACCTGGACTCACTCAGTACTATTCCTGATAGCCAAAAATATATATAAAAAAAGAGGAAACAAACAAATTTTCAACAAGGCAGTAGAATACAGTACATGGTTAGAAGATAATACTTATCAGGCACTAAAAATGTAGAAAAGTATTTATTGGCATGATCAAATGATCATGGCATTAGTAAGTGTAAAAGAAAACATAATATAATACAAAAAATATAAGTATGTTCCTATTCTTTTAAATACCTACTTGTCTACATACACAGATACAGGCACACACATATTTAGAGAGAGGGAGGGAAGGAGAGAGAGAGGTATCTGGCTTGAGCAGCTGGGGAGGTAGTGTGACCATTAGCTAAGACAAAGAATTTAGGAGAAATTAGCAGTGTCAGTGCTGAAAATACAGAGTTCCTGTTAGGTTTAACCTGTGAAATATCCTAGGGATATGCCACAAGCATGGCTGTACACATAGGTCTGAAGCTCGAGAGAGATTTCAGCTATAGACGTAGATTAGGAGCCATCAGCCTCTAGGGGTTGCTTAAAATTAAGGAGTAGATGATACTGCCCTGAAAAGGAGTGACAGACTGGATTAAGAAAATGTGGCACATACACACCATGGAATACTATGCAGCCATAAAAAAGGATGAGTTCATGTCCTTTGTAGGGACATGGATGCAGCTGGAAACCATCATTCTCAGCAAACTATTGCAAGAACAGAAAACCAAACACCGCATGTTCTCACTCATAGGTTGGAATTGAACAATGAGATCACTTGGACACGGGAAGGGGAACATCACACACCGGGGCCTATTGTGGGGAGGGGAGTTGGGGGAGGGATGGCATTGGGAGTTATACCTGATGTAAATGATGAGTTGATGGGTGCTGATGAGTTGATGGGTGCAGCACACCAACATGGCACATGTATACATATGTAACAAACCTGCACATTGTGCACATGTAACCTAGAACTTAAAGCATAAAAAAAAAAAAAAAAAGAAGAGAGGGCAGTCAAAGACAGACCACCACCCCCATCCTCAGCAAGGAAACAATACTATTTACAAGGTGGGCAAAAGGAGTAGAGCCTGCAAAGAATAGTCTCTAAGATTGCTAGCAATCTACTACTACCCCAGCCGACTACTGGAAACATGTAACCTTGTTTCCACTTTATTGATAAAATGTGCAGGAGCTCTCCTCCATCACCTTTCCTCACTCAAGGGTCTGTGTATAATTATGACTCATGCCTTTAACCCTTCTGCCTAATTCAGAGGTGATTTCTCACCTCCTTGTAAAGGCCAACCAATTCCTTGAATCCGCTAACTTCTCAATTGTCTCCCGTCACCTCTGCTGGTGTGCTCTGGGGTGTTCTCTTTATCAAACATTTTCAGCATCTCCTATGCCACTAGTTTTGTCTTCTTTACTTACAAATATGCCAGGATTTTCTCAATCCTGAGAACTCTAACTGGCATGATTGTCTCCAATATTTCCTGCTGTTTCCTCCCTATAGTGCCAAACTTCTCCAATGCATGGTTTACACTCACTCCACAGCCATCTTCTTTATAAACCACGGCAATGTCAACCAACTCCCTAAACTGAAACTGCACCCTCAAAAGTTACTAGTAATCTCCTTATCTTAAAATCCAGTGGGTTTCATTTGGCCACCACAGTCTTTGATCTTTCTGCAAATTTGATGACGCTGACCATCCTTCTTTCTTGAAAACTCTTTCCATTTTGGTTCAGTAAACACATACTGGTTCCCCTTTGGTTCAATAAACACTGACTGAACATCTCTTAGGTGCTAAAATAAAAAATATATAATACTTAATATCTGAGTGTGAGAAGTTTTAACCTAGTTGGGCAGTGTCAATGAATTTCACAGTGGAGATCTTTGCCCTGTTGAGAAAGGCTGAAGTGTAGATGCAAACTCTGTGAGTTGAGGAGTAAAGCCAACTTACAGTGGGAAGAGAGGGAGAGGAAATAGCAAATGTAATTGATGTTGTCAAGAAATTTGTTGGAAAAGAGAAAAAAAGAAAGAACTTTCTAGAAAATGCCTGTAAGTGGCTATAAGACAATGGAGCAGTGAGTTTTCAGAATGTGAAGAGACTTCAGCATGTTCTTAGAATGAAGAGAAGGTGCAAGTAGACAAGGAGAAGTTGAAAACAGAGGAGAGTGAGGAGATAATTAATGGGGCAAAGTCCTGGAAGTACCAGGAAGGGTTGGGATGCATATCACAGAGCTGCTATGAACAGAGAGAGGGAGCTCTTCCACTAACATCATACTTAAGCATGTATGATTTGATGGTGAAAAAGAGTTCCTCCTTTGGTACTATACTGGAGAGGTTATGGATAGGTGGCCCAAATATTTGGCCTAATGATGTGTTTTTTTTTTTTGACCTGCACAGAATTGAACTTGTTGCTAACACTTACAAACAATGAGATTTCAAATAAAAATCTGTATTACCAGCTTCTTTTTTTTTTTTTTTTTTTTTTTTTTTTTTTTTTTTTTTTTTTTTTTTTTTTTGAGACAGAGTCTGGCTCTGCCGCCCAGGCTGGAGTGCAGTGGCCGGATCTCAGCTCACTGCAAGCTCCGCCTCCCAGGTTCACGCCATTCTCCTGCTCAGCCTCCCGAGTAACTGGGACTACAGGCGCCCGCCACCTCGCCCGGCTAATTTTTTTGTATTTTTTAGTCGAGACGGGGTTTCACCGTGTTAGCCAGGATGGTCTCGATCTCCTGACCTCGTGATCCGCCCGTCTCGGCTCCCAAAGTGCTGGGATTACAGGCTTGAGCCACCGCGCCCGGCCTACCAGCTTCTTAAAAACTAGGCCAGGGATGGTGGCTCATGTCTGTAATCCCAGCACTTTGGGAAGCCAAGGTGGGCGGATCGTCTGAGACCAGGAGTTTGAGATCAGCCTGGCCAACATGGTGAAACCCTGTCTCTACTAAAAATACAAAAATTAGCCAGGTGTGGTGGTGTGTGCCTGTAATCCCAGCTGCTCAGGAGGCTGAGCAGGAGAATCGCTTGAACCCAGAAGGCGAAGAAGGTTGCAGTGAGGCGAGATCATGCCACTGTACTCCAGCCTGGTGACAGCCAGTCTGTCTCAAAAAAACAAAAAACAAAACCAACAATAACAAACAAACAAAAACCCGGAAGATGTGGCAACACACATCGATAACATGACACAGCTGACTTTAGATGGGCCTTGGCCTCTCCATTCTCCACAGCTCCCTAATGCTTACCACTGGACCACTTCACTCATTTGCGTGGTAGTCCTCTCAGCATCTGATTCTGTCACTCCTTCTATTATTATCTCCCCTGCTTTTCAGACTGACTCTTCCATGTTACTTTCAGTGGCTTCTCTCTCTCTTGTATTGGATAGCTAGATGTTACTTCTGTTCTCAGTCTTTTTGCACATGTTTTTCCTCTGATAACTTGTTCAACTTCCATGTAGATCACTTGCAACTCGGTATTATAAAATCATTTAATATTGATTAAATGAAAGGGAATTTAGAAATCAAATAATTCAGGCCGGGCGCGGTGGCTCAAGCCTGTAATCCCAGCACTTTGGGAGGCCGAGACGGGCGGATCACGAGGTCAGGAGATCGAGACCATCCTGGCTAACACGGTGAAACCCCGTCTCTACTAAAAATACAAAAACTAGCTGGGCGAGGTGGCGGGCGCCTGTAGTCCCAGCTACTCAGGAGGCTGAGGCAGGAGAATGGCGTAAACCTGGGAGACGGAGCTTGCAGTGAGCTGAGATCCGGCCACTGCACTCCAGTCCGGGTGACAGAGCGAGACTCCGCCTCAAAAAAAAAAAAAAAAAAGAAATCAAATAATTCAGTCTTCTCAATCTGTGAAACCTTGTCGGGTAACAGAATTCTGTAACTCAAAAGAAATTTAGAAATTAACCAGCAGCTTAATTTACAAATAAGGAAATTGAGGTCTCGGAGAGATTAAGCAATACTTTCCACCTCACCACACAATTCTGAGCAATTCAATACACATTTACTGGGCTCCTACTTTCTGCAAGGCACTGTGGGGGAATATAAAGTTGAACAAGGTAGAATTCCTTCCTTCAAGAAAGCCACTTCTGTTGGAGCAGACAGACATGCATACAATGTAAAATGTGGTAAGTCCTATAATAGAAAAACGAACATAATATGGGACAACAGAGGGAAGCAAAGTTTCTTATTTTATTTTATTTTTGAGACGGACTCTCGCTCTGTTGCCAGGCTGGAATGCAGTGGTACCATCTTGGCTCACTGCAACCTCTGCCTCCTGGGTTCAAGTGATTCCCCTGCCTCAGCCTCCCAAGTAGCTGGGACTACAGGCGCCCGCCATCATGCCCAACTAATTTTTTGTATTTTAGTAGGGACGGAGTTTCACCACGGAAGCCAAGTTTTAATACTGGATATCTGTTTTTTTAACTAGATGAGTAGGATCTTAAGAAGGGGATGGGCACATTCTTCCTTAGAGCTATCATTGTGTGTATATATCTTTAGTATATGAGGGAATAGACTTAGGCAAATGAAGGGATTTTTCCAAGATGACACTGTTAATTAAAGACAAGGTTAGGTCTAGAAATCAGGTCTCCTAACTCCAACTCCAGTGCTCTTTCCCTTATATCTCAGTGTGACATATCACCCCTTATCTCTCTTGAGCACTATCCCATGTTGTTAATTGCCCATTAGGCATTTCTTCCAGTTACAGTGGATCAAAAATCCTGTGACCACACACAACATGCAATAATATACATAACCGTAACAACATACTTCATATCTATTTTGGCAATAAGTCCTGTTAACTTGTCCCTCCAAATGTTTTTGGGGGTGAGGTGCAGTGGCTCATGCCTGTAATCCCAACACTTCGGGAGGTCGAGGAGGGAGGATCACTTGAAGCCAAGAGTCCAAGACCAGCCTGGGGAACATGCCAAGACTTTGTTCTACAAATTTTTTTTTTTTTTTTTTTTTGAGACGGAGTCTTGCTCTGTCACCCAGGCTGGAGTGCAGTGGCTGGATCTCAGCTCACTGCAAGCTCCGCCTCCCGGGTTCACGCCATTCTCCTGCCTCAGCCTCCCGAGTAGCTGGGACTACAGGCGCCCGCCACCTCGCCCGGCTAGTTTTTTTTATTTTTAGTAGACACGGGGTTTCACCGTGTTAGCCAGGATGGTCTCGATCTCCTGACCTCGTGATCCGCCCGTCTCGGCCTCCCAAAGTGCTGGGATTACAGGCTTGAGCCACCGTGTTCTACAAAATTTAAAAATTAGCCAGATACAGTGGTCTGTAGTCTCAGCTACTTGGTAGGCTGAGAAGGGAGGATCGTTCAAGCCCAGGAGTTCAAGGATGCAGTGAGCAGTGATCACGCCTACTGCATTCCAGCCTGGGTGACAAAGTGAGACTGTCTCAAAAAAAAAAAAAAAAAAAAGTCTTTTCATCTAGGCCTTTTTTTGGCAACCACTTCTACGACCCCAATGGAAGTGGACAGACTTATTATCTTAATATGGTTTTGCCTTCAGCCTCTGAAAGACTCATAGAGCCTTATAGTTGAAAAGAACCTGAGAGGTTACCTATATCCAAACTTCAGCTGAAGACAGAATTGTTTCTATATTACTTCTGATCCTGACAATGGTCAGCCAGCTGCTGTGCAGGGCACTCCCTACCTTCAGAGGCAGCTCATTTCTCTAGCAGACACCAAGGTATTTACAAAGTTCTGTCACTCGCCTATGAAACGTGTTTACTAATGTCCCAGACACAGTGCTTGAGACACTGGGTATATAGCTGCACAGGGTCCCCATTGGCCTTAAGTAACTTTCAGTTGAGTCTCTTCATCTCTAACATGCAGATTATTGAATCCTTCTTGTGAGAATCACCTGGTATAAAGTATAAAGTATGTAGAAATGCTCTTTAACCAACTACAATACATATAAGTCTTTCCACCCCCGCCCCGCACCCTCCTTTTTTTTTTTTTTTTTTTCTGATTGAAGACAGGGTCTTGCTCTGTCCCCCAGGCTGGAGTGTAGTGGTGTAATCTCGGCTCACTACAGCCTAGACCTCCTGGGCTCGAGTGATCCTCCCACCTCAACCTCCCAAGTAGCTGGGACTACAGGTGCACGCCACCATGCCTGGCTAATTTTTGTATCTTTAGTAGAGACGAGGTTTCACCATGTTGCCCAGGCTGGTCTCGAACTCCTGGACTCAAGTGATCCACCTGCCTCGGCCTCCCAAAGTGCTGGGATTACCGGCGTAAACCACCACGCCTGGCTGGCTTTCCCTCTCTTCAACTGTGTAATGTACTGGGGTGGGAGGCTGTGATTCCATTATCATCTTTTAAATTACATTTTATACATACAAAAGAATAATTGTAATGTATGTATGTGTTATATACATAATTAGATGAATACCCATAAATCTACCATTTATCCCAAAAACTACATCATTACCAATGGCATCCATCTGTGTGTTTTTTTTCCTCCCATCCCCAATCTCTCTATGGTAACTATTAATACATTTTGTGCTTATCATTCCTTGCTTTTCCCAAAGTTTTATCCCTATATTGCTATATTTAACCCTATATTGCTTAATTTTGCTCGTTTTGGAACTCCTGGGCTCAGGTGATCTTCCCGCCCTGGCCTCACAGAGTGTTGGGATTACAGGCGTGAACCACTGAGCCTGGCCTGTTCCTAAGATTGATCCACTCCAATTATGTACTTTGCACCCATTTTCCAAGCCTCATCTTCTTCACGCTGCCTTCAGATCACAGGAGCACAAAGTGGCCTGTGCCGTTTCTGAATGCCTCTAGCACCCATTGTCTATTAAAAAAAAATTTAAAAAGACTGAAACCGCCTTTTCCTTGATCTTATGTGCTGTTAGGCCAACTAAACACAAGCTCCTGGAGAGCAAGGAAACTGCTTATCATGGTATAAAAGAGCACTGAATAGAGCCAGGAGCAGTGGCTCACGCCTGTAATCCCAGCACTTTGGGAGGCCGAGGCGGGCGGATCACCTGAGGTCAGGAGATCAGACCATCCTGCCTAACATGGTGAAACCCTGTCTCTACTAAAAATACAAAAACTTAGCTGGGCGTGGCGGCGGGCGCCATAGTCCCAGCTACTTGGGAGGCTGAGGCAGGAGAATCGCTTGAACCCGGGAGGCAGGGGTTGTAGTGAGTCAAGATCGCGCCACTGCACTCCAGCCTGGGCGATAGAGCAAGACCTTGTCTCAAAAAACAAAATAAAAACAAAGAGCATTGAATGGGGAGTTGGGTCGCCTAGGTTCCAGGCCATTTCATCTTGACAGGCAGTGTCCTTGGACTCGTCCCCTTCACCTTCCTGAGCGTCAGCTTCTTGCCAACCTTTTTTTTTGTGTGTGAAGAACTTCTGAGACAATGGATATAACGCGCTTCATAAACTGCGAAGCATCCTCCTCAAATTAATGTTCGTGCCATCGTTGGTCCCCCGCTCCTAGAGGGGCCACTGCACAAAGACCCAGGCCAGTGACTCGCTGTGTTTGGGGACGGTCGTGTCGCCCCCGAGGCAGGGGCCAAGATGCTTCCTTTCTTCTGGATCTCCCAGGCAGCGCGAGGTCCCGAGGCAGTGTTGACTGAGGTTAGGAGTTCAGGAAAACGGCCAGGAGGACAGAGGGCGCTGTCCCCCTCGAACTGAGCAGGGCTTTAGATTTAGAGGAGGTGCTAGATTTACGCATGCGCACCCTCTCTGGGAAGACCTTGAGAGACCCAGCCAAAATTGGCTCTCTCGGCTCGGTTTTTCCCCATCTAGGGCTACATCTTCTGGGTGCGCATGCGTCCTGCCCGGGTGCAGTTGGTTGATGATTCCGTCTGTCACTGGCAGAGCCAGCCGAGTGAGGCTGAGGTTCCGCTTCCCGCCCATGGGCAGGGGCGCCGAGAGTGGACTGGGGTCTTTGTCCGCACCCACTGCAGTGTTGGACAAGCGGATTGAGGCGCCTTCCTGGCCGCGGGCCGCAGGCTTGGAAGCGTTGGTTGGCCGAACCATTGCCTCATTTGCCTTGTCACAGCCGGGAGGACGCCGGGGGAGAGGGGTGAAGGGGCTGCTACGTAGGGCGGCGGGACTGGCGCTGCATCCGAGCGGGGTCCGAGGGCCAGTTGCCAATCAGCCATTTATTGAGCGTCTCCTGTGTGCCATACACATAGGAATATGGTGATTTCTCCCTTCGGGGAGTTTACAGCATAGAGGAGATTAAACAAGTGACTTTATTGCCTTCCCTCGACCTCCCTTCTACCCCTTCGCCTTAGATGGATGTTTTCTCTTTCTGAACCCGGAACCGCTCCCTCCTCCCCGCCCGGCTATAGCTGGCAGGGCAGGGATTGGATGCCACGGCCGGCGCCCGGCTTCGCTCTCCGCCGAGGGTAGTGACACAGGCGAGGACGTTCCCCGCAGGTCACGTGAGGGCGGGGCCTGGCGGGCTCGTGACCTTCCCGTAGGCGGGGTCCCTCTCCTCCCAGCTCCGGCTGGCGTCGTCGTAACCAGCTTTTATGGGGCACGTGGCGGCTGATGCGCAGTAAATAGGAGTGACTCTCCCCTGCGAAGGCGGGACCGCACTTTATGAGACCAAACAAACTGCCTGAGCGAAGCCCTTGGAGCTGTAAACAATTGGCAGCAAGTACAAAACAAAGGTGGCAGGGTGGAGAGGGTGACGGGGACGGGGGCGGGGGCAGGGGCATCGTCAAATATAAATCAATCCGACTGGAAGCACTAAATCCTGAGCCCCCCCACCCAGGCTGATCTGAACTAGACCTAGCTGGGAGAAGAGCGGGAGGCTGTAGGAGCTTTCTAGTGCCTCCTTTTCCTCTTGGGCCTCTGGTTTACCAACTGTGAAATAGGGCAGGGGAATGGACTTTGGGCAGTGACACAGTGATTTAAGACTGCAAACAGAGTGCCGGGCGCGGTGGCTCAGGCCTCTCATCCCCACACTTTGGGAGGCTGAGGCAGGCGGATCACGAGGTCAGGAGTTCGAGACCAGCCTGACCAATATGGTGAAACCCCATCTCTACTAAAAACAGAAAAATTAGCCAAGTGTGGTGGCGCGTGCTGGTAATCCTAGCTACTCAGGAGGCTGAGGCAGGAGAATCACTTGAACTCAGGAGGCGGAGGTTGCAGTGAGCCGAGATCGCGCCACTGCACTCCAGCCTGGGTATTGGCTCCAGTAGAATCGAGCCATTCTGGAACCTGGGGTGGGGTCGCCCAAGTGTCCCTTTCACATCCGCTGTTCTGAAACAAGTTTCCACAATCACAAGGCTGGAAAAGTTACTCAGCCCATGGGACTGAGGGGTGTGAGTCAGAAGAAGATGAGCTACAGAGAACTGGTCTGGCAGTCTGGCCTTCTTGGCTGGAACAAATACCACCCTTTGCCTCCTGCCTACCAAGAGCCGCCTGCCTCTGGGTACAGAAGCCTAGTGGGTGCTAATTCTTCTGTGGACCCATATCTGAGTCCAGGAAACTGGGACCCTAAGGATCTGTGCTGCTTCAGGAGCTGATCTTGCAGCTGAAAAGTAGAGGAGACGCTGCAAAAAGTTATATGCTCTTGAGTATTATTTTAAAAAATCTATAGGGTTTGTAGTACTCTCCACAGTTTACAGAGTGCACTTTCACATGCATTATTTCATTTTAGCCCCACTGAACACATACTGTGTGCCAGGCATGGGGCCACATACAAACATGGACAAGGCAGTGCATTTTTTCTTTTACCCCCAAGACAGAGTCTTGCTCTGTCACCCATGCTAGTGTGCAGTGGCACGATCTCGGCTCACTGCACCCTCCACCTGCCGAGTTCAAGCAATTCTCCTGCCTCAGCCTCCCGAGTAGCTGGGATTACAGGTGCATACCACCATACCTGGTTTTTTGTTTGAGAAGGAGTCTTGCTCTGCTGTTTTTGTTTGAGAAGGAGTCTTGCTCTGCTGCCTAGGCTGGAGTGCAGTGGCATGATCTCAGCTCACTGCAACCTCTGCCTCCCAGGTTCAAGCGATTCCCCTACCTCAGCCTCCCGAGTAGCTGGGACTACAGGTGCCCGCCACCACACCCAGCTAATTTTTTGTATTTTTAATAGAGATGGGGTTTCACCATGTTGGTCAGGCTGGTCTCAAACTCCTGCCCAGTTTGCCTTCCCGAAGTGCTGGGATTACAGGCGTGAGCCACTGCGCCTGGCCTAATTTTTGTATATTTAGTAGAGATGGGGTTTCACCATGTTAGCCAGGCTGGTCTTGAACTCTGACCTCAGGTAATTCACTCGCCTTGGCCTCCCAAAGTGCTGGGATTACAGGTGTAAGCCACCATGCCTGGCTGGCAGTACATTTTTAAAAGGAGTTTCAGTATGGTGGCAGAGAAAAAACAGAAACTGGTACCTACATTTCCAGGTAAAATGAGGTAGGTGCTATAAAGAAGGGGCAAATTCCTGGCTGGGCACAGTGGCTCATGCCTGTAATCCCAGCACTTTGGGAGTCTGAGGTGGGCGTATCACGACGTCAAGACGTCGAGACCATCCTGGCTAACACAGTGAAACCCTGTCTTTACTAAAAATACAAAAAATCAGCCGGGCATGGTGGCGGGCGCCTGTAGTCCCAGCTACTCGGCAGGCTGAGGTAGGGGAATCACTTGAACCTGCGAGATGAAGCTTGCAGTGAGCCGAGATCATGCCACTGCACTCCAGCCTGGGTGACAGAGACTCTGTCTCAAAAAAAAAAAAAAAAAAAAAGCGGGGGGCAGATTCCTAAGACACTTCATTGGAGGATACCATAGCCAGCTAGGCAGGACAGGGGAGGGAGAGAAATCAGGAAAAGTTTCATGATGGGAAAATTGTAGGAGTAAAACCTTAAAGATAGGAAGGGTTTCGAAGATAGAAATAGGCGTGGTAAAGCAGTTTTTTGCTAGACCTCTTCTTACCCAAACCAAGTAAGTTCATCTATTTTCATGTCTTTGACTAGTAGCAGTAGTAAGTGTTCTCTTCAGTATCTACAAAACTCATTTTTTCTCCATCCTTCTGTCTACGTCTTCCTTGGGTGTAGGCTCTCACTATTTCTACTTGTAGAGGATCGTGATAGGCCACTTGCCTCCAATGCGGCATTCCTTTCCAGCTGATTTTCAGCATTACTGTCAGAGGGCAACTTTTATTGGCAGGAGCTTTCTGAAATGCAAGTTTGGTCAAATCCCTCCTTTACTTAAAATCTTTTGATGACCAAATATCTGCAAAATAAAGTCCAAGTCTTGGCAATCAAGGCCCTTTATAATGGGGCCTCTTCCCACCTCTTTGGTTCTATGTGCTGTTCCTTTGACCTGCATCACCGTATTTGATTTCCTGAAGCCACTATAGTCTCTCCATACCTTATGTGTTATTCCTGCTATAAGGAATGTCTGCCTTACTCTCATTTGCCCAGGCGACTCCTATATGTCTTCAAAATCCAGCTCAAGCACCTCCTCTAAGAAGCCTCCTCTCATTTTCATTGGTTTGGATTTGGGTGTACCACATCTCTGATCCCAAAAGCCCACTTACATTCTTTCTATGTGACATTTAACACAGACTCAAGTATAAACTGTTGGTTCACTTGTCTCCTGTGGCCATTAGACTGTGAATTGCCTAGAGGCAGGAGCTATCTCATTCCTATGTCCCCAGTGCCTAACACAAGGTTTCACAAAGTATAGGTGCTTGATGTTTGTTGCATTTCAGACAGATTATGGCGTGGGCCATACCACAACAGATCTGTAAGGGAACTGATAGGGCTGTCTGGTCTGCCTAGAGTCCAAGGGATGCAGAGGGAGCCATAGGAACTAAGCCTGGAAAAGAGGTTGTGCTGGCTCTTTGAAGGCCTTGGGAGCAAGGCCAAGGAGTTAGGACTTTAGATGGTGGGCAGTGGAGAACCATGACATGTTAGATTATCAGAGCTGGGCCAAAGATGGGGAGGATGAATTGAAGAGGGGGAAGGTGGGGGATGAATTGAAGAGGGGGAAGGTGGGGGAGAAAACAAGCAGCTATTAGCTCTGTTTTACAGAAACAGAGGCTTAAGGAGAATGTGACTACCCAAGACCACACAGCTGGTAAGTGGCAGAACTAGGAGTTGAACCAGTTAGTTCTGGACTATGCCAAGTTCAGAGATCCGTGTGAGAGCGATACTGTGTCAGTCAGGATAGGTTATATGGCAGACACAGTACTCAAAATCACTGTGGTTTAACAAAACACAGTTATTTTCTATTCACACAAAGTCCACTCGTGCTGGACAAAACCTTAGGGCAGCTTAGCAGCCTAGGCTGCCTTGATCTGCTAGCGCTCCTCCTCAACACGTGCTTCTGCAATTCCCACAACAGGGAAAGAGTGTTTGGAGAATCAGGCACTAGCTGCATTTCAGAAGGGACACACATTACTTCCCATTATAGGCTACAGCCCAGAACTAGTCCAATAACTCCACTTGACTATACAGGGACTGGGATGCACAGCCTTTTGTGTGTCCAGGAAGGGAAGAGAACTGGAAACATGTGTGGGCAAAACTAACGCCTACCCAAGACATCATGGAATGATGGCTATACGGAAGGAGGCACAGGCCAGTCTGAGGAACCAACTGCAGATGTGCAGAAGACAGTGGTCCTCTCTTCATGGCTGTGGCTGAGCTACAGTGTACATTGTACCAGTGGGTTCTCACCTGTACCAACATCTGCAGAATTTTGGGAACTACAAGGACAGAGGAGAGGATGACCTCACTCAGACGGTGGTTGGCAAGAGGCGTCAGTTGTTTGCCATGTGGGCCTTTCCATAAGGCTGCTTAAGTGTCCCACAGTATGGGATCTGGCTTTCCCCAGGGCAAATGAGGTGATGGGGAGACAGAGAGGGAGAGGGAGGGGGAGGGGGTGGGAAGGGAGAGGGGAGGGGGAGGGAGCGGGAGATGGAGTAGAAGCCATGACAGCCTTGGAAGTCACATGCTATCACTCTGTCTTTTTTTAATTGGACTGATTAAAAATACTGATACCAACCATGATTCGCTGAAGGAGGGGACCACACAAGGGCATGAATACCAGGCAGGGATCATTGGAGGTCATCTTGGAAGCTGCTACAGGGGAGCAGGTAACCAGCAGGGAGCCTCATCTGGAGGGTGGTATCCTCTTAACCCCTTCCTGCTCAGCTCATCGTTCCTCTCTGCCCCTACTGAGGGAGAAGTGAGGGGAAGACTGCAATGACCTTATGAGGGAAGCAGGACCAGTAGAGATGGTCATCTGCATTTTGCAAATGAGGAAAGCCAAGGCACAAAACCTGACTCCTGTGTGCTCCCACCACAGCCTGCATGTGTAGCACCCACAGCCTTAACCATGCCTCATGGATTTTAGGCGTTCGTAGGCCTGTCTCTGCCATTGTATATGGCCCCTCACACTCCACGTTTGTCTCCGCAGCACCTGGGCTAGGTACAGAGAAGCAGCCACAGCCTGTTTGGAGGAAGCCAAGCCGGATCTGCTTTCCTCCATCTGCTTTCCTCTACAGCCACTGCATCTGCCCCAGGGCACGGCTGTGCTGGGTATGAGGAGGCAGGGTTTTTTTTTTTTGAGACGGAGTTTCACTGTTGTTGCCCAGGCTGGAGTGCAATGGCACAATCTCAGCTCACCGCAACCTCCGCCTCCCAGTTTCAAGCGATTCTCCTGCCTCAGCCTCCCTTAGCTGGGGTTATAGGTATGTGCCACCACGCTCGGCTAATTTTGTATTTTTAGTAGAGACGGGGTTTCTCCATGATGGTCAGGCTGGTCTCGAACTCCCGACCTCAGGTGATCCACTCGCCTAGGCCTCCCAAAGTGCTGTGATTACAGACGTGAGCCACAGCGCCCGGCCAAGGAGGCACGTTTAAGAGCAGGCCACACTGGCTGGAGGGCATGGTGGGGCGGGGCAGGGTGGGGTGGTCCTGTGGGGTGTGTGAGGATGGGAGAGAGAGGCTCCTTGGCACTGTTAAAGCACTTTGAAAGGGCAAGAGCGGCTTCCTCTGCTGGAGGGAAGCATGCTGTGAGGAGCACGAGGGTGGAATCCGCCTGTGCCTCACACAGTGCTCGGGCAACTCTCTGCTGAGGAAGGCTTTCAGCGGGCAAAGGTCCTCACCGTGCCACACTCCCACCCCCAACACCATCCTGGTTTGAACCCAACCTTGGGTGGCATTTCTGTTTTTGTGTCCTAGAATCCCTCCTGAGGCTTCTAGCTGGGCAACTCCTCTTTAGTGTGGCCTGGGGCTGCCTCCTTCTGATAGAACACTTAGAAGAAATTCTCACCTGAAAACCCCACCTGAGACCTGTGAAGTGCCCCACCCTGCAGGCCGCCCCCCCGTTCTTCCCTGCTGAGGTGAAGCGCTGCCTCTCATCCTGATGGGGCTACACCAGTCCTTCCTTCCCATCCTCGCGGCACCAAAGAAACCAAAACCCACGCCGAAGTATCAGAAACGTGTATTCTTTTTCTTTTAATAGTAAACCTCTTTACAACAAATATAGTGAAAGAGTTTTCAAACAAAACTCATAAGAATCTCAAGGACTTTGTCTTTTCTTATTGTGTAGAATACTAAGAAAGCATCACCATACAGCACGAAAAGAAATATTGAAAACAAATCAACAGCCTCACACTTGGACTCGCCCTGCCCCAGGACCCTGGAAGAGCCCCAGGAGTGTGGGTGATTGTCAGGTGTGGGGGTGGGGCACCTCCATGGCCCGTCCTGCCCCTCCCTTCCTCTTCCTCACCACCTCCCTCCCTCCCTCTGGGACTTGAATGGGAAGAGGAGAGAATCCAGATTCTCCATTCCAGCCTCCCTCCCCCCATACAAATGCCATTCCTTCTACCAACTGCTTTAAGGGGTGGGGAGAGGCAGCAGAGGGGAGAACAAGGAGTTCCCAGGCTCCATGTCTCCTCCCCTCCGCCAAAGCCTAAACTTACCCCTCACCCCACCCCAGGGGATTCCAAAGAGTCAGTTAAAAATATATAGAGATATAGATATTTCTAGATACACTTTTACATTTCTGTCTCTCCAAACAAATAAATAATCAGCAAGAGAAGGTGCATTACTTCCTTCCTGTCCAAGGTGGGGAGGGTTGGAAGGGGGTCAGGGGTCAGTCTCGCTGCACTGAGTGTGCTGTTGAGAGGGGAGGATGGTGTGTTCCATTGAGGTGGTGGTGGGGGGGGTCCTCTTGCCTACTGTCCCTGAAAGCTGTGGGAAACCTGGGGAAGGGAGGGCCATTAGATGACTCCAGTGGTTACTTTGGCAAATGCCCAGTTCTTCAGAGGGAGTGGGTGGAGGCGAATTTGGCTTCAGAGGAAGAAGCCATTAAGTCCCCATCTGAGGTCTGGGTTCCCAGGGACCCAATTCATCTGGCCGCCCAGGAGCCCCTACCCCCAAGAGAAACCTTCGGATACTGAACTGCAGAAATGTCACATATTCACAGACCACCCTGTCCCCAGGGACAGAGAAGAAAGGACACAGAAACATCCACACATGGTAATCAAAAGCCAGGTTTGCCTTTATGAGGCAGAGGGCAAAACTGGTGAATATTGCACCATGAACTGCAGGGGCCCTCACCCCCACCCCGTGTTTAATGGTGGCCAAGCCCAGTCTAGAAAGGTGGGCAGACTAATGGTGGGAATAGCCTGAGAAGGGAAGGCCAGTCATTCATTTATTGAGCACCTATCATTCAACCATTCACCCATTCAGCATTTATTGAGTGCCTACTATGTGCCAGGCACTGGGCGAGGCTCTGGGGATGCATGCATGAACAAGATTACACCCTGGCTTCTTTCAAGCCCTGGATCGAGGCTCATCAGTTTTTGAAACTCCCTCTAGAAGCCTGCAGGGGAGGTGGGAAGGCTGGACGTGCTGCCCCCACCCAGTCAGTGGATTGGGGTTAAGAGTAAGAACGGGGCTGGGCGCAGTGGCTCACGCCTGTAATCCCAGCACTTTGGGAGGCCGAGGCGGGCGGATCACGAGGTCAGGAGATGGAGACCATCCTGGCTAACATGGTGAAACCCCATCTCTACTAAAAATACAAAAAAGTTAGCCGGGCGTGGTGGTGGGCGCCTGTAGTCCCAGCTACTCGGGAGGCTGAGGCAGGAGAATGGCGTGAACCCAGGAGGCAGAGCTTGCAGTGAGCTGAGATCCCACCACTGCATTCCAGCCTGGGGGCAGAACGAGACTCTGTCTCAAAAAAAAAAAAAAAAAAAAAAAAAGAGTAAGAACGGATCACTGCTCAGCTGAGGGAGAAGCTTCACGGAGGAAGAGGGACTTGAGTTTTGCTCTGAAAGCAGGTCTGGGGTCGGGGAAAGAGGGTACTCCAGGAACTGTGTGTCAAGCGTGGGCGACTAAGTGGAAAAATGTGGGTGGAAGCAGAGGTCCCTGGAGGCAGAGGCCCTGGCAGAGGTAGGGCTGCAGGGAGAAGCACAGAGGGCTACCTGTCAATCCCCCCAACTGCAGTTCAATGCGTCAGAGCTGAGAGTGAACACAGGGAAAGGAGTAGGGAAGATGGGAGTTGAGGTCTCAGGGCTGTGGACCTGGAGCAGCCAACTGTCCCTTTGTAAACACACACCAGGCACACTCAGACACAGAGATGCTCCTAGAGCTCCAGTCACAGATTTGCATACACACTCGGCCAGGCTCAGAGACACACAGAGGCACACCCATGCAACCACATACACACATAAATACAAAGGTACACCCGTGCAACCAGACACACACACACACATAAATACAAAGTTACACTCAGACACATAAACACCAGATGCCCTCATGAACACACTCAGGTACACGTGTGTACCTGCATAGAGGCTCCTCTGCTTCTGGTTCCTTCCCTGCATCAAGTATGGGAATACTGCAAGAGGCTGGGTCATAGAGGCGGGCAAAGACGGTCAGCTAACACAAAACTGGGCCTTGTCTAACTCTACTCTCCAACTGGGAGGAAACCCCAAGGGAGCACCGCACCCCTTGGGAAGAGGAGCTGGGCTTGTGTGAAGGAGTGGGGTAGACAGTCTGCCTGCCTACGTCACCCCAGGCCAGGCCCCTTAGGGCGGGGGGTGATCCTAGAGAGCAGGCTGGGAGCCTGCCCCCTCTGGTTTGATCTCCCATCCTGCCTGAGGTCTCAGGACCCCGTACTTCGGCTGCCCCTGGGCCCCTTGCCCACTGCCCCGCTGAGGAGGCAGCAGAGAGGGGCGGACTCAGAGGAGGGGAGGGGAGCAAGAACAACAGCAGAAGAATCTCATCTGTACAGTACGGGCCGTTTGAGTCATTATTATTACAATATACTTTGACAAAAATAGAATCTCATTTCATATCAATACAACAACAACAACAAAAAAACAGTTTCCTGGACTGTTACACCGCTAACGTTTTCCAAAGGTCGCTATTTACAATTACAGTAGCCAAGAGGGAAGGTGGGATGCGGCCTGGAGGTGGTGGGACAAGGAGGTAGCCAGAGACAATGGGGGCGCCAAGAGCAAGAAGGCAGGGTCAGGAGCAGAAGGAGCTAACAGGAGAAGCTAGGGAGAGGGGCCAAGGAGGAATGAGGGAGGTGGGACCTCTACGGACCCATCCGTAGGACCTCCCACCCCACAGACCACCCCAGTGCCCACTCCCCCAGGTAGTGTGTGTGCAAGGCCAAGGACATCCCTCACCACACTCGCCCCGATGAAAGAGCTCTGGCCTGGAGCACCCCAGGGAAGTCCAGGCCGACTCTCACCCCAGCCACCTCACTGAAGACCCTCTCCCCATTCTCCCTGCACACTGTGGCCAGCTTTACAGGGCTGGTGTCAACTGAGGGGTGGGGAGCTATTGCACTGTATATCTTAGAGAAAAGCTGGGGAAGGGAGGGGCCCAATTTGCCCCCTGCCTAGCCCTTCTGCCCTCCTCAGCCCTCTCCTCATGGCTCTCTGTCTTTCTCTCCAAATGTGCTTCCAGAGAGGCCCCCACCTCAAACCCCTGTCCCCAGCCTCAGATTCCCAGGCTACCGTCCCAGCCCAAAGCTCAGCCAGCACCCACACACCTTGGGGGTGCAGCACCCACACACCTTGGGGGTGCAGCACACACAAGAATCAGCACAGGTGTGGCACGTGTGTGTGCAGGGGCATTTGGGGGCCAGGCTTAGGTATTCTGTTCCATGTGCCTACGGCTACATGAACCCAAAAACAGAGACCCTTTTCAGAACCTCTGCCTCACTTTCCCCTTGAAACACAAACCCACCCATCAAGCCCACTTTGGGGTTTCAGTCTAGAGTGTGGGTTTCTGTTGTTTGGTAGTTTTTTGGTTATTTCCCTCTATCTGGGGGTGGGGTGGGAGGGCTTCACATGCAGGGCTCGGCACCTGTCCTTTCCCAAAGGCCTATTGGGCCCCCCACCCCCTTCCTGCAGCATATGTGTACAACGTGCAAAGTGTCCCCCCTTCCCGCGAAAAAGAGAGCCCCCCCCAGCCAGTGAAAATGGTGGGGGGTACAGAAAGAGGGGATGAGAGCATCCCCCTCTCCAAAGCGAGAATCCAAATTAAAAAAAATATAATAATAATAATAATAATATAATAATTATACACAAATGTAACCGTCAACAGGACACGGAGCACAAGAAAGGAAGTGGGGGTCGAGCGGGAGGAGCTCGGGGCAGGGAAGGGCGGGCGGTGAGATTGTCAACTCTTCATCAGGGAGGCTGAGAGGAGGGGAGTGGGAATCGTCACTTTAATGTCTGTGAAGAGAGGAGATGGAGAAGGGGGTGTGAGGGGGTGGCCCAGGCTACAGGTATGCACCCCCCACTCCCCTCTCCCCATAGGGCCAGGATTCTAGTGGCAGGGCCAGCTGTGAGGGGAGGAAGTCATCGAGCAGAAGGACTAATGCTGGAGGGAGGGAGAAGATGGGCCTTTGGCAGGGGTGAAGGGGTGCTGCCCCAGAAGGGCTGGCGGAAGGGCTAGCCGGCCACAAGGCCTCTTGGGTGGGAAATAAAACAGGTTAGGGGCACGCGGGGCAGTCCCTGGGTGTAGCAGACACTGGCAGACAGGAGAGGTGATGCTACAGTACCCAGGTATCGAGCCGCATCCTCTTCACAGCTGAGCCCTCAGCCTCAGGCTCTGGGGCTGGGCGCAGCAGGCCCAGTGTGGGCCCGAAGTCCCCCCGTCCGTCATCCCGGTCCCCCGTCTCATAGGATCCCCCGGCTGGGCTGCTGAGACCATCACCAGGCTCAGGGCGGGCAGCTGGGAACACAGCTGGAGGGGGAGGCGCAGGGCTGCGCTCACGGCTTGGGGACACTGGTTCTGACTTGATGCTGATGTGGGGGTGGGTGGTGACTGTGAGGGCAGCACCCACGTGGGGCAGGGGGCTGCCCGGGCTGGAGGCAGGCAGTGGAAATGGGGTACAAGGGGTAAAGACAGAGGGGGTGAGTGACAGAACAAGGGATAGGACACCAGACAGAAAGTGGGAGAGAACAGAGGATGAGAATATGGGGGATGGGGTATTGGGGAGAGGCAATTGGATGGAGAGTGATCAGAAGAGGGTCGAATGAAGGGAAGAGAAGGGAAATAAGAAATATTAGTTCTCTTTCCATCCCATGTCATCTTCTGCAACCCAGGGGCCCCCACCTCCCACCCCCTACCCTGGGGCTGGCTCTCAGAAGGGGTTCAGGGTGAGCCTCTTCGGTCTATACAAGAGACCCCAGGGGTGCCACTGTTGCCTAACAGACTGTGCAGTGCACAGCCTCACAGGATGTCCACTAGAACCCTGCAGGGAACCCAGCTCCCAAGAGGCCCCTCCTCTTCCCGCTCCTCAATTCTCCCTTCCCACACACTCACATGGAGTCTCCCTAGGACTCACATGAGGTTGCTGAGAGATACAGGGACCAGGTGGGACTGTTGCTGAGGTGGCTGTTGCGGCTGCTGAGGCTGCTGTGGCTGTGGCTGCTGTGGCTGCGGTGGCTGCTGCTGTGGAGGCTGTGGCTGCTGCGGCTGCTGGGGCTGCTGTGGCTGTGGCTGCTGTGGCTGCGGTGGCTGCTGCTGTGGAGGCTGTGGCTGCTGCGGCTGCTGGGGCTGCTGTGGCTGTTGCCAGGCGGTGACGTTGCCTAGTGACAGCCCCCCAGGCGAACTGAAGGCTGGTAAGGAGGAGAGCTCTGCACTGGTCAACTGGTAATCTGCATGGAGGAAAAGTGAGGATGAACCTGGAGTTGGGGAGAGCACAAAGGCTCCTATGAGGGAGCTGCCTCCAGGAAGACGGTGGGGATGAGGGGACAGGGAGTATGTAATGACAGATGTAAAGAATTCAAGAAGACCACAAAAATTCGGTGAAGATGGTACTCAGAGTTAAAGAAACCTAAGTCATAATAACCATGAGGTGCTGTTTTTTTTTTTTTTTTTTTTTGAGGCGGAGTCTCGCTCTGTCGCCCAGACTGGAGTGCAGTGGCCAGATCTCAGCTCACTGCAAGCTCCGCCTCCCGGGTTTACACCATTCTCCTGCCTCAGCCTCCCGAGTAGCTGGGACTACAGGCGCCCGCCACCTTGCCCGGCTAGTTTTTGTATTTTTAGTAGAGACGGGGTTTCACCGTGTTAGCCAGGATGGTCTCGATCTCCTGACCTAGTGATCCGCCCGTCTCGGCCTCCCAAAGTGCTGGAATTACAGGCTTGAGCCACCGCGCCCGGCCGAGGTGCTGTGTTTTAACGGAATGAAAAGATGTGGTTTTTGTTTTTTTGAGATGGAGTCTCACTCTGTTGCCCAGGCTGGAGTGCAGCAGTGCGATCTTGGCTCACTACAACCTCTGCCTCCCAGGTTCAAGCAAATCTCCTGCCTCAGCCTCCTAAATGGCTGGGATTACAGGCACATGCCACCACACCCAGCTAATTTTTGTATTTTTAGTAGAGATGGGGTTTCGCTATGTTGGCCAGGCTTGTCTCAAATTCCTGACCTCAAGTGATCTGCCCACCTCAGCCTCCCAAAGTGCTGGGATTACAGGCATGAGCCACCGCGTCCGACCAAGGTGGTCTGTTTGTTTGTTTGTTTGTTTGAGATGGAGTCTTGCTCTGTCCCCCAGGCTGGAGTGCAGTGGCACCATCTCTGCTAACTGCAAGCTCCGCCTCCCGGGTTCACGCCATTCTCTTGCCTCAGCCTCCTGAGTAGCTGGGACTACAGATGCCCGCCACCACGCCTGGCTAATTTTTTGTATTTTTAGTAGAGACGGGATTTCACCCGTGTTAGCCATGATGGTCTCAATCTCCTGACCTCGTGATCCGCCCGCCGTGGCCTCCCAAAGTGCTGGGATTACAGGCGTGAGCCACTGTGCCCCACCAAGGTGGTTTTTAAAAATAGTGTTGAACTTAAAAAAAAAAAAAAAAGTCAGCTGGGCGAGTGGCTCATGTCTGTAATCCCAGCACTTTGAGCGGTCAAGGCAGAAGGATCACTTGAGCCCAGACTTTGAGACCAGTCTGGGCAACATGAAGAGACTCCATCTCTACAAATAACTTAAAACTAGCTAGGTTTGGTGGCATGCACTGTAGTCCCGGCTATTCAGGGGGCTGAGGCAGGAGACTTGCTTGAACCTGGGAGGCTGAGGCTGCAGTAAGCTATGATCATGCCACTGCACTCTAGCCTGTGGGACCCTGTCTCAAACAAACAAACAAAAATCATGTGTAGGTATCACTTTCATAATAACAATTAAAAAAATAAAAAGATGGAAAAACATAAGTAGAGAAGGTCTATGTCTAACTCGTCTTTTTTCACCTGGCAAGTCTCCAACTGCCTTTTTTATATTTTTTTGGTTCAGTCTCTGTAGAAACTGTCAAAAACTGCCAATGCCAATTATATTTCAAGTCATCTTGGTGGGTACTGGTAAAGTTTTCAATTAGCAACTATAACACCTTGAATAAGCCTCATTGACTATGATATCCCACTGCCCAAAGCTCCAATTGCCTTTCTAAGGTAGTGGGGAGCCCTGGTAAAAGCTTGGTGAATAGGGCTTCAGAGGCAAATCCCTGCAACTACTATTCCACCTCCGGCACAGCCCCCAAGCCTCCTCAACTGTCAATACCTAAAATTTATAGCAGCAGGGTTTGAGCTGCTGTGCCCACACACACACGTAAACACAGAGGACACAAATTAGCCCCTGAGGCCTCATGCCCATGGGGCAGAGGGGCTGCAAGGGCACCATGCCGGAAGCACAGCTGGTCAAGGTTCCAGCAGATCTCCCCATGAGGGGGTGTTCATTACATCATAAAACGTCTACCTTAAAGAAGAAACTGATGTTTGCACTGTCACAGAATAAATAGAATCACGGAATGTTTCATAATTTACACAGCGCTGTTGTTTCATGCTGTATCCTGTTTGGGAGAGTTTAGAAAACGTCCTCCCTAGTTCAAGACCAGCCTGGCCAACATGGTGAAACCCCATCTCTATTAAAATACAAAAAATTAGCCAGGTGGTGGCGTGCACCTGTAATCCCAGCTACTCGGGAGGCTGAGGCAGGAGAATCGCCTGAACCTGGGAGGTGGAGGCTGCAATGAGTGAAGATCTCACCACCACTGCACTCCAGCCTGGGCGACAGAGTAAGACTGTTTCAAAAAAAAAAAAAAAAAGAATTTCTGAAAGAAAGAAAAGGTCCTCCCTGAGGCTGCACTGTGGTAGTGGGAGGGCAGTGATGTGGAACGCATCCCTCAATCATCCTAATACTCCAACACTATGCTATTACTCAGCGAGTCATTTGCTCCAGCCCTCTGTTTTCATGCAGGGAAGATAGTATTATCTCTGCAATATAGCAATAAGGTTAAAGGCATGAGCTATGAGGTCAAACTTCCAGGCTACCTCCACTTAGGCCATGTGACCTTGGGTAAGTTACTTACTCTGACTATAAACTGGAGGTAATAATCCTACCTACATCACACAGCTGTTGTGAGGACTGAGCAAGTTAGTACACAAAAAGCATGTAGAACAGTGTCTGGTTCATAGAAAATAATCAAAAGATTTACCTATTATTACTTTACAAATAAGGCAACTGCAGCCTCAAGTTTGAGGAACAGGCTCCAGGTCATGGAGCAAGCCAGTGGCAGAGATAAGACAGTACTTCAGGACTCTATTACCTTTAAATCTCACTCTAGAGGGGGATCTGTGCTTGGCTCTAGTCTCCTAACGTTGGCCAGGAGTTTTGAAATGCTTATTTAAAAAGCAGAGCAAGGGCAGAAACAGGCCCTAGAATCAACTATTTCTTTTTTTTTTTTTGGAGACAGAGTCTCGCTCTGTCACCCAGGCTGGAGTGCAGTGGCGTGATCTCGGCTCACTGCAACCTCTGCCTCCCAGGGTCAAGTGATTCTCCTACCTCAGCCTCCCAAATAGCTGGCACTACAGGCGCACACCGCCACACCTGGCTAACTTTTGTATTTTTAGTAGAGACGGGGTTTTACCATGTTGGTCAGGCTGGTCTTGAACTCCTGACCTCGTGATCCGTCCACCTTGGCCTCCCAAAGTGCTTGGATTACAGGCGTGAGCCACGGCGCCCAGCCAGAATCAACTATTTCTAACACTTGTTTTACAAACTAGGAAGCCAAGCCCAGAACAGTGTAGCCCAAGGTCCCTCAGTGAGTGAGTGGTGGAGACTAGCTCCCAACCCTGCACCGTCCCACCAGATTCCAGCCCTATCTACTGGGAGGCTTGGCTCCCCAAGGAGGAGCATGGCCCAAGGCCACCTGGCAGCCTACTGGTCTGCTCCCAGAGCCACCACAGCCAGGCCTCTGCAGCCAGTGTCAACAAGGGGCCAGGTCCTCACATGAGGCATTACCATAGCCCGATTACCCCCAGCCGGAACTTGAACTGCAGCCAAGGACTGCAAACAGTGAATAACTAAACAGCAATGTGTTCACTGGGTTTTGTTTATATACCTAGGGTCACCTGAAAACACCTGCTGTTTAAACTGAGGTCTGCTTAGCTGCTCCTGTAACAAGAGGAAAGGGAGCCTGTGGTCTCTGAGAGAAGATGAGAAATCTCACACACTTCCCAGCAGGGCTCCAAGGGTGGCCCAGGGGCAGAAACTGCTTTCATGCCAGAGTGACAGATGAGAATCTTTAAGTCTAGCCTTCCTGAGTGCCTGTCCTAGGTTGGCTGACACCAACTAACTTTCCTCCAGCTTCACAAAGACTGTGGGCCCAAGAAGATGGCAGAAAAACAGAAAACCACCCTCATACAGTCCCTGATAAACAGCTCCAGAAAAGTGGTCTAAAAAATGGTCTGAGTTGCCCTCTGCCAACTGTCACTGTCCCCAGGCCACCCCGCCTTCAGGGCTGGTTTTTTTGGTTGGGCCCCAGAGGCCCAGTGGCAGGGCTGGAAAAGCCTCATAGACCTCCTGTCTACCCACTCCTCTTACAGATGGGGAGACGGGCCCACAGGGTGTGTCTTCTGAAGCAGCTGTCTCTGAAGTTGCCAGGACATAGTAGCCTGGGGCTGGGCACACACATGGGTGCACATACAAGGGAGAAGGGGCTCACAGACACCTGGGTGGTAGCTATACACAGACACACAAGCCAGAGTCTGGTCCCTCAACATGAGGCAGTCCCTCCAGCTCTCTTACCTGCCATGAGGGGCTTTCCTATACAGAGGGCTGGGTTCTGGATTTTTTTTTTTTTTCTTTTTTTGAGACAAGAGTCTCACTCTGTCACCCAGGCTGGAGTGCAGTGGTGTGACCTCGGCTCACTGCAACCTCTGCCTCCCAGGTTCAAGCAATTCTCCTGCCTCAGCCTCCCAAGTAGCTGGGACTATAGGCACGTTCCACTACACCCAGCTATTTTTTTTTTGAGATGGAGTCTCAATCTGTTGCCCAGGCTGGAGTGCAGTGGCGTGATCTCGGCTTACTGCAACCTCCACTTCCCAAGTTCAAGTGATTCTCCTGCCTTAGCCTCCCAAGTAGCTGGGATTACAGGCACATTCCACTAAACCTGGCTTAATTTTTTGTATTTTTAGTAGAGACAGGGTTTCACTGTGTTAGCCAGGATGGTCTCGATCTCCTGACCTCATGATCTGCCCACTTCGGCCTCCCAAAGTGCTGAGATTACAGGCATGAGCCACCGTGCCCGGTCTTTTTATGTTTGAACTTTTCCTTTTTTTTTTGGAGGGGGAGTCTCACTCTGTCACCAGGCTGAAGTGCAGTGGTGCGATCTTGGCTCATGGCAACCTCTGCCTCCCAGATTCAAATGATTCTCCTGCCTCAGCCACCAGAGTAGCTGGGACTATAGGTACACGCCACTACACCCAGCTGATTTTTGTATTTTTAGTGGAGACAGGGTTTCACCATGTGGCCAGGATGGTCTCCATCTCTTGACTTCATGATCCGCCCGCCTCAGCCTTCCAAAGTGCTGGGATTACAGGTGTGAGCCACCACACCCGGCCTGGGTTCTGGATTTTCACACGTGGGGAGGAGGTGGGATTTTGTGGGTATTTGCACTGGTGTCTGGTACCTAGCATGGTGCAACTCTGGGAGGCTTGGGGAAGGGGGAGAGGTTTATGGGTCTTTTGGTCCAGACTAAACTCACCATAGGAACTGGCCTGACATAACCATTCACATGTGAGAGAACCTGAGGAAGGCAGAGGTCTCTAGCTGGAAAGAGCCCAGGTTCCCCAGCCACATGAATGCTCTGAAACCAGGGGACAAGGCGTTTCCTATGGCAAGTCCTTCCTGACACAGCGGCTTAAGAGTACAGGCAAGGATGGCTGAGAGTATCACAGACTGTTCCTGTGCAGGTGTGAGTGGGTGACACAGGCCAGGATGGCCCTAGAGACCCAGGACGGCCTGGGCACTGGGCGTCCTACCTGAATTCTTCTATCCAGAGACCTTTCTCATGTCCTTAAGTGACTCTTTAGCTTCAGATCCCCTTCTCCAACCTTCCTCCCTCTTCCTCCTTCCCTCCCCCATCATCATTCCACCACCATGCCAAAACTAGAGGAGAGACGCTCTTCTTCCCCCTCCGCCTTGCCCTGGAGCCCCCATTTGGCTTTCCCAGGAAGCTGGCAAACTGACCCTGACTGTGTTTTCTCTCTGGCCTCCTCAGCCTCCTTGATCTTTTCTCCCTCATTCCTTCATTCTCTTCCAGGAAGCTTTTCTGAACTGACCATGTCCCCCTCACCACTCCTCATACCTGGAGCCTAGAGATTGGTCAGCCTGAATCATCTGCAGACCTGCCTCTGTCCTGTCTCCTCCTCAGGCTGCAGGCTTCCTGAGGACAGGGGCTCCCTCTTCCATTAAGTACTATTTAAAAAATAAACAACGCCGGCCAGGCACGGTGGCTCATGCCTGTAATCCCAGCACTTTGGTGGATCACTTGAACTCAGGAGTTTGAGACCAGCCCAGGCAACATGGCAAAACCCTGTCTCTACTAAAAATATAAAAATTAGCTGGGCATAGTGGTGCGTTCCTGTAGTCCCAGCTACTCAGGAGGCTGAGGCATGAGAATCACTTCAACCCAGGAGGTAAAGGTTGCAGTGAGCCAAGGTCACAACACTGCACTCCAACCTGGGTGACAGAGACTGCCTTAAAAAAAAAAAAAAAAAAGCCTAAATTTGAATTTCAGATGAAACAATGCGTAATTTGTTAGCATAAGTATGTCTTTGGTGCTGGGCACAGTCGGTAACACAGCACTTTGGGAGACTGAGGCAGAAGGACTGCTTGAGACCAGGAATTTGAGACTAGCCTGGGCAACAGAGAGACCCTGTCTGTACAAAAAAAAATTTAAAAAGAGCCAGGCATGGGGGCATGTGCCTGTAGTCCCAGGTACTCAGGAGGCTGAGGCAGGAGGATCACCTGAGCCCAGGAGTTCAAGGCTGTAGTGAGCTAAGATGGCACCACTGCACTCCAGTCTGAGTGACAGAGTGAAACCCTGTTCCAAAAAAGAAAAAAAAAACAACAACAAAAACCCAAAAATAAAATATGTCTTTGGGACATACATTAGCAGAATGTTTTTGGGACATACTTGTACTAAAAAACTACTTATTTTATCTGAAATTCGAATTTAAAAGCATTCTTTGCTTTTATTTGCTAAATCTGTTAACCATAATTAGGTGCGGGCTCCCCCAAATCAATGGCCCTCCTCAGATGGGGCCTGTCCAGGGGATATCTAGCATTTCTGTCTGGCCACTGCCTGCCCCAAGCCCAGGTGCACACATGCACGTCACATGAACACTCACCTGTGTTGTAGGCAGTGGGCATGGAAGAGAAGGGGAGGCCCTGGCTGAGTAAACTCGGCGTTGCCACAGAAACCACTGGGGTGGTGAGCGAATGGGTAGACTGGGAGACCCCAAGGCGCTGGGCATTGTTCTGTAGGAGAAAACTGTCTGTCAGGAGGTGGCTGATAGGTGGGCAGCTTCATGCTGGCCCTCCATCCCGAGGCCAAGGTGGGGTCCCTGAATCCCAAAGCCAAGGTGGGGTGTCTTAGCACGGAGGCCCCCACAGATAGACAAAGACACGTTGGTGCATTCACAGAGACACTCAGATCCATGGAGGGAAACATGCACACACAGATTCACTGACACCAACACACATGCAAAGATAAAGGCACGTGTGCTGGCCCTGTGGCCCCAGCACTGACACTCGCCCAGCCTCCCAGTGCAGAGTGAGGGAAGGGAGACATTGTCCATGCCCTGTCCCTCTGGAGCCCACTCTCCATCCATCCCAACGCAGTACACGCCCCGGCAGAGGCGTGCTGGCATCTGCGAGGGGAATGTGGGGCCTGGTGTGGCGTGTGCCTGCGCGTATGCACACACGTGTGTGGGGCTGTCAGCTCCATCTGCCGCTGAGTCACTTGTTTATTCCAACTCCACACTGGGGCCGAAACTGCCGCCGTGTTGGCCGCCAAAGCCTGCCTGCCTTTTCCAGCCTCTCTGGCCTCCCGTCAGGGAGATGGGGAGGGAGGAGCCCCCGCCCCACTCCTGGCTGGGGGTGTGTATGTAAGTGTGTGAGAGAGAGGAGGAAAATGAGCAGCTGTGCATGCCTCTGAGTGCCCATGCCATGGACTAAGTGCAGGAGGAAGCACAGGGAGACAGGGGAGGTGGGAAGCCCCCACCAAGAAGGTCAAGTCCAGCCTGGTCCTGGGCCTTGGCTTCCTCTGAAACACTGACTTCTCCTTCCAGCTGACTTCCCTCCTAAGAAGGATCCTGTCCTGGATTCCAAGAATGCAGTGTGGGCCTGAGTGGAGTCAGAGGACTAGTGGGCCTAGTACAGGCATCAGGGTGGGGCCTCTGAGTCCTGGGCTGGCCCACTCCCCCTCGCACACATACATACAGAGAAAGGCATGCCTGAATGAATGTAACACTACATGCAGACATTCATGTACACACAGGCACACACACACACACGCCTGACCTCTCACCCCCGCCCCATTCACCTCTGAATCCCACTTGGCACCTAAGCACAGCTCCTGGCAACTAAGCGAAGCAGCAGCAATAGTCTGCGCACAGGCGAGAGGCCAAGGACGCACACGTACTTCATGCTGAGGGACCACAGAGCAATACCCAGAATTCAAAGCCACAGCAAAAAGCTCACAGCCTCACTTACCAGATCTAAATGGTCCTCAGTCTGAGAGCAGAAATAAAACCAAGGGCATGTTCAGTCTCTGGCCACTGCCCTCCCCCACACCTCTGTCCCCACAGCCGTTAGAGTCACTTCTCTGCATGAGAGTCGGATGGCTCTACCCAGCCTACAAAGGCAGAGTCACTGTCCTGACTGACTTCCAGAGACGCTCCATCCCAATCTCCACCAGTTAGGAAATGCTCACAATCTAATCCCCCATCCCTTCTGCTGTAGTGGCAAATCCTGTCTATGACCCTCCCCATCACAGAACCTTCTCTCTCACCTCCTGTCCCTTTTTAGTGCCTTAGGCTGGAACTTCTTGTGTTGCAACCTCTTAAAAGGCCCTCTGGGAAGAAAAAGCTCATAAAAAGTCATGCTTCCATGATCTCTCCCGGGAAGTCCTAATTGCTGGCTAGCCTTCATCTTTCCTGCTAGAGGTCTGCTCTTTTCCCTGTCCCTACTCTTCCATTCCCCAGCCCCTACCCTTGGCCCAGACACCCACTTACCAAGTGATGCATTAACCCCTTTCCTGCCTGGGAAGTGATGACTCGCAGGTCGGGCTTGCGGCTGGGGGCTCCAAGCTGGGTGCTGTGGGTGGGTGGGGGTGGAGACTTGGCAGGGATGACCTTGTTTAGGCTGTTGCCATTGGCCACAGGGAGGAGGCCAGGGGAAGCCCGAGCACTGACGTAGCCATTCCCTGGAGAAATGACAACATGAGGGTAAAAGGAAAAACATAGGCCTACCCTTCAGCCCTGTTAACTTCCCCACACTATACTCCTGTCACCTGGAACCTTTCAAAGCCACACTCAGGCTTTGAGTGGGGGCTGAGCTATCTGATATTCCCTAAACACTTCATGTCTTGGGAATAATGGGAGGCAAGTACCCCTTACTCCTGAATCTTTAGGTTCGTTTCCCTAACTCCAAGCTGCATGTGATGGGACTCGGTGATGGGACTCTGAGGTCTGTGGGAAGAACTGGAAAGCAACCATTGCCTCTAGGCTCTGCGACGGCCAAGAGGTTCTTCTGTACCCAAGCCTCTCCCTGTTTTCTCTATTCTTTAGTCTCCACAGGCAGGAAGTCCAGCATTTTGAGATCCTATAGTCTCCCCCAGACAGGACCCACCATGACCAGGACGTGGAAGGGGCGGCAGCCTGGAATCTGGGCCTCACTGAGAAGCCTGGTCACCATGACAAACCAACAACCACTCGGACTGCTCCATTTGCCGTGAGCTGGGGGTGGATGATGTGATTTGGATCAACACGTGACAAGTTGCCAACAGCTTGGGAGAAACAAGCCATTCACTGTTGGTGATGGTGTTATTGGCACTGGGAGACAGATAACACAGCCACCACCATAATTAGCCTGGTAATAACAAATGTAATAACAATCTTTTATATCTGCTCCATATTCTACAATCCACACAGGCCTTTCACACATGTATTATCTTATTTAATCCTCACATTAACTCTGCAAGACAGACAGGACATTAGCCCTGTTCACAGAAGAGGAAACTAGAGCATGCTTGGGAGAAGTATAACGACTTGCCCAGGGCCACAAAGCTGGCTGGAGGCCAAGTGAGTGCTCTCTCCCACTTTCCACACGCTAGACTCAAGGGTCTCTATGTATCACTGCTCCCTTGAGTTCTACAAGCATTTCTCTGACCTTCTCCTTGAAGAGGGTGACACTCACCCACTCCTTTAATTTCCTCTGACCCTGTGACACAATTATCACCAGGGAGGTATTACATAGTGCTCCAAAACTGAGCAGGGGGATGCTGAGGTCCAAGGATGTGAGGGTGACCACAGTCAGAAATGCCTCCTTGCTCTGTCCCCTAAGAGCACGCTGCTGCTCTGGAAGTGTGTGCCTGCCTCCATCCCAATTCCCGGATCACTCTGGGAATGGCAGGAATGTCAGGGTGACGTCAATCGTGACATTCGAAGTCACAGTCACCCAGCCGGACAACGGCACAGGGTAGGAGGGGCTGTCGGCTGCCAGGGGTGGGGGACAGCCTTTCTTCTGTGGCTTATTTTTTTATTTTTTTGAGACGGAGTTTCGCTCTTGTTGCCCAGGCTGGAGTTCAATGGCATGATCTCAGTTCACCACAATCTCCACCTCCTGAGTTTAAGCGATTCTCCTGCCTCAGCCTCCTGAGTAGCTGGGACTACAAGCATGAGCCACCACATCCAGCTAATTTTGTATTTTTGGTAGAGATGGGGTTTCTCCATGTTGGTCAGGCTGGTCTCAAACTCCCGACCTCAGGTGATCCATCCACCTCGGCCTCCCAAAGTGCTGGGATTACAGGCGTGAGCCACTGCGCCCGGCCTCTTCTGTGGCTTATGTATGTGTGCTCACAAGTGCACATCTAACATCTGGATACTTCTGTAAGAGGGAGAATGCACGTATGTGTGTGAGAGACTGTGTGAGTGTTTACGTGAGTCTGTCCCTATTGTTTGTCTGGGCAACGCGCGGCATTCTCATCTTCCAGATCCCAACCACACTCAACTGCAAAAACTTGGGTCTTCCCCTCCAACTAGAAATGCTGGCCCATTCTCACAGTTTGCCCAGAATTCCCTGAGCCTCCATCTCTGCTGATCACCCACACCAATCATTGCTACAGAAAACAAAATCCAGGGGCTTAAAATCTCTAACTGACTCTTCATCCAGTTCCGGCTCTGGGATTCTCCCCTCCTCTCATCTAGGTCCTTCCTGGTCCTTGGACCTGCTGAGGCCACTGAGTGGGCAGCCCTCCCCACCTCCAGGTAGAAGGATAGCTGCACTCACCGACAGGGCTGGGGCAGGCTCCGTTAGCACTATTCAGGTCACCCCCTAGCATGGCCCCTGGAGGAAAAACAGAACCAGGATGAGCTGACAGCACTCCCCCTTCAAGAGTGAGTCTTGGGGACTGAACATGAAGAGATGACCCCAGGAGGAAGAGTCATACTCCCTTCCCTCAGGAGCCATATAAATGGGAGAATGCTGTGGTAGGTGAAAAGAAATACTCGCCGTTGAAAATGGAATCCCAAAGTCCCCATCACATCTAATTTCCACCTCACCTACCCACCTGCCAGCCCACTCACCTGCACTAGCTGGCCGCTGGGGCAGGCCGGGAGACACACTGTTCCTCTGTAGTGCTGGTTGCTGGGGGGACAGGAGCCGCGGGTCTGTGAGGGATGACGTCACCAGGGAAGGGGTGACCAGGGAGCCGCTGGGATTGCTGAACTGCAGTGAGCTCTGATTGGACACGGGCACGGTGACAGGCATGGCAAAGTTGGGGGCCGGGACAGCTGACTAGACAGAAAGATGGAGGGGCAGGATCAGGCCAGGTCAACCCCTTCCATGGATCCTACTTTTCCTGGGAGGGCAGGCAAGGGTTCTTCTCATTTCCGGGCTACACATCCTAGGGCCAGCAGTTCAAGCTCCCTGCCCTGTGCCCTTGTGGAGTCCTGCCTGCCACTCCCAACAAGGAAGAACTTTAGGGAGAAGCTCTGGGTCCATTTCTGGCCCAGAGAATGAGAACAGGGCTCTGCTCACTGCAGACAGGACCAGGGACACCCCCTAGTGGAGGTGGGTTAGTCCTCAGCCAGGCAGGACACACGGGGAGTAGGTTAGAGGCCCTGAGAACAGACCCAGATTCACACACACGGCTGTTAAAGGCTTATGCCACAAGTCGGGACATCATTTCTCTTGCAGTCTCCACCCATGTGGCCTGCTGCAGAGAGAGCTCACCCCCACCTCGCTGTCTTCCCCTTCAGCAGTTCTGCTTTCCCTACACAAGGCTGAGTGTCTCTGGTTGGGCTATGAAAGAAAGCCCAAGCAGGCCTCTCCCCCAAAATAACATCTGGACAAAGAGCACACTCCACTTTGCTGTCCTCTAAGGATCTCATGTCATCTACACACTTCTTGCTGGCGAGGGGGACACTTCAGGCCTCTCCAACTTACAACTTGTGCTCCATCCCAGTAGAGTCTCAGCAAGGGATGCAGGTTTATCATGACCAAGGTCAGAGGTTCCTCAGAGGTCACTAAGAACCCGAGCATGGCTCAGAGCGGAGCACCCATCAGGGCAGCCGAGAGCCAGGGCGCGAAGCCACACCATGCACCACAGGGAGGCTCTGCTCCATGCGACTACTCACGGCCAGTCTATAACTCTGCATCATTTTATCAAACTCCTCGTCTATCTTTTTATATTTCTCTTCCGTCTGGGGGGTCAGGGCAAACACCTCGTCCACCTCAGGGCTCTCACATTCCCTGTGCTTCTTGTGCAGCGCCTGGGGGGAAGGGGCCGGAAGGGGGGGCCAACAGAGACAGAGTGAGTGGGGCTCACCCCATAGCGCCGGAAGAGCCCGTCGAGCTCCTCGCTGGCGCGCCGGTACTTGTCCTCCAGCAGGGGGCTCTGTTCCAGCGAGTCCTCCCCGTCGGGCTCCGGGCTGTCGCAGCCGTTGAAGCCCTTCTTCCTCAGGGTCTGTAACCGCACCACTGCCATCAGCTGGGTGAGAGTCCTTCCCACCCGCCTCACCTGAGTTCCTTCCAGCCCCTCCCTAAGGGCCCCCTTCTCTCTCCGGACCTCCTTCCTCAGGGTTCCCAGAATCTCCCCCGCCCGACTCAATGTAACCTGCCCCTCCCCACTGACAGTGCCTCCTGGGGCACCGTGTGAAGATCGGCTTGGTAGGAGCCATCGGAACACAGAGAACAAGGCTGGAAGGTGAGCCTAACCTGGGGGTGCCCTTGGCAGGGAGACATGTACTTCCAAAGTGACAGGCAGGGAGGGGGCTTCCAGGGGATAGGCTAAGGGGCTGGTGCCCTGGGCCAGTCCCTGCCTGACCACTCTGTGGTAAGCCCTGACCAGAAGGTACTGAGTTCTCCAGGGGGAGGTAGGCAGGGGTCTGCTCATCCCAGCCCCTGGGCTCTGCTTAGGAGAAGAGGAGGAAGAGAGAAATAGAGATGGAGACAGAAAGAGTGGGGAATGGGATGTGGAAAAGGAAAGGGGGATGAACACTGAGTCCCTACTGTGACCACCCCACACTCCAGTGGAGGCACAGCTGGGGGATCTGCAGTAGACTCCAAAGCTGCCCTCTTCATGCTCAAAATAGCTTTACAGATACTTGCTTTGTCTTTAAAATGAATGCAAATTTTACCTTCTAGTCTAGAGTAAATCTGTCTTCTCTAACATAAAAATAAGGGACTTTCCTCCAAATCTCTGAGTAGGCCTGTGGCTTCCCGGGCACCCTCTTCGTCAGCACAAGTTCTGTACCCCCAAGGTGCACGCACCTCAGTGTGAGAAGCAGGGACATTCAATTCACACAGCACCCTTCAAAGCAGGTACTGGCCCCATTTTGTGGAGGTGGGCACCAAGGCTCAGGAAAGCCTAAGCACCTGCCCAAGGCCATGTGGCCAATAAAGGTCAGAGCTGAATTCCAAAGCCTATGTCCTTCAACAGTTCACAATGTTGGCTCTCTTTGAAACAGAAAATAGAACCACCAGGCCCACAAACAGACAGAGACAGCAGGAGAGATGGAAACAAAGAGGGAGATTTAAAAAAGGAAGAGGCAGGTGCAGAAGCACACCAAAAGATGGAGAAGTGGGGAAAGAGAGACAAAGAGAAAGACAGGATGCAAGAAGGTAAGAGAGATGTTACATCACGCTGGACGACAGAAGATAGACTTTTGGAGAGGTCAGGGTGGGTGTGGGCCGGCAGCCTGGCACTGGCCTGTTCACCTGAACTGCCCTTGCTTCCTCCTCAGGCCCTGGGTTTGTGTGATGGGAGGAGGGTTTGTATGTGTGTACACACAGGTGAGGGGCTACAAGGGGCATGTATATCAGGGTGTGTGCATAGGCAGGTCTGCGTGTACATGCAATGCGGGCACGTGTCCATGTGGATGCAGGCAGGGGGTGTGTCCTGGTGCCTGTGTGTGTGGGCCCACCTCGATGATGTCGGCATTGGTGCGGCTCTCGTGTGGCTCATTGTACTCCGTGTACTTGAGCAGCACCTTGTCCATGTCGGTGCTAGCGTACTGGAACAGCTTGTTGGAGTGGTTGAAGATGATGAGTGCGATCTCGCAGTCACATAGCACGCTCAGTTCATACGCCTTCTTCATCAGGCCAAACTTCCGCTTGGTGAAAGTCACCTGCAGAGAAGGATGGGTGGGTGGCCAGATCTGGCTCAGTTAAGGCCTGACTGGGAGTCCCAGCCTACAGATGGCTGGATATTGCCCCTGCCCTCAGGAGCCCCCATTCTCAGTGTGACACAGCCCCCGGTCTCAGGAGTCCCTGGTTTGGGGAAGGACCAGGCTAGTGCTTGTAGGCCAACACACAGCTGAGATACAACCCAGAGCCCAACTCACTGAAGGGGCAGGAGTCAGGTGGACAGAACTCCACACTTCTGTGCTGGAGGCTATGAAGAGGTCAGTGGAGAAGAAGAGGGGGAGGATTCCTGCTGGGAAATGGGGAGTGCCTGGGGGTATGACCTAAGGCTTGCATATGGCTCTGGGATGGGAACATGGGCTCATCTAGCTGTGGCAGCAGATGAGCCTTGGAGTCCTGGGACACAGAGCTCCAAGAACTGTGAAGAGGTTGGGGTTCCTCTTCTCCCAATCTCCCTTCCCCTTCTGTAATAGCTCATAGTTTCCCCTCTTCCACAAAGCCCTCTTGGAATGCCTGGAGGGAGCAGAGGCAGAGGCCTGCTCCCTGCCCTCACCCGCTTCATGTGGCTCTAAGACTTCCCTACCTGTCGGTTCCGCTCATCGGTGATTCGCTGGATCTGAATCTTTTTCCTCCCCATCTTCTCCGAGGGTCCTCGTGCTACGGAGGGGAGGGGCTCGCTGGGTGGTGGATCTTGGCACACCTTACACTGTGTTCATGAACAGTCTGGGAACAGTGCTCAGTTCATGGTCTGCAGGATACCTTCTGCACAGCCTCCTGGAAGGGGAGGGTCATGAGAGGACTGAGAGCCCCCAAAACCCCCAGCCCTGCTCCCTGGGCACACAGGCCAGGCTCGCAGCACCCCTGTAGAGCCTGGCAGCATCTGAGCTCCACCCTCAACATAAGGCAATGCTGTCTGAGTGAATGGTATGCCACAGCCAGGCACAAGCTGGAGCTCACACCAAGGCCCAGGCTCTTTCTCCTCGGTCACTGCTGTCCTCAGGCTCTAGGTCAGAGTAAATGGACCTCCTGGCTTCCAAGGGTCCAGGTCTCAGAGAATATCCCATGGCCCATTCTTCTCTCTAGAACCTGCTTGTAGTATGGACACCCGGGTGTTCCAGCTGCTCCTCTGGCCTAGAACTATGGTTCCCATTCTGGAGCTTGGACTGGAGACAATGCTGAGAGGACATCTGCCCAGTTGGTGAACAACAAGCATGGTATACCTGGTGCCAGGATGGGATGTCTCTGGTGCCCCTGGCTCAAGAACATACCAGAGCTGGGGCCTGGAGTCCTGTAGTGGGGCCTGGGGTTGTAGCACCCACATCTCCCTTCAACTAGAGTTCCTCCACACCAATCTGTTTCCTCAGTGAGCTTAAGCCTAAGGTTTCTTTTTATTTTTAAAAGCCTAGTCAAGTGCAGTAATGAGAAGAAAGGAAAGAGTAGAACAAGGAGTTCGATCTGTAACTGACTGTGAACAATCAATTGAGTTAACTCACTACCTTCGGACACGCCCAGCTTAAGATTTTTGTTTGAGGAAAGAAAGAGTTGTGCTGCTTAAAACAATGAAACCATTCCTCTAGACCAGGAGATGGACATTTTGGGGCCAGATAGTAAATATTTCAGGCTTTGCAGACCATACAATCTCTGTTGTAACTACTCAACTCTGTCACTGTACCATGAAAGCAACAGACAGCAACACACAAACGAATGAGCATGAGCATGGCTGTGATCCAATACAACTACATTTACAAAAATGGGCATGGGCCAAATTTGGTCCATGGGCCATAGTTTGCTGATTTCTGCTCTAGCGGTACGGGCCACATCTAGAATCCAAGTTCAGTCTAAGAGTAGTGCTTCCCAACCTTGCACATCTTGAAGCAGACAGAGAAAATACAGGGCCAAATGATACACCCTGGGGAGGCCACTGGCAGCCAGGCGGATGCAGGCACCAGGCAGAGAACTTGCTCTCTCAGGACACCTGTAACCCCCTCACAGCCCACTGGTTGAACAGCTCCATGCTAAAGCCAGGAGGAGAAACAGGCCCTGCACTGCACAACTCCAGGAGGCACCACAGGATGGGAGGGGGCTCAAGGATGGCAGCACAGCCTGGGCTAGAAAAGGTGCATTCTCTCCAGTGTGGGCAGTGCCTACACAGGCTGGGTGAGTCCTTGGGTACTGGAAGGGCCCAGGATGGGATGGAGGCATGGAATGACTTCAGGGCCCCTCCAGTTCTGATTCCAGGAGTCCTTGCATCAAAAGTGGAGCTTTCTGGAAGATGTTGGAAGAGGACAGTGAACTGGGGCCCAGGCTTTCTAAAGCCACTCTATTTGGGTCCTGGGAGAAGCCTGGACCAGAGAATGCCCACCCTCCCCTCCAGAGCTCCCCTTCCATAGAGCCCCATGCCCAGAGACCCTACTGCAGAGTCTAGGGATGTAGACCCCCATCCACTGTCTGATCCTCTGCACCCACTGCCCACTACCTGGGTAGAGGTGTTTGATGACAGAGAACAACCCCTACCCCTACCCCCCAGCTCCCACTGCCAATGGCTGCTGAGTTTCCCTGGAGTCTTTCCAGCCCAACTCAACATGGCCCCTAAGGTACCACAGTAGATGCTAAAGTTCATCCTTGGTCTCTTGCTCATGAGGGAAGCGGGAGAGGGAAGACATGGAATCTATGAACTGGGGAGGAGCTGGGAATACCGGCCCCATTACCAAGACTGCTCCCCAGCCTAGCTGGAGAGCTTCTGCTCTGCCTGGATATCTACAGAAAACAATGCAGATAAATGCATTGCTCTTCAAATGATCCCCTACCTTTCTTTTTTTTTTTTTGGTGGTGGTTGCTGTTTTTTAAGATAGGGTCTTGCTCGGTTGTTCAGGCTGGAATGTACAATCACAGCTCACTGCAGCTTCAACCTTCCAGCCTCAGCCTCCCAAGTAGTTGAGAATACAGGTGTGTGCCATCACACCCAGATAATTTATTAATAATTTTTTTTTTGTAGATACAGGGTGTCGCTATGTGGCTCAGGCTGGTTCAAACTCCTGGGCTCAAGTGATCCTCCTACCTCACCTCCCAAGTAGCTCGGACCATGAGTGTGTACTGCCATGCTCAACTAATTTTTGACTTTTTTTTTTTTTTTTTTTTTGAGATGGAGTCTCACTCTGTTGCCCACGCTGGAGTGCAGTGGCGTGATCTCGGCTCACTGCAACCTCTGCTTCCCTGATTCAAGCGATTCTCCTGTCTCAGCCTCCTGCATAGCTGGGATTACAGGCACGTGCCATCACACCTGGCTAACTTTTGTATTTTCAGTAGAGACGGGGTTTCACCATGTTGGTCAGGTTGGCCTCAAACTCCTGACCTCGTGATCCGCCCGCCTCAGCCTCCCAAAGTGCTGGGATTACAGGCATAAGCCACTGCGCCCGGCCAATTTTTTGACTTTTGTAGAGACAGAGTCTCCTCCTATGTTGCCCAGGATGGTCTTGAACTCCTGGGCTCAAGCAGTCCTCCCGCTTCAGCCTCACAAAGTGCTGGGGTTAGAGGTGTGAGCCACCTGTCCGGCCTCCTCTTCCCCTCCTCCTTGTCCTCAAGGTGCTCCTTGGGCCCTGGGCCTCCTACTGGTACCCTGGGACAAGAGCAACACCAGCCCAGCCAGTCCTGAGTGGCCCACCAGACACCTGGGCCCCAAACACCTCCAGACACCCCATTCCTCACCTGTGACCCCAGTGTCTGCCAAGTTCCCATTGCAAAGGCTCCAGCCCAGGGATTTCAGCTTCCCTCCTTCCCGGTGCAATCCAAAGACCGCGCTTTCTAGAGCTACAGTGGTGTGGGCTTTGGCAGGGAAGGTAGGGGAGGGCACACAGAGGGCAAGGGGAGGGGGCTACCAATAGTTGGCTTTTTAAATGGGATTCTCTGGCTTAGCCTTGAAAACTCAATCTAGACTGGTAAATGCAGGAACTACTGGGCTCCTCTGATTTAGAGCATCTACCTTCCCTCTCTCCCCTTTACTATCTCCCTCTCAGCACCTTTAGTTCATAACCAAATTCTTGCTGAGATGTAACCTCTGTCAGCTTATGACCAATACTGCCTCCTCCTCCCAACTGGAAGATAAACCTCTCTTTGTTTTCATGACCCTCAGAAAAGTCACTCTTGTAATCTTTCTAGCACTTATCACCATTGTGAATAACTACGATCCTGTGCTTTTATTTAACGCCTGGCTCCTCCATGAGGATAAAGTTTCATGAGGGCAGGAATCACATCTGTCTTTTTCACTACTCTATCTCCTGTAAGAAGGAGGTCAGGAAATGTCTGTTGAAAAGAAGAAAATACTATTTCATTGTTGTGGCGCTGTGAGAAGTCCTTCTTGCAGTCTAACCTCCAATAGTCTTGCTGCAGTACCAGTTCCTCTCACTCTATCCTCTGTGGAGCTAGAACCCTTCCTCTTCCAACGGCCCCTGAAGATTTGGACACCACCCACCCTCCAACCACGCCTGGTATCCTAGTCCTCAACCCTCCCCACCCTCAGGTTGGCTGGTGCAGAGGGTGAGACTCTAAAGTCTTCTAAGGAGCAGCCCTGAGCACATGGAGATGGAGAGGATGGGGTTGCTTAGGCAACTGTCGCCTGGCAACCAGCTCCCTGGCTGATCTCCTACACCGCCCCCCCCCCACCCCCGCCTCAAGCTGGGGGAGCTGGGACGAGAGAGGGATCAGGGCTGAGAAGACAGGGAAGCCACAGAGATTCACTGAGCATCGTCTGACAGAGAGAAGTCAGGGTTAAAAAGACCAGGCCCCATCTATCCACACTCCCTATCAAGCTAGCCCAAAGCACTTTTTATAATTCCATGCTTCCCAGGGCCCTTTCCCCACTGCTGCTCCCACCTCTGTGCCAATACTGCCAAAGGAGGAGATGCCCCTGCCTTAGGCAGTCCTTCCTCCCATCTAACCACAAATCTCTCTACAAAGCAGGCGTAGTGTGTACTGACCTTTTTTCCTTCTGCTCTCCATTCCACATTGCTGCAGGGTCTTTGAAAGCCCAGAGGCAACAACATGAACTCGACCCTGATTTTGGAGGAAGGGGTAGCTGGGGCCTAGGTAGGCACAAAATACCTTAACCTGACCCTATCTAAGGTTTGGAGGCCTATCCTGGCTAAACTCCCCTCCTACCCAATTAGGGAGGTTTTAATGAACACCTGGACCTCCTTAATTAGCCCTCTGCCTAATTACCTAACCAACTGGCAGGAGCCAGAGGCCTGGGCATCTGTTCTCCAGATGTGAGTCTCTCCTCTCCAGCCTCCCCTGGCCCCATTCTTCTCCTGTCTGGTCTACTCCTCCTCTAGGAAGCCCTCGCAGATGATCTGGCCCTTGGCTGCTTCTTTTCTAACCCTCTCTCCTTCACCCTGCCTGGTATCTGGAGCCCAGGGCTCAGGAGGACTTGGGCTACCAAAGAGATGGGGTTGGTCAGGATGGCCTTCCTGTTCTGATGGTCCCAGGGCCTGCCGAATCCTGACCTCAGGCCACAGCTATGACTCCTCGGACTGACAGTATCTATGTCACCAAAAGTTCCCCTTCAAAGGCTCTCAAGGCTCTGGCTGCTTGACTCTGATTCACCTGACTCCGTGGATAGGACAAGGGTGGGGCAGGGTGAACCTCGTGGGTGGCAGGGGGCTGGGACAGGCAGAGGCAGGGCCTTCCTGGTAGACATGTGAGAAGCAAAGACGGGGAGGACATTTGGCAATGTCCACCCATATCTGTTCCCATCCTAGTGGTCCCAAGGCTCAAAGAAACTACAGGGCATCTGCTTCCAGAGCTCCCATACCAGCACAGGTCAAAAGGGAGCAGATGCCCAGAGAGGGAAGCAGGCACAGACTTACCAACTATAGAGAAGGGTGGCTGAGGAGAAGATTTCACAAATGGATAGCAGGGAGGATGCAGGACAGGAGGCCCCTCTGACAACACCCTTGACAAGAAGGAGAGCTGAGGGGGCCAGGGGGAATCCAGAAGGACCCCACTGATAGCCATTTTTCCAAGCCCAGGTACAGACCCAATTAGAACCTGTGGGTTGTGTTTACATACAAATGAGCTACAAATGATGTGCAAAAGGTACCCTAAAGCAAGACTAGTTTGCAAGGGGCATGGGAGAAGAAACAGGTCCCTGGCTCCCCCAATGCAACACCTCTTGGTACCTGAGCAATATTCAAACCATTCTCGGGTTTCAGAATGATGCTATCTCAGTTCCTGTGTGAAGGTGGCCTGGGGCCAGTGGGGAGAGCGGTGAAGGGGAGAGGTCAGGGCAGCCTCCCTGCAGCTGCAGCAGGGCTGAGCAGAGCTGTCCTTCCCATGGAGCTGCAGGGGAATTCCTTTCCCATGGCCAGCCTCTATCCTCTCTTTCTTGCTCTTGGCAGGGGAGTACCTACCTTCCTTCTCCCCTATACCCTTCCACCCATATCTGTCCCATCCTAGTAGTCCCAAGGCTCAAAGAAACCACAGGGCATCTGCTTCCAGAGTTCCCATACCAGCACAGGTCAAAAGGGAGCAGACGCCCAGAGAGTCTGAGTGAGCAGCCTCGCATCACAGAGCAGTGGGCATCAACCTGCTCTTCCTCATGGTAAGAAAGGGAGCTCTCATTAGGCGGGCCCTTCATCTCTCCCTCCCAGGCTGCTCCAGGCTGCAGGCTGAGGACTGGAGGGTAAGGCAGGAGGCGCTGGAGACAGCTGTCATCCCTCCTCCCGCCCCTTCCCTGTGGCTGGGCTGCAGGGCATGAAATAAGCAGCAGGCACTGGGGGAGGGGGTGACAATCCAATCCACCTGTCACCCCCACAGTCAGGCGGCCTCAAGCAGCCTGCTCACTAATGAGGGAGGAGGCGTGGGTGAGGCAGACACAGAAGAGGGTGGCAGAGGGGGGACAGACACACAGACACAGGAAAGATAACAGAGAAAAAGAGGCAGCAAGGCCAGAAGGCATTATGGGGCAGAAGCAGAGACAGACAAGGAGAGGGCTAGAGGACAGGGAGAGGCAGGAGACCCGCAGAGACAAAGACTCAGAGAGAAGCAGGTAGAGAACAAGAGACAGGTTCAACAACGGCTTCCAGGACTGACTTCTGGCCCAGCGCTGGGGGAATAACTCAACAGGACACCACCCCTGCCCTCTGAGAACTTGCAGTCCAGCCAAGAGACAGACAAGGGAGGGGCCGGTCCCACCCAGGGCAAGGGCAGGGAGACGAAAGGGGGCCCTCGGGGGCCTGGACTGGACCCAGACACAGCCCCGGAAGGAGCATCCCAGAGCAGGCAGGCCAGCCCTAAGAGGCAGCAGAAGTGAGGACAGAGGACCAAGGACCACGGCTGCCCAGCTCGATCCCCAGGCCCTGCCTTATTACCCAGTCTACCCCCAGGTTCACAACCTTTCTAGTCATTTCTCTCTCCCAACTTCAGCCCTGGGACCTCTTCCCCAGTGCAGAGACACAGGCTAAGGAGCTCTGGGAGATAGGGTGGCGAGGTGAACCCGGTGATGCCCCCAAACACCCAGGCAAGATGGTCCAGGATCATTCTGTGGTTCACATGGTGAGCTCTTCCTTCACAAAGGAAGTGGGGGGCATTACCCCTCTGAAGTCTGAGCCAAGGCAGGAGCCTCACATTGTCCCTCTCCCCATCCCACACACAGCCCAATTCTCACACCCCCTCCTGCATGGCCTGCTCCCCACGCCCCTGCTCCTGGGCCCCTCTCGGGTCTCCCTCTCATGCTACATTCTCTCTGCCCCCTCTCTGTCCCCGCCCCCTCCCACAGCAGCCTCTTTTCTTTACCCCAGAAGTGCTTCTAGGGTCTGATCTCAAAGCAGGGCCCCAGCCCCAACCCTTCAAAGTTCTGTCTGGCAGGCTCACTACCCAAATCCCTGGTTCCCACCGTCTTTCCCTCCCTCGGGGACTCCCCTCCCCCAGTCCAGCAGCCTCAGGGCTGGGCAGGGGCTATTTTTAGCCTGGGCACTGAGCTAATTTTAACTCACCGACAGGGGACCTGGGGGCGGGCTATCGGGCTGTGGGGGCAGGCAGTCCAGGAAAGCTGGGCCTGGGGCAGGGGTGGTCTCAGGCCTCAGGCACCCTAGGAACTCAAGTGGGGGGCAGGCCCTGCAGTCTCAGCTTAAGGGACAGGAACTGACTTGCCAAGGGGAGCACCCGGTATGGACAGCAGGGCTGAGCCCTCCCCCTAGCTTCCGCTGGACAACTCTCCTGAGCCCCACCCTAGGCTTCCCGCCCTCTTCTCCCTGGCAAGTCTCCTGGGATGGGGTCATCCTGTTCTCTGCCCAGGAGATGCCTCTCCAGTGAGGGTCTGTCTCCTGGGCCTCCTCCATGTTTTCCCCACCCCAGCTTGTCCTTCCTGTAGTCTAGCTCTCATCCTTCCTGCAGCAGCTGTGAGGCCATTTGGCTCCCTACAAGGCAGCAGCCTGTCCCCCAGGGTCCAGCACTTCCCACTCCAGCTCTGACCTTCCCCTTATGGCCTCTGGACTGGCTCCTAGGTAACCACCCCACCCCGCAAAACAAGCTCCTAGAGCTACCCAGACTGATCTCAGGAAGTATTTGGGGGCAACAGGAGATTGAGTCCCAGTAGAGAAGGGATGGGTGAGGTAGGGGAATGAACAGCTTAGGGAAATATGGGGTCTTTAAGCTGAGATTCTGGATACCTGGGTTCTAGTCCCTGCTCTGGTCTAAAGTGTGATCCTGAGTAAGTCACTGCCTTCTACAGGCTTTACCCCACTGTCCCGTCTTATGGGTAGCTGGGTGGACTAGGTACCCAAATGCCCTTCTGGCCCAAACACATGGCTCCTGTGCTCTCTGGGGAAGCCCAAAGGGAAGGGAGGTCAGAATTGTGTAATTCATGGAGAGGAACCAAAGAGATGGCCTGGCTGGGTCTGTCATCCTCCTGCTGGGGAGGAAAGGCAATGAGGGTGCTAGAAGAGAGTCAGGATGGAGCTGGTGAAGGGGCAGGTGTCTTCTAAACAGTAACCCTCCAACAGATGGCCAAGGGTTGACAAAGGCTCTGGTCAGCCAGAACAAGTACCAAGTGGGGTACACAATGCCCTTGTGGCAGAGGCTCAGCCATCCCAATCCCCTCACACACTGGGAATGCCTATCAGACCACCTGCTTGTGGTTACTGAGCAGCAACTAGCCCAAGGTCACTGTTTGGTCCCTGGTGGGACCAGCTCTAGAACCCAAGCCTAAGGCTGTCTTCAGATTCCATCCCAGCAGGCCAAGTTGCAATGACTCACCACCACTCATTTGCATGAGGATTTGCATAGTGTCTCTGACCTTATTCCTTCAGGCTCAACTTCCCATTCTAGGACGTGGGTCACCCCCACCCAGGATCCATAGGCACTTGGGGACACCAAGTGGAGTTCTTGGCACCTCAGGCCTTTGTTCCCATCTTTCCCCACCAGAAAGCATTATTGGGTTTATAGTAACCCACAGTGATAGAGTCTAGAGCTCTCAGTCCAACTGGGTCCCCTACTCTTGTCTAGGCAGAGATGGGGGAGGGGTGTGAAATCACGAGGAATAAGCAAGCATGGCCGCTACAGGAGTTTGGTAAGATTCACAGGGTGAAGCGTGGCTCTGTCACTGCCTTGAGGTGTCACAAGGGAAGAATCCCATTCCCCTCTTTAGTGCCAAGGTTGGGGCAGCAGCAGCAGGACGGAGGTGAGCCGTCCTTTACTTCCATTTCTATCTCCATTTCCAAAACCCATCCACAGTGCAGGGTGGGAGGAAATGGCCCAGGACAGCAGGTAGGATAGATATAAGACTACAGAAAGAACTTCTCAGGGCTGAGTCATTGGACTCAAAGTAGTCTCTGGGGCTCAAACTTGCTTTGTCAGAAGCCCTCCAACCAAGCATGCGAGGCTGGTGACACGTGGGAGGGCATGGAGGCCCCAGCATTGTATGCCAACCAACGGGAGCTGCAGACAACCATTCTCCTACCTACCTTTAAGTCTGACCTACATTTGTCCAGAGTATCTACACCGCTCCCATATCCTCTGAAACAATGAAGCCCAGCAGTGGTCTCCAATCCTAGGAAGTCCCTCCTGCTATCTAACTGCCGTCCCTCCCACCGCAGCCAATCCTTCCACTATTACCTAACCCACTTTGGTCATCTAGACAAGAGAAATGGACAGGGGCCCTTAGCCATCAGAAGCCCTGACTGAGGAGAGGTGGGGGCCGTTGGGACGGTTAGTGTGTCACCTTCCACCTCCCCAACCCAACTTCCCTCTGGGGTCTCAGGAGACAGAAGTGAAAGTGGCAGCTGGGGCCTTGGGGGCGGATCTGCTTGAGAGCCGTTGGAATGAGCATAATGCCACCAGTGCTGGGTCTGGGCTGCCTGCCATTGCAGCGGGTGGGCTAATGGTTAGACCAGGGGAGGGACTTTCCATGGAAATAAGGGCATGGGGTAATGAGGAGTGTGGGCCCCTGGCCAAAGGAAGGGCAGGCTGAAGAGAGAAAAATGGAGAGAGGCAGGCAGCAGACAGTCTCAGAAGGACATTCTCTTCCTGGGCAGTGTTTGTCCCCTTTCTTAAAGCAGAAAGATCCTTTCTTCTGACCCACAGAACTGAGACAAGGCTGCTCTGGCTGAAGCAGATGAAGGGGTCTGAGCCCTCATTGCTGGGACATGAGAGCAAAGAGAGAGGGGAGAGAGTCCAAGGTCTGGGACCTCAGCCTGGACAGCACTAATTATGAGGAAAGGGGAGGTGGAGAACATGAAGGGTTCACCTACGATGATGACAGGGAACCCGAAAGAGGCCAATCCAATCAGGGAAAGCAAATCCTCCTAGAGACATCATGACCTCGAGAAGCCACTGAGGATTTAAAGGGGCTGTTCAGGGCAATGGCTGGGTCTCCTTCTAACTCGAAGGACAGTCCTCTAAGCCCCCGGCAGCGGAGGGAGGGCGGGCATTGTGGCTGCGTGGGCCTGCTGAGGCGGCCAGCCAGGCAGCTCTTACAGGATTAGCTTGCTGCTTTCAGGAAAGGTGCCAGGTGAGGCTAAGATGCCCAGCCAGATGGAGGGGGGGCCCAGAGGGAAGGGGGTAGGGAGAGCAGTACCTGCACAAGGCTATGCAGATACATGTCCCCAAATCCATGCCCCTTACCAATACCTGGCTTCTAACCCTTTCATGAGGATGCTGTGCAGGGACCCTTCAGATTTTTGCTAGCAAGGACCTCTGCCTATCAAGTTTTCCCTGCCATTACTATGATCTGCAGTTATCTTTCCTCTGAGGGGAGTCCTGCCTGTTGTCTACTCTTGACTCCCCTGCTACAGTTTATAACCAGGGCCCTACCCCTCAGAACAGGTGAGGGGCTAAGTGGTTCCCCTAACTCCCCGCCCCCTTAGCTCCCCACCCCCAGGCTGACAGGTGGGGGAGACAAGAGGAAGCAGCTGGGCTAGGACACCTGTCCCCACCCAGCCATCCCTGGCCCCAGAGGCCTGCATAAGGAGACTCAGCACAGAGGAGGCAGTGGTGGTGGCTGGAGGAAAGGGGCCCATAAGTTAAGGAGAGAGGTGACAGGAAGGTCTGAAAAACCCACTTCCAGATCATTCCCATCCTCCTAGTCTACCCCAACCACCATCTCTCACCAAATGCACAATACACGCATGCTTTAAAGGGAAAATCTCAAGGTTTGAGATCATCCCTCAAACCCCTTGCTCTATTCCCCTGCCTACACATTACTTGATCCAGCTGGAGTGGAAAGACCCCAGGAAAAGGGACCAAGCCCCCTCTCCTCACTCCAGCCTCCTGCCGCGCATTTCTACTTGAAACTCAGGGATGGGCTCTCTCCGTATTCTTTGTTCTCTCAACCCTCAACCCTAGGTATTCGCTGGTGGGTTGAGGATGAGAGAATCATGAGGGGTAAGCAATCAAGCAGCCAGAGGGATCTGGCAAGACTCGCGGGGCTAAGTGTGGAGGAGGCAGGTTCTCAGACAAGGAGATGGCTGGATGGGGAGGGGAGGGCTGGGCTCAGCTTCCCAAACCATCCCAGGGCCAAACAGAGCCCTAGGCCAGGAGGAACCCTCAAGGCCTCCTCAATCCCTACCCTGGACACCAAAGGCATTGCTTGCCCCCTCCCCTGTTTCAGGCAAGTCCTGGGCCAGCCTAAAGCTCAAGGTCTGAGAGAAAAGATGCAACCATCACACTTTTTCTGGCGGAACCTCCTTCCCTTCCCTTCCCATGTGAGGCAGGTAGCACCACTTTCCTTTCACAGGTATGGAAACTCACACAGAGATGGGCAGGGAGTTGCTCAAGGTCACCAGAAATAAGGGGCAGAGGCAGACTGACTGTTGGGCACAGGGCTTCTGCTCACAACCTGGATGGGAGTGGGAGCGAGTCTCCCTCCATCTGGGAGTTCTAGCACATTCCTTCCAGGGCCAACTCCCCAGGTCTGGGCCTGGCAGGCTCACACTGGCCTTGTGTCTGCCTTGAGACAAGCCCAGTCTCTTGTGGTTCAAGCCTTCCCACTCCAATGTCTTCTCATTACTCCCATGCGGCAGCTCACAGGGATAGCAGGAGGGGTCTTGGAGTGTCATTTGATCTTGCCCTCAAACCCTTGCTTTGGGGGCTTTCTCCATGACACTCAAGTCAAAGCAATACCTCCCTCACCTTGCCACCAAAGGCTGGTTCTCTGCCCTCTGCTGAGGAATCCTGGTTTTCTCTTCCCTTCCATTTCTCCTCCTCCTCTCAGGCCTTCTTTCCATTGCCCTGTCCTGCAGGGCAGGATCTCTCCTTTAATCTCAGACAAAAGCCCTTTACACCTAATAACTAGGAAAGCTTAAATAAGTCACTTAAATCTCCGAGACTCTGTTTTCCAATCCAAAATAACAGTTTTAGAGAGAAACAGTCTTCTTATGTTCCCATGCTCAGTACGAAGCTTGGTACACACGAACACAAGAAATGGAAGTTTCCTTCCTCCCTTTTGAGAACCCGTCACCTCTCTCCACTGGGATCTCAAAAGTTTTGGTTTTTGGGCGGGGCACGATGGCTCACACCTGGAGTCCCAGCTACCCAGAAGGCTGAGGTGGGAAGATCGCTTGAATGGGAGGCTGCAGTGAGCCATGATGGCACCACTGCACTCCAGCCTGGACAACAGAGCAAGATCCTGCCTCAAAAAAAAATAAAAAAGTTTTGGTTTTTGGTCTTCAAAGTATACTGGAAAGTTGGGCAAGTGGGGTAATGCTGAGGGTGAAGCTCCTTTGACCAGGGGACCCTCTGTATGGTTTCCTGGTCTGCCCAGCTCCTAGGAGAGTGGCCAGAGTACCTAGCCAGAGGCAACAAGCCAAGGTCAGTGACCAGGCCTAGAGCCCAGAGCCTCCTGGGAGGGTAAGTTTAAATGAGTAAATATGGTCCCGCCTGGGTGTGGCAAGCGACAGGCCAGAGCTTTGGACATGTCCCTCCCCTCCCAGCCTACAGCAGGAAGAAGAGAAGTAAGACAGGCACAAGAGCCTCTCACCCCCTTGGCTATCAGGGTCCTGTGCAGAATCAATGAATGCATTCCCCTGTCTCCACACCAGCCAGGACTAACCAGAAGCATGACTTGGCTCTCAGAAAAGAGAGGCTTTTAGCCTCGGCCACAGGAAAAGGAAAATGTCAGATGAAGAGGGCCTTGGGGATCACCTAGGCCAAGGACCTACCCCCAAATGCCTGAGGGCTTTGATGTAGCCTTGATGCCTCACAGTGGCCTTGCTCATCAAGGTGAGTGGGGAGGGCAACAGAGACCAGCGACAAACCACCAAAACACCCAGGTGTTAATCACCGAAAGGCGAAACTCTGTACATCTGGAAAGCTGGGGCCCAAGAGGAGTGACCCGGGGACACACGGTCAGTGTGAGGGGCAGAGGCAGGCTGTGCCAGGACCACAGAGAGGAGCATGTGAGGGAGGGGTAGGGGGCACGGATGGAAGTCAGCCAAGGCTCCTTGACTCACAAGCCATGCTCTTTATTTTGCAGACAGGGCTCTGCCTGCCCATCTGTGGTCTAACCTTAATCCCTCTTGCTCCAGTCAGCCCTTCTCTCTTCAAAGTTCTTGCTATGCCCTTCGCCTTCTTGCCTCCGGTCCCCTCAAACCCATCCCAACTCTCCAATCCTTTAATCATCTTTGCCATTCACTACCCCCCACCTCCCACAGTGCAGCAGCTGCTCTGTGGGTGTGTATATACCAGTGTGTATGCGTTGCACACCTTCCTGCATGTGTACCACTAAATGCTGTGGACTGCATTGGGCATGCCTGTCTACATGAGACCCCTATCTAGTTCCCACTACTAGGAGAAAGGGGCCTAATGGCTAGTTCTCCCACAGTTCCAGGACAAACGCCTCAGAATACTTTCAGCCACAAGCAGGGAGAGGAAAAAGAAAATAAATATTCCAAGATCCAAACAGCACCGACCCCACCAGGCCAAAGGTCAAGGCCTTTCAGGAGAGCCACTGGAAAAGAAAGCGCTTTGAGTTCCCCTCCTTTCCTATGCCAAATTAGAGCCATCTCTTTCTCCCCAGCTTCCCCACTGGGAAGTTCTTCTTACAGTCTAAGCTCCATCCTATCTCCATCCTGCTACAGAGAGATTATATGTGATATATCCATGTGATCATGGATAGACGAGTGACATCAACCACAATACAGTCAGCCGTCCAGCTTCTAGAACACAGCTTCTAGTACCTAACCGCCCCTCCCTCCATGAGTAAGTCACCAAACTGGGACAGAAGGACAGACAGTTGGCCGGACTCCGGCCCCATGACTGGCTCATAAAAGCCACCAGCGATTACAGTGATGCTGAGGTTGTGCCGGCCTGCCACCATTTCCTCCTTCCCTATAAAAGAGAAATAGTTGCCTTAAACCAGCTGGCCTGAGAGAGTCTTGAGAGTCCCAGCCATGGTCCCGCGGGATGGGGAGAATCCCACCACCACAGCACCGGGAGACTGAGAACCCAACCCTTGATGACAGGTTCCAAGCTCACATCGGATCCTCATACCCACTTACAGAACCTGATGAACACCAACGATGTGTCCAAGAGGTCAAGGCCTGTATTAAGTCAAGGCCCTCAACTCCTCTTTTCCAGTAAGGCCACCACCCTCTGGACTAGAGGGGCAAAGAAACAGGGGGCCTGGCTCAAATACAACTAGGGAAATGTTGGGCCCACCCATCAGATCCTGGACTTCCCTTGTCCCCACAGAGGTACTCAGGTGTGTGGCAAAGTGTGCAACCAAGGGCCCACACCAGGCCAGCAAAAGCACTGAGATTCTGGATCCAGTGCCAACCAGGGAGAGCAGGGGGCCCAGCTGGCCAGGAAGAGAAGGTTGACAAAACGGGCAGAGGTCCAGGCCTCTCTGGGGGTATAAGAGCAAGGGACGACCACAGCAGAGAGACCCTCTGAGGGCACAGTAGAGGAGAAGGGTCGGAGGGGCTGGGCCATAATCAATGAGGGCCTATCCCCAAGGCCTCCTCAGGGGCCAAGGTACCTCCCACCCCAATCTTCCTTACTACTGCTCCTTTAGCGCCCCCCAACCTGAAGAGTCTCCCTCTGCCTTCTCTTCCCCATCACATCTCCCAGGAAAGATTGAAAAAAAAAAAAAAAAAAAAAAAACCCTGCTACAGAGAGATTATATAACAGCAGCCAGAAAGACTATCATATCTCCCAGCCTATGAGGAGAACCAGGAGCCAAGGGGGCAGAGCCAGGATGCCCAGGCCCTCCAGCCCAGGGGCACCAAGTGCAGAGTGGAGTGGACACGGACAGCACCTGCCACCCCTCCAAGTCCTCCACCACTCTCTCAGGCATTGAGTACAGCAGACAGAGGCTCTAGCCAATTCCCCACGCCCATCCCCCAACATAAGGATCATGACGCTCTCTGGGTCCTGCTTCTCCCCTTGGACTGGGGCTTCCATGAACACGGACTGTATGTCTCCCTTCCTAGAATCCCTCCCTACTATGAAGTTGTGCCTAAACGAGTGGAAAGACGAAAGCTCTTACACAGATTTGCTGTGTGATCTCAGGTAAAAAACTCAACCTTTTTGGTCCCTACAGGAGTGAGTAAAAGCTCCTCCCTTCCCCCTTCCCTCCAGAGAGACCAGAGACCCCTCCCTTTACAAATGTACATGCACACACATACATATACACACATATGCAAACATACAGGGTGTGTTGGCGGGGGCAGGGGAGTTACAACAAAGAGAATATAACCACTGAGACCCAAGGGCCCAAATGCCTATGCTGGGGCAAGTGGGGAAGGAGTTCCATATAAGCTCCAGTGTCCCCCAATCACCCCACATAAATAGGTCCTCAGCCACTCCCACAATAGTCCTACCCCACCCCCATCTCCTGCCCAACACACTGGGAAACCACAGGAAGGAAATTCATTCCCAGGCAGGGCCGTGGGAGCTGGGAGAGCCAGACTAAGTCCTGGGGCGGGTGTGACCCCGTGGCCACAAGCAGTGGACATCTGTGAACACTGACATGTGCCTTTTCGGTGCTCTCCTCAGCTACTGAGACCTTCCTGTTGGGGCTGGGAGAGGAGTGGGAGGTGGACAGCTCCCAAACGCCAAAACACCCAATCTCAGGCTGACCTGCACTCTCCCTCCTATCTCCAGGCCAGAGCAGCCCAAGGTCACCGCCTCAGACGGCAAACTTCCCATAGTCTCGGCTGGACCCTGAATTGCTGCGGAGACCCACTGAAGGGATAGGAGGAGGAGTGGATAAGCGCCACCCCCACCCCAAAGCAAAGAAACCAGGACTCTGAGGAAAACTCGAATGGGGGTTAGGCACAGCAAAGAGGGACACAGGATCTCCCCAAGCCCGCGATACCCTCCCCCAATCCATCAACAGTGCACCAAGTAAGGGGAGGCAGAGGGAGGCTCCCACTCAGAAGGGCAAACCTGGGATAACCCAGTCGGTGGCTCCTAGAGTGCCTTCCTTTCAGGGGGAGCCCTCAGAAGGCTGCTGAGAGGACAGCGTGACTCACTAGGGGAGGGGGCCCCTTTCCCCCATCCCCCTAGACCCAAACCTGGTAGGAGGGAGGCTGGCACTGGAGTGGGGGACTAAATGCATTTTGGTCTCCTTAGCCCACCCTCCCAAAAGCCCCCCAAACTCCCTAAACCCCCACTCGCAACCCAGCTCCGCCTGCCATAGGTGGAGAGAGGGACTAGAGAACTCTTGCCCAGATGTTGAACAGCTGCAAACTTCTGGCCAGGGAGTTCTCCAGCTGGGGTTGCTGACAAACCACATCAGGGGTCTCGGAAGCGGGGCTAGGAGGTCCCAAGGAAGGGTCTTGGATGCCCACCTCGTGGCGACTCCGCGTCCCAACTCCACAGGCACCCGGCAAACACGGGCCCCGGAGACACACACACTCACACACCCCAACCCCCCACCCCGGTGTCATCTGAACAACATCCCCCCTCCCTCCCCCGCTTCCCAAACAGCTGCGGCTCCCCCCGCCTCCACCCTCCCGCCGCCCTCCCAGGCCCCCTTCTGCACCATTTCGGGCCAAGGAGGAGGGAACAGGCGGCGAGAGGAGGGAGAGGGAGGGAGGGCCGGCTGTTAAAATGTCAGTCGCTCCCGGCTGTCACCGGAGACCCCCTCGGAGGATGGCGCCCCGTCCCAGACCGCTCGGAGACCGTCGTAAACCCCCTAGGCGAACAAGCGGGCGCACCCCCAATCCGCCCGTCCCCACCCCGTACTCCCAACACCCAAGAGAATTACAGCCCACTCCACTTGTCCCCCACGGCAGACTCCCTGACACAAACAGTCCCCTAGGTAATCCCCGCCAACGCCACACGAAAACATGGCCCGCTTCGCGAGTTCCTCCCGGCCCGGGGGCTGCCCCATCCCACCCCTCAGGGGGACGGTCTAGACCACCCTCCACCCCAACCCCTGGCCCGGGTGGGGGAGGGGGCCTCTTAAAGTGGCAGGCGCATTATTTTTCTTTACTCACCAGCCCGCCTGGGGGAACGGTGTTGTCACGGCAAAGAGCGGGTAGCCCTAGCCCCTGGTCCAGGGGATCTTCAACACCAGGAAGCCGCAGCTTCGGGCGGGGGGAATAATAAATGAGGCCGGCGTCCGCGCGGGCCCTGGGCGGCGCCGTGGGGCCTGGGCCCCCGTCGTGGGCGCGGGGGCCAGCAGGCGGGCGGCGGGCAAGCAGGGAACCGGGGCCGAGCGCCCGAGCCGCCTTGGCTGTTGTTGATATTTTGCTTCCTTCCTCCTTTCGGGCTCCAAAGGTAACTCCTCCAGCCCCCGGGAGTCGAGGCCGACGTAGGCACAGCTCAGCCTAGCTTGAGGGGTGGGGAGAACAGGGTGACGGACAGGTGTGGGGGCCAATGGGAGGCACGTGTGGGTGTTGCGGGGGCGGAGCCGGGGCTGGGGCGGTCCCGAGGACGCGGCCCCGCCCCTCGCTTCTCCAGGGCTGGCCGGGTCGGGCCGAGTCGGGTCGGCCCCCGCCCTACCGCCCTCTCAAGCTAGGCTGTGGCGCCGGGAGCGGCGGATCCCTCCGCTTGCCGGGAGGGAGGGAGGAAGGGATGAAGCGAGGCAAAGTAGGAAAGCGAGACCCGGAGGCCTTTAAGGGATCGGTCCGATCCCACGGTGCCCCTCGGAGCACGCCGGCCGCCCGCTTGGCGCTGCTGCCACCGCGTGCTCCAGGAGGTCCTTTCCGGGGAGGCCGTGCGAGCTGCACGCACACTCTCAACACGCGCCACCTCAGGACCTCCTCCCAGCCCCGGGCCCCGGGAGAGTTGGGAGGTGGGAGTCTAAGTAGATAAATTAAGGGGAGACTGGAAGTGGTGAAAAGCTCCCATCTCCCCCACTTGGTGTGTGACAAAGCCCCACTTAAGGGCGACATTCTTGGAGGTGTGGGGGTTACCTAGGGAGCTCAGTTGCTCCCTCTACCTGTGACAGGCCCCCTCCCGTCCCAGGGCCCGGCTCGGCAGACGCCCAGCAATTTAAAGCGACAGCTCATAGTTCCTGGGTGACCTAATCTCCAGTGCTTGCGGGGCCCCACAGCACTTAACTGCCGAGGGGGCAATTTAAAGGGGCGGGACCCTAATTCCTCCCCACCTCCCGCCGCACAGTAAACACCCAGAGATATCTTATTAAAGGAGCAGTAGTAGCTCTTCAATTTTTTTTTATTTTCAAATTCCTGGTTGCTCCAGGGTGTGGTGAATCTTTACGTGCCCTACAACAGGAGTGTGGGTGCCATGCCTACTGGACAACTGACCCGTCCTCTTCAGTATCCGTGTTACTTCCAAGTCCTGCTGCTTTGTCCCAGGAGTGTAAGGAAATGATGGCATCTGGCTTAGATCTCAAAGAACCTTGCAGAACAGAAGGGCACTCAGTTCTTCCCATACCCCGATTTTTTTTTTTTTTTTGAGACGGAGTCTTGTTCTGTCGCCCAGGCTGGAGTGCAGTGGCGCGATCTTGGCTCACTGCAACTTCCGCCTCCCAGGTTCAAGCTATTCTCCTGCCTCGCCTCCCGCCTCCCGAGTAGCTGGGACGACAGGCGCATGCCGCCACTCCCGGCTAATTTTTTGTATTTTAGTGGAGACGGGATTTCACCGTGTTGCCCAGGCTAGTCTCGAACTCCTGAGCTCAGGCAATCCGCCCGCCTCGGCCTCCCAAAGTGCTAGGATTACAGGCGTGAGCCACCACGCCCAGACACACACCCTGATTTCTATCTGGCTGGATCTGATTTACTGGACAAAGACTCCAATATATAGAGAGAGACAACCTGTCATGGTGGTTAGAAATGTCAACTTTGCAGTCAAGCTGCCGTGGTTCAGATCCTCACTCCACCATTCATTAACTGTGAACACAGGCACATTATTTAACTCCCCCCTACCTCATGGTCCTCATGGGTAGACAAGAGATGGTGATAATAGTAGCTAACTCAGAAATTTAGTGTGAAGATTAAATTAGTTCTTCTAGGCAGATTGCTTAGTACAATGTCTTATACTGTATAATAACCCAAACCAGACCGTTGGGCCAAGGGCTGGTCTGCAAAGAACCCTCTAGGCCTCCATTGGCCCATGCAAGCCTCAAAGGAGATGAGTTCAGTGGACTTGCTCTGCAAATAGGTTGGAGACTTATCTTGTGTGTCCTAAGACAGGAAGCCAGCAAGCTCCTATTTCCTTGGCCTCAGTTTCCAACCCTTCTACCTGACCCCCGTTTCAGGAAACAGTGTCCCACCGTGTCCCCAAATATAGCTTCTCAGTTCCTCATTGGGTCTGGGAGGCTAGGCCCCCAACACCAGAAGATGTGAGTTACCCCTGCCAGGTAGGGCTAGTTTGCCCAAAAGACTTCAGGGTAGGCAGGGGGAGCCCATCTGCCTCTTCCCCCAAGGACAGAGAAGAACAGAGCCTTGTGCCAGGCTTGAGGCTATGGCAGTAGCAGGATGGGAAAGTGCCAACCCCCCTCAAGTGGGGAACCTCCCCTCACTTGTGGCCTCTATTTTTAGTGCTTCCCTAGGCTCTAGCTGGAGAAACCGTTTAGTCATCAGGGTGTTTATTTTCCGGCTGTTTCCGACGTCGGGAAAGCAGAATGTTGAGACTGAAGAGATCCAAGGCTGCTGGAAAAGACTTCTTAGGATCAGGCCTGGGAATTCAGTCTTCAGACCTCTGGGTCCCAGATCACAGAAAAAAAGAAAGAAAGAAAAGAAAGTGGGCAGGGGTCAGCCAAGCCCCCAGGAGACCAAGAGAGCTGGGTTCTCAGCCGCCTTCAGTTTCGAGGCTCTCCAAGTCGAAGAACCCTCTGGCTCCAGCTCTACTTGAAGGAGTCTCTCCAAAAACTAACCAACACCAGAACAAATTCTTTCCCAGGGCCGATTCCCAGAAACCCCCTCCCCCCAACATCCTTTATATCAGCGTGGTGAGCCTCCCGCCAACCACAGTTCCAGCCAATCTCAAGCCTGAGGTAGGCTTGCCAGGGCTGTGATTGGCTGATTGATCCTCCCAGTCTTGGAATGTTGGGTCCTTAACAAAGGAATGAGGAAGGAAGGTGAGTCACCTGGGGAGGGTTTTAAAGGGCCAGGAGCAGGAGGGAAAAGGGAAAGGAGGGAAGAGCTCAGTGGGTGAGATGCAGTGTGCTGGACCCCCAAGATGCTGACAGAATTCCCTAGAGAACAGACTAGGAAAGGCAGACACTACAACTGGGGTATAATTTAGAATATAGAGAAAACCAAATGAGTGAGCAAAAGTAACAAACATAGGGCCTTAATACCCATGGAGGGGTAAGAAAGGGTTTGGGAGTAATGTTGCTGGAAGTTAGATTGAAATAAGGACTTCCTCAAAGTGTCTCGCTAAATCTTTTTCTTCTGGCCCCTGGATTTCCCATTCCAGAATCCCCTGGGTAGGGTATACCTGAGCAAGTTCAGATGCCTAGGTCTCATTTTTCCTCCTCCCACTCTGGCTACCCATCCATTTTTCCTAGAGAAAAGTTACCTAACAGGCCAAAGCTGCTATAAAATCCTTTAGGAATCAAACACTTACATGCTCACTGAAGTCTTTTAAAAGTGCGTGTAAACTCCTCTCCACCATATCATCTTCGTAAGTTTATATGACAGAGGGACATAGACAACTCTTTTTGTTCACCCCTTCCCAAGCATTCCTAATCCAACTTAAATTTGTAGAAGTCTTCCTCATCCTCATGCCCCAAGGGCCATTTCTCTGCCTGCCTATCCCGTAGCCCTGGGAAGCCTTTACTGCTGGTCCAGCCTCTAATCTGTCTAGCACCTTGGTTGGCCCCCTCTCACCTTCCCTGCAGCCATCTGGACAATCTCCAGTCCCCTACGTCCATCCACCTCATCCCTTCCATTGAGCTGATCATTTTTCCCCCAGTTTTCAAGTGATCCCAGCAGTCCCTACATCTGCCACCTTGACTTGTGAGAGGAAAGGCCATCAGCAGGTGTACAGCAGTTCTGTATATACATGCTCTGTGTGGACTTGGGTATTATTCTGCACCTGCTTATATAGTGCACTCTGCTCTGTGTATCTGGCTCCTCTGTACACACTCCTCACCAGATCCTGGGCCCCTTGAGGGCAGCAATCTAACTCGACTTTGAGTCTTTTGGGCCTTGCAGGACCTGGCATAGAATGCACTCAGCAAATGTGTTAACATGAATCTGTGTATGTGTGTGCGTATGTGTGTGCAGCTATGTATCTGAGTTCAGATTATAAAACCGTTTATTGAACACCTCATTTGTCCATTGAAAACTGTGCTAACCTGAGGATGGGGCTGTGGTCTGGCCTGTCCCACCACGCCGCACAAGTCCCACTTAAGTTTGGCCAGAGTTGGGGGGAAAGGGCAGTCAGGCAGAGAGGTGTCAGGCTGTACTGGCAGAGTTGTGCCCCAAGCTCAGGATCAGGGTGCTTGGGGCAAAGGGCAGACGGCCCACCCTGGAGCTGAAGCGGGCAGGGAGGGGGTGCCAAAGCCAGGTCCTCGGTCAGTGCATCACCCCCACAGAAGCTCCCTGCCCCCGGCTGGGCAGGATGTGGTGGCAGCTGCAGGAGAGTGGGCAGGATGTGGGGGTGGGGGCAGCTGAAACACAGCCTGACAGTCGTCTCCCCAGCTCCTCCCTCCTTCTCTCTTGCCCCCCCCACATCCGCCCCCTCCCGGTCACGTGCTCCCAGCCAGGGCACCGACGGACTATTTCCCCCTTTCCGCGGAAGGACATAATTGTCATCGCAAACTCCAGTCGCCGCCTATTTCAGCTGTACCACGCCTTTTTCTTGCCCCATAACCCAGGACAGAAAGTTTGCCGAATACACATTTCTTTAGAGCCCTGATCGCTAACCAGGGAGTGGCCCCTTTAAATGCAAATTAACCGCCTTCTCTCTCGCCCCCCCCACCCCCATCCCAACTTCGCTCCTCGTGCCCAGACTCCACCAGCTGCCATTGACGTCACGCGTGCGTCAGCGTCGCCAGCCCAACCAGACGGCACGTGGGGGGAAGAAGGTAGACTTAAAGGGCCAGACGCTCACGGCCTGCCAGGTTTTGGCTATGAGACTTGGCCTGGGAGGAACGAAATGGGGTGTGGGGAAATGTCTTGGAGCAGAAAGAAATGCAGGGTAGAGCCGGGCGCAGTGGCTCACGCCTGCAATCCCAGCACTTTGGGAGGCCGAGGTGGGCGGATCACGAGGTCAGGAGTTCGAGACCAGCCTGACCAATATGGTGAAACCCCATCTCTACTGAAAATACAAAAATTAGCCTGGCGTGGTGGCGCGCGCCTGTAGTCCTAGATACTCGGGAGGATGAGGCAGAAGGAGCGCTTGAACCCGGGAGGCGGAGGTTGCAGTGAGCCAAGATTACGCCACTGCGCTCCAGCCTGGGCGACAGAGCGAGACTCCGTCTCAAAAACAAGAAAAAAGGCCGGGCGCGGTGGCTCACGCCCGTAATCCCAGCACTTTGGGAGGCCGAGGCGGGCGGATCACAAGGTCAGGAGATCGCGACCACAGTGAAACCCCGTCTCTACTAAAAATACAAAAAATTAGCCTGGCGCGGTGGCGGGCGCCTGTAGTCCCAGCTACTCAGGAGGCTGAGGCAGGAGAATGGCGTGAACCCGGGAGGCGGAGCTTGCAGTGAGCTGAGATCCGGCCACTGCACTCCAGCCCGGGCGACAGAGGGAGACTGCGTGTTAAAAAAACAAAAACAAAAAAGGCTGGGCACAGTGGCTCATGCCTGTAATTCCAGCACTTTGGGAGGCTGAGGCGGGCAGATTACAAGGTCAGGAGATGGAGACCATCCTGGCTAACACAATGAAACCCCATCTCTACTAAAAATACAAAAAGAAATTAGCGCGGTGTGGTGGCAGGCACCTGTAGTCCCAGCTACTCGGGAGGCTAAGGCAGGAGAATGGCATGAACCAAGGAGGTTGGAGCTTGCAGTGAGCTCAGATGGCACCACTGCACTCCAGCCTGGGCGACAGAGCGAGACTCCGTCTCAAAAAAAAAAAAAAAAAAAAAAAAAAAAACAAGAAAAAAGAAATGCAGGGTAGACGTTAAGAAGGACTTCCCAGAGTAGGAGGGTGTATTTGCTCATGAGAGAGAAACCCAGGAGCAGGAGAGCAGAACCACTGTGAAAGTGGAGGCTTGGCATTTGAGACTCGCCCAGTTGTAATTTTAGCCTTTCCCTTATCCTTGCCCCGCATGTCCATAAGCACAAGGACTTCTTTCACTTCTGTGTCGCCAGCATCTAGAAAGCAGCATGTAGTAGGGACTCAATTTAAGTCCAGTCCTTCCTCGGTACCTGATGGGGTACTGGTTCCAGGACACTTCCCATAGCAAAATCTGCTGAATCTGTGATATAATGTAATATTTGCATGTGACCTATGCACCACCTCTGATACACTTTAAATCATCTCTAGATAACTTAGTATCTAATACAATGTAAATGTTATGAAAATAGTTGTTATACGGTATTGTTTAAGGACATAATGACAAGAAAAAAAGTCTGTTCATGTTCAGTACAGATGCAATTTTTTTTCTGAGTATTCACCATCCAAGGTTGGTTGAATCCATGGATGCACAGTATTTGTAGAATGAATGAACTGATCCATTGAGTCCAGTGCAAAACCACCTCCTTTAGGCGGCTTTCCTTGATTGCTCCACCCAGCATGCATAGCACAAACACGCCCAGCTAAAGACAATTGCACTGTCTTTTGAACGCTCACAGCAATTAATAAACCTGTCGCTTCCTTCCATGCATTAAGAGACCATGAGAGCAGTGGTTAAGAGCACAGAACTAGGAATAATATAAACTTGGGTTACAATTCCATTAATACTGTTTACTAGTGGAGTGACCTTAGACAAGTCTCTTCATCTTAGTTGTAATAACTGTCCTATGGGGTTAATGCTACTTAGAGCTAGACTTGCTGTTTGAATTAAATGCATCAATTTCTGTGAAGTTCTAGTATGGTACCTGTTGCATAGTAAGCATTCAATAATTGTGGGGGGTAGGTTTTAACATGGCCCTCTCTCCCACTAAAGTGTGAGCTTCTTGAGAACAAGGACCTTGCCATCCTGATTTATTCCCCAGCATCAAGCTGGGGGATAAAGGCTTATAATTGGTGCTTTAAAAACGTTTTCGGCCAGGCGCAGTGGCTCACATTTGTAATCCCTACACTTTGGGAAGCCAAGATGGGAGGATCACTTGAGGTCAGGAGTTTGAGGCCAGGTGTTCAAGACCAGCTTGGTCAACATAGTGAGACGTTGTCTCTATTTAAAAAAAAAAAAAAAAGGCCGGGTGTGTTGGCTCACACCTGTAATTCTAGAACTTTGGGAGGCTGAGGTGAGCAGATCACAAGGTCAGGAGATCAAGACCATCCTGGCCAACATGGTGAAACCCCATCTCTACTAAAATACAAAAAAATTAGCCAGGTGTGGTGGCACGTGCTAGTCCCAACTACTCGGGAGGCTGAGGCAGGGGAATCGCTTGAACTGGGGAAGCGGAGGTTGCAGTGAGCCGAGATCGTGCCACAGGACTCTAGCCTGGCGACAGAGCGAGACTCCGTCTCAAGGAGGAAAAAAAAGTTTTTTGAATGAATAAACGTCTCTTTTTTTTTTTTTTTTTTCAGATGGAGTCTCACTCTGTTGCCCTGGCTGGATGGCTGGAGTGCAGTGGCACAATTTCGGCTCACTGCTACCTCGTCTCCCCTCCTGGGTTCAAGCGATTCTCCTGCCTCAGCCTCCTGAGTAGCTGGGACTAAAGGTGAGTGCCACCATGCCTGGCTAATTTTTATCTTTTTAGTTGTGATGGGGTTTCACCATATGGGCCAGACTGGTCTTGAACTCCTGACCTTGTGATCCACCCACCTCAGTCTCCCAAAGTGCTGGGATTACAGGCATGAGCCACTGCACCCGGCCACAGCGAGGCATCATCTCTTAAATAAAAATTTTAAAAATTAAATGAATACGTGAACAATTTCAGTATTCCCTGAAATTTGACCTCCAAACTCAAATCTGAAGTTGTTATCCAAAGGAAGAAAACGTTATAAATACCCCCTTACCACCTGTTGTGCCCCTTCTGTGCCCCAGGTTTTAAGGCTCTGTGGTAGAACCTCAAGGTAGAGTTGAGGTTAATCTCTACAGTTGAACCAAAAGTACTGTATTATGCAAACAAGCCACAAAGGATTGGTCTGCGATGAAGACCTGGGTGGGGAAGGCGGCTTCTGACCTCTCCTCATCCCCAGTTTAGCTACTGAAACCCTGTCCCAAGAAACCCAGGCTGGGCTTCTGTCAAGGACAGAGGACACTAAAAGAGAGCTGGAAAAGGGGAGCTTTTCGTCCAAACACTAACCCACGTTTGAGCTTTTCTTCTCTGGAGCCTCATCTTACTCCTGACCCCCAGCCAGTTCCTCTCCTGTCCCTAGCTCTGGCTCCTACTCCCCACCCCCACCTTCATTCCCTCCACAGCTCCCCAGTGATTATAGTGGAGGGGGGACAAGACCTCCTATCACCTGGTTCCAGTTCCTTGGCCAGAGGAGCAGTAGCCACCTTGTCCTTGTTCAGCCTGTCTTGCAGCTGCTTATTGATCTGATTTTCAATATCTGTCACCATCTCTGAAGTAGAAGGCCTGACAGACAACAGGAGGGACTTCCTGCCAGGGGAACAGCTATGATCAGAAGGCAGTGAGAGCCCTCTCTTTCCTTGAGGAGGAGGAAGAAGTGGTGAGACCCTCCTCTGGCTGAGAGCAACCTCCTCAACACAAGGAACCCTGGGGGTGTGGGTGGGAATCTCCCATCAGCCTTGATGTTAGCTCCGCCCCCCTGCAGGGGTGGGGTGACACCCAGGAGCACTGTGTTCCAGAAAACCCCAAAATAACCTGCCTTCACTGTCCGGCTGCTATTTCTGTCCATCTTGTTTAATTATTCAAACCTAAGTTGGGGAGTGAACTATAAAAAGCTCTCCTACTTGGGGACCCAGGAGAGCTGGGAGACTCGCCAGGTTGCAATAGCAGCAGACCACAGTGTTTGGGTGAGGTCACTTGGTCCAGCCTCCGCCTGAAAGTTCCTTCTGCTGTTTGGCTGCTTCCTCTGCTAGAAGGCAGAACCCAGGCCTCCCTCCCAAAGCTCCCTCGTGCTCTCACTTCAGCACCCCTCCAGCCCCTATCCTTCCTGGGAACTGTCCTCCACCCCACCCCACTTGACTCTGGCCATACTTATTGTCAGCTGTCCCTTTGCCAACCTACTCCCTAGTTCAGGATTCTTAACCCGTAGATGATATTGTTAGACCCAAGCATCAGCAGTGGAGGGAGATGGGATGGCAGAGGACTAGTTTGGTGAACACAGAGACCCGGAGATGGCACCAGGCCCTTGGGTGGCATCACCATCAGCTGGGGGTGGAGAACACTGTTCTGGGTGGGGCAGTTCTTGGCTGTCATGGGTGCTGAGCCTCTTCAGGAGCTTCTCTTGGGAACTCTGACATGGTAGCTGAAGGGATGGAGGTAAGGCAGTCCTTCTTTTCTTTCCTGGGCCTGGTCCTCTTCTTTTTTTCTGTCACCCAGGCTGGAGTGCAGTGGCGCTATCTCGGCTCACTGCAAGCTCCGCCTCCCAAGTTCACACCATTCTCCTGCCTCAGACTCTCGAGTAGCTGGGACTACAGGCGCCTGCCACCATGCCCGGCTAATTTTTTTGTATTTTTAGTAGGGATGGGGTTTCACCGTGTTAGCCAGGACGGTCTTGATCTCCTGACCTCATGATCCACCCATCTCGGCCTCCCAAAGTGCTGGGATTACAAGTGTGAGCCACCGTGCCCAGCCGGGCCTGGTCCTCTTCTAATTGGACTATGCTGAAGTCCAATGTCAGTTTCCACTGAAACAGAAGCACAGGGCAGCTAAGTGAGAAAGGCAGGTCTCCCTGAGGGCCACTTCTGTGACCCCTCCTACCACAGGCCTTTCCTAAAAAGGTAGTAACAGAGGATTATAGTCATGGTGGCTCTGGCAATGTGGGGTTATCACAGTGAGCAGCCCATGGGGTTGGGAATGAGGGGATTCTTGCTAGCGAGGGAGAGACTGGCAGTTACACAGCTTGAGCAGGAAGGAGGGCAAGAGAGGCTGTGGCAGCCACAGAGACCCAGAGACCCACACATGGACAGGAGTTATAGGATGGACAGAAGGACAAGGGGCAGCAAAAGTGACACTTAAGTCCCAAGAGAGGGAGAGACCCCAGGAGCAGACCCACAGACCCAGGGCAGACAGAGGGGCAGACAGCCAAGAGCACAGAAGTGGAGTAAGAGGCCCAGTGTGGCGGGGGAAGGCAGCATCGTGGCAGAAGCCGGGGACAGGGGAGCATGGCAGGGCTTTCCAAGAGTCAGTGTGGGACCTGAGTATTTAAAAAGAGCCTTGGGTTTCACACTCAGGCCTATTTTGGGGTTTGTTCCCACACATCTCCGTCAGCAGCAGTGGCAGCTCCTGCAAGGTCCAGCTCAGCTCTCCTTTTCACGGCTGCTCTTTGAGCTGCTGTGGGAGGTTGCTGAGCTATGGGGAAGAGGTACGCCATCGCTAAGCAATGAGAGGCTGTGCACCTGGAGGTCCTAGGAGAAGACCCTGTCACCAACGGTATGGGGGAGGCAGGGAGACAGTAAAGGGTTGACCAAGCTCAAGGCTCCCTCTCCCAGCCTCCCCAAGACAGTTACAGAGGTATGGACCCATCGCTCAGGAAGCCTGTTGAGTTAGCTCACAATCCTCTGGGAGGCTGCGATTGTGCATGCGAACCTGTGTGACATTCCATGGACTGAGAGTTGGAGAGGGCAAGGGCTAGGACATGAAAGACAAGGGTGAGCATCTTTCACACCAATCTTGGAGGAAGGTCGAGGACTTGCCCGTCTGCTAAAAGGTAGGAACTTCTGTGGAAGTGCAAAGACCTGAGGGAGGAAACTTGGTAGGGAGGTGACAGAATGGGAAGGGAAGCCAGTTGGACCCTGGGCCAGCCTCCCAGTCACAGAGGCTACTGAGAAGCCTACACAGAAGGGAGGTGGCGGGGCAACAGGGGCCCTGCACCCATCAGCCATCTGCTGGAAGTCTCAATGTCCTCAAAGCTGAAGTGCTGCACTATTTGCCATTATTTTTCTTCTCTTTTATTATTATTATTATTATTATTTTTTGGTGGACTGGAGTTTGAATGAGGTAATGATCAAGAGGGAAAGACTTGTCGATTGACCCTGTCACCTGCCTCACTGCATCTCTAACAGGCCTGTGGGCCTGTAAATGTGAGGAGCAGCTCAGGGTTGACAGAGGGCCATTGCCTCCCTTTTTCTGTCACTTCCTGCATTGCCTCAACCCCTATCCAGAAGAGGCACCTTCATTCAGCAAGCATGGATCAAGCACTCATGACCTGCCAGCCAGGGTGCTGGGGAAGTGATGAGGGGTGTGTTCCGTGGTGGTGGACACCCAGCCCCTCCTCCACAGTGCCTGTCTCCTCTCTGGTATCTTGGCAGGCTCCTGTTCTCCCATCAGACGCTACACTCACACATGCTGCACATACTGGTGAATAGCTTCTTGCTGTCCATCCTGGCACGGTCCCCAAATTCCGCAGGGAACAGGATGTGCTTCAGCCCCCTCCCTCTCTCACTAAGGGCTAGGAAGTTTTGAGTCTTCCATCTCACACACCCCAGAGGCTGCATTGCCGAGAAGACACGGGGCAACGTGAGGCCCACGAGAAAGATGCCAAGTTGAGGACAAGAAGAGTACAGGCTTGTTTTGCTTTCATTCCTGCTTTATGCCAGGCACTCTGAAAGGCATTGTGTGCACTATTTTCATCATCAGACAATAGCCCATAATACTTTGACATCTGACAAAGAACGATCAGCCTTATTTTACAGATGGTGAAACTGAAGGAGGATGTTCATGTTCATACAGCACAAAGTGAGTGGCTTTGGGATTTCAACCCATAGAGTACTGTTAGGATAATGCCCTCACAAATTCAATGTTGAAAGTGTTCATGAAGGCTGGGCGTGGTGGCCCATGCCTGTAACCCTCCACTTTGGGAGGCCAAGGTGGGCAGATCACCTGAGGTCAGGAGTTTGAGACCAGCCTAACCAACATGGAGAAACCCCATCTGTACTAAAAATACAAAATTAGCCAGGCATGGTGGCGCATGCCTGTAGTCCCAGCTACTCGGGAGGCTGAGGCAGGAGAATCGCTTGAATCCGAGAGGCGGAGGTTGCGGTGAGCCAAGATCGCGCCATTGCACTCCAGTCTTGGCAACAAGAGTGAAACTCCATCTCAATAAATAAATAAATAAATAAATAAATAAAGTGCTAATAAGACAGAAAGGGCACTGAAAGATCCAGTCACCCAGGGACCTCTCAATTGCTCAGATTTGGAGAAGGTGGGGAGAGAAGATTGGGTCAAACAGACCTGAGATCCAATCTCAGCTCAGTCATTTCCAGCTGTGTGACCTTGGGTGAGTCACTCACCCTTTCTGAGTCTCAGTTTTCTCAATGATTATGTGACAGCAATGTTCATGAAGTGCTGCCAAAATTACAATAGATCATGTAAACTATGTGCAATGTACTTCGTTGCCTTGCAGCAATGGATGGCACCTCTCCTTCCGTCCTCTACAGAAGGAGGAAGAGGTAACCAAGAACAAATTCAAGAGGGTCCACATCTGTTGGTATAGTATCAGGAAGCCCAAAGCCTGGCAGAGGTTTGTAGAACAGGTAAAGGATAGCAAAAGGCCCTTTCTCTCTCTCGAGGGGGTGGGGGGTGATGGGTGGGAGGAGGGAACCAGGGAAGGGGAGTCATTTTTGAAGCAAGAGTATCAAGAAAAGCCAAAAAAGGGACCTCTGCTGGAGCAGGTAGAGTAACAGTGGCAGATGACAGAGTGAATAGAACTCCCAACTCCTATTTTCTTCTCGTTTCTCTCCTAAGACAGATGTTTAAAGTGGAAATAAGAGAATTGGAGTTCTGAAAATGTGAGAAACAAATCTACAGCCCCGTTCGTTCAGTGACTTCCTATCTCCACCCTGTGAAGTTCACCAGAGGCACCGACGGTACTTGCCCAGATGGTTGTGGTGGCATTGTCCCTGGTGTGTGAAGAATTTTGGAGAATAGAAAAGGTGTAAAAATACTATAGATGAAAATAGGAGGTTCTAATCTTTAAGAAGAGGGAAAGATATTTTCAAAACTCTGGGATTTCATTCCCACGACTGTTGTGGAAGACTAGAGAAAAAAAGAGGGACGATCAGGAGCTAGATGGGGTTCACTAATTAATCCCTGGCTAAATGGGCATCACCCGGGAGATTGTCAGGATGTCAGAGGATCCCACTCCACTCCAGACCTGTGAATCACAGTTTGCACTTTAACAAGAGGCATAGGTGATTCAAATGTACATTCAAGACCGAGATGCACTGCCATAACCTGCTCGTTTTGTTTGTTTGTTTGTTTGTTTGTTTTTTGAGACAGTCTTGCTCTGTCGCCTAGGCTGGAGTGCAATGGCGCGATCTCAGCTCACTGCAATCTCTGCCTCCCGGGTTCAAGCGATTGTGCTGCTTCAGCCTCGTGAGTAACTGGAATTACAGGGGTGCATCACTATGCCTGGCTAATTTTTGTATTTTTAGTAGAGACGAGGTTTCACCATGTTGACCAGGCTAGTCCCGACCTCCTGAGCTTGTGATCCGCCCACTCGCCTCCCAAAGGGCTGGGATTACAGGCGTGAGCCACTGTGCCCAGCCCGTAACCTGTTCTTGAACCCTATAAATAGGTGAGTGATTGTAAAGGTGCCATGGAAAGCTAAGAGTTCCTTCAGGAACCTCTTCCTCCAGGAGAGGATTGGAGGGCACTGTTCAGGGCGGGGTTCTGCCTCCTTTGCCCCGTGGCTTCGTTCACTTGTTTTACACAGTGGGCTTCCAACTAAGCTTTCCTTTGAAGAGCCGGGCCACAGCCAAAGATGTTTGAAACTCGTCTGTGCCGTGTTGTGGAACATCTGTGCTATGGAATGCTGCACAGCCTTATGAGGTATGAACTGGATCTGGGCCCACTGACAGAGTGGTCCCAGAGACAAATTGTTTAGTAAAAAAAGCAAGTCTCAGGCCAGGCGTGGTGGTTCACACCTGTAATCCCAGCACTTTGGGAGGCCAAGGCGGGCAGATCACCTGAAGTCAGGATTTCAAGACCAGCCTGGCCAACATGATGAAACCCCATCTCTACTAAAAGTACAAAAATTAGTTGAGCGTGGTGGCGGGTGCCCATAATTCCAGCTACTTGGGTGGCTGAGACACAAGAATCGCTTGAACCAGGAAGGCGGAGGTTGCAGTAAGCCGAGATCACACCACTGCACTCCAGTCTGGGTGACAGAGTGAGACACTGTCAAAAAAAAAAAAAAAAGAAAAGAAAAAGAAAGAAAGAAAGAAAGAAAGAAAGAAAGAAAGAAAGAGAAAGAAAGAAAGAAAGAAGAGAGAAAGAGAGAGGTGGAAGCAGCTGCCAGGCGTGGTGGCTCACGCCTGTAATCTCAGCACTTTGGGAGGTCGAGTCAGGTGGATTACCTGAGGTCGGGAGTTCAAGACCAGCCCAACTAACATGGAGAAACCCCATCTCTACTAAAAATACAAAATTAGGGCCGGGTGTGCTGGTTCACGCCTGTAATCCCAGCACATTGGGAGGCTGAGGCGGGCGGATCACCTGAGGTCAGGAGTTTGAGACCAGCCTGACCAACATCGTGAAACCCTATCTCTACTAAAAATACACACACACACACACACACACACACACACACAAAATTAGCTGGGCATGGTGGCAGGTGCCTGTAATCCCAGCTAGTCAGGAGGCTGATGCAGGAGACTTGCTTGGACCCGGAAGGCAGAGATTGCGGTGAGCTGAGATCACGCCGCTGCACTCCAACCTGGGCAATAAGAGTGAAACTCCATCTCAAAAAAGAAAAAAAGGCCAGGTACGGTGGCTCACACCTGTAATCTCAGCACTTTGGGAGGCCTAGGCAGGCGGATCACGAGGTCAGGAGATCGAGACCATCCTGGCTAACACCGTGAAACCCCATCTCTACTAAGAAATACAAAAAATTAGCCAGGCGTGGTGGCGGGCGCCTGTAGTCCCAGCTACTTGGGAGTCTGAGACAAGAGAATGGCATGAACCTGGGAGGCGGAGCTTACAGTGAGCCGAGTTCGTGCCACTGCACTCCAGCCTGGGTGACAGGGCCAGACTCTGTCTCAGAAAAAAAAAAAAAGATAAAGAAAAGAAAAAAGTAATTATCAGTGCAATCTATAGAATAGTCTATTTATGTAAATAAGCATGTATAGGTATGTGTGTATTCATCAACTATCTATACTCAGTGACTTAAAACAGCAATGACTGCTTTTGTTTTTGGGGATTGACTGGGTTCCACCAGGTGATTTTCCCTCAGGGTCTCACGCTGTTGCAGTGTGACAAGGTTTGAATCAGGGGTCTCTTCACATGTCTGCCACCAAGGCTGGGAACACTTAAGCAGGTGGCGTCCAGAAAAGCTACAGTCTCTTTCTGTCTTTGGTCTCTCCTCGTGGTCCTTGTGGTCTCTCCAGCACAGGGGCTTCAGGGTAGCCAGCCTTCTTACAAGGAGGACTGGGGCTCCGAAGGCATTATCCTGAGATAGAGAGCTAAGGGGAATCAATATTGCTTTTTATGACCTAGCCTTGGGTATCAGCGAGCATCGCTGTCATACATTAGTGGAGGCAGTCACAGAGTCCTGCTCACGTTCTAGGGTAGAGGACAGAGCCTTCCACCTCATGTGGAGGCTCCAAACCTCAGGGTTTTGGAAGAGCCCATGGAATGGGAAATGTTGTGGCCATATTTGGAAAATACATTCTGCCACAATGTGAACATATATATGAGGGCAAATGTATAGAAAGAAGGCCTGGAAGGATCTGTACCAAATTATCAACAAGGTTTATTTCTGGGGAAGATGCAGATATATTTTACCTTACTTTTGTATGTATGACTTGAATCTTTTACATTGAGATGATATATACATTATTTTATTTGTTTAATGAAAAGGGAACTCAGGAAAGAAAAATTTGCTGTAGGCTTTTTATAATAAAAGGGTTTAATAGATTGGTATTGCTGAGGAGTGTTGCATAATGCATCTGAATTTTATGAAAGCATTTCATTAGGTTGATTATATTATCTTTTTTAAAAGATGCAGGAACATGGACAACATTACTCATTCATTTAACAAATAGTCAGTGAATGCCTACTGTGTGTTAATGGAACAGTTATACCCAGAAAATCTTGTTAATAAATCTGAGTCAGCTTGGAGAGATATCACTGGTAGCTCCATACATTGCCCTGTCCTGGTTAGCACTTTTGTCTGGAAAGAGAAAAGGCAGACTTAGCAAGAAGGTGGCTTATTGGTGCAAAAACACTTGACTATATTAGATTAAGACAGTGGCAAATGTTCAGCTCCACTCTTCCATTTATCTATTGCTATGTAACAGACCACCTTAAAACTTAGAGGCTTAAAACAACATTCTTTCATTATTATTATGGTCCTGGGCTCTACTGGGCTGAACTAGGCAGTTGTCGCTTGACAGGTCTCTTATGTGGTTGCAGACAGCAGCTGGAGTCATCTCAAAGGCTTCCTCATAGGTCTGGTTGTCAGCTAGGACCTCAGCTGGGAAGGTCAACAGGAACATCATATAGATGTGGACTTCTCCATGTGGCCTCAACTTCCTCACAGCATGGCAGTAGGGTTCCCAGAGCAAATGGCCCTTAGGACCAGGTGGAAGCCGTAAGTCACATAATCTCACTTTCACTGTAGTTAGAGGCCTTCCCAGATTCAAAGGGAGAGGCTGTGGATGCTCCCTCTCAATGGTATGAGGGATAATGCCCCTATAAGAAGAGCATGAAGGAGCAGAGACTTTGTTATGGACATCTTAGAAAATAAAACCTGCTGGGCTGGGGGCGGTGGCTCATGCCTGTAATCCCAGCAGTTTGGTAGACCGAGGTGGGTGGATCGTGGATCCTTTGAGATCAGGAGTTTGGGACCAGCCTGGCCAACATGGTGAAACGTGGCTCTACTAAAAATACAAAAATTAGCCGGGCGTGGTGGCATGTGCCTGTAGTCGCAGCTAATTGGGAGGCTGAGGCAGAAGAATTGCTTGAACCTGGGAGGCAGAGGTTGCAGTGAGCCGAGATCGTGCCACTGCCCTCCAGCCTGGGGAACAGAGTAATACTTCATCTCAAAAAAAAAAAAAAAAAAAAAGAAAAGAAAACCTTCTGCATTCACTAATTATCAAATAAATAAAAACTAATCAATGATGCTTCCCCTTCTTCAAAGTAACAATTGACTCAGTTAACACAGAGTAAAAAAGTCAAGCCCTTCTGTATCAGGCCAGATGGGTTAAGTTATGCTGTAGTGGTAACCATTCCCTGAAGTCTCAGTAGGTTAACATAATACATCTCAGTGGCAGATAGTGACTGTCTTTCTTTCCAGGTTGCTACCAGCTGGTGATAGCTCATAACATATCACACTCAGGTTAGTAGAGGAGGCTCTGCTCCACATAGTCACTCAGGGACCCAAGCTGGTAGAGGCTCTACCATCTTCTAGCTGCACCATCTGGAACACAGATACCATATCTGGGAAAGAAAGATCAGAGAATCACATATGGGATTTTTATACTTTTTATTTCCTTTTCTTTTTTTTGAGATGGAGTTTCACTCTTGTTGCCCAGGCTGGAGTTCAGTGGCGCAATCTTGGCTCACTGCAAACTCCACCCTCCGGGTTCAAATGATTCTTCTTCCTCAGCCTCCCAAGTAGCTGGGATTATAGGCGCCCACGACCATGCCTGGCTAATTTTTTGTGTTTTTAGTAGAGATGGGGTTTCACCATGTTGGCCAGGCTGGTCTCAAACTCCAGACCTCAGGTGATCCATATGCCTCGGCCTCCCAGAGTGCTGAGATTACAGGTGTGAGCCACCGCACCCAGCTTTTTTATACTTCTAAAGTTTTTATTTTTCTTTTCTTTTTTTGGGGGGACGGAGTCTCGCTTTGTCACCCAGGCTGGAGTGCAGTGGTCAGATCTCAGCTCACTGCAAGCTCCGCCTCCTGGGTTCACGCCATTCTCCTGCCTCAGCCTTCCGAGTAGCTGGGACTACAGGCGCCGCCACCTCGCCCGGCTAGTTTTTTGTATTTTTAGTAGAGACGGGGTTTCACCGTGTTAGCCAGGATGGTCTCGATCTCCTGACCTCGTGATCCGCCCGTCTCGGCCTCCCAAAGTACTGGGATTACAGGCTTGAGCCACCGCGCCTGGCCGGTTTTTATTTTTCTTAAAAAAAAAAAAAAAAAGATAGGTCCAGGTGTGGTGGCTCATGCCTGTAATCCCAGCACTTTAGGAGGCCGAGGTTGGGGGATCCCTTGAGTCCAGGAGTTTGAGCCCAGCCTGACCAATATAGGGAGATCCTGTCTTACCAAAAAAAAAAAAAAAAAAAAAAAATCAGCGGAATGTGGCGACACACGCTTATGGTCCTAGCTACTTGGGAGGCTGAGGTGGGCGGATTGCTTGCTTGGACCCAGGAGGTTGAGGCTGTAGTGAGTTCTGATCATGCCACTGCACTCTAGCTTGGGCAACCAACTGAAACCCTGTCTCAAAAAACAAACAAACAAAAAAAACATGTGATGGGGTCTTGCTATGTTGCTCTGGCTGGCCTCAAACTCCTGGGCTCAAGCGATCCTCCCACCTCGGCCTTCCAAAGTGTTGGGATTACACGTGTGAGCCACTGTGCCTGGACTCATATGGGATTTTTATTGCCTAAGCATGGAAATGGTACATTGTACTTCAGTCACCTTTCATTGGCCTAAGCTAGTCATATAGTTCTGCCTAACTGCAAGGGGATTGGGAAATGTAGCAGAATAAATGGAGTTTTTGGTGAGTGTTTGGTGGTATCTGTCACACTTTGTTATAGCCTACAAGGTTATATCAGATCTGTCCTTCCACCTTACTTTTTAGACCTTGTCTCCAGATAGTTCATCTTTTAGCTCCTTCAAGTCATTGCTGAGATGTTGCCTTCTCAAGGAAGCCTCTCCTGGTCACCCTGTTTAAAATCGCAACCCATCCCTTACTCCTCTCCTCCACCCTTGATGTCCCTTACCCTGTTTTTCCTTTTTCCAAGGCACTTCTTTCTTTCTTTCTTTCTTTTTTTTTTTTTTTTGAGACAGAGTCTTGCTCTGTCACCCAGGCAGGAGTGTAGTGGCATAATCTTGGCTCATGGCAACCTCCGCCTCCCAGGTTCAAGTGATCCTCCTGCCTCAGCCTCTGGAGTAGCTAGAATTACAGGTGCGCACCACCACGCCCCGATAATTTTTGTATTTTTAGTAGAGATGGGGTTTCACCATGTTGGTCTGGCTGGTCTCGAACTCCTGATCTTAAGTGATCTTTTCACCTTGGCTTCCCAAAGTGCTGGGATTACAGGTGTGAGCCACCGTGCCCAGTCACAAGGCATTTATTTCTTATAAAATACTAAAGGATTTGTGTTTCTCTGCTGCAACGTCAGCTCCACTAGGTCATTGATTTATGTCTGCTTTGTTCAATGATATATCCCAAGTACCTAGGGCAGTGTCTGGCACACAGAGGACACTTAATAAATATTTGTTGAAGGATTAAATTTTTAAAAAAATATTTGCTGCTAGCAAGGGTGTGGTTACACTAACACTTCCACATACTTTTAGTGGGATTCTATATTGGTGCAATACATTTTTTAAAATAAAACTTTAAATTTTGTACTAATTTTAGATTTGTGGAAAAGTTGCAAAGATAGTACAGTGAGTTCCTTACTGAGTCTACCCTAAGGTTAACATCTTACATTGCTGTGGTATGTTTCTCAGACTACGAAACCACTATGAACATATTACTGTTAAATAAACTCCAGAATTTATTTAATTTCACCAGTTTTCTATTAATGTCCCTTTTTCTTCTGTGCCAGGATCCAGTTCAGGTTACCAAATTGTGTTTGACAGCACATATTTTTTAAATGTCCATGCTTCTTGCAGAGAATGAGGCCCTCTTACCTACACTGGTAGAAAGATAACTGAGAGGTTTCATAAGCCCCAGCAGAGAGAGATTTGTGTTGATTTGCAGCAGAGTCAGTCTGGGCTTCTTTCTTGACCCTGAACTACTAGGCCCAGTAGCATAGACCATTTTCCCTCACTTTCTGTCCCTTCTTTCTTTCTGTGAATTGGTGTAGATTTTCTGCAGGATATTAGGCCTCATGTAAAAAGATCCTTTATAAAATGCACTCTGACCAAGCAACTTCTCATCTAGACATGTAGTCCAATACAGCATTATTTTATTTTATTTTATTTATTTTATTTTTTTGAGACACAGTCTCGCTTGGTCCCCAGGCTGGAGTGCAGTGGCGCGATATTGGCTCACTGCAGCCTCCACCTCCCAGGTTCAAGCAATTCTCCTGCCTCAGCCTTCCTAGTAGCTGGGACTACAGGTGCTTGTTACTGGGCATAGCTAATTTTTGTAGTTTTAGTAGAGACGGGATTTCCCCACGTTGGCCAGGGTGGTCTCAAATTCCTGGCCTCAAGTGATCTGCCTGTCTTGGCCTCCCAAAGTGCTGGAATTACAGGCTTGAGCCACCACGCCCGGGCAATACAGCATTATTTTATATACTAAAACTTAAACAATCTAGTTATTTTATAGTGGATGGATTAAGTAGATTAAGTTATATCCCATGTAATATGGGAGAATGTTTATAATGATAAATGGAAAAAGCAGGTTACAAAAGAAGATACATAGTGTGGCTCTAATTACAAATATGATTGGAAGAAAATATATCAAAATGTTACAAGTGGTCACCACTTGTTATGGTATCATGGATTATTTTTACCTTTTGTGTTTTTTTATATTTTCTAAATTTCCCACAAAAATATGTATTATAATTAGGAAAAAAACCTATATATTTTTTAAAAGTATATACTCTTTGAACTAACTTCTGTTCTAGTATTCTATTCTAAGGAGTTAATTAGAAATGTAACAAAGGACCGGGTGCAGTGGCTCACGCCTGTAATCCCAGCACTTTGGGAGGCTGAGGTGGGAGGATCACTTGAGCCCAGGAGTTTGAGACCAGCTTGGGCAACACCCCCTCTTTACAAAAAATAAAACATAAGCTGGGCATAGTGGTACATGCCTGTAGTCCCAGCTACTCAGTAGGCTGAGGTGGGAAGATGCCTTGAGCCCAGGAATTGGAGGTGGCAGTGAGCCGTGATGGCGCCACTCCCTCCAACCCGGGCAACAGAGTGAGACCCTGTCTAAAAAAAAGAAAGAAAAAAATGTAACAAATATTTTGTCTACAAAGATATCCATTACATAATTATTTATACTGGTGAAAATGGAAAACAATTCAACATTGTAGGAATGTTAAATACATATGGGCTATATTATAGGCATTAATAATATTTTTGAAGAAATTTTAAAGACAGAGGAAAATATTTTTCATGGCTAAGTGAATAAAGCAGAATCTAAAATTGCATATACAATATGATCTCAGCTATTCTCAACTCAAGTCTCTTTATTTTTTAATGTAAATTGACAAATTATAGTGCTATATAAATCTCTCTAGTTTGGTTCAACAGAGCAAATGCATTCTTATATCTCATTATTAAAGTATGCCCTCTAGAACAGTTCTCAAACTGTCTGTAGTGAAGGATGCATTTTTTAAAATTTCCAGTCTTTTATGGACTGATATTTTTGTGAAATGCAAGAAAAACAATTCCTAGAAAACTGAAATGAAAAAGACCTATAAAATACAAGCCTCAATTTTTAAAATTATTACATTCAGATGAAAAATTACTGGCAGTTCCTGTAAGCTTCTAAATGTTTGCTCTCAATTATTGCATTTATCCAGTTGTGGACCAGTAACAGTTTGTGGTGCTCACTTTTAGAAGCACTGCTCCAGAACAAGCAGCCTGCCTCTCTGTCCTGTTGCTCACATCTGGGCAACAGAGGGAGATCCCATCTCTAAATTAAAAAAAAAAAAAAAAGAGCAATATAAGCTTATTGTAATAATAGTACAAGAAGGGCCTTCTCCTCATCTCTACTCTCCAAAGGTGACCACCGCCAAGTTTCTTGTGTATCAGTCCAAAATGACAGCTTTCTACATTGGCACACACAGATCCACCTCGTTTTTTTTTTAAGAGACAGGGTCTCACTGTGTTGCCCAGGCTGGTCTTTTTTTTTTTTATTAGATTAATTAATTAATTAATGTTTTTTGAGACAGAGTTTCGCTCTTTTCACCCAGGCTGGAGTGCAATGGCGCAATCTTGGCTCACTGCAACCTCTGCCTCCTGGGTTCAAGCGATTCTCCTGCCTCAGCCTCTTGAGTAGCTGGGATTACAGGCATGCACCACCACACCTGGCTAATTTTGTATTTTTAGTAGAGACGGGGTTTCTCCATGTTGGTCAGGCTGGTCTGGAACTCCCAACCTCAGGTGATCTCCTGCCTCAGCCTCCCAAAGTGCTTGGATTACAGGCATGAGCCACCATGCCCGGCCTTTTTTTTTTTAGCTCTGTCACCCAGGCTGGAGTGCAGTGGCGTGACTTCGGCCCACTGCAACCTCCACCTCACAGGTTCAAGTGATTCTCCTGCCTCAGCCTCCCGGGTAGCTGGGATCACAGGTGCATACCATCACGCCTGGCTAATTTTCTTGTATTTTCAGTAGAGACAGGGTTTCACCATGTTGGCCAGCCTAATCTCGAACTCCTGACCTCAGGTGATCCGGCCGCCTTGGCCTCCCAAAGTGCTGAGATTACAGGTGTAAGTCACCATGCCTGGCCTTCCCGGGCTGGTCTTGAACTCCTGGGTTCAAGTGATCCTCTGGCCTTGGCCTCCCAAGTGCTGGGATTACAGGCATGATCCACCATACCCAGCTTCCAGCTGATAATTTTTATTCGCTGCATAATGTTCCATTGCAGGGCTGCCCTACTGAGTTTATTGCCAATACAAACAATACTGCAACAAATCCTCCAGAGCTCTTTGCCCACGTATCCAAGTATATCCGCAGGAAAAAGTCCTTGCTGGGTATGTGCACTTATTTTAAGGAAAAACAAGCTTTATTGAACTATAATTCACAGACCATACAATTCACCCTTTTAAAGTATATAATTGTGTGATATTTTATTATACTCAGAGTTGTGCAGCTATCACCACTCATTACAGAACATTTTTTTTTTTTTTGAGACGGAGTCTCGCTTTGTCGCCCAGGCTGGAGTGCAGTGGCCGGATCTCAGCTCACTGCAAGCTTCGCCTCCCGGGTTTACGCCATTCTCCTGCCTCAGCCTCCCGAGTAGCTGGGACTACAGGTGCCCGCCATCTCGCCCGGCTAGTTTTTTGTATGTTTTAGTAGAGACGGGGTTTCACCGTGTAGGCCATGATGGTCTCGATCTCCTGACCTCGTGATCCACCCGTCTCGGCCTCCCAAAGTGCTGGGATTACAGGCTTGAGCCACCGCGCCCGGCCTCATTACAGAACATTTTTATCACTCCTAAAAGCAAGCCCATACCCATTAGCAGTCACTCTGTGTTCTTCCCTTTTCCCAGGCCTTTGCAATCACTGATCTACTTTCTGTTCCTATGGATCTGACTATTCTGGGCATTTCACATAAATAAAAGTATACAGTATGTGGCATTTTGTGTCTGGCTTCTTTCACTTAGCAGCACATTTTCAAATTCATCCATGTTGTAGCATGTGTCAGTACTTCATTCCTTTTGATAGGTGAATAATATTCCACTGTGTGGAGATAACACTTTTGTTTATCCACTCATCAGTTGATGGCCATTTGGATTGCTTCCATTTTTTGGCTATTATGAATAGTGCTGCTATAGATATTCATGTGCAGATATTTGTGTGGACATACACTTTCAATTTTGTTAGATGTACACCTAGGAGAGGAATTGTTAGGTCACATGATAACTCTATGTTTAACATTTTGAGGAGTTGCCAAATTGTTTATCAAAGTGGTTCCACTATTTTAACCCTTCCACCAATGCATGAGAGTTATTTCTCCACATCCTCACCAACACTGATTATTGTGTCTGCTTTATTTTAGCCATCCTAATGGGAGTAAAATGGGATCTCATAGTGGTTTTGATTTGCATTTCTCTAATGGCTAGTGATGGCCAGGCACAGTGGCCCTGGCCTGTAATCCCAGCACTTTGGGAGGCCAACGAGGGCAGATCACTTGAGCCCAGGAGTTCAAGACCAGCCTGGGCAGCATGGCAAATACTTTGTCTCTATAAAAAATACAAAAGTTAGCTGGACATTGTGGCGAATGCCTGTAGTCCCAGCTATGTGGGAGGCTGAGGTAGGAGATCACCTGAGCCTCAGGAGATCAAGGCTTCAGTGAGCCATGATCACGCCACTGCACTCCAGTGTGGGTGACAGGGTGAGACTTCATTTCAAAAGAAAAAAGGCCATTTGTATATGTTCTTTTGGGAGAAATGTGTATTCAAATCCTTTGCCAATTTCTTAATTAGGTTGTCTTTTTATTGTTATGAGTTCTTTTTTTTTTTTTTTTTTTTTGAGACGGAGTCTCACTCTGTCACCCAGGCTGGAGTGCAGTGGCTGGATCTCAGCTCACTGCAAGCTCTGCCTCCCGGGTTCATGCCATTCTCCTGCCTCAGCCTCCCGAGTAGCTGGGACTACAGGCGCCCGCCACCTCGCCTGGCTAATTTTTTGTATTTTTTAGTAGAGACGGGGTTTCACCGTGTTAGCCAAGACGGTCTTGATCTTGTGACCTCGTGATCCGCCCGTCTCAGCCTCCCAAAGTGCTGGGATTACAGTCTTGAGCCACCGCGCCCAGCCTGTTATGAGTTCTAAATCCCTTATCACATATACGATTAGCAAATATTTTCTCCCACTCTGTGGGTTTTAAAATTTTTTTCTTCTAAGTTTTATTTTTATTTTGTTTTTTGAGATGGAGTCTTGCTCTGTCACCCAGGTTGAAGAGCAGTGGTGTGATCTCGGCTCACTGTAACCTCCACCTCCGAGTTCAAGCGATTCTCCTGTCTTAGCCTCCCAAGTAGCTGGGATTACAGGTGTGTGCCACCATGCCTAGCTAATTTTTGTATTTTTAGTAGAGATGGGATTTCTCCATGTTGGCCAGGCTGGTCTCGAACTCCCAATCTCAGGTGATCCACCCAGCTCGGCCTCCTAAAGTGCTGGGATTACAGGCGTGAGCCACCATGCCTGGCCTAAAATACCTATATTTTTTAGAGATGGGAATCTCACTATGTTGCCCAGGCTGGTCTTTAACTCCCTGGACTCAAGCAATCCTCCCATCTTGGCCTCCCAAAGTGCTGGGATTACAGGTGTGAGCCACCATGCCTGGCCTTTTTAAAAAGAGTTTTATAGTTTCATCTCCTACAGTTAGGTTTGTGGTTCATTTTGAGTTTATTTTTGTATATGGTGTGGGGTAGGGGTTCGACTGCCTCCTTTTGCATGTGGATTTCCAGTTGTCCTGACACCATTTGTTGAAAAGACTACTTTCTCTGTTGAATTATCCTGGCACCCTGCACTTAATTTTTTTCATGCCACCTTGTCTAAAAAGCACTTATATTTTTTATATTCCCAAATTGTCCTCTGAAGAGGTTACACTGGCATATAATCCCATCCATAGGAGCTAAGAGACTGTATCTCAGATTGGGCATTGAAGGTTAGCAAGGACATTAATGAGCTCAAGCTTATCAGGGACACACAGCAGAGTGGAGTGTGCAGGGAGCTTGAGAGTGTCGTGAAAGGGGAGGTTGAAGGAAATAAAAATGTTTCTCTCAGAGAAGAGAAAAAATGCTGGGGAATGTATATCTGGTGGGCCTGAGTTTAAAGCCCCGTTCTGCTCCTTTCTAGCTGAGTAGCCTTGGGTAGCTGTCAGATCCAACTCTGAACCTCAGTTTCATCATGTTAAACCAAGATGGAGACCACAACAACCTTTGTAGGGTTGTTGTGAGGAGTAAATGTATGTAAATATCCCAGCCCACAATAGACTCTCAGTAACAGTAGCTATTGTGACATTTCTATATGTGGTATATGTGGCTGAGATCATGTGATTGTGGGGGAGCATTGCAGCCATTTGGTGAGTATGAGATTTTTAATGATGACTGATCACATGTAGAAACTTGGATCTACTGGTAAATGTCACTGTCACCCAGAGCAAGGCAGTACTTGAAGTCTTTGCTGTGACACGTTAAGAGGGGGAGAGGCTGTGACTGAGATTGGATGTGACAGCAAGACAGATCCTGAGTGACAGAATGGAACGGAGTAGAAGGAGGCAGACTGCACCAGGCAAAGGTGTGTCCCCAACAGGAGCTGCCTGGGAGTTCAGATGTCAGGGCAGGTGTCTGTCTCTACTGTCCCCTCCCCAGCAGACTTCCCTCCCCACTTTCTGAAAGCAAGGAGAAAGGAGGGAGCTTTCCCCTCGGAAAGGAGATCTTGATCAGAGTGTAGAATCTACAATACCTAAGGAGTTATGGCTTAAGCACCTTTGATATCACCACCCAAAGCTCAGGAAAAGAACCTGCTGGAACTGTGTGTAAAATGGGTGGGGTCGAAGTTAGAGTGGCTTCCCTTCTCAGCTTTAGTCTTCAGAGTGGCCGATAAAAACAGAATCGAAACCTAAGCATTCCTTCCTCCTCTCTGTCCCCCGGGGGAGGGAAGAGAGAATAAATGCCACATCTCATTAAGCTTTTACGAGCTCAGGCGGGCAGAGTGGGCCCACACCGGAGGCAGGCAGAGGGCTGGGGGAGGCTGCAGGAAGGATTCCCCAGTTCTCTCAGGGAAGATGTGTTCCAGAACTAAAAGACCAGCTCCACAGAAAATGAAATAAGGGTTAACAACAGATGCGGGAGTAACAGCTGCTTTTATTAACATCAGAAGGGCAACAGTACAGGAAGTTGGGTAGATGTGGGGACAACAGAGACTGCGGCAGAGGCAGGACAGAAGATCTATGGAAATTGCCTGGAAGAGTCAGCTGTAAGGCATGAGAATCCTGAGGGTAAAAGAGAAAAGGGAGGCCGGGCGCGGTGGCTCAAGCCTGTAATCCCAGCACTTTGGGAGGCCGAGACGGGCGGATCACGAGGTCAGGAGTTCGAGACCATCCTGGCTAACACGGTGAAACCCTGTCTCTACTAAAAAATACAAAAAAAGCCAGCCGGGCGAGGTGGCGGGCGCCTGTAGTCCCAGCTACTCGGGAGGCTGAGGCAGGAGAATGGCGTAAACCCGGGAGGCAGAGCTTTCAGTGAGCTGAGATCCAGCCACTGCACTCCAGCCCGGGCGACAGAGCGAGACTCCGTCTCAAAAAAAAAAAAAAAAAAAAAAAAGAGAAAAGGGAAAGACTCCTCTTTGATCTTATGAAGCTGAAATAACAAGATCTTAAACATGAGTGAGAACTCTGTTGCCCCAACCTAAGGTGACTTTAAATCCAAGGTATAAAACATGGCATGGATATTAGTTTGAATAGGGAAAATGAGAACTCTCTTTGAGCTAAAAAAAAAAAAAAAAAAAGAAAGCATTAAAACCCTGATTAAGGCTGCACAATGATCCAGTGTGTAAGGATGGGAGAGAGAATAAATACCCTAGTGACCCACATATTAAACAGACCACAAACAAGAAAACAAGACTTGAGGCTAATGGAAGGTCAACTTGCCCATGCTGCCATGGGGGGCAACAGTGCCGCAATGCCACGTGGGCACTAACACACACTGCATCCCCCCAGTCCCTGCCTGGGTTGAAGGGTGTGCAGATCACAGCAGCAGAGCTGCCTAGACTCAGGCAGGGCAGGAACACCCACTGCTGATGCAGTGGGAGGTAGGGATGGGGAGCCCAGCCCTGGCTTTGTGCGAGTGCAAAGAGAAGGAACACAGAGGTGAAATCAAGTCGCTGGGGCAGTGCTTGTAATATTGGGGTGACCGTGGGAGGGCAGTAGCAGACACAAGAATAATGGCCTTCCCAGGCCAAGGTCCATGTTCTACCATCCGGCAGGAAAGCCAGGGGTTTATCATACATGATAAAAGCCACACAGCTGGACTCTGGGCAAGGCCCACTTTAGCCAATTAGAAGATACACTGTTTGTGGCCAGGCAAACAAGCTCCTCCCAGCTGGGGAAGAGGTGAGAATCCCTGGGCCTTGCCCAGTCCCTAGGTCTGCGTGTCTGCAAGGAAGCGCAGTGGTGAGTTAGTGTTAAAGAAAGCATCCAGCGAGGTAAGAGGGGCTTGGGTAGCACCCTTTGCTTCTGTCACTTCCGCAAAAACTTCTTGTTGAGGAGGAAGATGAGAAGGTTGACGTTGACTTTGGCCTTGTTGAAGAGTTTCATGACAGCCACACCCTCATACTGGAGCTGCAGGAGGTCCTAGGAGGGAAGAGGCAGGGAGGGGAGTTTAAGGGCTTCTGAATGTGGTCCAGTCAGATGATGTACAAAACACTCACATCATGCAGTCACCAGTGGCACTGGCCACTGAAGTAGGGCATTGAAATCTCACTTCACAAATGAGGATACTGAGGCAAGAGAGGTACAGTGACTTGATCAAATGTCAGCTCAAGCAGAACCAGGGCTTGAAATTGTTTTCCTTATTTTATTTATTTATTTTTTTGAGACACAGTCTCACTCTGTCTCCCAGGCTAGAGTGCAGTGGCATGCTCTCGGCTCATTGCAATCTCTGCCTCCCAGGTTCATGTGATTCTCCTGCTTCAGCCTCCTGAGTAGCTGGGATTACAATCAGGTGCCATCACACCAGGCTAATTTTTGTACGTTTAGTAGAGACGGGGTTTCACTATATTGGCTAGGCTGGTCTCGAACTGCTGACCTTGTGGTCCGCCCGCCTCGGCCTTCCAAAGTTCTGGAACTACAGGCGTGAGCCACTGCACCTGGCCAAAATCATTTTTCTTACTCAAAAGGCAAAACAGCAAAGCAAAAAGATTTGGATTTAAAACTACTGCTTGGCCGGGCACAGTGGCTCATGCCTGTAATCCCAGCACTTTGGGAGGCCGAGGTGGGCGGATCACAAGGTCAGCAGTTCGAGACCAGCCTGACCAACATGGTGAAACCCCGTCTGTACTAAAAACACAGAAAAAGTTAGTCAGGAGTGGTGGTGTGCACCTGTAACCCCAGCTACTCAGGAGCTGAGGCAGGATAATCGCTTGAACCTGGGAGGCAGAGGTTGCAGTGAGCCGAGATCGTGCCATTGCACTCCAGCCTGGGTGATGGAGTGAGATTTCGTCTCAGACAAACAAACAAAAAAACCAAAAAAGCAACAACAAAACCCAAAAACACCACTGCTTCACTCCTTTCCTGAACACTGGCCTATGACTTAGGCCAGCTTCTTAACCTTTTAGCCTAGAGCCTGTAAAATAGGGATAATACTTCAGAGCTGTGGAGAGGATTAAAGGAGGTAACATGTAAAGTCCCTGACATGTGATAGGGCTTCAAATATTAATCCTGCTTCTGACACCAGCAGCCCACTCCACTCTCCCTGATGCTTGCCAGTGGGGTCTGTGTCAGGGCATGGGGAAAGGGGGGCTGGGGCTGCAAAGACCCCCACCCTTCTCTTCAGGAACAGACGATACTGATTGGGTGAAAAACTGAGCTGGTGTCATCTGAGGACTAGGGAAGTTAGGCCAGTTGCTCTCTTCAGGCCAGCACCTAAAGCCCAGCAGGTGTCCTGCAGGCTCATGGGACTGTCCCCTCACCTGATAGTGAAGCTGAAATCGCTCCATGTCCACACCCAGGAACTTGGCATTTACTTCAAACTTTCCTGCCTCATCTCCCGGGGTGATGTCAAAGATGACGTTTCTGAAGCTGTCAGGAACAGGATTCAAAACAGGAACCCACTGTCTCTTTCCAGGGCTACAGCCACATTCTTGCACCTACTGCTCCTCATCCTGGGCAGCGGTGTCATCCAGAGCCAGCTTTCCCTCTCTCATTCCCAGAGGGTCCAGCTCGCTGTCTTTTCCTAGTTTTACTTCTGCTCCCCACACCATCTCTTTATCTGCCCCGCCCTACCCAGCTGTTCTCACCTCTGGAAAGCTTTCCCAGTACCCTCTGCCTCAGGGCATCTAGAACTGTGCAAGACCATGTCCACGGCCCTTCACTTTCTGTCTGGGCATGCTCTGTCTCCACCATCATTCTAGCAGCTCCTTCAAGACCGGGACCATGCTTCTCCTTCTCTTCTACCCGGTGCCCAGCCCACAGCACCACCCCCAAGTTAGAGGACAGGAAGGGGCTGACATCCTGCCCTCCAAAGACACATACTGAGAGGCGGGAAGATCTTCAATTTCCACCAAGACACCCTTTTCCAGGAGCTGAGCAGCAGTGTAATGACGAGAAGGCTGCTTCTTCCCCTTCCCAGAACTCCTGATTAAAAGAAGGCCCCAGAGAATTCATCCAACAAACACTTTACCACCAAAGAAACTTGTTTTTTGTGGCTGGAAAGGAAATGAGACCCCAAGAAAGACTTCTCACTGATGGAAGACAGAGGAGGAGGGCTGCACTTGAGCCCAAGACTTTGTAAGTGAGGCTCAAAGACCAGACTTACGAAGGGACCGTGCTGTGCTGGGTGAGATTCCCCTTTCACAGCTGGGAGATAGTGGGGCAAAGGTGACATGGGCAGGGGTGAGAAGTCACACATAACCATCCAAGTACGAGAAAGCAGCACCTACTTGGAGTCGGGGGCCAAGTGGTCCAGGCAGGCCCGGATGTACTGGCTGTAGTAGTCACCCTGCTCCTCATAGAAGGTGGTCTTAGTGCTCAGGCCCTGTAATGTGGCCTGCAGCTTCACCAGCTCCGCCTTCCGCCTGTGCCTGTGTCTGTGCTGGTTGCGGATGTCCTGGGGTTGGGGAACAGAGGGAGGGATGAGTGGTCCTTCCTGGCAGGAGAGACTTAGGGCCTGACACAAGCCCAAGAGCTACACACTGAGGCTCTTCGGAAGAACAGGCTTCAGGGCTGTTTTCCTAGAAGGAAAATGTCAAGGATGGTATTCCAAATCCTTAACGCATGTCCTCAGGGCCTCTGTCCATTGAGGACTAACTGGTTTCAAGGCCTTTGTTTTTTGGTAAAAGAAAGTTGCAAGGATACTTTTGTAGGTCATAAGCTGAGGATTGGGTTTTCATGCTCATGTATTAGATACGCTTCTCTCAAACCTTCTGACCTGGGCACATTACCCAGCTAATGTGGAAAAAAAAAAAAAAAGAGTTGCAAGAACACCCTCCTCCCTGAGTAATTTCAAGATCTTTCCTTCAGGCCAGGTGTGGTGATTCACACCTGTAATCCCAGCACTTTGTGAGAGCCTAAGGCAGGCAGATTACTTGAGGTCAGGAGTTTGAGAACAGCCTGGCCAACATGGTGAAACCCTGTCTCTACTAAAAATACAAAAATTTGGCCAGGTGCAGTGGCTCATGCCTGTAATCCCAGCATTTTGGGAGGCCAAGGTGGGTGGAACCTGAGGTCAGGAGTTTGAAACCAGCCAGGTCAACATGGCGAAACCATGTCTCTTACTAAAAATACAAAAATTAGCCAGGTGTGGCACTGCACACCTGTAATCCCAGCTACTTGGGAGGCTGAGGCAGGAGAATTGCTTAAACCCAGAAGGTGAAGGTTGCGGTGAGCCAAGATCACACCACTGCTCTCTAGCCTGGATGATAGAGTGAGACTTTGTCTCAAAAAAAAAAAAAAAAAAAAAGATATTTCCTTCAAAACGGACCCTCAGCCTTCCTCTGGCTGGTGACAACTTTGGGTGGGCACTCATCAGGAGGGGCCCACCAACATTATGAATTAACATGTACATGCACACGCACACACACACATACACAAAGGCATACGGAGCCCAGGCCCAGGTTGTTACCTTGGCCAGCTCGTCCACTAGCCCCTGGTAGCCATTTCTGGCGCTGACCAACCCCAGGGCTTCAAGTTGGCGCAGGTTCCGCAGGACACGCCGCTGCTTCTCTGCCAGTGGCAGGAGGGAGTGAGCTGTCAGTGAGCGGTGTCGTCGCAGTGGCTCCGGTATCTGGGCTGCACAGGCCTGGCGTCGGCTCATCAGCTGCTTGTGGGCTGCTTCCTGGGGACACAGGGATGCTGGAGGGGTCTACCAGGCCCTACCAGTCTGCTCCCACACCAGGGAAGGCTCCATGGGCACCAGCAACAAAAGGAGGCCTGAGATTTTTCTGGGTATCATTAAGAAAGTGCCCCAGAGCCCAGCCTCTGCAGGGTATGGCTGGGGCAGGGCATAGCTTATGAAGAATATCAAGGTGTAACATCGTAACACATGGTGTCACACATGGGAGGGCCTCATAGAACACCTCATAGATCACCATAGGGAAGAGTGGCTCAAAGAAGACCCAAACCCAGGTCACGGCATAAAGGATTCCGGACAGACACTAGCTGTGACTTCCCAACAATGGATCTTTCTGATGGCACAGGATGTTTGGGGGCATTTCCCTGTCTGTTCCATTTTGGGACATACCTCTACTGGCCATCCCCACCTTTTCTCTGGGAAGACCCTGGTTCAGTCTTTGCTCCAGCAGGCCCAACATGCCCCTGGCCCCCCACCTGCCTACTACCTTCTCCTGCCTCCAGGCATTCTAGCAGACCACTCTTCTGAGTACAGGCCTTCCAGGGGTGCCTTCCCAGACTGCCTCTCAGCGCCCCCCATAGCCCTAGTGTTGGTGCTTGTTTCAGTGTGTGCAGTGGGGAGAGGGGTGGGGCCCCATGACTCTATAGCCTGAGGCTTCCCAAGGCTAAAGTTGTGTCCCTCACCCTGTAGGCCACCACAGTTTTCATTACTGGTGAGCATAGGTGTCTGCTTCTGGCCGACTGTGGGTGAGGTTCAGAGGAGGGAAGCAGCAGCGGTGCAGTTGGGGTGAGGCGGGGATGAATGAGACAGAACCTGTGGGCTGGTACAGCTACCCACCTGCTCTCTGGAAGCCGAGAGGGACAGGATCTCCTTGAGGGTGTCCCCAGGATGGAACTGTATGATATCGGCCAACAGCTGCTTGGTGCTGCACAAGGAGGCAGTGACAGAGGAGAGGTAAGGGGCAGGGGAAGGGCCTGGACATGGGACTGGCCAGAGGTCTAAGAGTAAGTGGACCATGCTCTATAGCATGGCGGCTAGGAGGTAAGGAGAGAGAGCGAGGGATAGGGGATGTCGTAGACTAGGATACCTTCCCTACAAACTACCTTCCTTTGAGTCCTTCAGCTGAGCACACATGTCCTTCCCGCCCAGCCATCCCTTCTCCTTAGCTCTCAATGCATCTGACATCCACCGCCCTCTTGGTGGTGTGGTGCTGTGTTCAGCCCTAGCCCGACCCTGCTCTCAGCCCTTTGATGGGCAGGACAAAGACGATACTCAGCTCACTTTTTTTTTTTTTTTTTTGAGTTTCACTCCTGTCACCAGGTTGGAGTGCAATGGCATGATCTCAGCTCACTGCAACCTCCACCTCCGAGGTTCAAGTGATTCTCCTGCCTCAGCCTCCCAAGTGGCTGGGATTACAGGTGCTCGACACCATGCCCGGTTAATTTTTTTATTTTTAGTAGAGACACGGTTTCCACCATGTTGGCCAGGCTGGTCTCGAACTCCCGACCTCAGGTGATCCACCTGCCTCGGCCTCCCAAAGTGCTGGGATTATAGATGTGAGCCACTGCGCCTGGTCAGCTAGCTTGTTTATTGAGTGCATGAGTGGGTGGAAGGGGGGTTGCCTTGTTGGCAGGGAGTTTGAGCTGGCACTTTGGCTCCACTTCTGCCCAGATGACCAGCCCACCCCTACTGGGGATCCTCCCTCACTTTTGTAGAACTGGGGAAGAAAAGCCCCATGCCCATCTCCTGGCCATCACACTCAACAAGAATGTGGAATTAGGCTGGGCGTGGTGGCTCACACCTGTAATTCCAGCACTTTGGGAGCCCAAGGCAGGCAGATCACCTGAGGTCAGGAGTTCAAAACCAGGCTGGCCAACATGGTGAAACCCCATCTCTACTAAAAATACAAAAATTGGCCGGGCTTGGTGGCAAGCACCTGTAGTCCCAGCTACTTGGGAGGCTGAGGCAGGAGAATCGCTTGAACCCAGAAGGTGGAGGTTGCAGTGAGCTGAGTCTGCGTCACTGCACTTCAGCCTGGGTGACAGAGTGAGACTCTGTATCCAAAAAAAAAAAAAAAAAAGTGGAATTAGAACATGAGCTCTACAACCCACTGGCTATGGAACTTTGGATAAATCACATAACTACTGAGTCCTTCCTCAACTATGAAGAGGAGAAGCCACCATCTACCTCATAGCTTGTTTCTAAGAATAAACGATAACATATAAAAAAGCATTTGGGCCAGGCGCTGTGGGTCAAGCCTATAATCCTAGCACTTTGGGAGGCTGAGACAGGTGGATGGCTTTGAGGCCAGGAGTTTGAGGCCAGCTTGGGCAACATGGCGAAATTCTGTCTCTACTTGAAAAAATAAAAAAGCCATTTGGTAAACAGCACAATATGCAAACATCTGCTGTTGCCAATATCTTCACCATTCCTTTACTTTCAGTACAACACAGAGCAAAAAGCTGAGGATATCAGACAGAAAACAGCCAAGGCTGCAGCAAGGGGAATAAAGGTAGGCTTCAGGGAGAACTTCCTGAAGGATAAGGGAGCCCAGGAAGAAAGTGAAATGGGCGCCTCAAAGTAAGGCCATTTTACTGGCCTCAGGGCTGGGGAGCTCAGGTAGGCAGGGGCAGAGGCTGGTGTCACCCACCTCAGAAGCAGGCTACGGGTGTTGGAGTCATCAGTGTCTGCCTCCAGTCCTTCAAACTTGTTGGTCAGTGTCAGGGACACTTCTAGCTTGCTCAGGTCCGTGTGCCCATCTGCAGCAATGCTCTCCCCTGAGGTGTGGTGAGGAATGAGAGGGAGATAGGCATACACACGCATGCACGCACCGATCGGGTCATGTTAAATCGGCTGCTCTACATGCCCATCTTCCCACACTGGCCTGCAGAACCACCCTGTGCCCCCAACCCTTAGCACCGATGGAAGGGCTGTTACCCACAGAGCATACCCTCGTGTTACTGGGGCTGTGCCACCCCCACACCCTCAGCCCTAGGTGCCCTGAGGGTAGAGGAGCCATGCCTCCCCCAGCCTGCAGCTCCTGACTCTCTCTAATCACCATCTTCATTCTATCCTTCCTCCCAGTAAGTTGGCTTCCTCCTATTCCATGGCCTGGAAACTGCCTCCTTCTCAGAGAAATCTAATGAGACCCTTATCCCTGTGCCTCTTTCACATCATTTAATTGGCCATTTACCTGATGATCGCGGGTCCCTCTACTGTCCGTCTACCTTCTCCACATCAATCTGTGTCCCTGTGCCCATGTCAGGACTAGAGGGAGAGTATGGAACTAGCCGCCTGGCACAAGACCTAGACTGCATGGGCGTGCTCACATGGCCTGTCTGCCTGCCTGTCCCTCCCCCCCACAGGCCCCTTAGCTGGCCCCGGCTGCCAAGGAGGGCACACACCAATAAGATCAGGGATGGTGGGCAGCTCCCCAAGGTCCTCCAAGAGCTCATGCAGGGGGTCTTGGTGATCAGAGGCAATGCAGTCCTGGTGCTCCAGCAACAGCTGCAGGACAGAGGAAGAAAAGGAAATGCAGGGTCTGAGCCAGGTCTTCTCCCTGGGGCCAGCCCACTACCCCATCACAGGCTACCAAACCCCTGCCCACCTAGTCAACACTCTCCAGATCTCAGCCCCTCACCCTGTGCGTGTTGACCAGCTCCCCCACGGTAATGTACACCACAGGTTTGGCCACAGCCACCATGTCTGAGTACTCGTCCACTGCAAAACGCTCCTCTGGCTCTGGCACCTGGCAGGCTCTGTGGATGAACTTCCTGTCCAAAGGGAGGGCATGTGAGAGAGCGGGGAGGGCCAGCACCCCACACATCTTCTGTCCCCATCATTTCCCCAGCCTTCTCCAGTGATTGCTCAGGCCAATTTGGACTCTCCAGTCTCAGCTTCTGCCCTCTGTCCTGCCCTACCTCCGTCCCAGTGACCCCTCAAGCCAATCTCTCTTAATAGTCTCCTTTTCTCTCCACTGGGGAGTCCTTCCAACAACCTATCCTCCACCCCACTCATTATGCTCTTCCCTTCTATTTATGCCTCTTGTCCTCATGGATTCTGGAGGGGAGAAGTGGGATGTCAAAGATGAGAAGAGGGAAGAAAGGGGACAGAGAGGAAAGGGACCCAAGACCTGAACTTGAGGTGTGTTTCCTCCAGATAGTCATTCAGGACCCGCAGGTGCTGGCTCTGCCCAGAGAAGGCCTTGCCAGCCGCAGCGTGCTGTAGGAGCTGAGCCACAGCCCCCAGGGCATGGCGCTGGGGGGCAGCCAGGGTGCCACCAGCTGCCATGGCCACAATGTCGAAGGCGTCAGGAGCCACCACAGCTGGGTTCAGGAAGCGGTAGTACAGGAGGTTCCCGACCACCTGAGGGCAGAGGAGACTCTCCCAGAAGTGTCCAGGGGCCACCTTGACTGGTGCAGCCCCACATTCCCAGCTTGCTTGGCTGGAAGGGATACCTGGGCCAACCCCCTCACTTCAAAGAAAACAGGCCCAGAGCAGGCAGGCAACTTTCTCAAGGCCACACAGCAAACCTGAGCAAGAGCTTGGACTTGAACCCAGCTCTCCTGACAAGAAGCCAGTGTTGCCCACTCTGTTAGCTCATGCCCCAGCGTAAGCCAGGCTCCATTTATAAGGGGCAGCATATTTCCCTCCTTGGATTTTTATGGCATAGGATTTTTTGTGTTTTTGTCTCAGTCTGAGGATCACAGGTACCAGCAAAGCAAAGGAGGGATTGGAAGGTGGGGGTGGGAAGATAACACTTGCCTTATACACCTCACTGTCTGTGGCGTCAGGGAATTTCTCTGCCAGAGTTGCCTTCAGGACTTTGGCCACATATCGCATCCCATACCTGGGGACAAAGAAACAGGTGCACTGTGCCTGTGCCTCTGCCCATCTCTCTCTGCCAGATATAAGAGCTTGAGTGCATGGCTATCTCTCCTCCCCCAGGCTCAGCTACTCCAGAGTGGAGCTCAAGCACTGTCCCTCCACTATACATAGCCACCTCCCTGCTGCCTTCCTCTGAACATCTCTGGGCCTTGTCCATTCCTCCTGCCTTGTGTCAGTAGTCAGGACCAGGGGCCTATTATCTACTACATGTCTCATACAACCTCCAACCTGGCTTGAGAACCTCTTCTTTGAGACTCTCTGATCTCCCCTACAGAGCACCCCAGATCACCATAGTCATCCCCCATCCCCCAGAGGCACTGTTAACCTAAAGCTTGGGTATTTGACACTCACAGCCAAAACCCTGTCCTAGGACAGTCTAGGTGGCTCCGAGGTAGTCAACCTTGTCAGCTGTCACAGAGCACCTGTGAGTGGCCTAGTCTGGGCTAGAGGCAGGGTCCCGAGGAGATCAAGTAGCCAGGAGGAGAAGTTCCAGTTTGGACTCCACCGCCAACCAGAGATATTATCTTAGGCTATTTCCTTCCCCTTTGTAAGTCTGTCCCCTGGTCTAGAAAATGGGAATGATCACTCTTGCCCTCTCTTCTCACAGGGTTTTTTGAGGATCAAGTGAAATTATGTCTGCGAGAGTAATGCATAATGGTAGAGTACTATTCAAATGTGCTAGACTTCATTATCATTATTATTCCTATTATGGATGTGCCACCTACAAATGTAATTAAATTCGTTTAAAAGCAATTTCCACTCCTAGGGTACCAGAGACAGAAGTTTACAGCTCATTGTGTACTTTCCTTTCTTAAGCCTAGAACAATCTTTTCTTACTCCTAATTGTAAACTCTTAATCCAGCTCTCCAGGTTTGGGGAGCAGGGTTATAAACTCTGTGGGTTCCCCCTTTCAGCATCCTCATCTTGCCCTGGGCACTCCAGCCTGGGCAACAGAGTGAGACCCTGTCTCAAAAATAATAAAAAATAAAGAAAAACAAACAAAAGAATGAAATCCTCCCATTTTCGACAACATAGATGAACCTAGAGGTTCGTGTTCAGTGACATAAGCCAAACACAGAAGGACAAATACTGCGTGATCTCACTCATATGTGGAATCTAAAAAAGGTGATTTCACAGGAGTAGAGAGTAGAATGGTGGTTACCAGAGCCTGGGGAGGGTGGAGAGGGGGAGAGAAGATGGGGAGAGGTTGGTCAATGGGTACAAAGTTATAGTCAGGTAGAAAGAATAAATTATGGTGCTCTATTGCACAGGAGGTGACTATAGTTGATAATAATGTATTGTATATCTCAAAATAGCTAGAAGAGACGATTTTGAATGTTCTCACCACAAATAAATGTTTGAGGTAATAGATATGCTAATTACCTTGATTTCATCATTCATTGCACAATGTACAGATGTATCAAAACATCACACTGTACCCTATGAACATGTACAATTATTATGTCAAAAAATAAATGTAGAAAACCAAATGTATTGACTAAATTTTAAGAAAAGAGAGAACTATAAAGTGTTTTATGGGCTTAACATATTTATTTTTGATATTAGGAACTGAAGAGTCCCATTTTCTCCTCATTTGCTCTTAGGTAATCAAGTGTCCCTGAGATCATTTTAGGGTCCCTCCTCTGGTTTCACTGACATCTTACCGGGCCACACGCAGACCTACACGCCATCTTTCAGCTCAGCTGTCTAGCAGGAGCTTGGCGCATTCCCCACATCTCTCCAGGAACCCCTCTGAGTACCCCTGGCTCTATCTCCCTCCCTGCCTTCCTCCCTGCAGGACTATCACCCTGCTCTGCTCCCCATGGTGGCCTGGCCCTCTCAAAATCCCATGTGTAGGCTGGGGTGGGGCTGTTGCACATACGGAATTTGGTCCACAGATGAAGTAATGGCTACAAGGAACTTATCAGTCATGGCGAGGAGGTTGCGTAGGGCGATGTCCAGTTGTCTCTGGACCTCGGGGTGGCTCAAGGCCTGCTCCGGGGTGACATCATACGGGAGATGGCTATGAGCAGAGAGAGACAAGGTATAAGCAGGAGCCCCCTCCAATGGCCTCCTTCCCCAAGGCCCTATTCCTTAAACTCTTGTCTAACAACAAGATCTCATACAGATGTGCTAAGGACAGCTCAGCCTGCTAAAGGTGAAAGGGCCAGAATGAGAGAAAGGACTGGAGAAATGCAATCGGGAGGTGAAGAAGAGTTGGAGTATCTACAGGGAAGCTGGAAGAATGTAGGAAGGAACAGAGGACCTGGAATCTATGGACACTTCTAAGTGGAACAGATGACAAGCAGGCGGCTGCGCTGCAAATAGTCTTTGGGAGTTTGGAATAATGGAGAGGCTGGGCCAGAGCCTTATAGTTTCCTCACCTAAAGCCTCCTGTGCCATCCAGAACAGCCACCAGGATTGCCTGCTCGCCTCCGCGGCTATGTTTCCCTAGCACCTAGAGACCTGAGCAATGACCCCAGGCGATAAGGGCAACCTATTTCTCCCACTATCTCATTTGCCTATTCATCTATAAATAGAAATATTCATCTATACCCCTATAAATAGGAGCCCATATCCTAACCCCCAGCAATTTTTTTTTTGGTAGGGGGGACAGAGTCTCACTCTATTGCCCAGAGCTGGAGTGCAGTGGCACGATCTCAGCTCACCGCAATCTCTGCCTCCCAGGTTCAAGTGATTCTCTTGCCTCAGCCTCCCGAGTAGCTGGGACTACAAGAGTACGCCACAACACAAGGCTAATTTTTGTATTTTTAGTAGAGATGGGGTTTCACCATGTTGGCCAGGCTGGTCTCAAACTCCTGACCTCAGGTGATCCGCCCACCTTGAGCCCCCAAAGTGCTGGGATTACAGCCACTGGGCCTGGCCCTACTACCAGCAAATTTGACACATCATTTGCAAGCACCAACATAGCAATTAAGCACATTTGCATATTCATCTGTACTCATTTTATGTTAAGCCCACCAGGTCTGGAGTCATTTACATTAGTTTCATGTTAATTATCAGAGGGGGTCTAAAAGACTACCTTATTCATGCCTAAAAAGCTGGCATCATATTTGCATAAATCAGCATGCCCATTTATATGCCACCTTCAAAGTACACCCAAGCTTCCCCAGTAGGGTGGAGACACAGCTGATCAAAAAGAGCTCTCCCTCTGCCCATGTGCTCACCTGCGCTGCCCTGTCTGGGCCTCAGTCTGGTTGATCCAATTCTTATAGAGGTGGACAGGGTCTGTGTGGACACTGAGCACTTTGTCCTCTAGCATGTCCTGGATAACCTTGCCCAGGATCTCCTGCAGGGCACTCTGTCCCCGCCCATTGCGGTAGAATCTCACCACCAGCCTCACTACTGTTGGGTTGCCTGTCACCACGTCCTGGGGCTGCTCCACCTTTGACCTGTGGTTTAAGAGGTCATTGAAGCTAGTCTTCTGCCTCTGTGTAGGACAAACCGTTACTTTTCCTTTTTGAGATTTTGGCTCTCAAAGCCTGCCCTGGTGTCCCCGCTCTTAAGGAATGTCTTGATATCTCTCTCATTCTTTGTATTAGCATGTCAGCCCATATCCTCCCACCGTGCTATCCCAGATGTTTTACAGTTTCTCTACAGGAGGCAGAGAAGAGAGGTCTTCTGATTCCATCTCTACCCTTAAGCCTCAACAAGCTGTCACTTTGTGAAGAAGCCAACAGGGGCATCTCTTAACCCATTCTCTCCCCATTCCTTTGTGTCTGGAGAGCCTACTTGATTTCCTCCTGGAGTGCTGTCTTGAACAGCTGGAGCAGGAGATAGGCCTCTCGGCGGCTGGAGGCATAGTTGTACAGGCTGAAAATCACTGCCTCCATGAACTTGGTGGTTTTGTTCTGTGGCATCTGAAAGATCAGCTTGGCCAGGTAGATGGGCTGAGTCTGCAAGCAAGAGGGGAGACAGGAATGGCTGACCATGTACTTCGAGGACCAGTGATAGGATAAAGAAAGGTTTTCCCCCGATGGAAATCTGGAATGAAGAAAGCACTACCACCCTTTCTCCAGGTGCTAGTGACATTCCAGACAAACAGGGGAAGAGGTAGTCTCTTTTCCTGGGGATAAGGAATTAAGATTATGGGAAAGGACACCTTGCATGGTGTCAAAGGCACAGACAAGAAGGCCTTGAAGTCTCAGACCCTCAGGAGATGGGAGAGACTTCTCCTTGGAAAGTCCTCTGCTAACCTGGAGCAGGTAGAAGAGGTGTTGGTATGCTTCTAGTTTCTGCCGTTTCTCTTTGCTCAGTGACTTTAATCCCTTCTGCTTGTCCAGAACCATCATATCGGACAGCTGTTCCTTATTCCTCTTGGTCAGCTTCTTGCAGTGGGAGACCACTTCCTGCAGGGGTGGAGGAATGGGTGATACAACCAGCCTAGGCCATCCCAGGGCACAGAACATGTGGTCTAGAGTCAGTGCCTTGAAGAGCCAGGGCTTTCTGCTGTTCAACGAACAGGCATAAGCTGGGGGAGAGAAGCAGTTCTAGGGTGAGGAAGGGCCACTCCTAGTGCCCTGAGACTCCATCTGGTTCCTCTCCTGTCATGGGAGTGAGTCCCCAAAGAGAATTGGGTTGCCAGGCTGAGGAATTGTGTCTATTTGGCTTTTGCTATCACTTCTTATTAGACTGCTACACACATTTGAGGTGGAGCTATCACTATATCACTATTACCCTGTCACTGCATATTTGTATAGTAAATTATGATTTAAAGAGCTTTCATATCTATCTCTATATTTGGCCTGGAGAGGTGGACATTCTCATTATTCCCAGTTTGCTAATGAGAAAACAGACTTAGAAGTGAAATGAGCACCCACAGCCCCATCCCTAGGAATCAGCAGAGCCAGGCATTCTGATTTTAGGTCTCATACTCTTTCTACTCTGTCATGGGTCCCCCGAAATGATTTATTAGAATGGCAGATGGCCACTGGAACAAGGAACTGAGTCAGGTGATAAAATCCACACCATTTTGAAAAAATTGATTAGCAAATAGAGAATGGTCAGCATCACATCTCTAGAGGTAGACAGATCTGGGAAAAGGGAGGACTGGTGGGCCCCACACCTGCAGAGTGATCCGGTTCTTCACCAGCAGGCCAATCTTGATGTCCATGATGTTGAGGTCCTGCTCCAGCTGCTGATTGGATCGGATCTTCCTAACTACCTCTTCCTGGAGCTTCAGCAGCTCTGCCTCAGCCAAGAAGTCCTGCTGGCTTTGATTCAAGAGATGGGCAAATCTGCGGACCACACTGAGAGGAGGGTGGGGTGCATGCACTGGGAGGAAGGGAGGAGGCATCAGGATTAGGCATGCCTCATCAGAGGCCTCCTCGCCAGTCCCTGCCCCAGAGTTAGCCCACCCCAGTCCCCTTTCTGCTTGGAATCAGCAGGTCCCCAACCCCAGTCCTCTTTTAACTGGTTCTGCTTGCACTTGGAGGGCAGTGGGTAGCCTCCTAGCCAGGCCTGTCCCTGAGCCCCCGTCTTATAACTGGAGATGACATAATAGCTGCTTTTCCCCTACCTCTGATTCACCCCAGCCTGGGCCTATCCCAGGGACCTCTGACACCAAAGCCAGAGCCACAGCTCCCTCTGATTATCCTCCCAGACCTCCCTTGTCTACCGCAATTTATCACTCACTTCTGCTGGGCCAACCTGCTCCTCCTCCTACCTGCCAGCCACCACTCAGCCCTGCTTGCCCTCACAGTGCTCCTCTGTCAGAGTGTCTGTACACACCAGGAAGGACAAGTAGATAGGATGGACAGTGGGCTTTATAATATAGGGGAGGTCAGAGCTAGCTGGTGATTCTCCTTGAATCACCTTTGGAATTGGTATTTGAGCAAAAATGAAAGAAGCCTCTGAGCTAATTTATTGGAAATAACAACAAAACAACTAATACACAGAATGTTTACTATGAGACAGAAGCTGTTCTAAGTGCTTTACACACTTAAGACCACCTGTGAGGTCAGTACACTATAACTATCCTCTCTTACCAGTGATAACTCTGAGACTCAGAGAAGGTAAGCAACTTGTCCTACGTTACACAGTTAATAATAAATGAAGGAGTCAGATTTGGAAGATGAATAAAACTAGTTCCTGTCCCTAAAGGCAGTCTAGTAGGGAAACTAGACAAATAAACCACAATTCACTGCAATGTGGTTAGCGCTTTGAGAAGAGCAAACATGGGGATCTTTGGGAAAACAAAAGTGGGTTGCCCAACCCCACTGGGGAGTGAAGAAACACTGCAAGGAGGAGGTGAGACACCCCTGATGTCGGTGAAAAGGAGGTGGAGAGGGTGAATGTGGAGAGTGCTCGAAGTCCACTATATCTAGAACACAGTGCAGAAGGTGTAGGTGGTGAGGGGCAGGTCAGTAAGGTTAGAGGTGCAAGGAAAGGCTGGATCACAGAGTCCCAAAGCTGTGGTTAGGAGATTGGACTTTACCCTCAAGGCAACAGGGCATCATGATAACTCTTAAGGAGGTAAGTGACATGATCACATGTACAGGTTTAATGGATTAATCTGGCTACAATAGGGGAACAAAATTTTTTTTTTTTTTTTGACAGTCTCTCTCTCTGTTGCCCAGGTTGGAATTCAGTGGCATGATCTCAGCTCCTTGCAACCTCTGCTTCCCGGGCTCAAGAGATTCTCCTGCCTCAGCCTCCCAAGTAGCTGGGATTACAGGCGTCTGTCACCACATCTGGCTAATTTTTGTATTTTTAGTAGAGACAGGGTTTCACCATGTTGGCCACACTGGTCTTAAACTCCTGACCTCAGGTGATCCTCCTGCCTCAGCCTCCCAAAGTGCTGGGATTACAGGTGTGAGCCACCACCATGCCTGGCCTGGGGACAAATCTTTGAGGAGTGAAGAAAGGTAGAATCCAAGACAATTAATGGCATCTTGGATTCGATGAAATACAGCATATTAACTCCTCAAAACAACCCTACAAGACAGGTATTAGCATTATGTCCAGTTTATAAAGGAGAAAAGTGGGCAAGAAGGAAGTTAATTGGCCAGGTGTGGTGGCTCACGACTGTAATCCCAGAACTTTGGGCAGCCAAGGCGAGTGGATCACTTGAGCCCAGGAATTTGAGACCAGTCTGGGCAAAATGGGGAGACCCCCATCTCTACAAAAAATCAAGAGTTAGCCAGTTGTGGCAGTGTATGCCTCCAGTCCCAGCTACTCAGGAGGCTGAGGTGGGAGGATCGTTTGAGCCTGGAAGGTTGAGGCTGCAGTGAGCCATGATCGTGTCACTGCACTCCAGCCAGGGTGACAGAGTGAGACTCTGTCCCAAATAAATAAATAAATAATCAATTAAAAAAAAAAAAAAAAAGAAGTTAAGTAACTTGCTGAGGGCCACACAGCTAGTAAATGGTAGAGCTCTGAGTAAAGTTTGGGGGCCAGTGAAGTCAGGAGACAGCACTAGGGAAAAACAAATTCTTCCAGAAAAACCATAAACTGAAGAGAAGAAAAAGAAGACAAAGAATGGCCAGGACAATGGTATTAGTGTAGCCACAGAGACAAAATAGAATGGGCTAGGTTGGGGAGAGGGAAGGAGAGAAAGAAGCTTGTTGACAGGAGCAGACGGCCTGAGTGTGCATGACTAGAGAAGGGACAGGCAAAGTCCCTGTGGGCAGGTCAGGGGTGAAGAAGGACTGAGGAGGTGAAGGAGAGGATTCCTGAACAGGACATTTCACCAGAAGCCCAAGAGTGCAGCCTCAAGGCCAGGAAGGAAAGGGGTCTACTGCTTCAGGAACTCAGGGGCTAGAGGTGAATGTGGAAATGGACTACTTGTCAATTTCACAAAAAGGAAGGGGATGCCATTTGCTGGGCTTCTGAACTTGTAGAACAAGGGCCAGGACGGACCTCTTTAAAGCTTTAAATGAGCACTCAACTAATGGGGAATATGGAGCAGGAAGATGGCACTCCCTTGGGTGCTTCTCACATTCCCCACACCACAGAATGGACTCTGTGTGCCTCACCAGGCCTTGTTTGTGCTGGGCCACAGAGGTCTGGAGGGGAGAAGTTGGAACTTGAAGGAAAGAAGCAAGATCCTTTTCTTTTTGCTTTGGTGGTAGCAATAGGTAGATAATCTAAGCTTGGTACAAAAACAGCCTGATTAGAACTTTCACTGTGACAAGGCTATCTGTGATTGGGATAAGCAGGTGGGCTTTTGTTACAACCCCTGCTCCACGTTCCTGCACAGACAACTTGTGACTACGTTCCCCTTACCTGCTGTGCAGTCCCAGAAGGATGTCTAGACCTGCCTGGCTCTGTGGGGTGCTCTCCCTCCCATCAGCTGGGGAGGGTGGATCAGGCAGCTCACCTAATATCCTGTAGTCATCCTGGGCTTTCCTGGCTCGGAAAAATGCCTGGATCTTTACAATGGACTTAACCTGCCACGAACACAGATGGGAAAAGGGTTGCTGGCTGTCCTTGCTCTAGTCTCATGGGTAAAGGTTGGGTATGTGGGCAGGGGGAGCAAGGTGACACTCACGTTCTTCTGGAAGTAGTGCAGACGCCTCAGGTATTGCCTCCGAGTTGCCCACATCCGGGCCCAGGCCTGGATCTGGGAGAAGAAACACACTGCCTCAGCTCCAGCTTAGGGCCCACCCTCAGTCCCAGGCCAATTCAGCCAAATCCAGAGATCACAAGGAGGTGACAATACTGCAAGATTGTTCTCAGAGCATCTTTCGAGAGAAAGAAGCCTGCCAAAACCACTGTAGCTACCTTGATTATGGCATCCAGGTTTGCCTTAAAATACTGCAACCGCTCCAGGTAAATCTTCCGTTGCCTATAACCCCGCCAATGAGCCTGCAAATCAGGAGAGAAAGGGCAGTAACTCAAGTAGGTCTCCTTTGGCCAGAGAGGCTTTTAAGAAAATCCTTGTCCTGGGCTCTCCAGGGAACGGAAGTGGGCAGTTAAACAGAGGGAGAAGGGGAAAGTGGTCCTGTTCTCAAATAACTTCCAACTTCATGGTGAAGACCAAATGGCTGCACATAGCCAACAATGCCCTCTGCCATACTCCCTGGTCCCAGAACAAACACCCACATACCCACACCCACCCACGTCTAACCAATACCTCTTCACAGAAACTCAACTATAAGATACAGTCCTAAAAGATAATAAAGCATACACCTACTCACCAACTTCACCAAAGTATGTCCCATATCAGCCTAAAATACACTCATACACCCATATGCAGACCACCCACACCCTATCACACACTCCACCCTCCCTCATGTGCACAGAAAGTGGGCAGAGAGCAGTCTGGAAATGAATGTGGTTGTGTGGATGGGAAGTGTGTACAGGTACAGAGCCGTGTGCTCACCATCTCTGCCAGGGGCCACCTGGGCAGCAGGTCACTAATGCTCTCATAACTCACATTCTCTTTACAACACAATCCAGCTCCTGACTCTAGCTCTCAGCAAATCTTCCCACCAAGGTCCCCAGTAATTCAGCTGTCAGGCCAATGGCCTCTCCCCTAGCTGATCTGCTGCAAAGGGTCCAACTGACATCTGCACAAATCATGCCTCCTTTGGTCTCTAAAATCTCAAGGCCCTCTTCCATTCTGGTCTCCTTCCTAGGAGCCTTTTCCCTTTCACTCCAAGCTTGTGTGGGATTAATTTTCCTAAAGTACCTCTTCTCCCAGCCTATTTCCAGAAGTTTTCAACCATCTGACCCCACACTCCCTATTTGACTTTCCACTGGTCCCCACCTTCTTAAGGATCCTAGATGCATCACTTTTCACTTTCTTCTAAATATGCCTTATGGTTTTCTGTCCCCAAACCTTTTATACCCACCCTTGTTCCCAGCCCTATCTCTACCCACTGAAATCCTTCCCATCTTTTTTTTTTTTTCCTTTGAGACAGGGTCTCAAAGGCTGGAGTGCAGTGGTGCCGTCATGGCTTACTACAGCCTCCACCTCCTAGGCTCAAGTGATCCTCCCACCTCAGCCTCCTAAGTAGCTGGAATCACAGGCATGTGTCACTATGCCTGATTAATTTTTTATGTTTTGTAGAGATAGGGTCTTACTATACTGCTCAGGTCAGTCTTGAACTCCTCGGCTCAAGTGATCCTCCCACCTCGGCCTCCCAAAGCGCTGAGGTTACAGGCATGAACCACCATGCTTGGCCCTTCCTGTCTTTTAGTCCCCATGTTCAGCATCTCCCAGTGCACAGGCCCTGGGAGATACACTACCACTGACATTATCTCAGTTTGGTAAAACTTGGGAGCAACCCCTTTCATTCAGTTGCCCCCAGCCCTTCCTAAAGCCAGTTCTGCCAGCTTTCCCTCAAGGCTTACATGGCCCTTCTGTTGGGAAAGGATGTAAAAGAGGATAGCTTGGTCCATGATGCCAGCTGTCCATGTTGGAGCCTAGAGGTCAGGAAGCCCCATTTCCATGCCTGCCCTCAGGACTCTTTCCTTTCCTCCTCCAGGTACTGCCTGGAAAGTTGCTGTGGGAAAAGGCAGAGTGGTCTGCTCTCTGCCCTTTCCCACTACACAACCTCCACCAGGCTCCTTAAGGCCTCTGAATTGGTCAGAATTCAGGACCCTGGCTGGGGTTCTGGCCAGGGTGGGTCAGAGCTCTTAGGAGATAAAGTCTCAGCACATCCAGGCAGCCTCATTTTGGATTTTCCTTTCCCCTGGCAAGAGGCTCAAGGCTCTGGGCTACCTCTCTCTTTCTCCGTCTCCCAGAACCCAGGCCACAGCCCACACAGCTCTGGTACTAGTGACAAATGTTCCCTCTGACTCCATCTTCTTTCTCACTGTCGGTGTGGTTTTTCATCGCCTTAGTGTGAAATTCCAGACTGGGCTTAGGATGGAGAAATCCCTATGATTCAGACCACTAAATACAGATCACTAAAGTTCTGTATTGAGTTCTGGGACCAATGCCCCGAAAACAAAATCTCATAATGGCTCCCATCAATGGAGCACTTACCACACTAAGTGCTACATGTAATTTTCCTACTGAATCTTCCCAATCAACATATAAGGTGAGCACCATCATTATGAATGAGAAGACTGAGTGCTAGAGAGGGCATAAGGTGCCCAATGTCATATGACTCAGAAGTGGTAGGACCAGGAGGCAAACTCCACCTTCTGACCCCAAAGCCTGAGCTCTCAATTACCCCCCACCACTGTCAGTCTAATCAAGGGCCATTTGCCAGTCCTGGTCTGCACATCTGTCTCCCTTGGAGTCCTCTGGTGTTATCTTTGTGTCCTTCCTATCACAATGTCTAACATCAAGTGTACTCCAATTTCTGTGAGGGTAGAGATGTGATTACTCACCCTTAGGCCTCGCACCCATCTCCCACCCTTGCCTAGTGCCAAGTGGCATGCTCTTGGCATTCAAAAAGTTTATGAAAGCATCTTTACATTGCCAGCACCCCCATGAGGCCCTCCAGATCACATCTGCCTGGGAAGGTATCTGCTCAACTGCCATGATTCCTGGCTTGCACAGTGCCTCTGGCTATCTTCCTTACCAGCCTCACATCTCAGTTACTTACAGGTCAGTCTCAGAGGCCACACTGGACCATCCACGGGTTGGAAGAATAAAAATGGGAAGGGCTGGTTGGAGAGGAAAGGTAGAAGACTGTTCTCTTCCTAAAGGATATTTCACCCCTTTTCTGTTTAACCACCACTTCTTTGAGCCCTACTGGTGTCTAAGCCTTGATGTCTTACTAAACAAATACACACACACACACACACACACACACACACACACTTTTAGAGACAGGGTCTCACTCTGCTCTCTCTGTTGCCCAGGCTGGAATGCAGTGGTGCCATTATAGCTCATTTCAGCCTCAAACTCCTGGCCTCATGCAATCCTCCCACCTCAGCTTTCTGACTGGCTGGAATCATAGGTGTTAGCCACTGCACCCAGCTAAATCTTATTTCACTCTTCCCTTGGGGAAGCTAAAAAGCAGCTCTCACTCTCTGGATAGTGATGATGATGACATAAATAGCATGGTAACTTCTACCATGTTCTTACCTACCTCCCAGGCACAATTTATAAACACTTGAGATATATATATATATATTTTTTTTTTTTTTTTTTTTTTTTTTGTTGAGACGGAGTCTCGCTCTGTCGCCCAGGCTGAAGTGCAGTGGCCGGATCTCAGCTCACTGCAAGCTCCGCCTCCCGGGTTTACGCCATTCTCCTGCCTCAGCCTCCCGAGTAGCTGGGACTACAGGCACCCGCCACCTCGCCCGGCTAGTTTTTTGTATTTTTTAGTAGAGACGGGGTTTCACCGTGTTAGCCAGGATGGTCTCGATCTCCTGACCTCGTGATCCGCCCGTCTCGGCCTCCCAAAGTGCTGGGATTACAGGCTTGAGCCACCGCGCCCGGCCGACACTTGAGATATTACCCAACTTAATCCTCATAACAACTCTATAAGGTAGGTGCTTTCATTAGCCCTATTTTTCAGATGAAAAGACTGAGGGACCAGTGAGGAAACTGAGGGAGAGAGGGTAAGTAACTTGCCAGGGTCACACAGCTAAGAGGTGACAGAGCTGGGATTCAAACGTACGTGGTCTGGCTTCAGAACCTACGCTTTTAACCACTACTATTCAGAGGCTGAAAGATCATTCCCATGTCAGTAAAAAGGAAGCAGGGTGGATACCCTGGAGCCCAGATAAGCGCAGGCCCTGAAGACTGAGAAAGCCAGAGCCTGCCACCTGGATCTGGATGACTGCTGGGAGCCAGGTCCTCAGAAAGTGGGAATGCTCAGCAAACTTCTGTCGAACTAGGAAGCCACGGAGGCGGGCCTGGAGCTGGACGACAAAGCCAGTGTTGGCTTTCCAGAGCTGTTGGCGGTCATAGGCAGCAGTGACCTTGGTGACAGCTGACTGTGGAGGCAGGAGAGAGATGCTGTGGTCTTTTGGGGAGTGGGAGCCTCTTCTCCAGGGCATTCCCATCCAAGATCCCCCACCCTTGCAGGAGCTCTGCCAACCTGGATCTCCTCCCGGGTCAGGTGAGAGGTGTGGAAGCGGCAGCCAGAGGGTTGCTCCCAGGTCCCCTGGAAGGTCTGCAGATGGAAGTAGTAGGCAGTGCCATCGTTCATATCATGTTGAACCCAGAAAGCTGAGTCTGCTAAGCAGAAACCAAGCAAGCAGAAAAGGTTCAGAGCAGGCAAGAGGTGGCTGGGGCAGGCAGAGAAGAGGAGGGTCAGGTTGGGGCCATTACCTGGACGCTGTTTCTTTGCCATGGCACCTTCCAGGGCTCTCTGATAGCCGTTGGCACAGTTGGGAACTACCCCTCGAAGGGCCACTGCGGGGTTCCTCAACACCCGCTCAGTCTGGGCTGCCTTGCCCTCTTTGATGGCTTGATTGATGGCGGCCACACCAAGAGCCACTGACAGGGGCATCAGGAGACAGCAGTCAATCCTTCGCCCAAGTCCCTCCCATGGGCCTTAGCCTGTCCACTAGGGACAGATTCCGTGAAAGAGGACACAAAATCACCCTTCTGAAGGAGTAGATGGGAACATCCCAGGATGGACAGAGACACATACATGAAAAGCAGCACATGCAACTGTGCTTGGAGGGAAAGGCAGCAGCAGTCAAGGAAGCACTCCGAGGGAGGCAGCGTGGGTCTAGGCTGAGTTGGGGCTTGATAAAAGGAAAATCAGCTTGAACAGAAGCATAAAGGCCCAGAGCAGTGGCTCATGCCTGTAATCTCAACACTTTGGGAGGCTGAGGCAGGCAGATCACTTGAGCCCAGGAGTTTGAGACTAGCCTGGCCAACATGGCAAACCCCCATCTCTATTAAAAAAGTACAAAAATTGGCCAGGTGCTGTGGCTCACGCCTGTAATCCCAGCACTTTGGGAGGCCAAGGCAGGCAGATCACCTGAAGTCAGGAGTTCGAGACCAGCCTGGCTAATACAGTGAAACCCCGTCTCTACTAATAATACAAAAATTAGCCAGCTGTGGTGGTAGGTGCCTATAATCCCAACTACTCAAGAGGCTGAGGCCCGAGAATCGCTTGAACCTGGGAGGTGGAGGTTGCAGTGAGCCAAGATTGCACCACTGCACTCCAGTCTTGGTGACAGAGCGAGACTCTGTCTCAAAAAAAGAAAAAAGAAAAAATATTAGCCAGGTATGGTAGTGCATGCCTGTACTCCCAGCTACTCAGGAGTCTGAGGTGGGAGGATTTCTTCAGAGGTTGCAGTGAATGGAGATCACAGTACACTGCCCTCTAGCCTGGGTGACAGAGTGAGATCCTGTCTCAAAAGAGAAGCATAAAGGCAGGATATGGGCAGAGGACCCTGGGACAGTTTCTTAGGAGAAGAGAGCCTAAGAGGTGGGAATGGCTGATGTAGCATCTGCCTTCCAGTCACTAGTAGACAGACAGATGGACAGAGAGACCACAGCCACTGAGAACTAACACCACCAGCACCACACATCAGCACACCCCTGTCTACTTGCACTGAGTCTGCCTATTTTCCTCAAACTCCTGCCAATTCCTCTTCTCTCACTCCAAGTCTAAACATTTTCTAGCCAGAGCTGATTGACTGTTGGAACCCAAACTCAAGTTACCAGCAGAAATGGGATTTCTGACTACTGCGTGATCTCACACGCCCACATTACAGGGAAAGTGTCCACAGGAAGGCATAGAGGGAGGCAGCGGGTGAACTATGGATTCTCACCTCCCGAGAATTTCCTGCCCTGCTGACTGCCAGGAAATCCATCCTGCAGTCCGAACAGCAGCCCTCCTGCTCTAACTCTGGCCTGCCTTACCACAGAGGTTGAAGGAAGACGGAGATGACCAGGGAGGCCGCCTGACTATCTGGGCTGCTGCTGAGCCCACATCACCATCCCTCCCCTCCCAGGGTCCCCTGCTCAGTCCATTTACTTCTCTGAGCTGTATTAGTGTCCTGGTTGGCTCTGACCACTCCCTGGCGGATCTCCTCAAGCCACAGCACAGCTCCAGGATCCCCTGTCACCTGGTGGATTGAGGGAGAAAAAAAAAGATGAGACCCCAAGCTAATCTCTCTAGGTTCCCAGGCCAAGATGCCTAAGGGAACCAAACCGCAGGCAGGCATCGGGAGCCACAGGGACAGTGATCTCCACTCAGCTCCATGTCCTGTGTGTGGGCACATGTGGCATGCAGCCAGGCTCAGAAGGCTCTCTTTTCCTACTGGGCTTTTAAGTCTACTCGGTTTGGCCACAGCACCTCAAGAACCACAGAGGCTCTGCATAGCTCCTCAAACCCTCAGCATCCACCACCTTCTCAACAGCTCAATTCCGTGCTCTTGTGCCTCAGTCATGTCCAGGGATAGCCCACACTGGAGGCTCCACCTACCTGCCCCCACGCCCCACTCCCCCAGGCCTCATTGCACCTTCTCAGGCTGATTCTGACCATAACTTTTACCTTCTCTTTCCTTTTCTTGCTCCACACTCCTCTACCCAACAAGGTAGTGGGAAGATTACATGAGGCCACAGGTTAAGTAATCCCATGCCTGCCACACTGTCAGACTGATAAAGGCTTGAACCCTTCCTTGCCTCACACAACCCCAGATTCTACTCCTTCCCAACTCTCCTCATTAATAATAGACTTTGTAAACTAACATTTTATTGAGTACTATGTGCCAGGCAGTATTCTAAAGCACTTTCTTATGCATTAATACTTGTAAAGCACATAAAATGATGCTTGGCACAGAGTGAGGACTCAATAAATGTTAGCCAGTACTACTGTCATATTATCTCACTTACACCCCATAACTATGAGACACGCTCATTACTGCCACAAGCTTGTAGGTAATGAAACAGAGGCACAGAGAGGTTAAGTAACACGTGCAGGGTCAGGCTGCCAAGACGTAGGCTCCAGTAGTCTGGCCCAGAAGCCTGGGCTCTCAACCACTCTCTACTGCAATATACTCAGGGCGTTTCAGGTTCAAAATCCTGCCCCATTTGTCAATTCATTTAATTTTCACCCTCATTCTGGGAGCTGGGTAGGACCAGGTAGGCAGTACTTTACAGATGAGTAAATAGAGCTCAGAGATATCAAGGGATTTGCTCAAGGTCACATGGTCACTAAGGGTCAGAGTGGGAAATCCAGCCTAGTTCTCTGGCTCCCAGGTCTGTGCTCTTCCCATGAACTGCCCACTGCCCTGGCAATGGGAGCCATCCTTCTTTACCAGATTGGAACATCCCCCAACCCCCACCCAGAAGCCATTGTGTCCATCAGAATAGAGCTCTGCCAGACTGGGTACAGTGCAACCCACAGAGAATGTTCTTCCTGCTCTGATGAGCAGCCCTAACTTCACCTGGGCCTTCTGCCTTTTGGCTGCCACAAGGAGGAGATGGTACCGAGGGGCGACAGGGAGGTTGACATCATCAAGGCCAGCTGCAGGAAGCAGTAGGGCAGATAGAGTCTTCTCAGGGCTGCCTTTGTCCAGAGCCTCATTGATGAGGCTGATTGCAAGGACCCCTAAGAAACAGAGATCTAGGTGTGTGGGGGGCTCCTAGACTTACGGCTAAGGGACAGGACTGCCTAAGTTGGGCCATCTCCACCCAGCTCCAGACTATACTCACGGTCAGTCTCTTCTTGGGCCTGTGCATTGACCTGGCTCACAGTGGCCTGCAGGTCATTCCAGCTCAGGAAGTCCTCACCCATCCCACGCTCCTGTCGCAATTTCAGCAGGGCATCGAAGTAACTGGCAGCGAGGTGAAGGGCAGAGAGGTGAGTAGCACGTAAATCATCAGCCAGAAGTCAGGGGAAAGAGTTGAACGATTTTCCTCACTTGACCTCCAGGACACCACACTCTTTTAGTTCTCTTCTTGCCTCACAGGCTGTTCTTTCTGAGACACCCCTGCTGGTTCCTCCCTGACATCTAAACATGGAAGCATCCCAGTCTTCAGTCTCCAGACCTTTTCTCTCTCCATACTCACACTGTAGGTGATCTCACCCAATCTCACCCATGACTTTAACACCATATGCTCCTGAAAGCACATCTCCAGCCCATTCATTTATCCCAGCCAGCATCTTGTGATTTCCAAGTGAATGTCTAATAAGCACCTCAAACCCAACAGCCCACATCTGAACTGATTCCCCTCCTTAACCTGAGTGTCCCACCATCTCTCCCATCTTGCCCCAAATCCTGGAGTCATACCTAATTCCATTCTCTCTTATACCCCATGTCTATTATATGACCAAATCCTGTCAGTTTGCTTTCAAAATGTATCCAAAATCTGACTCCTTTTCCCCATCTCCACTACCACTCAAGGCCAAGCCCCCATCATCTCTTGCCTAGATTACTCCCATAGCTGTCTAACAGGTCTCCCTGCTTTCCCCTTGTACCCCTGCAGTCAATTCTCAACACAGCAGCCAGAAAGATCCTGTTAAGTAGATCAGATTGCTGGGCATGGTGGCTCACAACTGTAATCCCAACACTTTAGGAGGCCAAGATGGGAGGATAGTTTGAGCCCAGGAGTTCAAGATCAGCCTGGGCAACACAGAGAGATCCTATCTCTACAAAAAAATTAAAAAATTAGCCAGGCATGGTGGCATGTGCCTATAGTCCTAGCTACTTGGGAGGCTGAGTCGGGAGGATCACTTGAGCCAGGAGTTCAAGGATGCAGTGAGCCGTGATTGCATCACTACACTCCAGCCTGGGTGACAGAGCAAGACCCTGAGCTGTGATTGCACCTCTGCACTCCAGCCTGGGTGACAGAGCAAGACCCTGTCTCTAAAAATAAAAAAAGAAACGAAATAGGTCAGATCAACTCCCTCCTGGCTCAAAACCTCCCATGGCTTCCTTCCTCACTCAGAGTAAAAACCAGAGTCCTACATGGTCAGGCCTTGGCTACTTGGTCTTCATCTCCCACTCCTCTTTCTTCCTCGCTTCACTCCACTACACTGGCTTCCTGGTGTTCTTTGAACACACCATGCACATTGCTTTCTCAAGGCCTCTGCCCCAGATAGACTCATGGCAATCATTTATGCCCTTTAGGTCTCTTTCAAAATGACCTCCTCAGCAAAGAGGCTTTGCATAACTACATTATGTAAAACAAAAAAACTGTCCCTACTATGTCTCTACCCGTTACCCACTTTGCCCTATTTTATTTTATTTTTCTCTATGCCTCTTCTTCTTTTCTTTTCCTTCTTTCTTTTTTTTTTTTTTTTTTTGAGACGGAGTGTCGCTCCTGTTGCCCAGGCTGGAGTGCAATGGTGCAATCTCGGCTCAACACAACCTCTGCCTCCCGGGTTCAAGTGATTCTCCTACCTCAGCTTCCAGAGTAGCTAGGATTACAGGCATGTGCTACCACGCCCAGCTAATTTTGTATTTTTAATAGAGATCGGGTTTCTCCATGTTGGTCAGGCTGGTCTCAAACTCCCGACCTCAGGTGATCCTCCTGTCTCGGCCTCCCAAAGTGCTGGGATTACAGGCATGAGTCTCTGCTCCGGGCCACCTCATCTTCTTTTCTAATCATCTGTCTCCCTCTACTAGCATGTAAGTTAGACAAGAGGAGAAAGTGTTTTGTTCACTGGTGTTTCCCCAGCACCTAGAGTAATATCTGGCACATGGGTCAGTACTCAAACATCTGCTAGGAAAGAATGAATCAACGAAGAAAAGAGGAATGACTGTGACCCCATCCACTCCCAGGAAGAAACACAGGCGAAGGAACTGTGAACAGACCCAGAGGGTGGGCCTGGGCCCAAGAATGGGACATCATGCACAAGGCAAGTCTCCAACAGAAGACTGCTGAGTCTTGGCTGCATTCCCCCATCCCTCACTCCCAACGTGTGGCTAAGCCTTTCTCACCGCTGGCCATTTTCTCCTTCCACCTCTGCCAGGCCTGTGGCAGGGTTCACCAGGCTGCTCCAGAAGCCACTGGCATCCTGGGCCTCCAGGGCCCGGTTAATCAGGACCACAGCTGAGAGCATCTCCACAGCCACGAAGAGCTCCTCCTGGCCAAGCTCCTACAATGGGTGGGAGGGCCAATTCCTAAGTGGGCAGGTGAAAGGTCTAAAGGCCTATTCACCATCCTGCCCATAAGGTTCTCAAATATCCCAGAGTCTCTATCCCAAAACCCCAGTGGCCTGATTCATTCACTAATAATCATCATACGAAATGCTTGAGAATACTTACTATGTGCTCAATTATAAGTACTTCACATACATTATCATTTAATTTTCATAATAAGCCGACAATAGAACCATAGTACCATTAATATCCCCATTTCACAGATGAGCCCACAACCAATAATGTAAGTCAAAATGAGCTGCCTGATTTCAAAGCCCACACTTAACAAGTAAGCTCTACCAGCTCCCATTGGTCCCTACTGCACATCAAGAACTGTATTAGCCGGGTGCAGTGGTTCACGTCTGTAATCCTAGCACTTTGGAGGCCAAGGTGGGCAGATCGCTTGAGCTCAGGAGTTTGAGACCAGCCTGGCCTACATGGCAAAATCTTGTCTCTACTAAAAATACAAAAATTAGCTGAGCATGGTGGTGCGTACCTGTTGTCCCAGCTACTCAGGAGACTGAGGCAGGAGGATCGCTTAAACCCAGGAGGTGGAGGTTGCAATGAGCCGAGATCACGCCAGTGCACTCTAGCCTGGGTGACAGAGTCAGACCCTGTCTTAAAATAAAATTTAAAAAAATTGAACTGTACTAGGCTCTGGGTATACAGAGATGAAAATGGAGTGTTCGCCTCCACACTGCACTGCACCACACACCCAAAAAGCCCTGGCCCCATTTCCCTGCCCTGCCTTCTTCTCCTTTTCAAACATCTGCTTATGCTGTGCCCTCTGTCTAGAGCACCCTTCCTATTTTCTCTTTTTCTTTTGCGATAGAGTCTCGCTCTGTGGCCCAGGTTGGAGTGCAGTGACGCAATCTTGGCTCTCCCAGGTTCAAGAGATCTCTGAGCCTCAGCCTCTGAAGTAGCTGGGATTACAGGCATGTGCCATCACCACACCTGGCTAATTTTTGTATTTTTAGTAGAGACGGGGTTTCACCATGTTGGCCAGGCTGGTCTTGAACTCCTGGTCTCAAGTGATCTGCCTGCCTGGACCTCCCAAAGTGCCGGTATTATAGGCGTGAACCCCCATGTCCAGCCCCCTTCCTATCTTCTCCTAACAGAATGTTGTGAACATCAACAACAATAATATTAATAGCTAAAGCTTACTTTCCAGGTTCTTCTCTAAGCAAATATGTTACCTCATTTAATCCTATAGCCTGAAGTAAACATATTATTGTTCACATTTTATATTCAAAGAAATTGAGCAGCAGAGAAAGTAATTAACTTGCCCAATGTCACATAGCTAAGAACTAGCAGAGCCAGATTTGAACTCATGCAGCCCAGCTCAAAAGTCCACAACTTTAGTCACAATGCTTTACTTCTTAGTACTTATTTTATGCTTCCTTGTACATAGTCATTCCTATGTTGAACTATGCCTTTCCTGAGGGCTGTGCCTGTATCCAAGTCATGCTGGGAGTAGACGCTCTATAAACACCTGCTGTGGGTGTAGTTCTCTATTGATTCTCTTCCAGGAAGCTTTTCCAGCTCTGCTTCCTCCATTTCCTTGGTCTGAAGACTTCTTCCACCTATGTCATCTGCTCTTCCCTCCCTGTGTCTCTCTTTGGACCCTCAAGTGTATTCTAACTCCTCCGACAGACTGAAAGTCCCTAAGTGAGGGCCCTGTCGCTTCACTATCAGCGAAGAGGTATGGACTGGGACGAGGTGGGACAGCGAAGTGGTTCAAAGCATGGGCCCCTGCATCCACTCCCAGCACTGGCACTCACAGCTGTGTTGGGCAAGTGACTTAACCTCTGCATCTCAGTTTCCCCATCTCTAAAACAGAATGCCTCCCTCATAGGATCTTTTTAAGGATTAAGTGAGTATGTAAAGCAGTGTTTGCTCAAGGTAATGGCTATTAAAATATGCTCAGTAAGGCAGGGATGATAGCTCTTTCCCCATCCTAATCTCGTGCCAGCATCTCATATTGCACTCACAAGAGGGTGGCCTGGGCTGCCTGTCCTGATCCCTCCAGCTACTTGGGGGCCGCAGAGCTAGACCCACATTTCTGGGGCTTACCCCCTGCTGCTGCCTTTGGAGCACTGCCAGCTCCTGCTGGTACACAGCTGACGCAACAGGGTACACTGGAGGCAGCTGGGCCTCAGGGCACATCAGCTCCTTCACAGTGTCAGCCACCACTCCCCTCCGGATGGCTTTGTTGATCTGCTGCACAGCATGGAGCACTGTAAGGGAGGAGAGCAACAGGTTGTATAGGCTGGGCATTCAGTGGCATCTCCACTCTCCTGACCAACTACGCTCTGCCGGGGCATCTTGGTAGGGAAATTGCTTTGTAACTGCTCTCAAAAACCTGTGAGGTTTTCTGCTAGGTTTAAAATGCCTTTCTAAATGTTCAGGAAGAAAAGGGGCTGGGTCCCTTTAAGAAGAGGCTCTGTAAGAAGCAATTTGTCAGGCCTTGAAATTGAGTAGCTCAGCATGTAACACAGAGTGGCTGTCATGGCAGAGGGTGAGTTCCTAAGGTGGTGAGCACAAGATTGACAGGTGGCTATGGAGCGTAACTAAGATGAGGTTAGTCAGGGGGCTCTAGGGACCAAGGCTTGATGATAGCACAGAGAAATAAGGAACCAGTTCCAAGGCGGAGCCGTTTGCTGCAAAGGGCAGCAGTAAGCTTAAAAGGGGCTGTGGTGCCTCAACATAGTCTGAGTTTACAAACTCCGTGGCTAATAAAATGCCAAGCAGATAGGGGCACTGGCATCAAAGAGAGCACAATCCACTGGGAAGAGCTAAGGATACCAAAGTACCTACAGTGCACTGCTGTCAATGACATGTTAGAAGTCCACCTCCCCCCACCCCCACACAATGCTATGGCAGAGCAGGGGAGGAGGGATTCTGGCTGGGAGAGCAGGAAGACTTCACAGAGGAGGAAGCCTTGGAGACAGCTCTGGAGAATGTTTTCACCTGCTTATCAACAGCTGAGAATGCGGGAGAAATGTAACCCAAAGGACCAGAGGTGGGTGATGGGAAAGGCTGGAGGGCAATCTGGGGAGAATAGACAGTTTGCTAGGCTGAACTGGGTGGAATGTGAACAGAAGAGCTGGCGAAGAACTCTGGAAAGGTCTTATCTGCCAGGACAAACAGACAGGACTAAAGTGTGGGCTAAATAATGCAGGAACCCATGAAGGTCTGAAGATGTTCAACAAGGGAGATAAGATCAGATCTGTGCTTCAGAGATTACTCTGGCAGCGGCAATCAGCAATCGGGAATGAACTGAGCAGATTAGGAAAGCAGCCAGTCAGGAATGGCCTGGGGGCTACTGAAACCTAGTGAATGTTGGAAAGCTCTGTTAGACGAAGGTAAATGGTTACTGAGCAACCTCTAAACCTGACAGCAAGTTCAGACTAAGGCAAGCAACTGTAATAGGTCTAGTGTCCACAGGCTACTGCATTTTGCCTCAGCACTGTTTCTCTTCATACTTGCAGTGCAGATAGATCTCTTGGAGGAAGACAATTACAAACTCGCATTCTTGTAATAAATAATTATATTTGTGGCCAGGCCCAGTGACTCATGCCTGTAATTCCAGCACTTTGGGAGGCCAAGGTAGGCAGATCAGTTGAGGCCATGAGTTTGAGACCCAGCTGGCCAACACAAAGAACCCCACCTCTACTAAAAATACAAAAATTAGCCTGCCGTGGTGGCAGATGCCTGTCAATCCAGCTACTCAGGAGGCTGAGGCAAGAGAATCATTTGAACCCAGGAGGTGGAGGTTGCAGTGAGCTGAGATTGTGCCACACTACACTCCAGTCTGGGCAGTAGAGTGAGCCTCTGTCTCAAACAAAAGCAAAAACAAACAAAAAAGAATTATAATTTGTATATAATGTTTTTAAGGGAAACAGAGTTAGAAGATGAGCTTCTTGCTCATATTCTGGAAAATTACTACATTTCAGAAGCCAAAGGAATTCAAGCAGGTTGAAACTCAAAATTATAGGTAAACTACCTGGAAGAAAACTGCCTGCCCCAGGAGACCAACCCAGTGCAGTATTGGCATGTCATTATCTCTAAGTTCTTAATGAACTTATCTGTAGTGTCCCCCCAGGCAGCAGGAATACAGCAGATTATGTGAGGGGAGAAGTCCCTAGCCAGGCTGGAAGCAGCAGCAGTGTGCACTGCCCAACACAGAAGCCATCAAAGAGGTGGGATACTCTTCTAAGAGCCAGAGATATGCACAGAGCAGGCCTCAGACCTGGAGATGACTTACTGGCTTGTTCCTGGTCACCCTTTGTGTTGGCTGCAGCCACACCAGCCTGGACTTCCTCCTTTTCCAGAAGCTCCACCAGGCCCAGCTCCTAAGAGAGGGAAGAGATACAGTAGAATGGAGCCCTTCTGGGGCCAAGACCATGCTTTACAAGCTGCCAGCATGAGCTCCCAGGTCTACCCAGCCACCTAACCTCAATCCTACCTCTCCCCTTTAGGCTGGCTCACTCATCCTTACTAACCTTTTTTTTTTTTTTTTTGAGACGGAGTCTTGCTCTGTCGCCCAGGCTGGAGTGCAGTGGCACAATCTCGAATCACTGCAACCTCCGCCTCCTGGGTTCAAGTGATTCTCTGCCTCAGCCTCCCGAGTAGCAGGGATTACAGGCACCCACCACTACACAGGCTAATTTTTGTATTTTCAGTAGAGACAGGTTTACCATATTGACCAAGCTGGTCTCAAAGACTTGACCTCAAGTGATCCACCTGCATCAGCCCCCCAAAGTGCTGGGATTACAGGCGTGAGCCATGGTGCCCAGCCCTATTAACTCATCTTTAAACTTTCTTGCTCAGCAAGCATGTAAAATAACAACACAGACAACACAAATAGTGTCGGCGGAAAAGTCAACTGCATTAAAAACAAGATTGCTAAGTGGAGGCACCAGTTCAGCAGTGGGGGAGCACATTACTGCCTATGGGACTGTCCTTGGGTTCCTCCTGGTCTGGGGGACTCTCAGGGACAGAAGCTGATCAGTCTGGTCTACTAGGCCTTGGGGTGATTTAACCATTTAAACATGCAGTCAGCACTTACAGAATACAAAGGACCAACAGTGGTGATCCCTGAGTAAGAGGCCCTCTCCCATTCTACAGTCACATAGAGGGGGTGGTAGGTAATAGACAGAAGCTAACCTGTGCCTTCTGCTCTCTGTCTGAGCTCAATTGCTCCAGGTACCAGACAGCAAAGTCTCTCCTCACCCCTCGCAGGGCCAGGGCAGGGTCTTGAAGGGCCTTGAGCAAGGCTTCAGGGCCCTGTCTTTCCAGGGCGTCATCAACAACTTCTAGAGCCCCATGGACTGAAAAAAAAAGAGACTCCATAACAGACAGTGTGAGAAAGCCACCTCTCATAATCCCCTAGTCCAGCCCCAGGAATCTGCCCTCTTCTTGCCTGCCTGGAGTTACCCCCACCCTTTCCCCCTTGGTTCCTGGGCCCATTTGGTTCAGCCCAAATTCTTCAGCTTGGTCTTCACAGCCTTCTCACTTCACCACCCCAAACCCCAGGGATATCCTCACCCAAACAGGCAAATGCCTACCCATCCTGAGCCTTCACACAGCTCCTACCCAGATCCCCCTCCCTCATGTATTATCCACACTGCTCCTCTCGAAGGACCCCAGTTCAACTTCCCCCCAGCATCAAGAGCTGCTCCTCTCTGTGGTTCTCCAGTCAGAAAGAAACTTCCCGGACACAAACTACTTCTCTAGACACTGATGGCCAGAAAGCAGTGCACATACTCCTTGGACTCTGATCTTTCCCAGAGGCAAGAGTTGGCCCAAGTGAGACCACAGGGCTTTCTGGCTTGAGAAAAGCTATCCCCCAACCTCCCAGTGCAGGGGCTTACCCTGAGGGCACCCCCAAACCACTCCTGCCTGCTCTCTCTTACCGTTGACATGGTTGATATTGCCCTGGATTTCAGCCTGAGTTAGGTAGTGGTCATAGATGTCCTGGCTTTCTCTTTCATCCTGCAAAAACTCCATTGAGAGGGAATCTGCGAAACCAATTCAATCTTCTTGTCCTGCTCTTCCCTCCCTGGCTACACTTATTGCTTCTTCTGGGGATCTTCCCAAGGCCAAAGGTCAGTCTGCTCAGAATTCAGAAAACTGTGGGGTCTAAACACCTTCCACTGACACATTTAAGCCAAACCAACCTTTGGAACCTCCAGTCCAATCTCATTCTGTTCTACATTCCAGTGCCCTTCTCAGGCTTCCCTGAAGATCATCCCCCAAGAACCTCTTCTCCAGTCTTCTTTTCTGAATTCTCATCATTCTTCCAAGTTCCTTTCCTAGTTCTCTAAAATCACTGACAAGTTATGGTTTCTCTAAGAAGCAATTTTGGATCCTAGAGACATGACAGACAGGAGTCCTGGTTTCACTCAAGACTTTCCAGCCACTCAACTTTTCGGTCCCTGCAACCCAAGACTACTCCTTACATGGTTCCTGGCATTGGCTGCCTTCTCCATCTTGGCCTGGGCCAGCATCTCCTGGTAGATGGCTGCCAGAGGCTCTCGGAGATTCTCCAGAAGAGCACTGGGATTCTGCAAGGCAGCCAGGGTGTCCTCCACCACCCCTCGCTCCACTGCTTCATTGATGGCAAGAACAGCTGCATGGACTGGGAGGGGGCATGGAAACAAGGTCAGGAGGCCAGAGTGAACCCCAGACTGGAGCGCAACCAGTAGCAGGCCACTCTAACGTCATCCTTTTTCCCACCCTCAGGGGCCAGGCAAACCAGGTAGCCTTATGGCCCTATCTGTGGATGAGAGCTGGCCAGAATCCATCCAATGGCTATGAGGCTTGGAGCCCTCCCATACCCACTGACTCTACTCCTGGCAGGGCAGAGCCTAGTCCTTACCTGCAGCCTCATCCACCGATAGCTCATTGGCCAGGATACCCCCGATCTTGCTGAAGGCAGGCAGCTGGAGGCCATATTTGGCCAGTTCAGATGCCATGTTGCTGAGTTCCTCAGCTGCAATGATGCCACAGGTGCCCTTCATCAGGTCCAGAACCCCCAAGACCCTGCCCAGGATGCGGTGGTAGGGGAAGGAGCTGGGCTTACCTGTGAATTTCACTTTCCCATATAGATCATGTATCTGAGGGGCCAATCCCAGCCGGAAGAGGAATAGACTAGGAAAAAATGGAAGGCATTGGAAGGCACTGGAGCCTATTCATTTTGACACTCTGCCCACGATGGGTTTGAAGGAGATACTATGGGGACCTAGAGATGAAGACCACTCAGCACCTGCCCTCAAGTTATCCCCAACCCACATAAAGAAATATGACCATAAATCAGCCCAAGGAAAGTGCTGCAGAAGGTAAATAAGATGGTGTTGGGGGTCTGAGGGGATTAGGAAGGCTTCACAGATAAGGCCACATTGCAGTAGCAGGTCACTCAACGGAGACAGAGGACAGGAAGGGTACAGCAAGCAGATACCTGCTGAGCTAAGGCACAGGGGCACAAAGGGACATGGGAAATGAAGTCAGAAAGAGAAACACAAGGAACCGGTCAGTCACTTGCTGTGATTTAGCCAACTGGTTGCTGATGGCTGGCTGGAAGCAGGATCAAAGAGCCTACACCATCCACGCTAAGTGGCTTGCCTATGTTGCTCTCAATAGGTCCTGTTCTGATTCCTTTATGCCCAGTTACACACTGAAGGCCCTACCCTGCTACCTTCCTGCCTCTGGTACCCTGCTTGCCCTTCCCCTTCACCCACACAGGCCATACATAAATGTGCCACAGACATGCACACAAATCTAAACACAACTCTGAAAATCTGAAAGCTCACTCTCCTGAGCAGGGCTCCCTGTGCTCTACCCTTCATCCTTCTCGCTGAGTTTGTTGCTGCTGATTGTTGGTTGCATCCACCTAGAGGAACCTGGATGATAAAATTTGAGGTTTCTCACCTGAGAGCATGGATGCAGTAGACTACCCGGGGCATGTTCTTTTTGTCATAGATGTCCGTGGTCTCTGGGAAGAAGGTCTAGAAGAGAAACCAGTCAGTTACTGCCATTGGGAACCTTTAAGCAGCACCAAATATGGAGGGGGGGGGTGCCGAGGCATGGGTCTTCCTCTCCAACCTGAGGTGTGCGCTCCCTTGTTACCTGGGGTATCTAGGTCAGTCTCCCCCAACCATTTCAAGTCAGCCTGGTATAAAAGAAAGGCACTGGAGATGCATACTAAGCCAAGACTCAGTCACAGACACATAGTCCTAGGGTGCCCTGGATTAACCAAACACCAGATAAGGCTATCAAGGCTACAGAATATAAGCCATATCCTCCAAAAATAACAACAACAACAACAACAAAAACAAGCCCCCAGCTGTCTTCCAGATGTCTACAGTGAGCCTGCATGCCTCACCTCAGACCCTTGCCAAAGAGGTGGTATGCTGGAGAGCTGGCCTACTCCCATGGAGGGCCCCATGAGGCATATATTGCCAAGGACCACAAAAGTGTCAGGCTGTTATCCCTGTCTCCAAGCCAGTGGCTTCTGATCAATGAGAGACTTTCTAAGAACCGAGTGGCACCAGGTATGGCTTCTCAATGCCACCTGACAATTGTAATGAGGCCTAACCTCAATATATCTTGGTTACATTTAGATTCACAATAAAAGACCAAATTTAGAGACTTAGAGTATTCCAGTCCCACTGAAGACACATGACATCTATTGCTTCTGCCGCCCATCAAAGTGTCTTTCTTTACTGCTGTTTCCTGTATTATAGTTCCTTTCTACAGTGAAGAAATACAAAGCAGAAAAAAACCATACATTGTAGAATATTATCATGCCTTCATTTGTATAGCTCTTCACAATTCACAAAGGGAGTTCACACAGACCATGTGATCCTCCTGACAACATTGTAAGGTAGACAAGGCAGGGCTCACTATCCCCATTTTACAGACAAATAACAAATTGAGGTTCAAAGAGTGAAATCATGTGTCCAGTTGGGGTTTTGGACCTAGGCTTCTAACTCAAAGTCTACCACCTAGGGATGTGTATACCCTTGCTTCACACTGTGAAATTTGGTGGAGACAGGGCTGGCCAATACGAGCATGACATAGCAGGCCCTCCTGCACCTCTCACTGCATAATGGGAACTGTGACACTCAGGCCAGGGAAACTTCACCTCCTTTCATTCACAGGGAAGGGGAGGCAGAGAAAAGATAACCTGATTCAAAGACACACAGCTGCAAGGAACTGTTCTCTTAGATTAGTTTAGAAGACACATGGAAATAGGGCTAAAGGGTTCAGGGAGATAAAGCATGGGATTGTAGGGGGTGGCTGGTAAGGAGTAAAGATGAATACCAATCTTCAGGCCCAGTATTACCGAAGGCAGACCAATGTGGGCTATTGCAGACAGCCAAAAGTTGATGTTGTCTGTGTGACGGAAATGTAAGCCAGTTGCCTGAAAGGGAAGGAAAAAGAAAATCTATTTCCACAGTTCTCAGCACTCTCTATGGGTAGAGCCCAGACTACAACTTAAAGATTCAGGAGAGATGGGCAGAGGGGAATCAGAGGACCGCATCTTGTGAATTTTCCATCCTTACCAGCACAGAAAAACATAGATTAATAACACTCCCTTTTATCCAGATTTGGACAATAAGTTATATGGTCACTGTACCCTCACAGCTTTGAGGAGAAGGGATCGTTTGAGGGGAAGTAGGTAGAAGGTGGAGTCCAATCCTCCCACCTGGTACCGCAGCTGCTCCACATCATAGATCTTCTTCAAGGGAACCACGGAGGGTGCAAAACAGTGGCCCAGCTTGGCCAGCAGCACTCCATTGCGAAGGCTCTCCTCCAGCTCCACCGGGGAAGGAAGCTCCTCCTTCAGGCAGGCCTCCATCCAGCTACGAACATGAGAGCACCTTCTCACAAACTCTGGCAGACCACAGTGATTTATTCGAACAACAGGAACTTCCCTCTCTCCCTCCTTTTAAGTGGCCCCTGACCCTCCTCTGCTTCCTGTTCCTGCCCTACCTCCAGCTCCCCTCTCTGCCCATTGCCTGCCTGTTCCCACCTTCTCCCAGGCTGCCCCAAATATCTGGATTGGCCAACCCTCAGCCCCACCCACCCAGCAAATCTTCCTTGACAGATCCTGAACCTGTCCATCTTCAATGAGGCTTAACTGTTACATAGCTTCTCACTCAGTCTAGTTACATCTTTTTTTCTTTCTTTTTTTTTTTTTTTGAGATGGCGTCTTGCTCTTGTTGCCCAGGCTGGAGTGCAGTGGCGTGATCTCAGCTCACTGCAACCTCCACCTCCTGGGTTCAAGTGATTCTCCTGCCTCAGCCTCCCGAGTAGTTGGGATTACAGGCACATGCCACCACACCCGGCTAATTTTGTATTTTTAGTAGAGACGGGGTTTCTCCGTGTTGGACTGGTCTCAAACTCCCGACCTCAAGTGATCCACCCGCCTCGGCCTCCCAAAGTGCTGGGACTACAGGCATGAGCCACCGCACCTGGCCCTAGTTACATCTTTAACTGTTAAACCAAACAGAATGTGCTCACTTCTTTCATTCTGGATTGTTCTCCGAGAACCTGGGTGCAGAAAGGTCATGTCTGCCTGAATGATCTACATGGCTCATAACCCAGCTTTGATGATGATGAGGGTAGTGGGGCTGATGGAAGGGGAGTAGCACAAAGGAACAGAAAGACCACAGCTCTTGGAGTATGAAGGCCTGCTTTCCAACCATCTCTCCTACTTCACCTCTGTGAGCCTCAGTTGCACAATATTCAAAATGAGGATAATGCCACCTGTATTTCCTTCAGTGTGCAGCTGCCAGGATCAAATGAGCTAATGAATGTGAAAACACTTTGAATATAAATGTAAAGTGTTATTATTACTGGTGGTTGTATGAGGGAGAGATTAAAGTCTTCTCAGATGGAATCTCTAAACTTCCCTACATATTGGGGTCTAATTGGAAAGTACCTGTTTCCAAAAAGAGAGCCAGTTAATACGTTGTTCCATGTCTTCCCTGCCTTAGACACCTGATTTTTCCTGATTGGCCCATCCTATTGACTTCCTTTAAGAAAATTAAAAGTATCCTATTGATTAAAAGCAAAAAAATTAAGTATGTATCCTGTTTTTCCTATACAGATTGACTTTTAGAGTAACCAAATAGTCCTAAGATGATGAGGGAATGTTCTTTAGGATTTCAGCTAGTAAATATGGAAGAAATGACAGAACTAGAAAATAGTCATTTTACACCCTTGATAAAATAATAAATTCTGATGTAGACCAACAATGAATGAAGGCATTAGATGAAAAGTTAATGGGAAATTTTATGGCGTGTAAATCAGGTTGGTTTCACCTAAACTCCCAGATTTAGCATCACTAAAAGTGAAACAAGCAGACATTGTATACTTTCTATAAGATGTGATATGGAACACATATCTTATATATGTTAAATATCACATATTTTATATATATATATTACAGTATATAGGGGGTAAAAGGATCTGAATGGGGGGGGAAAAAAACCCACCAACACTAATGAAGACTTCTTGTCAAAAATGGTTTTTTTTTGTTTTGTTTTTTTGAGACAGAGTCTCACTCTTTCACTCAGGCTGGAGTGCGGCGACACGATCTCGGCCCACAGCAACCTCTGCCTCCTAAGTTCAAGTGATTCTTCTGCCTCAGCCTCCTGAGTAGCTGGGATTACAGGCATGCACCACCGCGCCCAGCTAATTTTTTGTATTTTTTTGTAGAGACAGGATTTCACCATGTCAGCCAGGCTGGTCTCAAACTCCTGGCCCCAGGTGATTTGCCCGCCTCGGCCTCCCAAAGTGCTGGGATTACAGGCGTGAGCCACAGCGCCCATCCAGGCTTTCCTGTTTGTTTTTGGAGACACAGTCTCACTTTGTCACCCAGGATGGAGTGCAGTGGCGCAATCTTGGCTCACTTGCCTCCTCGACCTCCCAGATTCAAGCAATCCTCCTTCCTCAGCCCTCCAAGTAGCTGGGACTATGGGCACATGCCACCATGCTTGACTAGTATTTGTATTTTTTGCAGAGATGGGATTTCGCCATGTTGCTTGTCAAAAATGTTGAACCTAAATCTAATTAAGCCAACATTCATTTATAGGAAATACAGGGTACAGAGGAACAAGCTGAATGACATAAGAAAGCAAGTAGACAATCATCTCTAAAAAACAAAAGGAAAGAAAGAAAAGAAATAGAGACAAAATGTAGGATAGTCTTTAGGAAAAATGACCCGGTTTTCTTCAGCAAGTCAATAATATAATGAACTGAAAAAAGGAGATGGGCTGCTCTGGATTAAAGAAGACATACAAGCAGATATAATTAGTGAACTTTTTGGATCCTTATTTTAATAAGATAACTGTAAAAACAGATTTCTTTTTTTTTTTTTAAGACGAGCAGGAAAATTTGAAAATGGGCTGGGTATTGATCTTCCAAGGATTTAAATAATTTAGTTGGATAAGCGAACGTCCACATATTTTGGAGATACATATTGCAGTTTATAGGGGGTAAAAGGATGTGACTGGGATTTGCTTCAAAAAAAAAAATTAAAAAGTTATTTCAACTCGCCCTTTCCCACAGGACAGACTCTCCATCTGTTGCATTTGCTTTGGGAGCAGATGCCTAGGGTGGGGTGGTAGAAAGGGAGAGCAGAAAAGAGTCCATCTTCCTGGACTCTGCTCACCGCTTGGCCTCCTCCAGCCGGCACAAGTACTGATAGGCAACGTTCTGCCGCCTCTGCTCATCCATCTCCTCAGCTGTGAGGCGTTCATCTGAGGAATTAAACAGGATAAGGTCAATGAAGACAGCATTACAGGGGTCTTAGCATTGAAGTGTCTTTTTTTTTTTTTTTGAGACAGAGTCTTACTCTGTTGCCCAGGCTGGAGTGCAGTGCGCGATCTCGGCTCACTGCAAGCTCCGCCTCCCAGGTTCAGGCCATTCTCCTGCCTCAGCCTCCTGAGTAGCTGGGACTACAGGCGTCCACCACCAGGCCCGGCTACTTTTTTGTATTTTTAGTAGAGACGGGGTTTCACCGTGTTAGCCAGGATGGTCTCAATCTCCTGACCTCATGATCCGCCTGCCTCCGCCACCCAAAGTGCTGAGATTACAGGCATGAGCCACCGTGGCCGGCCCAAGCGTCTTCTCAACGGACTTGTTTAGGCAACCCTGCTCAGAGACCTGAAGCACCTCCCATGTGTCCCTCCTTCTCTTCCCAGGATACCCTTTAATAGGCAGCCTCCTGTGCTGGAGGCATTACTTCCCTTTCCTCTGTAGCCATCTTCCTGTCCTCTTCCTCCTCAAGTCTACTAATGGAACTTCCCTCAGTGCCTCCCAGCTGAGACATCCAGAGCCTTCCTTGGCTTTAAACTTAACTCCTTTTCTTATCCCTAATTAGACTGAGTTCTCCAAGAACTGGACCTGTGTCATCCTTGTTGGTTATTCTCTCAGAGGTTAGGTAATAGAACCAACCAGGATTCATCATTCACTCATTTATTCATTCATCAATACCTCCTTTATGCCAGGCACTGGACTAGCAGACTCCTACTCTTTTTTTTTTTTTTTTGAGATGGAGTCTCGCTCTGTCGCCCAGGCTGGAGTGCAGTGGCTGGATCTCAGCTCACTGCAAGCTCCGCCTCCCGGGTTTACGCCATTCTCCTGCCTCAGCCTCCCGAGTAGCTGGGACTACAAGCGCCCGCCACCTCGCCTGGCTAGTTTTTTATATTTTTTAGTAGAGACGGGGTTTCACCGGGTTAGCCAGGATGGTCTCGATCTCCTGACCTTGTGATCCGCTCGTCTCGGCCTCCCAAAGTGCTGGGATTACAGGCTTGAGCCACCGCGCCCGGACCCCCTACTCTTAAGAAATGCAGAGATAAAGGCCTGCATGGTGGCTCATGCCTATAATCCCAGCATTTCTGGACGCTGAGGCAGGTGGATCACTTAAGCCCAGGAGTTTGAGACCAGCCTGGGCAACATGTTGAGACCCCGTCTCGACAAAAAATGCAAAAATTAGCCTGGAGTGATGGTGCACACCTGTAGTCCCAGCTACTCAGGGCAGGGCTGAGGTGGGAGGATCACCTGAGCCCAGGACTCCTAGGCTGCAGTGAACCATGATCGTGCCACTGCACTCCAGCCTGGACAATAGAGTTACTGGTGGGTTTGTTTTTGAAACAGGGCACCACCATGTCTGGCTAATTCTTGTATTTTTTGTTGAGACTGGGTCTCACCATGTTGCCCAGGCTGGTCTTGAACTCCTGGGCTCAAGTGATCCTCCCACCTTGGCCTCCCAAAGTGCTGGGATTACAGGCATAAACCACAGCGCCCAAAGATTATTATTATTAGAAGAGAAAAACATCTAAATAAATTAATCTAATGTGATAAGTATGATTATGGCCCATGAATAAAATCTATGGAAGCAGCAGAGGAAGCAAAGGATTCTAGATATGAACTAGATCTTAAGGAATAAATAGGCAGAACATGGAGAAAGGCAGTCCAACAGAGGGAAACATGCCACTCACTTGAGATTAAATGGAAGGACAAAGAAAATTTTAAAAGATCACAAAGGTACCTTCACTATCCTTTTTGGTATAGGTCACCCAAGGAGGAAAAGAATCTTCAAGCTAAATAAAATACAGAGTACTGATTCCAAATCCAAGAATAGCAAATCCCTCAAGTGAGACAGCAATCATAATTTACCTTAGTTTAGCCTCCCTTAATCCTTCTCCTTTCTCTCCCCTCTCTCTATTTCCCTTGAGAAACACGATACAAAATCAAACAGAAAGAGTAAGAGAAAACTACACACACAGTAAGAAAATAAACTCAGAGGGCTTGAAAAAAGGCAGAGCTTGGCCAATCTGTCTTCGACTCAGTACTTTATGTCATTCCCGGTTTTTATCCTATTTCCTTATATTGCATATTCTGCAATGATTCAGGCAAGGGCAGGGCTTATTTGAATGAGCAGTTAAGTAAATTAAAACACATGCACGAGCACACACGCACACACCCCTCCAAATACATATTTGAAAACACTGGCCAACCACAGGAAAGCCATCAGTTCCTCCAACAGGGTGTACAGGGAACAAGTGTTGGTTGTTAAGCATGGAAAATAAACCAGTAAGTGAATGACATCACCTCAGAGTTATGAACTGAGGACTGTGGGCGATGGGAGGGATTTTGTACATACACACGCTGTCTCAAAAAAATAAAAAACCAAAAAACGGTTTTCCTGTCCTTCTCAGGTCTGGAACTAGTTTTCCTTTAACAGAAGACTGGACATGGACTTTGCTTTTTGAATCCTAATAGAGAGGAAGGGAGGGGTGGAAGAAGGAGCAGGTTTTGCCTTTCATTCAGAAAATCAGATAGAACCTTTCTGCCCCTTCCGTCCTTCCAACTCCAGTCTCTCTCTAAAACAGTGTTTTTGAAAATGTGGCCCAGGGACTACCTTCCTCACAATCACCTGGGGTCAGGGAAGAAGCACAGCAGTGCTTGTTATAAATGCAGATTATGGGCCCCAAACCAGACCTTCTGGAACTGAAGCTCTGGGACAGGACCCAGGAATCTGCATTTCAAACAAGCTGCCCGGGTAATTTCAGCCCCCTGTTTGACAGGCATTGTCTGAAAGCGGCATCTCAAAGCCCAAGAGTCCCCCAGATCCCTTAAGGCATCTTGTCTCGTGGCAGCGCTGGACAAGTATGGTAGCCAGCAGTAACTGCTGAATTTTAAGGAGCCATTAGGACCACCTACATTCTCCCGACTCCGGAACCCCAGAACTTGGAAATAGGGAGAAAATTCTTTGTAAGCTTTAAAGCACATTATTCGGGGGACAATGCGCCGCTCACAGTTCCACTCTGGCCCGCGGCGCCCGGGCTGAGGACTCCCGTCCCACTGAGCAGTCCCACCGCCCTCGCCCCTCAGGCTCCACGCCCGACACACGCCCCAATCTCTCCCAGGACAGCCAAGCCCCCGACCAGCGGCACCACTGCGAGACCCTTCCCAGACCCTTCCCAGACCCTTCCCGCACTCACACGCTGCCCGCCCTGGGACCGCTGCTCTCCTCTCCATGTTCCTCCTTTTTCCAGGTTTGAATCTCCCGCCGTTGGGCCGCCGCCCGTCACCGTCGCCACGGCCGGACAGGACACTTCCTGTCCACACCGCTGAGAATCCTGGGATTTGTAGTTCCAGGCCGCGGAGCGGGGCCGCCCACGTGCTGGGAGAAGAGGCACACCAGGCCGGGGCAGTACCGTTCCCCTTACAGCAGTTCCTCGCCTTGTTCCTCCCAGGCTCCTTTTCTGCTAAACAGTCTTACTCTAGCTGCTGCCCCTGCCTTTGTCTCCAACTAGTATTCCCATTAACCCCTACTCTGCTTCCTATGTGTTCCCGAGTCCGGCTAACTTGTGGGCCTACTTGGCGCTATGACTAAGCTAGGTGATGCGAATGCAGAGATGTATAAGCGCAGTGAATGCTCTAAAAAAGTTTGCTGTTCTGACACAAGTGATAGACATACAGTCAAATAAATTAGAGGTCTGTGATGCACAGAGGGAGGGGGTCATTGCTGTGATTAAGAGCAGCGAGGCCGGGCACCGTGGCTCAAGCCTGTCATCCCAGCACTTTGGGAGGCCGAGACGGGCGGATCACGAGGTCAGGAGATCAAGACCATCCTGGCTAACACGGTGAAACCCCGTCTCTACTAAAAAATACAAAAAACTAGCCGGGCGAGGTGGCGGGTGCCTGTAGTCCCAGCTACTCGGGAGGCTGAGGCAGGAGAATGGTCTAAACCTGAGAGGCGGAGCTTGCAGTGAGCTGAGATCCAGCCACTGCACTCCAGACTGGGCGACAGAGCGAGACTCCATCTCAAAAAAAAAAAAAAAGAGCAGCGAATGACAGGGAAGACGTCCTAGTGGAGGTGACAGCTGATTTGGGTTGAGAAGTGAAAGAGAATTCATCAGATTGAAGAAGAGAGGCAGTGCAATCAGTGGAAACAGCATGTGCAAGAACAAGAAGGCGAGTTCGGGAACTTATACTCGGTTCAGTTTTAGAGGAGAACAAACCTCAGCCAGGGAGAGGCCAGAAGGGATCCTGGAGGCACAGGGCCAGGTCCGGTAGCACCTTGGGCACCATGCTAGGGCCCTGGCATGGGGTCTGGTGAACAGTCACCAGCCAAGGAACACTTTAGACATAGGTCAGAGCCAGATTTGTCTTTTATTTTTTTTTTTTTTTGAGACGGAGTCTCGCTCTGTCGCCCAGGCTGGAGTGCAGTGGCCGGATCTCAGCTCACTACAAGCTCCGTCTCCCGGGTTTACGCCATTCTCCTGCCTCAGCCTCCGGAGTAGCTGTGACTACAGGCGCCCGCCACCTCGCCCGGCTAGTTTTTTTGTATTTTTTAGTAGAGACGGGGTTTCACGGTGTTAGCCAGGATGGTCTCGATCTCCTGACCTCGTGATCCGCCCGTCTCGGCCTCCCAAAGTGCTGGGATGACAGGCTTGAGCCACCGCGCCCGTCAGATTTGTCTTTTAAAAAGAGCCATCTTGTAGCAGGGGATTGGAAGGGGGTGAGGCTAGGGACAAAGACCAGTTGGAAGGCTACTGCAGTAGCACAGAAGAGAGATAATAAGAGCCTCAACTAGGCTGGGTGTGGTGGCTTACGCCTGTAATCCCAGCACTTTGGGAGGCCAAGGCGGGTGGATTACCTGAGGTCAGGAGTTCGAGACCAGGCAGGCCAACATGGCAAAACCCCATCTCTAGTAAAAATACAAATATTAGCCAGGCATGGTGGTGTATGCCTGTAATCCCAGCTACTCGGGAGGCTGAGGCAGGAGAATTGCTTGAACCTGGGAGGCAGAGGTTGCAGTGAGCTGAGACTGTGCCATTGCACTCCAGCCTGGGCGACAGAGTAAGACTCCATCTCAAAAAAAAAAAAAAAAAAGAGCCTGAACTAATAAAAAATAATTATACACCAACAACTATGCTGAAAAAATATTATCTGATAGGTTTCCCCATCTTGTATTTCTCCTTTTACCCTTTCCCCACACTCCATCCAAGCAACCAAGCCGCCTAGGCTTATAGCTTGGGCAGGTAGGAGAGGAGAATGTGAAAGAACAGAAAACAGAAATCCATACCTAAAGCCTTCAGAGGAACAGAGGAGACTCAAGGGCTGAGACAAAACTGGGAAAAGTAGGATTGAAGAGAGCGGATGCCCCCCTGAAGAGCTGAGGGATTCCCCTTACCTCTCACCAGCCGGGGGAAATAGAATGTAGATGTCGGTGACTCATGGCACCTGGGGTCCCATTCTTTGCTTCCTGGAAAGGACCCTAGGTGTACAGGACCCTGAGAAAGAACAGTTGTATAATAAGCCAGGCAGACAATAGACAAATTTGCAGAAATTCCTGACCTAGCCAGAAAGGAAGTATCTGAATGAATTACTCCCCTCTTCTGCTTGGTCCCTGGGCTTGAAAGGGCCAGGTAGATGAGAAGAAAGAAGGTGTCAGTGGACACCTTTGTGAATAGATGGCTGAGGACCAGATGAGCCTCACCTTGGCATCATATACCTCCCCCTACTTAGACTCCACCCTGGGGAAAAGGAGGGGGCAAATCCCCAAACTGATTCACATTGTTCCCATCATCCCAGTGGAATCAGGGCTTGAAACAGAAGTTGAGTAGAGATGAATTTCCTCCACACCAGAGTTATGGACCAACACACATATAGTGGTTACTATATGATAGGTACTATATTTAGCATCATCTTACAAGAACTGTCTTATTTAATCTTTACAGTACAGATTAGAAACTGAGGCTTAGAAAGGTCACACAGCTAATAATGGGTAGAGACTAGAGCTAAATGCAGATAGTTGCACTCCGAGCTTGAGTTTTTTTTGTTGTTGTTTTCTGAGACAAAGTCTCAATCTGTTACTCAGGCTGGAGCGCATTGGCACGATTTCGGCTCACTGAAACCTCCACCTCCTGGGTTCAAGCAATTCTCCTGCCTCAGCCTCCCAAGTAGCTGCGATTATAGGTGCCCACTACCACGCTTGGCTAATTTTTTTGTATTTCTAGTAGAGACGCGGTTTCACCATGTTGGCCAGGCTGGTCTCAAACTCCTGACCTCAGGTGATCCGCCTGCCTCAGCCTCCCAAAGTGTTGGGGTTACAGGCATGAGCCACCATGCCTGGCCCCAAGCTTGAGTTTTTAACCACTATATACTATACCACCTCCAAGGCATGAGACTGCAGTACAAAGGGTATACTAGAGGAGGATTTCAAAGGTAGAATCAACAGGCTGGGATTGAGAGCCAGAGAAGGAGTCAAGAATGAACGGCTCCTCGGTTTCTGGTTTAGAGACTGGGTTGTTGGTCTACTATTAACACTGAGAACACAGGAAGGGTACAGTTAGGGAAATGTGAGTTTCACTTGGACAGGTTACATCTACAGGTATACATTTAGAAATTATCAGTCCATCAGTGGTGTTAAAATCACAGGAGTCAGTGAAATGTTCTTAGAACAGTATATAAAGTAAGAAGAGAAAATAGCAAAGGGCAGCACGTTGGGGGACACTAGCATTTAAGAGGCAGACAGAGGGCCCAGCAAAGGAGATGCAAATGGAATTTTCAGAGAAGGAAAGAGAGAGCCAGGAGACAGAACGTTATGGAAGCCAAGTGAAAAAAGAGTGCAAGGATGTGGTGGATACAGAAAGGAATCAAACAAGAAAATGATTCAGAAATGATTGCTGGATAATTGGAAGGTCATTGGAGCCTTGGTGAGAACAGTTTCAGTCCCTGCCCTCTCCCTAAATCATCCTCCCTTCTTAAGGGAAGCCTACTGAGTGAAGGACAAACTGAGCTGCATATTTGGCCCTGACCAGGCTGTGGTAGCATCTTAAAGGCCCAGCTGTCTGCAGAAACTGCGGACAGCTGGGTTAGCCTGCCTTGGGCATGGGACTCAGGACACACCACCCCAAAATATGACTGTAGGAAACTATAATATGCCACCTCAAAATATACTTCTTTGGCATATTTTGAGCAGGTTATTCTGAGAAACTGCGGACACAGGAGTAGCCCTGAAAAGTTGTCCTTTCATAAAAGAAATTTATATCTGTAAAGGAAATCTACATTAGTAAAGTATCTGTATCAAGAAGAGGGCTGCTCTGAGATAACTTTTGTTTGTCCTAGCCGGACAACCTCTGTTCACCATGCACTTGCTCCCCTCACCCTCCAATAACTTGGATCAACACCACCCCCGAGATGCCCCAACCTCTATTCCTTTCTGTAGCTGGGGATGCTATATAAACGTCAATCATCTGACCTTTCTTTGAGTCTCACGTGTTATGGGACTCCTGTGTATATGCACATACAGTCATGAGCCTCATAACAACGTTTTGGTCAACGACAAATCACATATACAATGGTGGTGCCGTAAGATTATAATAGACCTAAAATATTCCTATCACCTAGTGATGTTGTAGCCACCCTAACATCTTAGTACAACACGTCACTCACATGTTTGTGGTGATGCTGGTGTAAACAGACCTACCGTGCTGCCAGTCATATATATATGTATAGTAATGTCCTAGGCTGGATGTGGTGGCTCATGCCTGTAATCCTAGCACTTTGGAGGCTGATGCAGGAGGATTACTTGAGCCCAGGAGTTCAAGGCCAGCCTGGACAACATAGTGAGACCCTGTCTGTACACCAAAAAAAATTTTTTTAAGTTAGCTGGGCATGGTGGCACACGCCTGTAGTCCCAGCTAGTCAGGAGGCTAATAGGGAGGATTACTTGAGCCTGGGAGGTCAAGGCTGCAGTGAGTTGTGATTTCACCACTGCACTCCAGCCAGAGTGACAGAGAGAGACTCTGTCTCAAAAAACAAAAACATAAACAAAAAATGGTAATGTCCTAGGCCTTCACATTCACTCACCACTCACTCACTAACTTGTCCAGAGCAACTTCCAGTTCTGCAAGCTCCACTCATGGTGAGTGCCCTATATGGGTGTACCATTTTAAATCGCCTTTTTTTTTTTTTGAGACAGGCTCTCCCTTTGTCACCCAGGCTGGAGTGCAGTGGTGTGATCTCGGCTCCCTGCAACCTCCGCCTCGTGGGTTCAAGCAATTCTCCCGCCTCAACCTCCCCAGTCGCTGGGATTACAGGTGTGTGCCACGACGTGCAGCTAATTCTTGTATTTTTAGTAGAGACAGGGTTTCACCATGTTGGCCAGGCTGGTCTCGAACTCCTGGCCTCAAGTGATCCACCCACCTCAGCCTCCCAAAGTTCTGGGATTACAGGTGTGAGCAACTGCACCCTACTTAAATCTCTTATACTATATATTTAGGGTACTTCTTCTGTTTTGATATGTTTAGATACACAAATATCATTGAATGATATTTGGTGACAGTATTCAGGAGAGCAACATGCTGTACAGGTTTGTGGCCTAGGGGCAATAGGCTATACCAGAGAGCCTGGGTGTATAGTAGGCTACACCATCTAAGTTTGTGTAAGTACACTCTATGATGTTTGCACAACGATAAAATCACCTAATGATGCATTTCTCAGAACATATCCCTGTTGCTAAGCAAAGCACGACTGTAATTAAAATGGTTTTTCTCCTGCTAATCTGTCTTATGTCAATTTAATTTGTAGCCCAGCCATATAATCTAGAAGGGTAGAGAGAAGCCATTTTTTCACTCTGCCACAGCACCATCTATAGCACCCAGCACTAGGCCTGCACATAGCAGGCATTTAGCAAAGGCTGCAGGCCAAATGCAGGTGAGCCCCATCACTTCATAATTTTGTTTCTGGCAAAGGCCTCTTTACTTAAAAGAGGACTTTCCCTAGGCAATGAGGACGTTTGCTTTCTGATGCAGGCCACCCTTGGTGAGTTAGGGCATTATATTCCCATCGTCCTGAGGCCTGCTGTCCTCTCATTAAGCAGAAACTGTAGGTTGCAGATCAGTGGAGTTGGAAAAAGGAGTCTGGGGGGAGTCTCTTCTGATCTCCAGGCCTTTCCTGACTATCAACCTTTCACCCTGTTCCCAAATGTGAAACCACCACACAGAAGCACAGTATGTGAGTGTGTGTGTGTGTGTGGTGTGTGTGTGTGTGTGAGAGAGAGAGAGAGGAGAGAGAGAGAGAAAGAGAGAGAGAGAGAGAGTTCACTTCCAGGACAGCTCAAGCCCCATTAAAGCTTGCTATCACAGGTCAGGCCAGGTGCAGTCTGTAATCCCAGCACTTTGGGAGGCCAAGGCAGGACAATCATTTGAGCTCAGGAGTTTGAGACCATCCTGGGTAACACATCAAAACCCCATCTCTACAATAATAATAATCATAATAATAATAATTAGCCAGGTGTGGTGCCACATGCCTGTGGTCCCAGCTACTCAGGAGGCTGAGGTGAGAGGATCGCTTGAGCCCAGGAGGTAGAGGCTGCAGTGAGCTATGATCATCTATGCACTTCAGCCTAGATGACAGAGCAAGACTCTGCCTCAAAAAAATAAAAACACAAACAAACAAGCAAAAAAACTTGCAATCACACAGTGTAGTGGAAGGGACCCTAGGCTACTCACCTTGAATCGAAAAACCTAGAGTTGGCTGGGCGCGGTGGCTCACGCCTGTAATCCTAGCACTTTGGGAGGCAGAGGCAGGCAGATCACCTGAGGTCAGGAGTTCAAGACCAGCCTGGCCAACATGGTGAAACCCAGTCTCTACAAAAATACAAAAATTAACCAGGCATATGGCAGGCACCTGTAATCCCAGCTACTCGGGAGGCTGAGGCAGGAGAACCACTTGAACCCAGGAGGCAGAAGTTGCAGTGAGCCGAGATCGCGCCACTGCACTCCAGCCTAGGCGACACAGCAAGACTCTGTCTCAAAAAAAAAAAAAAAAAGAGACTGGGCACGGTGGCTCACGCCTGTAATCCCAGCACTTTGGGAGGCTGAGGCAGCTGGATCACTTGAGGTCAGGAGTTCGAGACCAGCCTGGCCAACATGATGAAACCCCATCTCTACTAAAAATACAAAAATGAGCTGGTCGTGGTGGCGTGCACCTGTAATCCCAGCTACACGGGAGGCTGAGGCAGGAGAATCACCTGAGCCCAGGAGGCAGAGGTTGCAGTGAGCCGAGATGGTGCCACTGAACTCCAGCCTGGGTGATAGAGTGAGACTCCGTCTCAAAAAAAACCTAGAGTCTAACCCCAGCTACATGACTGCTCTTTGACCTTAGTTAAGTCACATCTGCTGTCTGAGGCTTGGTCCCCTCCTCTGTGAAATGAGGGGATGAAGTAGATGATATCTGGGGGTGTAACTAGTAAGCACCCCTCTGATGCCTTGATTCATTGCTTGAAGTGAGGGACTTGAGGGGGTGTGTCTGCAGCACTATCGAGGTTTAGCACTAAGATACGGCCCCAGAACTGTCACTCAAATAATTCCCTAGGAGTGGAGGGTGGTACCTGGTTGTCTAGTAACCGCCAGGGCTTTGAGCTAACAGCTAGGGAGGTAACCCAAGCCAGAGGGGCCATTCCAGAGAGCCAGCTGCAGAGAAGACCCAAGGAGGTAAGGTATCCTGCAGTGGGTGTCCCCACTCTGCATGGGGGTAGTCAGAAATGCCCTGGAGTGGAAGGCCTTGAAAAGTCACGATTTCTGAGTGTTCTTAGAAGTGAGGGGAATTTATTTTAAAAGAGACTGTTTTTCCTCTGCCTGCCCCTCCTAAAAAAAGGGGGAAAAAGAATAAAATGGGAGGGGTCAAGAGCCCAGGGCCTGCGTCTTTTCCACTCTTTTTCCCGTCTCTTGGGAGGAGAGTTCATGAAAAGCCTTTGCCCTTCCAGGGGAAAGATAACTAACAGGATATACAAGCTGATGAGATGCTTGTATTCAGGTTTAAGGAGGCTCTGGAGACCAGAGCAGGAGGCTGGGGGCCTGGAACCAGCCAGCAGACAGCAGAAGAAATGGAGAGAGAGAGCTTCGTCTTGAGCTAGGGAAGGGGCAGTAAATGGATGTTCCATCCCACACCACACTCCTTTTCAGAGAATCCTGCGCTCCTGGAGGTTGGCTCCTTGCCAATTCAGGAGCCTCCTCAGTGCCTAGTGTGGCTCCTAGCACATAGCAGGGACTTACTGAGTGCTTGTTGAACTGACCTAAACTACATCTTGAGATTAGATAGCAGGAGTACCCAGATGATGAATGGGTGAGTATTAGTAGAGGCGCAGTGTGAAGGAGGTTATAGAGGAGAGGGCCTGCATATGCGGTTCCTTCATCTATTTATTTGCAGCTTTTTTTTTTTTTTTTGAGATGGAGTCTCACTCTGTCACCCAGACTGGAGTGCAATGGCATGATCTCAGCTCACTGCAACCTCCACCTCCCAAGTTCAAGCAGTTCTCCTGCCTCAGCCTCCTGGGTAGCTGGGATTACAGGTGTGCACCACCACGCCCGGCTAATTTTTGTATTTTTAGTAGAGACAGCATTTTGCCATGTTGGCCAGGCTGGTCTCTATCTCTTGACCCTCGTGATCTGCCCACCTCAGCCTCCCAAAGTGCTGGGATTACAGGTGTGAGCCACTGCACCTGGCCTATTTGTTCATTCCAAAAACATTTGTAGGTGGTAACATATATATAACATACAATTTACCATTTTAATCATTTTAAAATGTGCAGTTCAGTAGCCTTAAGTACACTCACATTATTGTGCAATCAACACCACCATCCATCTCCAGAACTTTTTCATCTCTTTCCAAAAACATTTATTGTGAATCTACTATGTGCCAGACCCTGCAAGTTGCTCCAAATCTAGTAGCGGGGGGAAGACAAGAAAGTCATCAACTCTGACCCAGTGTGATAAACGTTATAAAAGACATAGGCATCAGGTGCTATGGGACCACAGGAGTACCCAGTTCGTTGAGAAGAAGGTGTGCTCTGAAGCAAGCTGTTACTTGACTTGAGTCTTGAAGGAGGACTAAGAATTAGTCAGGACGTTAGAGTGAGAGTGGATATGGTACCCAGTGGGACAGAAGAAACAAAGTGAGAGGTGAGAGAGCAATCCTTGAAACCCTGAGGGTCATGCTAGGGCAGGGGTAGAGCTGAATTTCTCGAAGGGGGTCCTGCTCCAGAGGAAGCCAAGGCTGACATACAGATCCCTCTGTTCCCCTCTGTCAGCTCTATGTCTTCCCCCAACCCTGAGGATGTGCCCCAGAGGCCAGAGCCTGAGCCTTCAAGCTCCAATAAGACAAAGAAGAAAAGAAAGTGGCTGTGGCAAGAAGCCAGCATCCAAGCCCTCACCAGGGCTGGCCACGGGGCCCTTCAGGCTGGCCGGAACCATGAAGCCTTGAACAACTTCCAGAGGGCCTTCCTTCTGGCCTCCAAGACCCCACAAACTGGGGACACCCCGGTGCTCCGGGCCTGTGCCTTCAACCTGGGGGCTGCCTATGTGGAGACTGGGGACCCAGCCAGAGGCCTTGAGCTGCTCCTGCGAGCCCACCCTGAAGAGAAGGCACAGGGCAGGCGTCATGGAGACCAGTGTTTCAATGTGGCTTTGGCCTACCATGCCCTTGGCGAGCTGCCTCAAGCTTTGGCCTGGTATTACAGGGCCCTGAGCCACTACCAGCCACAGGGTGACCAGGGAGAAGCCTGGGCAAAAATGGGAGCCTGCTACCAGGCTCTGGGACAGCCTGAGCTAGCAGCCCACTGCCTGCAGGAAGCAAGCCGGGCCTATGTCCAAGAGAGGCAGCTGCAGGCCGCAGCCCTGGCATTGGGGGCTGCGGCAGGATGTATGCTGAAGAGTGGGCGGCATCGGGTAGGGGAAGTTGTGCAGGTGCTGGAGAAAAGCCGGAGGCTTGCCGAGAGGAGCACTGAGAGGGGACTGCTGGGTAAGATCTTCAGGCAGGGAAGGTGTGGGATCTGGGGAGACACAAAGCCTGGTGCTATTCAGAGGGCTGGGTTTGGGGAACACTGGAGGAGTGGATAGGGGCTGTACCAGCCTTATTTATACCTGGTCTGGCTACCAGTGACCCTGGCTATGCCCTCTAGGGCACCTCTATAATGACCTAGGCCTGGGCTACTCCCAGCTCCGGCTGTTTCCGCTGGCTGTGGAGGCCTTCCTGCAGGCCCTTCCTCTGTGCTGGGTGCCAGGAGAGCAGGCCACAGTGCTAAGAAACCTCGGGATGGCCCACAACGCCCTTGGCAACTATCAGGAAGCTCAGGAGTTTCACCAGAAGGCTGCTGACCTGCACGGTGGGTGCCCGGGGCCGGGGAATGGGACTGGGACTAAGACACTAAGAAGGGTTTCCAAGAGGGGCCCCAAGGCTTAAGGGTGGATGGCCCTTTGGGACCACTTATGGAGCCTGAAAACCCATAACCAGTGGGGGAGAGCTGGAAGTGCAGGAGATGGGACAGTCAGACAGGACAGAGGGTTGTGGGCCCAGAGGCCGAGACCTCAGAGCTGGGAAGGCAGCAGTGGGCAGGGGGAAGGGTACTGGCTGGGAGAGGAGGCCTGAAGTGGAATCTAGCCCCTCTGCTGACTGTTTGTGTGACATTCAGGAATCACTTTCACTTTCCGAGCTTCAGTTTTCGCATTTTAAAAAACAGGGCCATTAACACCTGCCTTGCCTGCATCACAAGGTTGTTGCCTGACTCAAACTAGCCAGGTGGAGGCACTCACACCAGAACTCAGGATGGGTCCAGGCTGGGAGTGGAGGGTTCAGGCCTCTCGGATGCATCTGAAGTGTGCTGGGGCTGGGCACCAGGCCTCCTGGGAGCTCTGTCTTGGTTGCTGGAGGGTGGAGTCCTAATGTCCCAGCAGCCAGAGTCCCCTCTGAGGATGGGGTGGGCTCTGTCCTCAGGCTCTGTGGGGCAGCGGTGGGAGCAGGGCCGGAGCTTTGGCAGCCTGGCCTTTGCATTGAGCCAGCTGGGGGACCACAAGGCTGCCAGAGACAACTACCTGCATGCCCTGCAGGCTGCCCGTGACTCTGGTAAGCGTGAGGGGGTTGGGATGTGACTGGGCCAGCGGGGAGGCTGAGGGTCCTAGGAGCTGGTGGGGAGGCAGATGGGGGGAACTGAGGGTAGGGAGTGCCTCTGAAGGGGCGGGTCAGTGGGGTAGGGAGCCATGAAAGGACCTTCCAGGCTCTCTTTCTCAGGGGACATGAAGGGACAGTGGCAGGCCTGTGAGGGTCTAGGGGCTGCTGCAGCCAGGCTGGGGCAGTATGACCAGGCCTTGAAGTACTATAAGGAAGCACTGGCCCAGTGTCAGGTGAGACCCTGTATCCCAGAATCCACCTCTCCCCTGCTATCCCTCTTCTGGCTGACGTTCCTGCCTTCACTCCTTGCCTTCACCCACAGCATCGGACACACTGTGTGCTAGGTGTTGGGATACTATTGTGAGGAAGAGTCCATCACTGTCCGCAATTCTGGGCAGGTGGTGGCAGGACCCTGGGAAAGGCATGGGGATGGGGTAGAAGAGAGGGGGAAACAAAGTCCTGCTCCCTCCTCCCTTTCCTGCTTCCTTCTTCCCCAACCCCCAGAGGACCACAAAGTCCAGGCATTCCCCATTAACCTATTATCACCCTCTTCCCAGAAGGAGCCAGATTCTGTGCGAGAACGGCTGGTGGCCAAGCTGGCAGACACCGTGAGGACGCACTTGGCCCAGGTGGGGCTGGTCACACCCTGGTGAGATGACACCTGAGACAAGGAGATGGGGGTGGAGAGAGGTTACCCAGAGAAGGGGTTGGTGGTAAGCAGAGCCGATGTTCCCTAGGATGCGGCGCGCTTGGCCGCTCATCTGTGTTCATCCGCCTTGAGCCTGCGCATGGGATACATCACTTTCCAGGAGTGGGAGGTGGGTGGGGGACTGCGGCATGTCTCCAACACAAGGGCTGATATGTAGGTGATTAAAAATAAATAAATAAATTTAAAAGAATCGGTAGACCATGTGTGCAAGGAGATAGAAAGTTTCAAGTCCTTGGCTGCAGTTCCCTAAATGGCCACAGGATGGAGATGTGCTCCAAGGAAGTCCCTCTCTGCCGTCTTTAAGTCTCTGGAGTGCATTTCTCTGTGGGTCTCCACCGTGTTACTCCTTTCCTATCTCTGCTTTAACTTGTTTCTATCTCCGGGTCTCTTTGTACGATTCGTTGACTCTCCAACCGCCTCCTCCTTCACATTTTCAGGCAACCCCAGAAAACCTCTTACCACTCCAGGAATTGAAATTATACTTTAATATTTATATGTATGTAATAGATTTTATGCTCCTGCATTTTATTTTATTTTATTTTTTTATTTTATTATTTTTTTTTGAGACGGAGTCTCACTGTGTCGCCCAGGCTGGAGTGCAGTGGCGCGATCTCGGCTCACTGCAAGCTCCGCCTCCCGGGTTCCAGCCATTCTCCCGCCTCAGCCTCCGAGTAGCTGGGACTACAGGCGCCCGCCACCGCGCCCGGCTAGTTTTTTGTATTTTTAGTAGAGACGGGGTTTCGCCGTGTTAGCCAGGAGGGTCTCGATCTCCTGACCTCGTGATCCGCCCGCCTCGGCCTCCCAAAGTGCTGGGATTACAGGCTTGAGCCACCGCGCCCGGCGCTCCTGCATTTTAAAGATCACATTTAAAGACACCATATTTAAAATCTGCAAGAAAAATTAAATTGCCTGGTACAGGCAGAGGATTGGATTGAGGGGTCAGAATACCTGGGTCCCAGCCAATGTCTGCCACCTACTTTCTGTGACTTTACCATATCAGGCCCCAGAAGGGATGGGGTGGCCGTTAGACGCTGGCCAGGTCTGCTAGTCCCTAAATCTGAATTCAAGCTTGAGAGTTACTAGCAGGGACCTTAACAGAACAAAGAACCTCACCCCAGAATTGTATTCTCTGAGACCCTGGCACACACATAGCTGGGATGGCCGTTTTTCTCAGACCTAGTCCCTCTACTCCCCTTCATTCCCAGACCTCGGCTCCGGGAAGACTCCAGGCTCCAGGTGGGGCCAGCCAGGTGGAGGGGACCCCAGCAAAGACAGGAAGCAGTGCAGCAGGTGCTCAGCACAGGTGAGGGTGGGAACGGTGCAACAGGGATGTATGCAGCCTCTGCAGGGTGTTGGGGGCTGTCACAGTGGGGTAGGACCCCATGCATACCCCCAGGGAGGAGGGGACTGGTGTCGTTCTGCCAAGCTGTGCCCTGGTTCCTTGCCCCTACAGATCTTCCAGTGGGTGGGAAGATGAAGAGTTTGAGGAGGGCCACCAGGAGAAAAAAGAGGAGAGGTCGGCAAACGTTCCCATGAGGGCTGGGCCGGGGAAACTGGAGCGTGAGTTGATGTAGAGTATTCCTGGTGGTGCCTCTCCCCACTGCAAATGTGGCACTCCCGCCCCCACCCGCCTGCCTCCACTTCTTACACCCATCCTGCCATCCCGCCTTCTTGTTGTCATTTCTCTGAGGCCTGGCACAACTTTGCACCACCCCTGACCCTGACTGTCCCAGTTCACAACTCCCCAACAGCCCTCCCCTGATTTTTGCTTGTCTCTCAAGGCCCTGGACCATTTTCCCTGAACGCTTTCTAGAACTGCCTCTTTCTTCCTGCTCTCATGGCTTTCCTAACTTCTAGAACTTTGCATCTTGGACCCCACGGTTTTGTTGAAAGCCTACTTTGTGCCCAACACAGCACTGGGCACTGTTCGTAATCCCCAGCTCACTACTCAATAGCCTCTCCCACAAAGACTTGCAACTCGGGGAGCAGAGTTCCTTGCTACTTATTGAGCTGACCTGAATTTACCGATGTCTCCTTTTCAGTGTGTTTCCTTCCAGGCACAGTGAATCATTCCCACCATCTAGCTTCTAGTTGCCCCATGTTTACCAGGTACACGCCCTGCAGTGGGATAGTCCGCGGCAAAGCCTCCAAGTATAGTGAGCAGTGCATCCCTTGACACCGCCCCAACTCCTGGTTCTTCTCCAGAGCTTTTTTCCACCATGATAGTTCTTGGTGCAGAGAGGCATGTGATGAATGTGTCTGTCCTTCTCCATTTAGGTCCAGGACCCAGGGCCCATTTTCCATTTGTAGGTCGAGGCCCTCCCAGAGCGGAGTACCCTAGCATCCTGGTACCCAATGGCCCTCAAGTCAATAGGTGGGTCCTTGGAGGAGAGCAGGAGGCCTGGAGAATAGCAAAGAAAGTAGAATATGTGGCTTGGGATGATATTAATGGAACACTACTGCTGTTGAAGTTAGGGGAAGCTGGGTTCTCATGCTTGGGATATAGGGCCCCGAGCTCCCCTTTGTCTTTGCCCTTTAGCAATGTGAACAACCCTCACCCAGCTCTGGAAGCCCGGGGTATGCCCTGCTTCCTGAATGGCCTGATGGTAGGCCTCAGTGAAAGACAGGGTGCTGCAGGATGGGGGGATATGAAGCTTAAGCCAACTCCCTCCTTCTCTGGAGCCCACCAGCAGAGGTAAGGGCCAAATAGGGCAAAGGAAGCTGAAGCCAGGGCAGGCTGCCTCCTGCTGTCTCCCCAGTCACCCCCACTGGCAAGCCCCTCCCTGCCTTTTTCAGGTCATCCAAGTGGCCCAGGGAAAGCCTCAGCAGGAGCTGCCAGAGGAGACCCATGGAGTCGGGCATCTGCACTATCGTGTGACCTCCCCCTGCCGGCTGCAGCCCTCATCTCTGAAGCACCTGCCCAACACGCACATGCTAGGGGGTCCTGGGGACCAAGCCTCTTCCCAGCTGCTCAGCCCTGCGGGGATGCGGAACACAATGCAGCTAGTGGACTCCTGAGGAGGCTGGGCAAGGGCTTTTTGCAGGCTTGGCCCTGAAAGGTTCTGTTTGCTCTTCCTTGGGATTTTTGGCCTCAGTAGGTAAAATAAAAAAGGAAAATGGATGGCAAATTCCCTTTGTCTTTCTGGATCCAAATCTTATGATTGCTAGGGGCCTGGGAGTTCTAAAAACTGACTTTGTGGTCAAGTAGCTTTGGAGTCACTGACTGTCTCCAGACCTCCATTTTTGCCTATGGGAAATGAGGATATAATACTACAGAAGAGGCATCTTACCCAACCGATGCACCCTACTTCCTCTGTGAAACATAGGGGATGCTGGGCGCAGGCCTAGGCTGTAGCCTGTAGCCTGTAGGACAGCTCCTGCCAGCAGCCACAGGGACAATGACGTGCTGTAACATTTCCCAAAGTACTTGGCTCATGCCCCACCCTATTCTAGGTGCTTCACAAGTGTATTCTCCTCTAATCCTCACAACAAATATATGAGGTGCTATCATCATCCCCTTTAACAAATAAGGAAAATAAGGCACAAAGCTTCAGTAGTCTGAATTCCCAGATCACATAACTAGTATGTAGAGAAGCTGGGAATCAAACCCAGGCAGTGAGCACTTTCTAGAATGCTGTGCAATTCCACTTCCCCAGCTAAGCCCTTGCTTACCCAGAGGCAGTTGTGATTTAATACCAAGTGTGTTTATGCTCATTGTATGTGTTACTGTAATTCATAATTTAATTAAATACTATATACATTGATGAACAGGCCAGGTGAAATGGCTCATCCCTGTAATCCTAGCACTTTGCGAGGCCAAGGTGGGAGGATTGCCTGAGCCCAGGAGTTTGAGACCACCGTGGGCAACATAGTGAGACCCCATGTCGATGTAAAAGAAAATTTATCTTTAAAAAAAAATAAATGGATGAACTGAGAGTAGGAAAACTAATCATTGTTTCTATGAAAACTAAGTTGGGGCCGGGCACAGTGGCTCAAGCCTGTAATCCCAGCACTTTGGGAGGCCGAGAAGGGCGGATCACGTGGTCAGGAGATGGAGACCATCCTGGCTAACACGGTGAAACCCCGTCTCTACTAAAAAATACAAAAACCTAGCCGGACGAGGTGGAGGGCGCCTGTGGTCCCAGCTACTCGGGAGGCTGAGGCAGGAGAATGGCGTAAACCCGGGAGGCGGAGCTTGCAGTGAGCTGAGATCCGGCCACTGTACTCCAGCCTGGGCGACAGAGTGAGACTCCATCTCAAAAAAAAAAAAAACTAAGTTGGATCCTTATGGATTCTTAGAAGACTCGACTAAAGTAAGTTACTTTTTCTGTATTATTATTATTCTTTATAATAATATATTTTTCCTCCAATGATGGAGGAAAAAGTGAGTTTATTTATTTATTGAGACAGGGTCTTGCTCTGTTGCTCAGGCTGTAGTGCAGTGGCACGATCACATCTTACTGTAGCCTCAAACCCCTGGGCTCAAGCGACCTTCCCACCTCAGCCTCCCACTAGGACTACAGGTGCACCACCATGCCAGGCTAATTAAAAAATATATATAGAGAGAGACAGGGTCTCACTATGTTGCCCAGGCTGGTCTCAAACTCCTGGGCTCAAGCCATCTTCCTACCTTGGGATCCCAAAGTGTTAGGATTACAGGTGTGAGTCACTGCGCCCAGCCTATGAGTCATTTTATTTATTTGTTTGTTTATTTATTTATTTATTGAGATGAAGCCTCACTCTGTCTCCCAGGCTGGAGTGCAATGGCGTGATCTCGGCTCATTGCAACCTCCACCTCCTGGGTTCAAGTGATTCTCCTACCTCAGCCTCCCAAGTAGCTGGGATTACAGGTGCATGCCACCAAGCCCGGCTAATTTTTGTATTTTTAGTAGAGATAGGGTTTCGCCATGTTGGCCAGGCTGGTCTCAAACTCCTGGTCTCAGGTGATCCTTCTGCCTCGGTCTTCCAAAGTGCTGGGGATACAGGCGTGAGCCACTGCGGCCGCCCTCTGAGTTACTTTAAGAAGCTACTGTGGGCTGGCACGGTAGCTTATGCCTGTAATCCCAACACTTTGGGAGGCCAAGGTGGACGGATCACTTGAGGCCAGGAGTTTGAGACCAGCCTGGCCAACATGGTGAAACCCTGTCGGTACTAAAAATACAAAAAATTAGCTGGGGAGTGGTGGTGCACGCCTGTAATCTCAGCTACTCGGGAGCCTGAAGCAGGATAATTCACTTGAACCTGGAAGGTGGAGGTTGCAGTGAGCTAAGATCATGCCATTGCACTCCAGCTTGGGCAACAGAGTGAGACTCTGTCTCAAAAGAAAAGATAAAAGCTGCTATGGAATTAGATGTGAGCAACAAGATTATTACAAATCGGGAGAATAATCATAAAAACATAAATTATACACTCAAGATTGCTTCAAACATGCCATTAACTGGCCGGGCACGGTGGCTCAGGCCGGGCGTGGTGGCTCAGGCCGGGCGCGGTGGCTCAAGCCTGTAATCCCAGCACTTTGGGAGGCCGAGACGGGCGGATCACGAGGTCCAGAGATCGAGACCACCCTGGCTAACACGGTGAAACCCCGACTCTACTAAAAAATACAAAAAAAACTAGCCGGGCGATGTGGTGGGCGCCTGTAGTCCCATCTACTCGGGAGGCTGAGGCAGGAGAACAGCGGGAACCCGGGAGGCGGAGCTTTTAGTGAGCTGAGATCCGGCCACTGCACTCCAGCCTGGGCAACAGAGCAAGACTCCGTCTCAAAAAAAAAAAAGAAAAAAAAAAAAAACATGCCATTAACTGTTTCACTTTAAGGAAGCAAACTGGAAATTGCAGGTGGTACATAACTGGTGAGGTTTATGTAAGAAAGAAGATGAGGAATCCAATCACGGGCTCCATCCTCAAAGAAAAGACCCTGACCACACTTGACAGATGGAAAATTAATGTATTTTTTTAAGTTGAAATAAAATAATCCACTCCTGATCATGTCAGATAACAGAACATAGGGAAGGCAAAACTTTACCATCTTAGGGTCTCTGGCTGGGACAGAGAATTAAATCGACATAAAACAGATTAACAAGAGAAAAGCATACAGATTTACTTAATATAATTTTATGTGACACAGGAGCCCTCATAAAGCAATGAAGACCCAAAGAAGGAAAACCTAAATGTTTTGTACTAGGTTGAACAAAGAGCTAATTGTGGAAAAGCAGCTAAAATATATGGGGAGGCCAGTCGCAGGGGCTCACACCTGTAATCCCAGCACTTTAGGAGGCCAAGGTGGGTGGATGGCTTGAGCCCAGGAGTTTGAGACCAACCTGGGCAACATGGTGAGACCCCATCTCTACAAAAACTACAAATATTGGCCAGGTGTGGTGGTGCGTGCCTGTAGTCCCAGCTACTAGGGAGGCTGAGGCAGGAGAATCGCTTGAACCCATGAGTCAGAGGTTGCGGTGAGCCAAGATTGTGCCACTGCACTGCAGCCTGGGTGACAGAGTGAGACTCTGTCTCCAAAAAAAATAAAATAAAATAAAATATATGGGGAGGTTAAAGGAAGATGAGAGATATTTTAATAAGGTCTGTTTATACAGAATTCTCTCACCTTCAACTCCCTGTCTCTGGTGATAATGTTTCTTTCCTCCTGGAGGAAGGCATTGTTCACATGGGAGTTTTGTTTCCTGCTTTCAGGAAGAAAAGGGGAGGTTAGAGCACTCTTCTTATATTTAGTGTTTTTCTTTTTCTTTTCTTTCTTTTTTTGAGATGGAGTCTGGCTGTTGCCCAGACTGGAGTGCGGTGGCAGGATCTCGGCACACTGCACCCTCCTCTTCCCAGATTCAAGCAATTCTCCTGCCTCAGCCTCCTGAGTAGCTGGGATTACAGATGCTTGCCACCACGCCCCACTAATTTTTTTGTATTTTTAGTAGAGATGGGGTTTCACCATGTTGGCCAGGCTGGTCTCGAACTCCTGACCTCAGGTGATCCACCCGCCTCGGCCTCCCAAAGTGTTGGGATTACAGGTGTGAGCCAGTGCCTCTGGCCCTAATTTTTGTATTTTTAGTAGAGGCGGTGTTTCACCATGTTGTCCAGGCTGGTCTTGAACTCCTGACCTCAAATGATCCACCCACCCTGGCCTCCCAAAGTGCTGGGATTACAGGTGTGAGCCACTGTGCTCTGCCAAGACCTCATTTCTACAACAGATATGAAAATTAGTCGGGTGTGGTGGCGCATGCCTGTAGTCCCAGTTACTGGAGAGGCTGAGGCTGGAGGATCACTTGATCCCAGAGGTCCAGGCTGCAGTGAGCCATGATCAGGCAGCTGCACTGTGGCCTGAGCGACAGAGTGAGACCCTGTCTAAAAAACAAAAAAGACCTTCCCTTTACCTGTGTCTTAGCTTGGGCTGTCACAATAAATATCATAGATTGGATGCTCAAGCAACAAATTAATTTTCTCAGAGTTCTGGGGACTGGAAGTCAGATTAGGGTTCCAGTATGGTGACAGAGAGGAGCGGCGGGGAGAGGAAGAAAGTCTCATAAGGGCACTAATTCTACCAGACTAGGGCCTACCTCTTATACCCCAACTAATGCTAATCCCAACAGCCCTGTCTCAGAATACCATCACACTGGGGGTTAGGGCTTCAACATATGAATTTGTGAGGGGGGAAGGAACACACACATTGAGTCCATAGCAGTCTGGATAATTATCTTTATCTTAGTGCCTTGATGGTAACTGGTTTGTTACTCTCCAACCTTTTCCCCTAACCATACAACAGAGTGTGTTTGCGTTCTCAAAACCACTCGGGTAAACTCTACTCCTCCTCTCAAGACTTCTAGTGAAACATCATCGTGACCTGGAGCCGTCATGCGCGTCCGTGTGAGGAGACCACCAAACAGGCTTTGTGTGAGAAATAAAGCTTTTTAATCACCTGGGTGGAGGCGGGCTGAGTCCGAAAAGAGAGTCAGCGAAGGGAGATAAGGGTGGGGCCGTTTTATAGGATTTGGGTAGATAAAGGAAGATTACAGTCAAGGGGGATCTGTTCTCTGGCGGGCAGGAGTGGGAGTCACAAGGTGCTCAGTGGGGGAGCTTTTTGAGCCAGGATGAGCCAGGAAAAGGACTTTCACAAGGTAATGTCATCACTTAAGGCAAGGACCAGCCATTTTCACTTCTTTTGTGGTGGAATGTCATCAGTTAAGGCGGGGCAGGGCATTTTCACTTCTTTTGTGATTCTTCAGTTACTTCAGGCCATCTGGGCATATACGTGCAAGTCACAGGGATGCCATGGCTTGGCTTGGGCTCAGAGGCCTGACAGAGCCTATGGTTTCAATTACATTTTAAACCATAGCTTACAGAACCTATTTAAGGATAATTTTCTATTTTCGTAGCTATTATCTCAGTAAAGGGGGTAAGTATGACTAGGGAAGTACAGCGCGATATCCTGGTAAAATAGAGGTAGGGGAAGCTAATTTAGTGGAGAGGGGGCCTAAGTTATATAGGCTCGGTGATGTAAATAACAACAGTAGCTTAATTTCTATAGCACTCCCTCTGCGCCGGTTTGCAGGCATTAGCACCTATGAAGTATGTACTCGTTTCCCTGTTGTATAGGCGAAAAACTGACACCAGCAGCTCCCCCATTCACTCAGCCTCTAAGCAGTGGGGCAGGAATAAAGGCTAACTGCTATACCATATACCTTTCTGAAAGAGTTACAAAGCCAGCACTTATTATCAAAGGGCGGTTGGGAGCAAGGCATTTCGGCGTATCTGGAAATGTGTGGCGATTTGTAAACGCTCCTGAGGAGAGCTGGGATCCCAAGTATAAGGGAAGCCGGCCCAGGTGGAAACGGCTGCCCTGCCCAAGGGCTGCTAGAACCACAGGCCTCCAGCCCCGAGCCGCTTCCGGAACCCGCACGTGCTGGCCCGGCCTCTCCGGGGGCGGGGCGAGCGCCGCGCATGCGCCGGGGTCGAGTCGAGCCGGGCCTGGAGGGGGCGAGCGCTCTGCGAGCTGGATGTTAGGGGTGCGGACGCTGCTGGGCCTCGGGCTGCTGGTTGCGGGCTCGCGCCTGCCGCGAATCAAAAGCCAGACCATCGCCTGCCGCTGGGGACCCACCTGGTGGGGACCGCAGCGACTGAACTCGGGTGGCCGCTGGGACTCAGAGGTCATGGCGAGCACGGCGGTGAAGTACCTGAGGTAGGCGCGGGTCTCGGGTGGCCTGCTCTGCCGCGGGGCGGGGCCTGGGACGGCCAGGCCACCTGCGCGACGGAGAACACGAGGGGCGGGACTCAGGCCGCGGGTTTTCCTCAGCCAGGAGGAGGCCCAGGCCGTGGACCAGGAGCTATTTAACGAATACCAGTTCAGCGTGGACCAACTTATGGAGCTGGCCGGGCTGAGCTGTGCCACAGCCATCGCCAAGGTCAGTGGCACAACTCTCGACCTTTGGGAGCAGCCAGGGAGGAGTCACTGTCCCAGCCCCCTGGCCCAGGCACAAAGGGGTGGGAGAAACAGCTGGGCCAATCTGGTCTATTACCGCCTGAAACCCCGCTGAACCACCCTTGACTCTGCCTTCAGGCATATCCCCCCACGTCCATGTCCAGGAGCCCCCCTACTGTCCTGGTCATCTGTGGCCCGGGGAATAATGGAGGAGATGGTCTGGTCTGTGCTCGACACCTCAAACTCTTTGTGAGTATGTGGGGAGGGGCTGTGGGGGAGGAGGGTGTGAGGGCTCTGGGATCTGGGGTTGAATTACCACTTTCTTCCTAGGGCTATGAGCCAACCATCTACTACCCCAAAAGGCCTAACAAGCCCCTCTTCACTGCATTGGTGACCCAGTGTCAGAAAATGGACATCCCTTTCCTTGGGGAAATGCCCTCAGAGGTAGGCGGCTCCAGTTGAATACTTCATCTCCCAGTAACCACTGCCTGTGGTCTGCTCTTCCATCGTGTTTCCAGGCTGAGCTCATTTTAGTGCCTGGTACAGAAGATGCCTAAAGGATGGTATTCAAATAAGTGTGCAAGAGCCTTCTCCCCCTTCATAAAGTGTGCTCCATGAGTCCCACACACCACCTTCTCTAAAGCTTCCCTGCCCTTTCATCTCCCTGGTCCCTCCTTCCAGTCTGTAATCAGATCCTCTTGCCCTAGCATGCAGTCAACACATGATTGCCCCTCAGAGGCCAGAGTGGCTGCCCTATCTGAAACCCTTCCTGCAGATGCATGGATTAAGGGATGGGAAATTGGGTAATTTTTTTCCTTAACCCATTTAACAGATGAAGATACTGAGGTGGAGAGAAGTGGTTTGCTTAAAGTCACTGACTTGTATCATGGCAGAGCTGAAACCATAATCTGGCTCTCCTGACCTAGTCTCAGGCTATCTCACCTGTAGCCTCCCCAGTGGCGGGCAGGTAGGCACCGAGAACAAAAAATTGGGTAATTTTTTTCCTTAACCCATTAACAGATGAAGATACTGAGGTGGAGAGAAGTGGTTTGCTTAAAGTCACTGACTTGTATCATGGCAGAGCTGAAACCATAATCTGGCTCTCCTGACCTAGTCTCAGGCTATCTCACCCTGTAGCCTCCCCAGTGGCGGGCAGGTAGGCACCGAGAACAAAAACTGTCTGGTCTCACTCAGTTTGGCCTGAATCAGTGACCAACTCACACTTTCTCTAGGCCTCAGGCTGCCCTCTGAATGAGATACAATACTTGTGTCTCTGTGAATGGTCTGCAAGTGCAGAGGACAGCCCTCTCCAGTTAAGGCTGTTTGTGCAGCTGCTGGCTCTGACATCCTTTTCCTGCTCCACTACAGCCCACGATGATTGATGAACTGTATGAGCTGGTGGTCGATGCCATCTTTGGCTTCAGCTTCAAGGGCGATGTTCGGGAACCGTTCCACAGCATCCTGAGTGTCCTGAAGGGACTCACTGTGCCCATTGCTAGCATCGACATTCCCTCAGGTGCTGGGACCCAGAAGGTGGGGCAGGGGTGGGCGGAGATTGGGGCCCTACCCTTCTGACTCTTGCCCACACCAGGTCTAAAATAATTTTAGTCTAGAGGGGCAGAACACAGCTTTCTGGACCCCCATCAGGGCTGGGGAACAGCATTCAGAAGTCCCCTTTACATGTTGGCCCCATGAAGAGACCACGGCCCAAGGGTACGTGGAGCTTGTTGGATGAGAGTTCCTCAGGTAGGAACTGAGGGGACTTCCCACTTCTCTGGGACTAGGGTAAAATAAGGTGTAGAAGGGGATGAGACATCTGGCCTCTTCCTGAATACCACCCTCTTTTCAGGATGGGACGTGGAGAAGGGAAACTCTGGAGGGATCCAGCCAGACTTGCTCATCTCCCTCACAGCCCCCAAAAAATCTGCAACCCAGTTTACTGGTCGCTACCATTACCTGGGGGGTCGTTTTGTGCCACCTGCTCTGGAAAAGAAGTACCAGCTGAATCTGCCACCCTACCCTGACACCGCGTGTGTCTATCGTCTGCAGTGAGGGAAAGTGGGTGGGTATTCTTCCCAATAAAGACTTAGAGCCCCTCTCTTCCGGAACTGTGGGGTCCTGGGAGCTCCTCTGGCAATAAAGGTCAGTGAATGGTGGAAATCAGGGAGCAACCCTGGGGATTGGGTGCCATCTCTCTAGGGGTAACAATGGGCAAGAGGTTGCTATGGTATTTGGAAACAATGAAAATGGACTGTTAGATGCTAAGTGAGTTGTGCTGTCCTTTACACAATTCTTACTCATTTGGGACACAGACAGGGAGCTACGTTCACTTATCAGTGTAGCAAGACTATAAGGAGGTTAACAGAAGGAATTTCCTCAAAAGCCTCCAAGAAGTATCTTCTAATTTGTATTCAGGACCTTCCCAGGCTGGGAACAGAGAGCCAGTCAGTCCTAGCCAGTTATCTCTAGGCTAGGAGCCCAAGCTGATGTTTATTATTCATTTGGTAGTGCTAGGAACTGGCAACTGTGGGCTAAATCTAGCCCATAGACCTAAATTTGTGTTTTTCTTAACCTTCACAATATTTAAAAATCAGAGCACTTCACATAGGTCTACATTTTCAGCTTCTTTTAATTTTAGCAGGAATGCTCCTTCAAAGGGTATCTGCATTCCTATTCCCACAGCCCCCAGCATTCCTTATCCTTTAGCTGCCTGGCTTCTCTAGGCACCTGAGTTGATGATCCTGGGTTAGAAGCTGCAGAGGGGACTATGCTGACTCCCTCAACTAAGGGATGGTACTACCGCTTGCTCCTCTCAGCAGCTGACGTCCCAGAGATCAGTTTCCTTTCTGGGAGGGACTCCTCATTGAGTGGGGGTGCAGAAGACCTGCAGACCTGCATCATCCCTGGTCTTCGAGGCTTCAACTCCTGAAAATCAATCGAGCCCCACTTTGACCAGACCTTTAGTCTCGCTTCTTCTGTTTCTTCTTTTTGGCTTTCTGGCTGATGCTGATTTCAGCTCTTTCCTTCTTGGCACGCTGCTGCCTCTTCCTCTTACCTCTGCTGCTTGAGCCAGTGTGTGCTCTGCTCTCTGCTTCTCTAGCCCCACCATCCTCCTCATCCTTTACATCCAAGATGTCCTCCTCTTGATGCTGCTGTCTTTTCTTCTTGCTTCTCCGATCACTGCATGCTCTGCTCTCTGCTTCCCTGGTTCCACCACCTAAAACAGTTTCCTCATCTCCATCTTCTAGGTTCAAGTCCTCCTCCTGTTGCTGCCTCTTTTTTCTTTGGCTGCATGGGTCAGCTCTGCTGTCTACCTCCTCTGTCCTGACACTGCCTGCAGCCTCCTTGCCTTTTCCTCCTTCCTCCAAGACCCTCATCTTCTCTTCATGGTGCCACCTCTTCTTTTTCTTCACTTTCCTGAGGGACTGATTGGCTTGCTCTCTGCTATTCAATTCCCCAAGCCCACTTGTTCCTGCGGCATCCTCCTCCTCATTCCCTTTAGTTGTACCCTCTGTTTCATCTGAGACCTTTCCTTCTTGATGTCGCCTTTTCTTCTTCTTGCTTTTTCTGATGTTCTGCTCAGCGTGTTCTGGGTGCTTTTCATCTGCATCATTCCTTTCAGATGCTGTAGCTTCTTCCTCCTCTTTCTGCTTCCTTTTCTTTTTCTTTTTTTGGGGGGGCTTGCTCTCTGACTGTGGTTGAGGGGCCCCAGGGTCCTGGCCTTTGAGACGAGCCAGGAAGGCCTGCTCCTGGGCCTCTAGGCGAGCAAGCTTGGCCTTCATCGTGATCCCAAGACGGGCAGCCCTGAAACAGACAGGGTCCAAGTCAGAGCAAAGGTATCAGCGGAAATGGACCTAGTCCTTAAGCCTGCAGGGAAAGTTGATGGAGGGTAGAAGGAGTGGGGAGCTGCCTATCTTCAGGCAATAGATGGGTAGGTAATAGGAATCATTTCCCTGGGGTAAAAAGAACCAAGAGGTGGCACAGGCCATGCTCAAAGGTGGGGAGAAAAGAAGGGAGCTCAAGGAGCTGACTACTACTTACTTGTGTGCTGTTCGCCCTTCACAGGCTTGGAGCAGCATCTCATCAGTCAGACTGTTAGGGGAGATCGGCAGTTACAAACAGACCCGGTAGAAACGCTTGACCTCTCCTCCTTCTAAAACATTCCTTCAACACTGAGTTCTTGTTCAGGACCTGGCACTTTTTGAGGTACTAGGGATACAAAGATTAGTACAACACAGTTCCACCCACCATCAAGAAGCCCCCAGTCAAGCATCAGACTTAGCCCTTTCTCTTACCATCTAAGGACATCTCCTCCCACATTCCCCAAGAGCTAAAATGAAGTCTCACATCTTTGGGGACTTGGGCCCCTGGTTGTCATCATCACTGCAGCTCTCCAAGTCTTTGTGTGGCTTCTCTCCACTTGAAGTCAACGTGGCCATCTAGGAGGGGTCACGGGGGTGGACAAGGCCTTCTCAACACCACCACCATCCCTATTCCCTTGTGGAAGCCCCCTAAGAATTCATAGTTCCCAGCAGGAGTTTGCCAGCCCCCACCATTGCTCCTTGAGGAGCCACAGGGAGGCATGCCATCCTGCATACTTGAACTTGGATAGGAGTTGGGCTGCTGCTGCTGGGATGTGCAGCAGTTTTGCCCTCTCTGGCCTACAGCTGGCTGGTGAGCAGAAGAAGAGGAAATGCTCTGGTTCATCAGGTCTTCACAGTGGACAAGTGCCAGTGACTAGCAGTAAAGATGCCCCGCTCCACCCTAACCACAGTACCCGTTTATAGTACCTTCATTTAATCAGACTGAGAGTCTACTATGGGCCACAGAGTTGGGGATTCCGAGTGGAATAAGAATGAGATGGGTCCAGCCCAGATGCAATCTACATAGGCAATTATGATAGAAGTGTTGCCTGTGATAGAGGAAGTGTACTCAACTCAGACTTCAGAGAATGACTTCTAAAAATAACTGATGTATAAGCTGAGCTCTGGAGGATAAGAAAAACTCAGCAGGTGAAGGGGGAAAGGGAGAAGAATGTCCCAAGCAGAGGGAGCAACATGTGCAATAACCTGAAGATGGAAGAATGTAGTGCCTTCAAAGAAAAGAAACAGATTGGAATCTGTTAGGCTGATGGTTAGGCTAAAGTGTAGTGGTCCTGGAGAAAAGTGAAAAGAGATGAGGCTGCAGACGGCAGGAACAGGCATGCAGGGCCATATAAGCCAGTCCGATAAATCTGGATTGTGTCATCCTAGGTCAAAGAAGACCCAGTGACATGATGACATTTATGTTTTAGAACACTCAGGATGTTCTAAAACATCCAGAGTGACATTTATGACATTTATGTTTTAGAACATCCTCCACAAAAGTTGGGGTGGGGAGTGAGACTAGAGGTGTCCTTAGGAGGCTGCTGGAGAAAGAAATTAGGCAAGAGATGATGATGGCCTGACGTAGGGTAGTAGATGGTAACAGAGATGTAGAGAAATGGGAAAGATTTGCTAGGTAACATGTATAGCCCTTAGCACATAATGACCATTACATGTCATTGTAATTACATTACATTCCTTATATTGGCACAGTAGAAAGTGGAGGCCTGAAGACCTGGGTTCCAGTCCTGTTTGCCACTGCCATTACTAGCCAGCCGTGGGCTCTTCAGCAAACCACTTTTCACCCTTTTAGCCACATCTGCAAAGGTGGGATGGTCCAGATAATCTCTCAGGTCTCCTCTAGCTTCTCTTTTTTTTTTTTTTGAGACAGAGTCTCGCTCTGTCACCCAGGCTGGAGTGCAGTGGCGCAATCTCGGCTCACTGCAACCTCCGCCTCCCGGGTTCACATCATTCTCCTGCCTCAGCCTCCTGCGTAGCTGGGACTACAGGTGCCTGCCACCACACCCAGCCAATTTTTCTGTATTTTTTAGTAGAGACGGGGTTTCACTGTGCTAGCCAGGATGGTCTCGATCTCCTGACATCGTGATCCACCTGCCTTGGCCTCCCAAAGTGCTGGGATTACAGGCGTGAGCCACCGTGCCCGGCCTCCTCTGGCTTCTAAGTCCTTTGAATTAGATGTCCCCTGGCCCCCCCAAAATTTGGCAGCTCCTGACTTAAAGAGACTGTACCCTACCTCTCACTCCCTATTGCTGCTCCCTTAACAGATGGCAGGATCCATGGAACCTGAAGATCTCAATTCCTGCTGAGGGTCTGGGCAGTCTAAGTAAGCAACAGCAAGGCTGGTCACAGGATCCCACTATGTTAGGAAAGTCCTGAGAATTGATAAGGCATATAAGGCAACTGTTCAGGCCCCAGGGAGACCAGGGAAGAGAAAAAGGATGGATGCTGTTACCCAGTCTCTAATACCTTCACAAACTTCTGATACAGCAAGTTGGGCTTGGGATGATTATAACGGGTAGTCTCCTTAGAAAGGCTCCTTATCTGTACTCCATCCTGTAGAGAATTATCAATACCAGTGAATGGGTGACATACCATGACTGCCTACCCCACAGGTCCCAGGCCCTCTGTTTCATGTGCCCATCTATCAAGAGCTCATACCTGCCCAGTTTCCACTACCAAGTTGGCCGCAGTCTTGTTGAAGAGCTCATTCCACCAGTGGTTTGTGAACTCCTTGGCAGGGTCATGTCCCACCTGCCAGGGGAATAAGTATGAACTCTGAGTGCCTGCCTCACATACCCTCAAGGGTCCCTTCTCCCATGCATGCTAACCTTCCTCAGTCCACCCAGTCTTACCCCATGAGTGTCTTGCTTCAGTGTCACCCTGAGAGCCTGGGTGATACCATTCTCCTTCCGGCCGAGGCCTTTGCCTGCAGAGGACAGTGAGCAACTTGGCTTATTCTCCTGCCTGCTGTGAGACCTCACAAGGCACGCCCCCCACAGGCCTCTTGCCATTTCACACACCTGACATTGGGGGTATACTCTGTACCTCTCAGAAGACCTCCCAGCTCCTTTCTTTCTAGTACCACTCCATATAGTCCCCTGCCTTTGTGTGAGCCTGAACTAGCTTTTCCTTCATAATTCTTTTGGAAGAGAGGCCATGTCTCTTCTTCTCTCCCCTAGTCCTCCCAACCACAACTTCTTCATTATCCACAGTCAAATTTCTTCCTTTCTTCCCTTTTCTGGGAAAGTCAGAAATTTTCTTCTGCAAATTTCCCTTTAAACTAGCTTTTCCTCCTTTAAATAAAGGAGGGCGGTAATCCAGGATGATGCCTTTCCCCTGGGCAGAAGGTAGGCAGGGAGTTGTGGGATGTGAGACCCCATGGGGATCACCTTGAGTCCATCCATGCTTTAACAACTGCTCCTCAGCAAACTTCATCCCACGACTCTTGACCTCTGGGGTGACATTCATGGTGAGAAAAAGGTCTCTATCCTCCGACTCTCACCAGAGAAGAGGTGATATCATCCTTTTAAGAAGAAAGGAGAAAGTGCCCAAACAGCCATCAGTTCCATCCTACCTGTTTGTTAAGAATTCTCTGCTAGTTGGGTGCAGTCGCACACACCTGTAGTCCCAGCTACATGGGAGGCTGAGGCAGGATTTCTTGAGTCCAGCCTGGGCAGTATAGCAAGAACCCCCTCTTATAAAAAGAATAAAGCAGCCAGGTGCAGTGGTTCACATTTGTAATCCCAGCACTTTGGAAGGCCAAGGTAGGAGGATCACTTGAGCCCAGGAGTTCCAGACCAGTGTGGGCAACATAGTGAAACCGTCTCTAGGAAAAAATAAAAAATTAAAAAGAAAGAAAAAAGAATTCTCTTTCCTGAGCCCTGGGGAGAGAGAGAGGAAGGAGGTGGCCTGGTCTTTGGGGAGCTCCCTATCTGGTTACAGAAAGACCAGCATATAGAGAAGTCAAGGATGAATGGTGTCAATTCTGATACCTAAATTTATGGTGTGCTCACCACATGCCAGGATGTGCTGAGACTTTACAAAGATTATTTCATTTAATCTTCCCAGCCCATTCAGGGAAATATTAGCCTATTTTACAAATGAGTAAAGTAAGGCCTAAAGAGGTTAAGGAACTTCAAGGTCACACAGGTTAACATCTAGAATTCAAGCCCAGGCAGCTTGTCTGCAGAATCTATACTCTTTACCACTACATAGTATCTGTCAAAATACATTACCTTGTAAAAATAAAACTAATGAGGTGCTTATTAACCTGAGTCATAAGATAATGGTACTTGGTAGAGACCAGATCCTGTACTTATGCTTCAACATTTACACTGTCCTCTTGGTGTGGGGGCTACACACTTCTCACACACCACTGCAGTATTTCAGTCTGGCTGGAGTTCTCCTTTTGAAATTGTCCAGCTTAGGAAGGGCACTCTTACTGAGCACTTAATACATAACAGGTGGATTACACATATTGACATACTGTCAATATTAACTCAATCTTTTTTTTTTGAGACAGGGTTGCTCTGTCACCCAGGCTGGATGGCGTGGAGTGCAGTGGCACGATCATGGCTCATTGCAGCCTCAAACCCCAGGCTCAAGCAATCCTCCCACCTCAGCCTCTCGAGTAGCTGGGACCACAGGCACATGCCACCACGCCTGGCTAATTTTTGTATTTTTTTTTTGTACAGACAGGGTTTTGCCATGTTTCCCAGGCTGGTCTCTAATTCTTGGGCTCACGCGATCTGCCCACCTCTGCTTTCCAAAATGCTGGGATTACAGGCATGAGCCACTGTCTGGGCTTAACTCATTTAATCTTGATAGTCCTGTGAGATAGATGTTATTCTTATTTTGCAAAAGAGGAAAACAAGGCCTGGGTTTCTTGCCTAAGGTTACATGGCAAATGATGGAGCTGGAATGAGCCCGAGTCGCCTGACTCCAAAGTGGTCCTCTTTTTTTTTTTGAGACAGAGTTTCGCTCTTGTTGCCCAGGCTGGAGTGCAATGGTACAATCTTGGCTCACTGCAACCTCCGCCTCCCAGCGTCAAGCGATTCTCCTGCCTCAGCCTCCCGAGTAGCTGGGACTACAAGGCTCATGCTACCACGCCCGGCTAATTTTTGTATTTTTAGTAGAGGCGGGGTTTCACCATACTGGCCAGGCTGGTCTGGAATTCCTGACCACTCGCCTCGACCTCCCAAAGTGCTGGGATTACAGGTGTGAGCCAAGGCGCCCGACCAAGGACTGATGTTCTTCATCACTACACTCTTCAGTCTCCTATAGCTCTTTGTGCTTTCTCCCGTAAGACCACAGCCTAAACCTTGTCGCAGTAATTGAAAACTACATGGCCTGGAAGTTAAGAGATCGGCTTTATTCCGCAACTCCTGAGCACGTAACGCGGCGCCAGAATTCTAGAAGGCATTCAGTCGTTATTTGTTGAACTGAATGGCATAGTTAGGAATGGCTTTACCGGATTTTCAATGGCTAACTGGACAGAAGTGTGCGCCCCAGTCTTTCTGAAACCTGTGATCACACTTTGGGCAATAGCCCCTCTACAGTCAATCTGCGTTTTCAGACGTGGCCCCAGGTGCACTAGTCTTAGAGCTGTCCTCAAGAGCCGGCTGCCCTTTCCCTAGGCTTCCTTCCTCTTGAGGTCTAAATTCCAGCCCTCCTACCGCAGTGCCACTTGGGTAAAAATACTCCGCTCCTCTCACGTTTGCTACTGAGCTCGGGCTCCGACTACCACCGTTCGGGGGAAGGGAGCCCCTTACCGTCAATGAGGGGTCCTCTCCTTGGAAACATGTGCCAAACCTGACTTGTGCGCCGCCATCTTCCCGGAAATGCCGTTTTGTTCCTTCTAGGCTGTCGAAACCATAGAGACGTGCGCTGGAACCAAAATCACGGTCCTCCCAGGAGAAACCATTGCGGAGGCCAATTTGCCGGTATGGTTGCCATAGAAACTGGGACCTGAAGTGTGCCCATTTTCGGAGGTTCCGAGGCTGTTCCACTTGCCTCATCCCTGCAATCCTTGAGCAGCCAAGGGACTTCAGTACTAACTGGCCCTCTCAGGATGCCAAGAACGCTATGTGTCCTACACTGAGCTAGTCCCGGGCACAAATACGAGGAAGAAAAACTCGAGGGAAGCATTGAGAGTAGCCTGAGAGCCGGCCGGGCGCGGTGGCTCAAGCCTGTAATCCCAGCACTTTGGGAGGCCGAGACGGGCGGATCACGAGGTCAGGAGATCGAGACCATCCTGGCTAACATGGTGAAACCCCGTCTCTACTAAAAAATACAAAAAACTAGCCGGGCGACATGGCGGGCGCCTGTAGTCCCAGCTGCTTGGGAGGCTGAGGCAGGAGAATGGCGTAAACCCAGGAGGCGGAGCTTGCAGTGAGCTGAGACCCGGCCACTGCACTCGGCAGAGCGAGACTCCGTCTCAAAAAAAAAAAAAAAAAAAGAGAGTAGCCTGAGAAATTCGTGGAGGCAGAATGGGTGATAGCTGTGTCCTGATTTTGCAGGGTTGAATACTCATGAATACTCAGCCTTCACAGGAACAGTTATTTATAAAAGCCTAGAGACATCTCAGTATGTTCATCAAGCACTTTATTTATTATTATTATATATTTTTTTTTATTTTTTATTTTTTCTGAGACAGGGTCTCACTCTGTCGCCCAGACTTGAGTGCAGTGGTGCGATCTCGGCTCACTGCAACCTCCGCCTCCTGGGCTCAAGTGATCCTCCCATCTCAGCCTCGTGAGTAGCTGGGACCACAGACATGCACAACCACGCCTGGCTAATTTTTGTATGTTTTGTAGAGAAGGGGCCTTGCCATGTTGTCCAGGCTGGTCTCCAACTTCTGGCCTCAAGTGATACGCATGCCTCGGTTTCCCAAAGTGTTGGGATTACAGGGGTAAGCCACCATGACCGGCCTCATCAAACACTTTTTGACTCACCACTGTGTGCCAGAACTTGACCCTTTGGTACTGGGGGATACAAGGATGCTTAAGACACAGGTCTTGATTTCGGGGAACACCTAGTCTAGCCTGGGAAAGTTGGGACTTTGGGTGGGATCGGATGGAGGACATGGCCAGTGGAACTTGGAGAAAGGTACAGGATGGGTGAGACGCGGTGGCTCATGCCTGTAATCCCAGCACTTTAGGAGGCCAAGACAGGCAGATAGCTTGAGCCCAGAAGTTCGAGACCAGCCTGGGCAACATGGCGAGGCACCGACTGTACTAAAAATACCAAAAAAAAAAAAAAGGCCGAGCATGGTGGTGCACACCTGTGGGTCCCAGAGGCTGAGGTGGGAGGATCCCTTCAGCCAGCGGTGGGGGGTGGGGAGGGCGGAGGTTGCAGTGAGCCAGAAAAAAAAAAAAAAAAAGATGCAGGATCCCAGAATGCATGCCAGGCTGAGGAGTTTGGACTTGCCTTATGGGTATGAGGATCTATTGAGCAGAGGAGGGAAAGAAGATACTGCAAACAAGTCAGCAAGAGGGACTGCACATGCCCCTACCCCTGCAAGCTGTTCCTTTGCCTCGCTGAGCCACCCAAGAACTAAAACCCGAGAAAAGCATCCCTTTCTGCCTCCCCATATCGGTATTTCCGTTCACTTAGCGCCCCCTAGAAACTGCCAAACAGAAAAATCGCCATTTCACAGGAAAGCCTTGTCATAATTGTTCTGTATCTCATACCCATTCATCCCCATAATTTTTTTCCATAAAATTAATTTTACTTTCAAAGCATGCTACATGGGGATAATACTTTAAACGATGGATCTTAATTACTGGAATTTTAGACTCTTGCAGAAGGGATGTGGGATGCTTCAAAGGCATTCCTTCGAGGTGGATTCAACAGAGGAACATTTTGTGAAGGAGAGTCAGATCTGACTCCTTTTCCCATTCTGCCACTCATTATGTGACCTTGAACAATTTTTTTTTTTTTTTTTGAGACGGAGTCTCCCTCTGTCGCCCAGGCTGGAGTGCAGTGACTGGATCTCAGCTCACTGCAAGCTCCGCCTCCCAGGTTCACGCCATTCTCCTGCCTTCTGCCTCCCGAGTAGCTGGGACTACAGGCGCCCACCACCTCGCCCGGCTAGTTTTTTTTTTGTATTTTTTAGTAGAGACGGGGTTTCACCGTGTTCGCCAGGATGGTCTCGATCTCCTGACCTTGTGATCCGCCCGTCTCAGCCTCCCAAAGTGCTGGGATTACAGGCTTGAGCCACCGCGCCCAGCCTGAACAATTTTTTTTTTTTTTTTAGATGGGGTTTCCCGGTGTTTCCCAGGCTGGCCTTGGACTCATGGACTCAAATGATCCTCCTGCCTCAGCCTCCCCAGTTGCTGGGAGTACAGGTGCATGCCACTATGCCAGGGCAAACTTGAGTTTCGTTGTAGCATCCTGCAGCCACTGAGAAAATTCCACAGACAAGGCTTCAGTTTCCACCCCCCACACCCCACCTCTCCATTTCTTCTACCCTTTCTATCTAAAATATATGTGGATGTGTATTACATACAAAATTGTTTGTTATGTAGAATATTTCATATATGTGTATATGTATGTATATATGAAACATATACATGAAATATATACTTATATATATGAAATATATAAGAAGTTTTAAAATTCTTAATGAGGTCACCCTCAAGGACCCTTTCCAACCTAGAGTTTTTGTGTGACACACTTTGCCAGCCACTCTCAAAACTTAGTGACCATAAATCTTTGAATCAAGATTCCTAGTCTGGCCTAAGTCTTTGAGCTCACTGTTCTGTCTGACTCACTCATTCAATAAATATTTATTTATTTAATTTTATTTTTTTTGAGACGGAGTCTGGCTCTGTCACCCAGGCTGGAGTGCAGTGGCTGGATCCCAGCTCACTGCAAGCTCCGCCTCCCAGGTTCACGCCATTCTCCTGCCACAGCCTCCCGAGTAGCTGGGACCACAGGCGCCGCCACCTCGCCCGGCTAGTTTTTTTTTTTTTTTGTAGTTTTTAGTAGAGACGGGGTTTCACCGTGTCAGCCAGGATGGGATGGTCTCGATCTCCTGACCTCGTGATCCGCCCGTCTCGGCCTCCCAAAGTGCTGGGATTACAGGCTTGAGCCACCGTGCCCGGCCCAATAAATATTTATTAAAGGTCTCCTATATACTAAGGGCTAGAGGTATAAAAAGGTCCATCTCTTGTCCTGTCAGGCCTCATGATCTTGTGGGGGTTTAAACTAATTATCAGGCATTTATATCATTGAGTAATGAGAGTTGTGGCAAGGTCAGGACACAGTGGTATGGGAATGAGATAAGAAACATCTGGGCCGGGCGCGGTGGCTCAAGCCTGTAATCCCAGCACTTTGGGAGGCTGAGACGGGTGGATCACGAGGTCAGGAGATCGAGACCATCCTGGTCTACACGGTGAAACCCCGTCTCTACTAAAAAATACAAAAAACTAGCCGGGCGAGATGGCGGGCGCCTGTAGTCCCAGCTACACGGGAGCCTGAGGCAGGAGAATGGGGAGTCCGGGAGGCGGAGCTTGCAGTGAGCCGAGATCGCCCCACTGCACTCCAGCCTGGGCGACAGAGCGAGACTCCGTCTCAAAAAAAAAAAAAAAAAAAAAAAAAGAAGCATCTGACCCAGTCTAAGACCCCTGGGAACTTCTTGAAGAAGTCATTGAGGCTGCAGCCTGTCCCTGGGGGCTATGAGGGATCGCAAGAGAAATGGGTCTCAAGGAGTTCACAGTTTAATGGGGTCTCATACCTCCTCACAAGGGTAGAAATAAAGGCCATTATGAGAGAAAAAGAATACATGAATACTTGAAATGGCCTGAAATCAGATAACAAGATGCATAGAAATATTTATTACAGTGTTATTTATAAAATGGAAAAATTGGAAAGAATCAAAATATCTCACAACAGGAGAAAGGCTAAATAAATTACAGTGTAAACATACAATGGACTAATGTGTAGTCTTCAACAATGGTGTTGAAGAATTCTTTTTTTTCCTTTTTTTTTTTTTTTTTAGACATAGTCTCTCTCTGTCGCCAGGCTGGAGTGCAGTGGCATGATCTTGGTTCACTGCAACCTCCAGCTCCTGGGTTCAAGCAATTCTGCCTCAGCCACCTGAGTAGCTGGGATTACAAGTGCACGCCACCATGCCCAGCTAATTTTTGTATTTTTAGTAGAAATGGAGTTTCACCATGTTGGCCAGGATGGTCTCGATTTCTTGACTTCATGATCTGCCTGCCTTGGCCTCCCAAAGTACTGGGATTAAAGGCGGAGCCACCGTGCCCAGCCGAGAGAATTCTTAATAGCTTGGGTACATGTCTGTGATATAATTGAAATGAAAAAAGAAGATACAAAATGTTACCTACAGTAAGAACCTATCTATGTTAAAAATTCATAGGCAATAGGATCAAAAGTAATAAAATACTTAGGAATAAATTTAACAAAAGAAGTGCAAGCTTTATACATTGAAGCTTTAAAACCACATTGAAAGAAACTAAGAAGAGCTAAATAAATGGAAGGATATCCTGTATTCACAGAATAGAAGACAATATTGTTAAGATGACAATACTCTCCAAATTGATCTATAAATTCAACACAATCTCTGTAAAAAATCCCAGCTGGCTTTTTTTTTTTTTGCATAAATCAACAAGTCCATCCTAGAATTCATATAGAAATGCAAAGGACCGGCTGGGAGCGGTGGCTCAGACCTGTAATCCCAGCACTTTGGGAGGCTGAGGCGGGAGTATCATTTGAGGTCAGGAGTTCGAGACCAGCCTGGCCAATATGGTGAAACCCCGTCTCTACTAAAACTACAAAAATTAACTGGGTATGGTGGCACAAGTCTGTAATCCCAGCTATTTGGGAGGCTGAGACATGAGGATCGCTTGAACCTGGGAAGTGGAGGTTGCAGTGAGCTGAGATCATTACCACTGTACTCCAGCCTAGGCGAAGGATGAGACTCTGAAAAAGAAAAACAAAAACAAAAACAAAAACAAAAACAAAAAAAAAAAAAATGAGAGAGAGAGAAAAGAAAAGAATAGAAATGCAGGCTGGGCGTGGTGGCTCACACCTGTAATCCTAGCACTTTTCAAGGCCGACATGGTGAGATTACCTGAGGTCGGGAGTTCAAGACCAGCCTGGCCAACATGGTGAAACCCTGTCTCTACTAAAAAAAAAAAAAAAAAAAAATTACAAAAAATTAGTTGGGTGCAGTGGTGCATGCCTGTAATCCCAGCTCCTCTGGAGGCTGAGGCCGGAGAATCACTTGAACCCAAGAGGCCGAGGTTGCAGTGAGCCAAGATCATGCCACTGCACTCTAGCTCTAGCCTGGGCTACAGAGCGAGACTTGGTCTCAAAAAAAAAAAAAAAAAAAAAAAAAGCAAAGGGCCAGAATAGCCATAGAAATCTTTAAAAGGAAGAAAGTTGTAGGACTCACACTTCCTGATTTCAAAACATACTACAAAGCTACAGACTGTGTGGTTTTCAAAAAGATAGACATATATATCAATGTAATGTAGTGGAATTGAGAATCCAGAAATAAACCCATACATTTATGGGCAATTGATTTTGAACAAGAGTGCCAAAACAGTTCAATGGAGAAAGAATAGTCTTTTCAACAAATGGTGATGACCGGGCATGGTGGCTCATGCCTATAATCCCAGCACTTTGGGAGGTCAAGGCAGGAGGATCACTTGAGCTCAGGAGTTTGAGACTAGTCTGGGCAACATAGTGAGACATTGTCTCTACTAAGAATAAAAATCAGGCTGGGCGTGGTGGCTCACGCCTGTAATCCTAACACTTTGGGAGGCCAAGGTGGGTGGATCACCTGAGGTCAGGAGTTCGACACCAGCCTGGCTAACATGGCGAAACCCCATCTTAGCCAGCATAGTGGCAGGCGCCTATAATCCCAGCTACTCAGGAGGCTAAGGCAGGATAATCGCTTGAACCCAGGAGGTGGAGGTTGCAGTGAGCCAAGACTGTGCCACTTCACTCCAGCCTGGACAAAAAAGCGAAACTCCATGTCAAAAAAAAAAAAATTAAAAATTAAAATTAAAAAATTAACTGAACGTGGTGGCCCATGCCCATAGTGCCAGCTGCTTGGGAGGCTGAGGTGGGAGTCTGAGAGGTCAAGGCTACAGTGAGCTGTGGTTGTACCACTGTGCTTCAGCTTGGGTGACAGAGTGAGACTCTGTCTCAAAAAAAAAAAAAAAAAAAAGGAAAGAATCCTGTGAAGTCAATTTAGCATGAAGCCCTCCACTCTTTTTTTTTTTTGACAGGGTTTTTCTCTGTTGCTCAGGCTGGAGTGCAGTGGCATGATTATGGCTCCCTGCAGCCTTGACCTCCTGGACTCAAGCAATCCTCCCACTTCAGCCTCCCAAGTAGCTGGAGCCCCAGGCATGGCCCACCACACCTGGCTAATTTTTGTATTTTTTGTAGTGACGGGGTTTCACCATGTTGTCCAGACTGGTCTCCAACTCCTGGGTTCAAGTGTTCCTCCCGCCTTGGCCTCCCAAAGTACTGGGATTGCAGGAGTGAGCCACCTTGCCCAGCCTAAGCCCCTTACTCTTGATACCTGATCACCCTTGATATCTGATCAGGTTCCTCATCCTTCACCATCCATCAAGTGATATCTGATTACCTCAGCCTGTCTTTGGCAAGAATCTTGTAAGGTTTTAGCATGAATCCCCTTTACCCCTGGTGTTTTCTCTTAATAATTTCCCATCTCCTGACCCCCACCCTGCACCTCAGTTATAAATTCCCACTTCCCAGGCTGTATTGAGAGTTGAGCCCAATTTCTCTTTCTGCCCCACTGCAAAATCCCATTGTCATGGTCCCTATACCTATCACAATGGTCCTGAATAAAGTCTGCCTTACCATGCTTTGACAAGTGCCACTGAATAATCTTTTTCTTTAACAAGATATTTTCCCTTCATTAAAAATTGTCTACAATTAATGTACTTTTTTTCAGGAAAGTGATTTTAAAATAACAAATGGTTTTGGGAGGTCGAGGTGGGTGAAAGACCTGAGGTCAGGAGTTCAAGACCAGCCTGGCCAAGATAGCAAAACCCCTTCTCTACTAAAAATACAAAAATTAGCCAGGCATGATGGTACGCACCTGTAGTTCCAGCCACTTGGGAGGCTGAGGCAGGGGCATTGGCTTGAACTTAGGAGGCGGAGGTTATAGTGAGCCGAGATTGCAACACTGCACTCCAGTCTGGGTGACAGAGCAAGACTCCATCTCAAAAAACAAAAACAATCAAGAAATGGCTACAAATGAGAGTCCCTGAGTGCTGAGGGAGGTGGGGCAGAGGTGAGGTGCCTATGGCCACAGGGGAAGACCTTCAGGAGGAAGTATGTGTGGCCCCTGAGACTGACTACCAAACCTTGAATGCCTCTCCACATGCCTGAAGCAGAATTAAATCCTAAAAATTAAGGCACTGTGTTATTTTTCTATACTGGGTTCAAATCTACACACTGTGTTATAAAAGTCAGGCCAAGCCAGCATCTTCCCATGGTTCATAAACTAGTTTACACAATTTATCTTCCTCCAGTTCTTCTCAGTTATTTTTTCTGCCAGTGAACCCTGAGACTGAGGAAAGAAAATATCTCGTGGTTGCAATGAGTGTAGGATTCTTTTTTTTTTTAAAACCTATATAGCAAATACTGGCAATGCTTACCTATTCGAATATTATTCACTTTTCTTTCTGTTGAGGGGAAAAAAAAAAAGGTGACCCTGCGTCTCACATGATTCAATCCTTAGCCTAGGCAAGTTCTAATTTTCTGACTTTATTTATTTATTTATTTATTTATTTTTTGAGACGGAGTCTCGCTCTGTTGCCCAGGCTGGAGTGCAGTGGCCGGATCTCGGCTCACTGCAAGCTCCGCCTCCTGGGTTCACGCCATTCTCCTGCCTCAGCCTCCTGAGCAGCTGGGACTACAGGCGCCCACCACCACGCCCAGCTAGTTTTTTGTATTTTTTAGTAGAGACGGGGTTTCACCGTGTTAGCCAGGATGGTCTCGATCTCCTGATCTCGTGATCCACCCGTCTCGGCCTCCCAAAGTGCTGGGATTACAGGCTTGAGCCACCGCGCCCGGCCAATTTTCTGACTTCATTAACCATTTGAGTACATGATAATAAAGATATTATGATCCTTTGCCAACAGTACTTTACTATTTAAAAATAATTTTCACATGGTGGTTTACAGTTTAGAATATCATTTTCACAAACATTACTGTATTTGAGTCTCACCATAATATTGCCCAGATTTGTGCTTACCTACAGATAGGGGCCAACAGAGCAGACAGAGATGGAATGAGACGTGATCTCAGCACTATCACTGCTGCTCTCTGATGCCATCTAGTGCAGGTTCAGCTTAACATTTATTTCTATTTAAAGCACTATTGCCATCTGCCTCTTAGTGTCATCATTCTTTCCAATCTGGATGAAGCCCTGTCTCTGACCTGCATCCTTGTCCTCTGGGTCTTGTCTCTGCCTTTCCCTGGCCTCATTGTCTCCTTCAAAACCTTCAGTGTGTGTAAATGCTGGTCATGGTGTGGGTGAAGAATGCCAGGAAGGGAGGCAGGGTATAGCAGGGCCCTCTTTTTCTTTTCTTTTCTTTTCTTTTCTTTTCTTTTCTCTTTTCTTTTCTTTCTTAAGATGGAGTCTCACTCTGTCGCCCAGGCTGGAGTGCAGTGGTGTGATCTCGGCTCACTGCAACCTCTGCCTCCGGGGTTCAAGTGATTCTTCTGCCTCAGCCTCCTGAGCAGTTGGGATTACAGGCACCCACCACCACACTCGGTTAATTTTTGTGTTTTTAGTAGCGACAGGGTTTCACCATCTTGGCCAGGCTGATCTTGAACTCTTGACCTCGTGATCCACCCGCCCTCTTTCTTTTGCAGTGCTTGCTGTGCTTCTAGAGTTGTCCTAGAGGATGTGGGTTTCAAGGTAGCAAACACACCCATTTGGGTTGCTTTTTTATATTTTTCATATGACATATTTCCAGATACATCAGTAAAGATGCTGTGGAAAAATTTCTGAAAGGGGTGGTATAGAAGATGCCAACCCCAGTGGGAGTAGAGCTGAGAAGCAGGACCATGATGGTAAGAAGAATACAAAGGAATCCCAGCCTCATTCATTCTCCCTTCGAACAAGAGCTTAGCTGAACACAGGAAAAGCAGAGGTCTGAAGCGCTGAGTCTGAAGGATGCCCCCAGAGCTTTGAGGGCTCTGCTGTAGCATCTTTATCTTTGCGCATTCTCCACCACAGACACCTGGTGATCCCCTAAACATCCACAGGACCTGAGCCAGGTGCAGCGCCCAGAACGCTGCAGGGGCCCTCAGCGCTGGGGATACAGCCTTCTTGCTCCACCTGCTGGCTCTCTGCCTTATTACATGTTACCATTTCAATCATGACTAAATATATTCATGCACATCATATATGAATGTCTACAAATGCCCTGAAAGATTGCAAGACAACAAAAGATTAAAAGTAATTTTCTCTATGTGGTAAGATTAAGGGGGCTTTTCATTTTTTAATGTTGATATGTTTGTTAAATTATCTACAATTAAGTGCATCACTGTGTAATCAGTAAAAAAATTAATCCAAGTAGTCTTCCAATTAAAAAAATATTATTCTATGATTCATCCTGGCATTTTCATGGCCTTATTTTTACATTTATGTTTTCGAGGCTTCTGGATTTTAGTTTAAGGAGAGTTATAGATCTGCTGTTTCCTTTTTCCAGATAACTAGTTGTTGCAACCTTTAGCAACCTAAATGTTCATCAATAGGCATCTCATTAAGTAAATTATGCTCCATATGGACACAAATAAAGGAACAATGGACACCAGGCCTACTTGAGGGAGGAGAGTGGGAGGAGGGTGAGGATTGAAAAACTACCTATCAGATACTACGCTTACTACCTGGGGGACAAAATAATCTATACACATGGACTTTTCCTATAGAACAAACCTGCACATGTACCCCGAGCATAAAATAAAAGTTAATAAACAAACAAATAGCAGCTGGGCGCCGTGGCTCACGCCTGTAATCCCAGCACTTTGGGAGGCCGAGGTGGGCAGATCACAAGGTCAGGAGATGGAGACCGTCTTGACCAACATGGTGAAACCCTGTCTCTACTAAAATACAAAAAATTAGCTGGGCATAGTGGCACATGCCTGTAATCCCAGGTCCTTGGGAGGCTGAGGCAGTGGAATTGCTTGAACCTGGGAGGTGGAGGTTACAATGAGCTGAGGTCGCGCCACCACACTTCAGCCTGATGACAGAGCAAGACTCCGTCTCAAAAAACAACAACAAACAAACAAGTAAATAATGCTACAGCCACCCACTGAAATACTATGCAGACATGAAAAATAAGAGAATTTGATGTCATGTGCTGATAGGACAAATGCTCACATCATATTATTAGGTGGAAAAGCAAAGTAGCAGGCCGAGCGCGGGGGCTCACACCTGTAATCCCAGCACTTTGGGAGGCCGAAGCGGACGGATCACCTGAGGTCAGGAGTTCGAGACCAGCCTGACCAACATGGAGAACCCCTATCTCTACTAAAAATACAAAAAAAATTAGCCAGGCGTGGTGGCGGGAGCCTGTAATCCCAGCTACTCGGGAGGCTGAGGCAGGAGAATTGCTTGAACCAGGAAGGCGGAGGTTGCAGTGAGCCTAGGTTGCACTAATGCACTCCACCCTGGGCAACAAGAGTGAAACTGTCTCAAAAAAAAAAAAAAAAAAAAAGCACCAAAACAATAACAACAACAGGTGATCCCTTCAATCAATCAGTAGCTCTCTGTGTTTTGATTGATTCTGTTCCCTTTGAAACTTCTTCCCCTACCAGCGATAATCCCTAAAATGTGTTGATTACTTTCTATGAGCCAAGCACTGTTCTGCTTATCAATGCTGTTGTTAGCCTCATTTTCAGATGAAAACAATTAAACAAAGAGAAGGTAGGTAAGTTATCTAATGTTCCCTGGTTAGTAGGTAGCAGGGCTGAGATTTATGCTTAGACATTCAACCCAGAGGCTATGGAACTTTTTTGTTAGTTTGTTTTGCGCACAGGGAAAGAAGGAACAGAGCCTGTGGAACTTAACCTCTACACCATACTGCCTTTTTGTTAAACTTGCAGAAATTGGAAGAAAACTTCAATTTTATTTATTTATTCAGTAAATATCTTCTGAGTTTTTGTTTTGTTTCGTTTTGTTTGAGACGGAGTTTTGCTCTGTTGCCCAGGCTGGAGTGCAGTGGCATGATCTCGGCTCACTTCAACCTCTGCCTCCAGGGTTCAAGCAATTTTCCTGCTTCAGCCTCCCCAGTAGCTGGGATTACAGGTGCCCACTATCATGCCCAGCTAATTTTTGTAGTTTTAGTAGAGACAGGGTTTCACCATGTTGGCCAGGCTCCACCCACTTCCGCCTTCCAAAGTACTGGGATTACAGGTGTGAGCCCCCGCCCTGCCAGTAAACATTTTCTGAATGCCTGGTGTATCCACGTGAAGCTGTTAAGTTGCTTCTTCCTTTTGTTTGGGTATTTTTTTGGAGCGGGGAGTGGTCCCACCCTGTCTTCCAGAGTGGAGGGCAGTGGCTAAATCAAAGCTTACTGCAGCTTTAAACTCCTAGGTTCAAGTAATTCTCCTGCCTCCGCCTCCCAAGTATCTGAGACCACAAGCACATGGCACTGCTCCTGGCTCCTGTTTCTTGCTTTTGTTAAGGAAAGCTTCCCGGAGAAAGCACAAATGGGTGCACCTAAAGTCTCTTTGATGTTGCTAGTGGGACTGAGGAGCAAGAAACGGTGGCCCATGGGAGCAACAAACAGCAAAGGATGTCCTTAGCTATGCGAAGGCCTTGCAGAGGAGTCTTGCTGATAATGGTCACTTCATCTTGGAGTTCATAGCTGGTTCCTTGCATGCTGGAGATACAAAGTGATCCTACCCTTCCAAGAATTTTAGCTTCCTAAAAACTCTTGCAGTAATTCTGCCAGTGGATTTATTATTAAAGGGAAGCAGAGGGTGCTAGTGTGTTGCCCTCGATAAAGGGAAGTTAAGAAGTGGAAAAACACAATTCTCAAACGTTTTTGTTATTCATTAACTCATGTCATCATTTTATTTAACTCATTAATGAGAGAACCAATAAGGAGACAAAAGAGCTGCTTTGAGGAGCATTTGAGAGATAGGGATTTAAACAGTCAATAAGAAAAGAATTGTCAGGCCAGGCGTGGTGGCTCACGCTCTAATCCCAGCACTTTGGGAAGCTGAGGCAGGCGGATCACAAGGTCAGGAGTTTGAGACCAGCCTGGCCAACATGGCGAAACCCTGTCTCAACTAAAAATACAAAAAAATTAGCTGGGTGTGGTGGTAGGCACCTGTAATCCTAGCTACTCAGGAGGCTGAGGCAGGAGAATCGCTTGAACCCGGGAGGCGGAGGTTGCAGTGAGCCAAGAATGCGCCACTGCACTCCTGCCTGGGCAACAGAGCAAGACTCCATCTCAAAAAAAAAGAAAAGATTTGTCAAAATTAGATTGATAATTTAGATATAGGACTGGTTAACTTTCTAGGATGGTAAAACCAAAACCCCTTTGTGATTAACTTCTCAATTGGGCAATAAAACCCCTTTGTGATTAACTTCTCAATTGGGCAATAAAACCCTATGATTTTATCAAGTTCTGCAGGTTAGCCTTTACCCGACAGGACTATAAATGTCGGTGCATTTGTAAGTTGTAGATTATTTATCAAATGTATTGTGACAACAAAGTCACATTCCCTGGGAGAGTCAGATGAGTATCAAGCAAGCTTATTAGAAAATGCTCTAGACCAGGTGCAGTGGCTCATGCCTGTAATCCCAACAGTTTGGGAGGCCGGGGCGGGTGGATCACTTGAGGTCAGAAGTTCGAGATCAGCCTGGCCAACATGGTGAAGCCCCATCTCTACTAAAAATACAAAAAATTAGCTGAGCATGGTGGAGCATGCCTGTAATCCTAGCTACTTGGGAGGCTGAGATAGGAGAATCACTTGAACCCAGGAGGCAGAGGTTGCAGTGAGCCAAGGTCATGCCACTGCACTCCAGCCTGGGTGACAGAGTGAGATTCCATTTCAAAAAAAAAAAAAAAGAAAAAAGAAAAAAGAAAAAATGCTCTAGTGTGATATCAAAAAAACAAAACAAGAAACCAAAAAATCCTCATTTTACCTTTTCCAAGTTTCAAGAAATGATTCTTTCACAGCAAAGAAGAACTCATCTAGCTTTAGAGATAGGCTACCTGGGTTACTTAGTAAGTATAGGAACTTGAACAAGTTGCTAACTTACTAACCCTTTCTGGACATCAGTTTCCTGGTCTATAAAATGGGAATAATAACACTGTGATAGAGTTTATTTCTCCCATGTGAAAGAGCATACAGCTATAAGATGGAGTTCACTTTTTTTTTTTTGAGACGGTGTCTCACTCTGTCACCAGGCTGGAGTGCAGTGGCGCAATCTCAGCTCACTGCAACCTTCATCTCCCTGGTTCAAGCGATTCTCCTGCCTCAGCCTCCCGAGTAGCTGGGATCACAGTCATGCACCACCACACCTGGCTAATTTTTGTAATTTTAGTAGAGACGGCTTTCACCATGTTGGCCAGGCTGGTCTCGAGCTCCTCACCTCGTGATTCACCCTCCTCGGCCTCCCAAAGTGCTGGGATTACAGGTGTGAATGCGGCACCCGGCCAGAGTTCCCTTTTTAAAATTATTCCAATCCTATTCTGAGAATGGTCGATTAATACTTGTAGATTTTACTTCTGGGTTTGTTTGACCAATATGAGACTGGGAGTGAGAATCTGTGCAAACTGAAGCCAGACGCCTAGACTGACCTGAATGAGAAGACAAGCTAGGGATGTGAGACACCAAGCTTTGAGGCCTGGGAGAATAAGATGGGCTAAGAAAATAAACAGTCAGGATCTTGAGATATTTATTTGGAGGGATAGTTGAGCAAAAATACAGTTTAAATGGTCCACTTGAATATCAGCAGTGAACTGACCGTTATAAACAGAATGACAAGTGACACGATTATTAATAAGTAAAATCTAATTTTACGTCTTGGTAACTTTGCAAATAGCTTCTTGACATTTGCCTTTTACTGTTCCTTGTGCTTTCCATTATTTCACTTTACCCTCATCTACTTCTGAGATGGGCAGAAGAGGTGCTATTCCGTTTGACTGAGAACTTCATACAGTCAGGAGCTTCATAAAGTCATTTGCTTCTGGGTCTCTGCAGACTGAGGCCCTTCAGAAAATAATTTAAATAGAATTGAGTTTCCATTGTGCAGATGAAGTAACAGGCCCAGCGGCGAAGCCTGGGCCTGTGTCACCGAAGGTGACACTGTGGCAGAACTGTAACTAGAACCCAAGCCTCCTGTCCTCTACTAGAAGGTCTCCTATGCCCAGTAGCTATAAAGGTTTGTACTGCAGAGTTCTACCTTGCACACTCTGGGGAGTATGCCTTGCATACTCCAGGCCTCTATATGTGGTCAGGAGTGGAGTCTAGGTGAGTGTCCAAATAAAGCATCAGGCTGAGTTTGATGTTGCTGCCTTTTGGCCCTGGAGAAATGCTGGAGAGCCAGGCATGGGGGTGCCCGCCTGTAGTCCCAGCTAATCAGGAGGGTGAGGCAGGAGAATCACTTGAACCCAGAAGTTTGAGGCTGCAGTGAGCAATGATCGCACCACTGTACTGCAGTTCTGGGCCACAGAGACAAATCCCATCTCTCTCTCTCTCTTTTTTTCTTTTCAGACAGAGTCTTGCTCTATCACTCAGGCTAGAGTGCAGTGGTGCAATCTCGGCTCACTGCGACCTCCACCTCCTGGGTTCAAGTGATTCACCTGTCTCAGCCTCCCGAGTAGTTGGGCAGGTGCACACCACCATGCCCAGCTAACTTTTTATATTTTTAGTAGAGACAGGATTTCACCATGCTGGCCAGGCTGGTCTTGAACTCACGACCTCGTGATCCACCCGCCATGGCCTCCTAAAGTGCTGGGATTACAGGCGTGAGCCACTGCGCCCGGCCAGATCCCATCTCTTAAAAAAATTTTTAGAGATCCCATCTTTAAAAAAAAAATTATTAAAAAAATGTTGGAAAGAGAAAGACCAGAGAGAGTCACTCCTTTTGAAGTCCTCCCTAAAGTGTCGTCTTGCCAACCCTTCCAGTCATTCACACAACAATCCTAGTCATAAACTGGGACCATGCTTGCTATCACCAGGGGTCAGGAAACCTGGCCAGCTGAACCTGCTTGGATGGTGGAAGCTGAACGTGGGTGTTAGAGAAGATGTTGGGACTCCATGCTTGTCTGGAATCACTCCACCACATTCTGGTCAGTAGGTATAGGACTGACAAAGCCCTTCCTCAGAGATGCTGGGTCAGTGAGGAGACCCCAGCTTGCCTCAGCCATCTCACCCTACTCGCGTTTTAGCGTCTGGGGGGAAACTGAGAATGAAAGTGACCTTGAGTAAACTAAACACAGTTTGGCTATTCATTATATGTATTCCTGTCTGTTCCTTTCTCATTCGATCCTCACTGGGTTGTTTTTGCATCTATCAAACAGTTCTAGGCTTTCCTCCCCATCAAACTCAGCCTTTTATGGATTTGCATACCAGAGACTTCCAAGCCACAGTTCAGAAGTGATTTGTGGAGAAAGGAGCAGTAAATTTGTGGAGAAATGAGCCTGGGAATGGACGCAGTGACCAGACTGTGGAGCCATTTATATCTACTCCTCCCTCTGCTGGAGGCTGTTTGTTTGAGTTGGCAGGAAGCCAATCAGATGCACTGGATCAGGGTGTCCTGTCCAAGGAGACAGGGGGCTATTTGTCTTCTCTCATGAGAGACAGTCGTGGGAGGAGGAGGGAAGCGCTTAAGAACAGGGATGGAGTAGATAGGGAAAAGATAGCCAATCAGATCTCTCAAGTAAGCCGGGTACAGTGGCTCACGCCTGTAATCCCACAACTTTGGGAGGCCAAGGTGGGACGGTCACTTGAGTACAGGGGTTCTAGAGCAGCCTGGGCAAGACAAGGAGACCCTGTCTTTACAAATAATTTTTAAAATTTAGCTGGGTGTAGTGGTGCACATCTGTGCACCCAGCTACCTGAGAGGCTGAGATGGGAGGGACTGTTTGAATCTGGGAGGTCGAGGCTGCAGTGCACCATGATTGTATCACTGCATTCCAGCCTGGGTGACAGAGTGAGACCCTGTCTCAAAAAAAAAAAAAAAAAAGAAAGAAAGAAAGAAAGAAAGTATATTCAAGGTGGCTTCCTGTTATTAGGTATGACCCTAGTGAAAACCTGGAGCTTGTCTGAATTGGACGGCCAAGGAGAGAGGCAGAAGAGGATTAGTGGAAAAAGCAGAAACTTCTAGGCTTGACTCAACGACTGTATGGTGTGTGATTTGGGGCAAGCCACCTTCATCTCCATCTCCTCCTCTAGTAAATGTTCAGCATCCTGAGGTCTCCTCCAGTTCTGAAAGGGTATTTTTTTTGTTGTTTTGTTGTGTTTTTTGAGATGGTGTCTCACTCTTTTGCCCAGGCTGGAGCGTAGTGGCACGATCTCAGCTCACTGCAACCTCCTTCTCCCGAGTTCAAGGGATTCACTCCCCTCAAGCCTCCCAAAGAGCTGGGATTACAGGCAAACACCACCATGCCTGGCTAATTTTTGTATTTTTAGTAGAGACAGAGTTTCACCATGTTGGCCAGGCTGGTCTTGAACTCCTGACCTCAGGTGATCCGCCCACTTCGGCCTCCCAAAGTGTTGGGATTACAGGCATGAGCCATAGTGCCCGGCCTCATTTTTTTTTTTTTTTTAATTTTTAACTCACAGAACATGAAATTATATGGTTTTAATAATGCAAAGCTACTTTCATGGGGCTACAGCAGAGAGAAAATAAGGCTAAAATGGAACTTAAAGCTCAAAACATTTCTAAATGGCTGTTTACAGAGGCAGGTCGAGGGAGCCCTCCCTCTGCACTGATAGAAAACAAAAACAACTGGGCCTATTCGGCATTGTTGAAAATGTTCTATATCTTGATCTGGTGGGTTTTTACTTGTGTACATTAAATGTACACAGGTAAAATTCATTTAGCTATACACATAATTTCAATGACTTTTTTGTATGTAAATTATACCGCAATGGAAAGGTTTTAAAATGGACTTAATTAGGCCCAGCATGGTGGCTCATGCCTGTAATCCCAGCATTTTGGGAGGCTGAGGTGGGCAGATTGCTTGAGCCCAGGAGTTCGAGACCAGCCTGGGCAACATGGTGAAACCCCATCTCTACAAAAAAATACAAAAATTAGCTGGGTATGGTGGTGCACACCTGTAGTCCCAGCTGCTCTGAAGGCTAAGGTAAGAGGAGGAGGCAGAGCAGTGAGTCGAGATTGCGCCACTGCACTCCAGCCTGGGTGACAGAGCCAGACTGTCTCAAAAAAAAAAAAAAAAGTTAATTAGACAGGTGTGGTGGTGTGCGCCTGTAGTCCTAGCTAATTTTGAGGCTAAGTGGGGAAGATCTCTTGAGCCCACGTGTTCGAGGCTGCAGTGAACAATGATTGGGCCACTGCACTCCTGCTTGGGCAACAGATGGAGACCTTGTCTTAAAAAGAAAAAGAAAAAAAGGCCAGGCGCAGTGGCTCATGCCTGTAATCCCAGCACTTTGGGAGGCCAAGGCAGGCAGATCACGGGGTCAGGAGATCTAAACCATCCTGGTTAACACGGTGAAATCCCATCTCTACTAAAAATACAAAAAATTAGCCGGGTGTGGTGGCGGGCGCCTGTAGTCTCAGCTACTTGGGAGGCTGAGGCAGGAGAATGACGTGAACCCAGAAGGCGGAGCTTGCAGTGAGCCGAGATCATGCCACTGCACTCCAGCCTGGGCGACAGTGACAGACTCCATGTCAAAAAAAAAAAAAAAAAGGACTTTAGAGAAAGTGAATTTCCATCCAGGAAGACTAAGGATCCCCTTCTGAGTATTTTAAAAATGTTATCTATTTGCGCTGAGGGAAGAGGTAGAATACTAGGGAACCAATAAGATAACCTCTCTTTTGGAGAGATTTCCAAAGTCCTTTATCCTCAGAAATTCTCATGTTCCTCCCCAGAGAACATGAAAAATCCTCCTTACTGTCTAATCTCCATCTCTCCTATTGCAATGCTAGCCACTCCCTCTGCCCTCATGGAGCCCAGCCTTTCCCCTGGCCTTAGACAAAATCTCTTTAGAGCCCTGTAGTTTGGAGTGTTGAGAGAGATTCCATTTCAACCTTTTCACCATCCGTTCTCTGCCCCTCACCCTATTCTCTTCTTCTTGGGGATGTCAATTCCTGTTCTGAGACCGCCCCCAACCCAGGCCCTTTTCCGGTGGTATGTGCCAGCCGGTCCTGCATCCCACATCCCCAGCTGTTGACATTTCATTGCCATTACCCACAGAATAAAGAAAGGGGCCCTGTTATTCAACAATAGGGGAAAAGACAGAGACAATGGGAAATTGTGCTTCCGATGGGGTGGGGACTGAGAAGGAAAGGACAGACAGACAGACAGGGGGGTTGTACAGAAGAGGTCCGGTTTCCTGAAGCAGCTCAAAGTCCTGGATGGTTCCCACCTGAGAATCCGTTTGCAAAGGCAATGCGCAGTCAGGCACCAGAGGGCAGAGGTGAGTACTCTGTTGTGGGGAGAGGGGAGATGGGGATGCTGCTTACATGAGGTGCATATGGAAAGGGAGGCAGCTCGAGCTTGGCAGTTATAGATCTTTGAGCCACATTTAGAGTTTATCCCCATCCTCATCAGTCCAACACCTTCATATCCACCGATCAATCTACACCTCTCTGGTCCAAAGGCATCAAGAAACAATGAAGCACCTCACTTTCTGCACTCTTCCAGGTCATCATTCCTGGGTTGCTCCCTTTATTCCACTGCCCTTCATGGGTTCCCAGCCCTCATCCCAAGCCCAGCATCTTCCCCTAGTCCCAGAATAGTGATTTCCACAGATACAGTCACAGGGCTGGACACAGGTCTCTTAACAAGGCTGAGTGGACTGATGGGGGAGGGGGTCGTTCTTGGCATCTTGGCTTCTTCTTCGAGCACAGGACAGAAGCTTTTCCTCAAAGGTGCAAAAGGAACAACTGTGTTGAACAGGTGCTCAAGTCCAGGGTTTTAAGGTGCTTGGAACTCCCAGGAGCCTGGCAAAACCTTCATCCAGAACCTCTTCCTCAAGCAAGACAAAAAGCTGCTAAGCTCTGCTCCCTCCGTCTCTGTGAGGAGACCAGCTTCTAACTGGCAGGCAATGGAGCTGCTGACTACTCGTATTTTCTGTAAGGGGTATGAAGAGCATGCGTGTGCACTTGTTTTGAAATACAGAAATATAGATTAGTGATTAAGTGCTTGAGCCTCACTGTCAGATCTGGATTCAAATCCCAGCAAACCCGTCCTCTTACCAGCTGTGTGACCTCATTTCCTAAAATGTGTGCACTTTGGTTTCAGCATGTGTACAATAGGATTTATAATTGTTTCTGCCTCAGGATTGCTGGGAGGAGTAAATATAAAAATGTGCATGTAAAGTGCTTAGAGCAGTGTCAGGCACATTCAATTTTAAAGGTATTCATTTGAGCTATCATTGTTGGTCTCAGTCAATTTCAGTCCTCATGATCACTCTTACTTACCAAGTTCTCCTATAAAGAAGTGTTCTTTTGCTCATGTTCACATCCCAGATACTTTCACTTTTAACCACTGAGAAGTTTTCTGTGCCTAACCTCCGTTTCTCCTACGGCAAGCTGGTCTTTGGTCCTCATTTACAGGAAGATGGAGCTCCATTCTTTAGATTTCTGGTGACTTCTCAGGGTGCTTCCTCTGTTTCCCCATTCCCCATCCCGTCTTCTCATGAATCCTTAATGAAAGTTCATTCATTAAGCCACACACACTTATTTAACACCACTATGTACCAGAAACTATGCTGGGAACTGGAGATAACAGCTAACACATACACAGCACTTACTACATTCCAGACACTATTTCAAGCGCTTTCCATATATCAATTCATTTGCTCCTCACAACTACTCAGTGAGGTAGGTGTGCTATTATTCCCCACATTTCACTGATGAGGACACTGAGGCAGAGAGAGGTTAAGTAACTTGCGTATGATAATTAACTTATACATAGTCATGCAATTAGGAAATAGAGGAGCCAGATTTGGAAAATGAATACAGTGAAGTCGAGAAGTCTTCATTTTTTTTGAGACAAGGTCTTGCTCTATCTCCTAGGCTGGAGTGCAGTGGCACGATCTCGGCTCGCTGCAACCTCCACCTCCTGGGTTCAAGCAATTCTGCCTCAGCCTCCCTAGTAGCTGGAATTACAGGTGCATGCCACCATGCCCAGCTAAATTTTATATTTTTAGTAGAGACAGGATTTCGCCATGTTGGCCATGCTTGTCTTGAACTCCTAACCTCAAGTAATTCACCCGCCTAGGCCTCCCAAAGTGTTAGGATTACAGGCGTGAGCCACTGTGCCTGGCCTAGTCCAATTTTTTTTTTTTTTTTTTTTTTTTTGAGACAGAGTCTCGCTCTGTCGCCCGGGCTGGAGTGCAGTGGCCGGATCTCAGCTCACTGCAAGCTCCACCTCCCGGTTTATGCCATTCTCCTGCCTCAGCCTCCCGAGTAGCTGGGACTACAGGCGCCCACCACCTCGCCCGGCTAGTTTTTTGTATTTTTTAGTAGAGACGGGGTTTCACCATGTTAGCCAGGATGGTCTTGATCTCCTGACCTCGTGATCCGCCCGTCTCGGCCTCCCAAAGTGCTGGGATTACAGGCTTGAGCCACCGCGCCCGGCCTTTTTTTTTTTTTTTTTTTAAGGTCAAAGGGATAAGAATGATACAACAGGTGCCGGAGGCGGTGGCTCATGCCTGTAATCCCAGCATTTTGGGAGGCCAAGGAGGGTGGATTACCTGAGGTCAGGAGTTCTCAAGACCAGCCAGGCCAACATGGTGAAACCCTGTTTCTACTACAAATACAAAAATTAGCCCAGAGTGGTGGCGGGTGCCTGTAGTCCCAGCCTACTCGGGAGGCTGAGGCAGGAGAATTGCTTGAACCCAGGAGGCGGAGATTGCAGTGAGCTGAGATGGTGCCATTGCACTCCAGCCTGGGCAACAAGAGTGAAACTCTGTCTCAGAAAAAAAAAAAAAAAAAGAATGATACAAAAAAGGAGGAGCTGGGTGCAGTGGCTCAAACCTGTAGTTCCAGCTACTTAGGAGGCTGAGGTGGAAGCATTGCTTGAGCGCAGGAGTTGGAGGCCAGCCTGGGCAACATAGTAAGACCCTGTATCTTATTTAAAAAAATTTTAAAAGGGGGGAAATCAACTACTGTACTGAAATAGATAATTGCATTTAAAGTAGTTTTTAAAAATAACTTTATAATTTTTTTTTTTTAACTTCGTAATTTCTGGAAAACCTCCTTGATATAGTCTATATACGGATACATATTATGTTCAAATTCACACTGTTAAGTTTAGGTGCTAACAAAAGTACTTGTAAGACAAAAACAGTCCTGGCTGGGTGTGGTGGCTCATGCTTGTAATCCCAGCATTCTGGGAGGCCAAGGCAGAAGGATTACTTGAGCCCAGGAGTTCAAGACCAGCCTGGGCAACATTTTGAAACTCCATCTCTACAAAAAATAGAAAAGAAAAAAAAAATTAGTGGGGCATCGTGGTGTGCACCTGTAGTCCCAGCTACTCAGGAGGCTGAAATGGGAGAATGGCTTGAGCCTGGGAGGGCGAGGCTGCAGTAAGCCATGATCATACCACTGCACTCCAGTCTGGGCAAGAGAGTGAAACCCTATCTCAAAAAAAAAAAAAAACGGTCACCAGTCCAGCAGATCACAGTGCACTACAGTGTGGAAAACTGGGGGTGAGTAAAGGTTTCCCAAAGGAGGTGAGGCCTGTGCAACCAATGCAGGCACAAAGGAAAGGAAATGAGTGCAAACTTGGACTGTGTGGGAAACTGCCAGAAGTCCAGCATGTCTGGGGCACAGCGCAGGGGCCAAAGTGGTAAGAGGTGAGGTGGGGGCCATGCTGGAGAAGCAGGGAGCACCTGGATTATAGACAGCCTTGGAAGCTGTGGTTATGAGATTGGATTTTATCCTCAGGGCAACCGGGAGTCACTTTCAAGCAAGAGAGTGACAAGGCCAGGCACAGTGGCTCACGCCTGCTGTAATCCCAGCACCAGCCTTGTCAACGCAGCATGACCTTGTCTCTACTAAAAACTTAAAAGAAAAAATTAGCTGGGGTGGTGGCACATGTCTGTAGTCCCAACTACTCAGGAGGCTGAAGTGGGAGGATCACCTGGGGCTAGAAGTTAGGGGCCGCAGTGAACCATGATCATGCCACTGCACTCCAGCCTGGAATATGGAGCAAGACTCTGTCTCAAGAAAAAAAAAAAAAAAAAAAGCGGGAGAGTGATAAGATCATTTTGACTTTGGCTTCAAGATGGAGAATGGGTCCTGGGAGAGGATAGAGATGAGCTGGCAGTCCAGATGGCAAGCTTGGGAAGTAGCACTTGTGATGAAGGGGACAGGTAGAGGAGATGCTAAATTAGTACCTGCAGGCTGAGAGGATGTGACAGAGGAAGAGAGGGAGAGGAAGGGGATTGCTACTGCCTTCCTCCCCTCATCACCTTCCTTTTGTCACCTACCCCTTCTCTCTGCCCGGTGGCTTCCAACTGGACAGTCCCTTCTAGGAATCTCTGATGGGAGTTCACTGACAACCCTGCTTTTCCCCACCCTTTTGCCCCAGTCCTAACTGCCCACTCTTTGTGCCCTGCAGACAGTGCTGGGCTGCCCCCCATCATGCCAGGTGGGCTCACCCTCCCCACACTCTGCTGCTTTCTTCTTTGGGCCTTCACCATCTTCCACAAAGGCCAAGGAGACCCAGGTAAGACCCCAGCCCAGGCCAGAATCTGGGGAAAGCTTGGGGAGGCTGCAAGGGTGGGGAAAGGGGAAAGGGCAGTTGTTGCAGGTACTCAGGGAGTGAAAGTCATTGCTGAGAAAGCAATGGAGGAGAGGGTTGGGGGGCTCTGGAGAAAGCATTTGGGGAGCAGGGTCTGATGGGCACTTGGAGCAATGAGGATCGGGGGTTCCTGCCACTGTGGCCCCCTCTGCTCAGCATCCCACCCGGGCCCCCACTACCTCCTGCCCCCCATCCACGAGGTCATTCACTCTCATCGTGGGGCCACGGCCACGCTGCCCTGCGTCTTGGGCACCACGCCTCCTAGCTATAAGGTGCGCTGGAGCAAGGTGGAGCCTGGGGAGCTCCAGGAAACTCTGATCCTCGTCACCAACGGACTGCACGCCCGGGGGTATGGGCCCCTGGGAGGGCGCGCCAGGATGCGGAGGGGGCATCGGCTAGACGCCTCCCTGGTCATCGCTGGCGTGCGCCTGGAGGACGAAGGCCGGTACCGCTGCGAGCTCATCAATGGCATCGAGGACGAGAGCGTGGCGCTGACCTTGAGTCTGGAGGGTGAGGCCCTTCCACTCCCGCCCCATTCCTCTGTAGCAGGCGGGACCGCCTCGCCTGGGTCTCCCAGGGCTCCTTTCCAGTATCTCCCCCTCACCCCCGGGGACGCCAGCTCCCTCTCCCAGGCCGCGCCGCCCTTCCTCCCCCTCCGCTCCCATCTGCTGGCCCTCCCCAGGCTCTCCGCCACCCCCTAGGTGTGGTGTTTCCGTACCAACCCAGCCGGGGCCGATACCAGTTCAATTACTACGAAGCGAAGCAAGCGTGCGAGGAGCAGGACGGACGCCTGGCCACCTACTCCCAGCTCTACCAGGGTGAGCGGCCGAACCCAGCACCTCCCAGGCCCCGCAGAGCTGTCTCAGGGGCCCGAGAGAGGGCGCCAGGCGAGCTCAGTCTGGCTCCTGCCTGTGACGCCTCTCATCCCCGACCCCCGCCGTCTCCCGCCAGCTTGGACCGAGGGTCTGGACTGGTGTAACGCGGGCTGGCTGCTCGAGGGCTCCGTGCGCTATCCTGTGCTCACTGCGCGCGCCCCGTGCGGCGGCCGAGGCCGGCCCGGGATCCGCAGCTACGGGCCCCGCGACCGGATGCGCGACCGCTACGACGCCTTCTGTTTCACCTCCGCGCTGGCAGGTGAAACGCGGGGCGAAGGCAGGGTCTTGGGGCGGGGTCTGAAAAATGTGGGGAGCGAGGAGTGGACCTCAGCTTGAGATCAGGGCAGGGTCTCCGGGTCCCTCCAAGGCACCGCCCCTCTATCAGCCTGCTCGCCCGTCCGCCTGGGCTCCAGCCCAGCTCTCCAAACCCTCCCTGCACTTCTACCTCGATCCCCCCACTCCTAGTACCCAAGCTCGATCCAGCACCTCTGCGGCCCCGCCCCCCAACTCCGCCTTCTGGGAGTCAGCCGCCCCGCCCCGCCCCGCCTACCCTACTTTCGGTCGGTGACCCGCTGTGGTCCCCAGGTCAAGTGTTCTTCGTGCCCGGGCGGCTGACGCTGTCTGAAGCCCACGCGGCGTGCCGGCGACGAGGCGCCGTCGTGGCCAAGGTTGGGCACCTCTACGCCGCCTGGAAGTTCTCGGGGCTAGACCAGTGCGACGGCGGCTGGCTGGCTGACGGCAGTGTGCGCTTCCCAATCATCACGCCGCGGCCGCGCTGCGGGGGGCTCCCGGATCCCGGAGTACGCAGCTTCGGCTTCCCCAGGCCCCAGCAGGCAGCCTATGGGACCTACTGCTACGCCGAGAATTAGGCGCCCACCGTGTCCCCTCCAGCGCGCGCGACGAAGCTTGGGAGTCGTGGCGGGGTTCTCTCACCACCCCTTTCCGGAGAACCTCCCCTCCCTCCAGACCCGGAGCGGCCTCTCCAGACCTGTCTTCCCAGCCGGGGCCTGCGGGCCTCAGACCCTGGCTGGCTCGGTGGCGGAGAGGGGAAGCGGGGGCGCCCCCGGCGGCGAGATGCGGCGGTGACCCTCGGACCCGGTGCGGTTCACGAGCCCCAGGAGAGGACTCAGCTACCGCCGAGGGGAGGGAGAGGCGGCCGGGGGCATTAACTGACCTCTGAGTACAGCAATAAAATAACCTGGGGATCTTTTGTGTTGGGCGGAGCTGTAAGCGCTGCGAGGCGTGGAGAGGTGTGTGTGTGTGTGTGTGTGTGCGCGCGCGCGCGCATGTCGGGGCTGATGACCCGTGATCCTGCGTGTCCACTGAGCACCTAAGACAGGGTAAGGGGTAGGGTTGTTGCCGTTACGGGGTGGGTCAGCGGAAGAGCGGGAGTGCAGTGGGAGGGCACCAATAGGCCAACGGAGAGGGAGAACTGGAGACCACGTGGGCGCCTGGCCCACGCAGGAGAACCCAGCATGTTGTTGCGCCAGGCGCCACGCGGGGGCGCCGCACACTCACCTAAGATTAGTTCAAATCTGCCAGGGGCGCCCCATGCCACCAGGCCTACCCTGTGTGCCCCAGATAACAAACATAAGACAACTTAGGGCCGGGCGCGGTGGCTCACGCCTGTAATCTCAGCACTTTGAGAGGCCGAGGCGGGCGGATCACGAGGTCAGGAGATCGAGACCATCCTGGCAAACACGGTGAAACCCCGTCTCTATTAAAAATACAAAAAATTAGCCTGGCGTGGTGGTGGGCGCCTGTAGTCCCAGCTACTCGGGAGGCTGAGGCAGGAGAATGGCGTGAACCCGGGAGGCGGAGCTTGCAGTGAGCCGAGATTGCGCCACTGCACTCCAGCCTGGGCGACACAGCGAAACTCCGTCTCAAAAAAAAAAAAAAAGGCAACTTAAACATATTTCAAAATGTGCAGCCTGCAGACTTCCCTGAAGCGTTTGCATAGACTACTGTTAAAGATAGGAAAGTGATATTCTTGCTGGAATTGACAGGAAATTAACCCTGCAGAAGGAGGAGGCAAACACCAAACACCAGGGCCACCAAAGGAAATGGGCAACTGGACAAGCAACATTCTTAACTCGTGGCTAAAGGAAACATACTAACAATTCAAGAGACAAATTCTAATGTTATTAATTCACTTTTCACATATATGTTGGTGTGTATATACATAGGTTTCTAACTATACTACAAAAAGCCTGAGCTGGATAATACTAATGAATGGGGCAAAGGGCATGAACAAGCTAATGGTGCTTGATATATATAGTAAAATTGATTTCCAAGGGGGTTCTTGCTATAATTGCTAAAGAGAATTCATGCCATGGAACATTATATAAGGGACAGAGAATGATAGAATGAACAGCATCTTCAAAAACCATCACACAACAAATGAGATATTTGTGCCATTTCCTAAACCTTGACTTTCTCATCTTGGTATGGGATAGTAGTGTTTGTCTTTTGTGTTTGTTGTGAGAATCAGTTGAGGCATTGCATGTACTGGGTAGTACCTGCCTGGTACACATAACAGGCACTCAAGTGGTACCTATAATAATTAATAATTATTGTGATTACAGTAATATAGCAACAATAGTAGTTTTTCAGCTTCTTATCAGGCAGCCTGGAGGGTTGGTTGTCGTATAGCACTATGTTAGTCAAGATCATGTAGATTATGCTGTGAAAACAACTCCCAAATCTCAGAAAGCAAATCTAAGATGACTTAAACATATTTCAAAATGTGCAGCCTGCAGATCTCCCAGAAGCATTTGTGGAGACTACTATTAAGGATAGGAAAATCAGGCCCAGCGCGGTGGCTCACACCTGTAATTCCAACACTTTGGGAGGCTGAGGTGGGCGGATCATTTAAGGTCAGGAGCTTGAGACCAGCCTGGCCAACATGGTGAAACCCCGTCTTTACTTTAAAAATGTAAAAATTAGCCAGGCATGGGGGCGGGTGCCTGTAATCCCAGCTACTCAGGAGGCTGAGGCAGGAGAATTGCTTGAACTCGGGAGGCGGAGGCTGCAATGAACAGATATTGCACCACTGCGCTCCAGCCTGGGCGACAGAGCGAGACTCCATCTCAAAAAAACAAAACAAAATAAAACAAAGGTTTATTTCTCAGGCTACACGGTCAACAAGGGAGTTCTTATTTTTGTCATTCAGGGACACAGGCTGATAGAGTACCCACCATCTCGAATACTGTCAGTCACCATACTAGCAGGAAAAAATAATAAGAGCTCTGCAGAGTTTCATAAAGGCAATTAATAGCTCCCACCCAGAAGTGACACCTGTCCCTTCAGTTGACAACTCATTTGCCAGAACTAATCACATCGCCCCACCCAACCACAAGGGGGCAAGAAAGAACAATCCTTCTTTGGCCTAGAAATAGGAAAACTGGAAATATTTGCTGAACAGCATCAGTGTCCACCATAAGCACAAAGGAGAGCAGTCTAGACTCTGGGACATATTGGTAGTCACCCATCCCTCTACCCCTTTTCTGGGGTTTCTAAGCTATTGCCTATGATGAAGTTAGAGCCCCAGAAAGCCAAGATACTGGACCCCAGCAGCTCAGCCAGCAGGAGGATGGCTTTTCTTCAGTGTAATGCCTTCAGCCTAAGGGCAACAGATCATACAAGAAATGGTCATGGGCCGGGCACAGTGGCTCATGCCTGTAATCCCAGCACTTTGGGAGGCCGAGGTATTTGGGATCAGGAGTTTGGGACCAGCCTAGGCAACATGGCAAAACCTCATCTCTACAAAAAAAATACAAAAATTAGCTGGGCTTGGTGGCACACTCCTGTTGTCCCAGCTACCCAGGAGGCTGAGGTGGGAAGATCACTTGAGCCAGGGAGGTCGAGGCTGCAGTAAGCCGAGATGACACCACTGCACTCCAGACTGGGTGACAGAGCAGGACCCTGTCTCAAAAAAAAAAAAAAAAAAAAAAATGAAAAAGGCCATGAGAAGAGCTTTCCATTTGCTGCAAATCTCCATTTCTTCAGTCACAAAACCACAATACCACTCATTCCTACAACTACTCTGTATATTGCTATCACCATTATTTCTTATTATAGAAAATTTGAAACATACACAAAAGTAAGGAGAATAGTATGATGAACTACTCCATCACCTGGCTTGGCCATTATCAAAATTCTGCCCTTCTTTTTTCATGGGTCCTCTCAGTCATGTTGGGTTTTACTGGAGTATTTGAAAGTAAATCTCAGATATCCTATCACTTCACCTGTAAGACTCAATATGCATTTCTAACACACAATGACTTCTAAAATTAACCATAATTCCATTATCACACTTCTCCAACAAAATTAAACTAAATATTAGTCATCTAATACTTAGTTCATGATCATTTTTCCCTGAATGTCCAAAAAATAAAATTCTACAGTTGATTTGCTCAAACCAGAATCCAACTAAGGTCTACAACTTTGCAGTTGGTTAATTTGGGGGCTGAGGGTTTTTTTTTTTTTTTTTTTAACAGACAGGGTTTCACTATTTTTCCCAGGCTAGACTTTAATTCCTGGATTTAAGTTATCCTCCTGCCTCAGCCTCCTGAGTAATTTTTTTTTCCCCCTAAGACGGAGTCTTGCTTTGTCACCTAGGTTAGAGTGTGGTGGCGCAATCTCGGCTCACTACAAGCTCCACCTCTCGGGTTCATGCCATTCTCCTGCTTCAGCCTCTCGAGTAGCTGGAACTATAGGCGCCCGCCACCACACCCGGCTAATTTTTTGTATTTTTAGTAGAGACGGGGTTTCACCATGTTAGCCAGGATGGTCTCGATCTCCTGATCTCACGATCCACCCGCCTCAGGTTCCCAAAGTTCTGGGATTACAGGTGTGAGCCATCACCCTCGGCCTGAGTAATTTTTTTTAAGTCTCTGTTAAGTTACAATACTTCTGCCCCCTTCATTTTATCAATGCCATTGTATTTGTTTGTTCAAGAAACTAGGTCATTTTTTTCCTGTCAAGTTTCCCACATTCTGGATTTGGCTGAGTGTACCCTTGCAAATGTCATTTAACATGTTCCTTTGTCCCCTGTGATTGTATTTAGAAGTTTGATTAAATTCAAAGAGTCATGGTGGCTCACACCTGTAATCTCAGCACTTTGGGAGACTGAGGTAGGCGGATCACCTGAGGTCAGGGGTTTGAGACCAGCCTAGCCAACATGGTGAAACCCCATGTCTGCTAAAAGTACAAAAAATTAGCCAGGCATGGTGGCAGGAGCCTGTAATCCCAGCTACTCAGGAGGCTGAGGCAGGAGAATCGCTTGAACCCAGGATGTGGAGGTTTTAGTGAGCTGATATCACGCCAAGGCACTCCAGCCTGGGCAACTGAGTGAGACTCCACCTCAAAACAAACAAACAAACAAACAAATTCACGTTCACTTTTTTTCTGGAAACATTCCGTAAGTGATACTGTATCCTCTTTCATCACATCAGGAGGCACCTGGTGACTGGTAGTTCTACTTTCTTTTGTTTGTTTGGTTTTTGAGATGGAGTCTTGCTATGTCACCAAGGCTGGAATGCAGTGGCACGATCTTGGCTCACTGCAACCTTTGCCTCCCAGGCTCAAGTGATCCTGCTGCTTCAGCCTCCTGAGTAGCTGGGATGACAGGCATGTGCCACCACACCCAACTAGTTTTTTTTTTTTTTTAAACAGAGTTTTGCTCTGTCACCCAGGCTGGAGTGCAGTGGCGCGATCTCGGCTCACTGCAAGCTCCACCTCCCGGGTTCACGCCATTCTCCTGCCTCAGCCTCCTGAGTAGCTGGGACTGCAGGCGCCTGCCACCACACCTGGCTAATTTTTTTTTTTTTTTTGTATTTTTTTTTTTTTTTTTGAGACGGAGTCTTGCTCTGTCACCCAGGCTGGAGTGCAGTGGCCGGATCTCAGCTCACTGCAAGCTCCGCCTCCCGGGTTCACGCTATTCTCCTGCCTCAGCCTCCGGAGTAGCTGGGACTACAGGCGCCCGCCACCTCGCCCGGCTAGTTTTTTTGTATTTTTTAGTAGAGACGGGGTTTCACCGTGTTAGCCAGGATGGTCTCGATCTCCTGACCTCGTGATCCGCCCGTCTCGGCCTCCCAAAGTGCTGGGATTACAGGCTTGAGGCACCGCGCCCGGCCTTTTTTTGTATTTTTAGTAGAGACGGGGTTTCACCATGTTAGCAAGGATGGTCTTGATCTCCTAACCTTGTGATCCACCCGCCTTGGCCTCCCAAAGTGCTGGGATTACAGGCTTGAGCCACTGAGCCCAGGCTTTTTTTTTTTTTTTTTTTTTTTTTTATTTTGTAGAGACAAGGTTTCACCATTGTTGCCCAGGCTGGTCTCAAGCTCCTGGGCTCAAAACATCTTCCTGCCTTGGCCTCCTAAAATGTTGGGATTACAAGTGTGAGCCACCACGCCTGGGCCTTAATCTACTTTCAGTGATGTTGAGACTGATCAGTAAATTCAGAGTGTCTGTCCGTTAATTATAAGGTTCTTCATCGTAGGTCAGGCGCAGTGGCTCACGCCTGTAATCCCAGCACTTTGGGAGGTCAAGGTGGGAGGATCACCTGAGGTCAGGAGTTTGAGACCAGCCTGACCAACAAGGTGAAACCCCATCTCTACTAAAAATAAAAAAGTTTAAAAAATTAGCCTGATGTGGTGGCAGGCGCCTGTAGTCCCAGCTACTCAGGAGGCTGAGACAAGAGAATTGTTTGAATCCGGGAGGTGGAGGTTGCAGTGAGCTGAGATTGCGCCACTGCACTCCAGCCTGGGCGACAGCGCAAGACTCCATCTCAAAAATAAATAAATAAAAGGTCTCCATTGTATTAGTTTCCGGTGTCTGCTGTTACAAATTACCACAATTTTGTGTTTAAAACAACATACATTTATTCTCTTACCATAGAGACATTTATTCTCTATCAGCCAGAAGTCCAAAATCTAGGTTTTCAATAACACAGTGGTACAACAACAACAACAACAACAACGACAACAAAAACCTAGGTGTCGGCAGGGCACTCCCTCTGGAGGTTGTGGGCAGAACCCTTCCTTGCCTCTTCCAGCTTCTCGCAACTTCTGTTCCTTGGCTTCCTTAGCTGCATCACTCCAATCTCTGCCTTTGTGGTCATGTAGCCTCCTCCTCTTCACGCGTCTGTGTCTTTTCTTCTTCTACCTCTCATAAGGACACATGTCATTGGATGTACCCCACCTGGCTAGTCCAGGATGAACTCATTTCATGACCCTTAACTGAAGTTAAGGAATGAATTCACATAATGAATTACATCAGCAAAGATCCTTTCCTGAAACAAGTAACATTCACAGTTTTCAGGGATTCGGCCATGGACATATTATCTTTTTTTTCTCCTTCTTCCTTTCTTTCTTTCTTTCTTTCTTTCTTTCTTTCTTTCTTTCTTTCTTTCTTTCTTTCTTTCCTTCTCTCTCTCTCTCTCTCTCTCTTTCTCTTTGATGGAGTTTCACTCTTGTTGCCCAGGCTGGAGTGCAATGGTGTGATCTCAGCTCACCACAACCTCCGCCTTCCAGGTTCAAGCAATGCTCCTGCCTCAGCCTCCTAAATAGCTGGGATTATAGGCATGCACCACCACCCCAGCTAATTTTGTATTTTTCGTAGAGACAGAGTTTCTCCATGTTGGTCAGGCTGGTATCGAACTCCCAACCTCAGGTGATCCTCCCATCTCAGCCTCCCAAAGTGCTGGGATTACAGGCATGATCCACCGTGACCAGCCTATGGACATATTTTCTTGTGACCACCATTTGACCCCCTTCACCTATCAACCTTTTATCTGATGGCACTGATGATCATTGTCTAGATTCATTCATTCATTAGCAGTTGCAAAATGGAGATTGTCTAATTTTGTCATTCCTCCTCCTCCTCCTCCTTCTTCTTCTTTTTTTTTTTTTTTGAGATGGAGTCTTGTTCTGTCACCCAGGCTGGAGGTGCAGTGGCTTGATCTCGGCTCACTGCAACCTCTTCCTCCTGAGTTCAAGTGATTCTTCTGCCTCACCCTCCCGAGTAGCTGGGATTACAGGTGCGTGCCACCATGCCCAGCTAATTTTTGTATCTGTAGTAGAGAAGGGGTTCCACCACGTTGGCCAGGCCAGTGTCGAGGTCACCTGACTCAAGTGATCTGCCCACCTCAGCCTCCCAAAGTGCTGGGATTACAGGCGTGACCCACTGCACCAGGCCCACCTTCATTTATTAGCTGTGAGTCATCTATAAGAAAAACTGCTCTCAATAACTGCTTTGTTACTCTGACATTTCACCCATTCAGGAAAGGTAGAATTAATGCTTGATTATCTCCCATTTGTCTTAGGTGGGCTAAGGAAGATCTACTTCCTAAAAGCAGATCTTGAGTCAGGAACGTAAGTAGTTTATTTGGTAAATGATGCTTAAAGGCACTGGGAGAGGAGTGGAGAAGTGGGATAGGAAAGGGAAGGGGGCCAGTTAGAGGCATGTATTAGAGCAGGTGGGCAAATGGTGTTAAATCCTGCTAGTAACCTAGGAGAAGTGTAGAAGCTGCCTCAGAGAATCCTACCCAAGGGGCAAAAAAATAGAATATAATTGTCAACTCCCTCTCTGTTGGTTGAGACCTCCTTCTGGGAGCATTAACTCTGCAGCATTCCTGGTTTGCCCTGAGCACAACATGCTCCCACAGCCAGAATAAATGCCTCCGGGCAGAGTCACAGATGTTCACAAAGATGCCTTCTCCTTTAGAGGTGAATGCTGAAGGATGTGGGTCACAGTACCATCCACGCTTTGCACTGCTAGGATCCATTCGTGCCTCTCATTCCCTGAGTTCATTCTATCCTGTCTCTGATGCTTCAAGGTGGTGGCTGATTGTAATTTCTAACTCTTTTAAAAGAAAGTCTTAACAACAGGCTGAGTGTGGTGACTCATGCTTGTAATCCCAACACTTTTTGAGGCCAAGGTTGGAGGATCACTTAAAGCTAGGAGTTTGAGACCAGTCTGAGCAACAAAGCAAGACCTCTGTCTCTAAAAAATAATTTAAAAATTCACTAGGTATGGTGGCATGTGTCTGTAGTCCCAGCTACTAGGGAGGCTGATATGGAAGGATTTCTTGAGCCTAGTAGTTTGAGGCTGCAGTGAGCCATAATCATGCCACTGCACTCCAGCCTGGGTGACAGAGTGAGACTGCATCTGTTTTTTTTTAAAAAATTGTACAACCGGTGGGTTAGTGGGACAAACCATAACCATTGCTGCAGTTGGTTCCAAGGCCGAAATCAACATTCAACATTTCCCTCCTCTACAGTTCATTCTGTTGGTCTGCAGGGCTTTCTCAGTGGAAAATCCAGGCCTTCATGCCTAAAGTTCTCTGCCTTACGTTTCCATGCCCTTGCCAGGCCATCATTGATACAACTGCCTGTTCATCGGATAATGATGATGAACTATCTCTGCTTGCATAATTCCTTTCTTTGTGTACTGGCCAATTGGTATGAGATGCCCCAAATGACCCAGTGGCTGCTGTAGCCTTAGGTTTAGTAGTACCTTCACTGTGACCTCTGGGGGCTGCATCTGCCACTCCAAGAACCAGGGCTTCTAATCCCGCAGACCTTAAATGTATAAAGACAGGAGGCACAAATTCCCCCAAATGAGTCACTAGGACTGATGGTGAGAGGGGTATTCCTTCTTCCATACCTTGGTTCCTGTACCCCTGATTTCTAGTTATCTGGCATATAGCACTATATAATGACCATTAGCTCAAAACATGTACTGCATTTTGCAGGACAGCACCCAAGTCCCAGAGGGTTTTTCCGCAAGCTGGCTTTAGATGTGCTGTAATGAGGCCATACTAACGTACTAGCAAGCTGGAAGGTTCAAGGTGATGTGATATATTATAGCATAGAACCAATGGATCCTGTGGTTGTGTGTCCATTGTCACACTTCCTTCACTATAAAGTGGACACCCTTGGTTAGAGGTGAGACTATAAGGGATCTCATAAGGACAAATCATTGACTTTGGGCCCTTGATATTTGGTGCTGGCCAAGGCATTTAGTCAGGAAAGACAAATCCTTATCCAGAATATGCACTAATCCCAGTGAGGACATATTGCACCTCCCCCAGATTGAAAGAGATACATTGAAATCAACATACTATCACGCGGGCAAGTGACTCACACCTGTAATCCCAGCTACCCAGGAGGCTGAGGTGGGAGAATCACCTGAGCCTGGGAGGTCGAGGCCACAGTGAGCTGAGATCACACCACTGCACTCCAGCCTGGGCAACCAGAGTGAGACTCTGTTTCAAAAACAAACAAACAGACAAACAAAAAACATACTATCAGCTGCTTGGTTGATCTTCTTGAGGGCTGGTACCATGTTGAGGGGTCAGCATCTGTCTCTGCTGCAGACAGGCCAAACATTCAGCAGTGGCAGTAGCTAGACGAGCCTTGATGAGAGGCCACCCATGCTGGTGGACCCTTGCATAGACTCCTGATCTACTGCCACAACTACTCCATTCATGGGCCCACCATGGAAGCCCTGGCATGACAAAGGCTGGAGTCCTTCTGTTCCTTTAGCTATTCAATGCCCCCTCTTCAGTGAATGTTCTTTAATGGTACTGATATAAGACACAAAGATTTATCACTTTGTGCTCACTCCTATAAGTCCATCCATATACCTCTTCCCCGGACATCCTTACCTTCCAATCTTGCTCTCTTCTGGCCCCTGACCAACCAATGAAGCCACTGCCACTGCTCAAGAATCCACGTGTATATACTTTCCTCAAGTCACCTCGCTCACTGCAGAGTAGACCACCAGTGTGCTGCTTGAAATGTCCTCCCTGAAGGATTTCCCCTCACATTGTCTTTCAAGGCCACCCCTGAGTGGGGCTGTAGTGTGGCAGCATCCAAGTTTAGCTCATATCGATGGATCAGACAGACCCACCCATGAACCAGGCCTACATGTTTTCCTCCTCTAAAGCCTGGTTATAGGGAAATTCCCACAAGTCTACAGGGTGAGCTGAGAGAGGTACAGGAGCAACAGAGACAGGTAAAGTGGAATCTGGACTCCCTGCACTTGTAGCTTATTCATGCCCTCTGGACATGCTTACATCCAATTCTAAATATACCATTTGTGTTGCTGCTGTGCCCATATGTCTTCATGACTTGGTGGGTCTGAAAATTCCCAGATCTTGATGGCAAGCAGAGACGAGAAAGGGAAGGAATCCAGTAAAGGTTGCATAATGGAACAGGCTATGGCCGTGGACAAATGAAATGCACGCCTGCTGGGGCGCTCTGGGGGCTGGTGTAGAAATTGCCACTGTTTTCCCACCTGAGAGATGAGGAGGCTGGGGTTTTAATTTACCAACTCTGGCTGGGCGCCGTGGCTTACGCCTGTAATCCTAGCACTTTGGGAAGCCGAGGTGGGCAGATCACCTGAGGTCAGGAGTTTGAGACGAGCCTGGCCAACATGGTGAAACCCCATCTCTACTAAAAATATAAAAATTAGCCAGGTATGATGGCACGTGCTTGTAATCCCAGCTACTGGGGAGGCTGAGGCAGGAGAATCGCTTGAACCCGGGAGGCTGAGGTTACAAAGCTGAGATCACACCACTGCACTCCAGCCTGGGTGACAGAGTAAGACTCTGTCTCAAATAATAATAATAATAATAATAGTAATAACAATAATAATAATTTACCACCTCTCCACCTGTCACTTGTTGAGGGCTGGTCCCAGGGGCATTAACCTTCTGGCACTTCTTTTTTTTTTTTTTTTTTTTTTTTTTTTTTTTTTGAGACGGAGTCTCGCTCTGTCGCCCAAGCTGGAGTGCAGTGGCCGGATCTCAGCTCACTGCAAGCTCCGCCTCCCGGGTTCACGCCATTCTCCTGCCTCAGCCTCCCGAGTAGCTGGGACTACAGGTGCCCGCCACCTCGCCCGGCTAGTTTTTTTTTTTTGTACTTTTTAGTAGAGACGGGGTTTCACCGTGTTAGCCAGGATGGTCTCGATCTCCTGACCTCGTGATCCACCCGCCTCGGCCTCCCAAAGTGCTGGGATTACAGGCTTGAGCCACCGCGCCCGGCACCTTCTGGCACTTCTGACTTACTGTGCACTTAGGCCAAGCATTCCTCCACAGACACAAATATACTCGGGCAGCAAGCAGTCTTTGGTTTGTTGAGTGCTAAGAGAATATGGGTCAGGCCAGCAACAGGATGTGCTAGCCCCTGTTAATTTTCAAAACCTTGAATCGGTGCCCTATCAGTGTCCAAAGGTGACCAGTGGCTTTATTTTTCAGTATAATTATGAACTCATGAACTTTTCTTTTTTTTTTTTTTTTTTTGAGGCGGAGTCTCGCTCTGTCGCCCGGACTGGAGTGCAGTGGCCGGATCTCAGCTCACTGCAAGCTCCGCCTCCCGGGTTTACGCCATTCTCCTGCCTCAGCCTCCCGAGTAGCTGGGACTACAGGCGCCCGCCACCTCACCCGGCTAGTTTTTTTGTATTTTTAGTAGAGACGGGGTTTCACCGTGTTAGCCAGGATGGTCTCGATCTCCTGACCTCGTGATCCGCCCGTCTTGGCCTCCCAAAGTGCTGGGATTACAGGCTTGAGCCACCGCGCCCGGCCGAACTTTTCATGTATTTGATGTGTTTCAATCTCGTAGTCATTATTCATTTTAATGCTGAAACTGTTTCATCTTTGGCCAGTGGGAGTCTTCTCAAGTTGGCTACTGGGTCTTTTTAAAATGAACCTCACCTAACCTGAGTTGTATAACTGTAACTTCCTTATTCTCTCTCTCTCTCTCTTTTTCTTTTTTGTTTTAGAGAGACAAGGTCTTGCTCTGTTTCCCAGGCTAGAGTGCAGTGGCACCATTCTAGCTCACTGCAGCCTCATACTGTGGACTCAAGTGATCCTCCTGCCTCAGTCTCTCAAGAAGTTAGAACTATAGGCATGTGACACCATACCCAGCTAATCGATCCTCCCTTCCTTCCTTCCTTCCTTCCTTCTTCCCTCCCTCCCTCCCTCCCCATCTCTCTGTTGTTCCATCCCTCCCTCCCTTCCCCTCTTTCTTTCTTTCTTTCTTTCTTTTCTTTTCTTTTCTTTTCTTTCTCTTATTGGTACAGACCAAGTCTTGCTATGTGCCCAGGCTGGTCTCCAACTCCTGGATTCCAGCAATCTTCCTGCCTTGGCCTCCCAAAGTGTTGGGATTACAGATGTGAGCCACCCCACCCAGCTAAACTTCCTTATTCTCTAGTCTGTCAAACTGTCCTGGCCCAGATCTGGAATTTCACCAAAGAGTCCTTGTTCCTTTTAGTAGGAAGTGCTATATGGAGATCACAATTGGGACACACAGGGGATTCATTGTTACTGGGTTGTCACTGCTTCTGAGCCTTTTCAGTGGCACGAGTTCATGCTGATAGTTCAATTCAGATGAAGGATTAGCAGTATTTGCTGGGCATGGTGGCCTACGCCTGTAATCCCAGCACTTTGGGAGGCTGAGGTGGGCAGATCACCTGAGGCCAGAATTCAAGACCATCCTGGCCAACATGGTGAAACCCCGTCTCTACTAAAAATACAAAATTAGCTGAGCATGGTGGCATGCTCCTGTAGTTCCAGCTACTTGGGAGAACTAGCAGGGGAATCTCTTGAACCCAGGAGGTGGAGGCTGCAGTGAGCCAAGATTATACAACTGCACTCCAGCCTGGGCAACACAGACTCTGTCTCAAAAAAAAAAAAAGATTAGCAGTTTTTCCTTAAATTTCCTTCTCTTACAGTCAAAATCTTGGTTTCTAACACTATTAATATTACTAATTACTTATTTACTTTATTATGATAAATAGTACGTTATAATAACTCTCAAAATAGGCTGGGCGCAGTGGCTCATGCCTGTAATCCCAGCACTTTGGAAGGCCGAGGCGGGCGGATCATGAGGTCAGGAGATGGAGACCATCCTGGCTAACACGGTGAAACCCCGTCTCCCGTCTCTACTAAAAATATAAAAAATTAGCTGGGCGTGGTGGCGGGTGCCTGTAGTCCCAGCTACTTGGGAGGCTGAGGCAGGAGAATGATGTGAACCCGGGAGGCGGAGCTTGCAGTGAGCTGAGATCACACCACTGCACTGCAGCCTGGATTACAGAGCAAGACTCCATTTAAAAAAAAAACAAAAAAAAACATATATATATATATACATATATGTGTGTGTGTGTGTGTGTGTGTGTGTGTGTATATAACTCTCAAAATAATAATGCCAACATTAAAATTTATCCATGGCTCCTTTCGCCCTTCGAGGGCTGGAGAGATATAGTCAAAATGCTGAGTTTTATAATCACTTGAGATAAATTTTTTTTTTTTTGAAACAGAGTCTCACTCTGTCTTCCAGGCTGGAGTGCAGTGGCACAACCTTGGCTCACTGAGACTTCCGCCTCCCAGGTTCAAGGGATCCTCCTGCCTCAGCTGCTCCAGTAGCTGGGATTATAGGTGTACACTACCACACCCAGCTAATTTTTGTATTTATAGTAGAGATGGGGTTTCACCTTGTTGGCTAGGCTGGTCTTAAACTCCTGACCTCAGGTGATCCGCCCACCTCTGCCTCCCTAAGTGCTGGGATTACAGGCTTGAGCCTGGCCGAAAGAAAATTCTTCTATGTGGTTTTGCTGCAACTTCATATACAGTTAGGTACATTTGTTATAATTTGTTTTATATTTTTAGGGATTGCTTTATTTTTCTTCTTTTTAATTTAATCTAAAATTAATGTAAACTCTAGTTAATTTTGTATTTTAATTATATAAAACATTTACATGGCTCCAACATCAAAACCATACAACAAGGGGTTATTACCATTTTACAGGTGAAGAAACTGAAGCACAGAGAGATTAGTACCTGCCCCTACATCACAGAGAAATAAGTGGTCCTTCACCATAGGAGGCTGGGAGAGGCACTACAGGCAGCCTTCTGGTGGGACCTCACTAGGTAGAGTCAGATGTACTCGGGCTCCAGCCCTCCAATTCCTCCCACTATTCTTTGTGGAACAAGCTGGTGGTCTTCTCTGAACACATGGGTTTGCAACCCTCAAAGCGCAGTCTGACCAGCTCATGGGGACTCTGGCTCCTGCTGGTGCAGCAGGGAGGCTCTCTGATGATGCTGTTCAGCCTGTAGTTCCCATTGCTGTCTCCCTACTGCTCCACTTCCCCTCCCACTCCACACTCCACACTCCCTGTCTGTGGCAGCAGTAACCCTCAGAGCCACACTCAGCCATTTCTGCCCCCCACCCCCTCCCGCCTGGGCTGGGGTCCTGTGCTTCCTGGCCTCTTTCAGAAGCTTTCAAAGCCCCCATTCTCTGAACACAGCTGTGCCAGCATTCAGAGCCACATCCCCCTCTTCAGCCCTACTCCCACATGCCCATGGCACAAGACCCAGATGCCTGTGCAGGGCCTGGGAGAGGAACTCAGCTGCCTAGGCCCCCACCCCAAGTCTGGGAGAAAGGAGGCAGGTGTTCAAGGAGGTTGGCAGGACAGGCTCTCCCAGTAGCCACTGTGGAATAGAATCCAATGAGGAAGGCCCAGGGCTAACACTGGAGATGGGGGAACTCAGGGTACAGGAACATGGAGGGGATATTCTCTTTTCTGAACTTGGGTCATGGCCTCGGCTTTGGCATGGATGGGGGATGTTGGGGGTCTGGTGGAGGCAGGAGATTGATTGTTCTCATCCAGAGAGGCTGGAAAATTCCCCAGGGCCCAGGAGACTGGGAGGCAGCCAGCTGGGCTGCATGTGGGAGAGGGAGGAGAGCTGTCCACGCTCTCCCTCTCTCTCTCTTTCTTCTCTCCACCTCCCTCTTTCTCTCTGCCCTGATAGACATCTGGGGAGCCCTGGCAAGAACGTTGCCCTGGGAGACTTGATTTTTGGTCATGGTTCAGCCAATTCCATGCTGTGTGACTCTGGACAGTTGCTTGACCTCTTCGGGTCTCAGTTTCTGTGTTCAGAAGATACTCAAGGTTACTGGAGAAATTTTTCTCCTGTTACTGAGACAGGAGGTTCTACTTGAAATTTGACTTTCATTCTTCCCGCTGCCATTGATTCTGTTTGCTTTCAGCCAGTCCCGGGGATCTCTTTCTGAGATCTGGACGGACTAGGCAGAGGGAGGTCTTGGTTCTTGCCTCCTCTCAGAAAGTGAATAGAATAAAATAAAAAAAAAAAAAAGAAACAAAAAAAAAAAAAAAAAAAAGAAAGTGAATAGAAACAGGGGAAGATGCATATGGCCAAGGGGCTGTAACTGTAAAGAGAGTCCCTGATCAGCAATTGCTGGTTCAAACTGCAGGTTAGCCTTCAGTATACATTTCTCAGCTGGAAATGTTGAAAAAGGCTCAGAGTGCCCATTTCCTCCCCTGAGAAATCCTCTGGAAAGGATTCTACTCCCAAATAATGAGCCCTCCAGGGGAGTGGTCCTCTGACCTCCTGGCCAGGCGATCTGGGCAGATTAGGTTGCTGGGTGTGTGCGCATGTGTATGTGACTGGGAAAGGAAAAGAACTAGATTTTGCTGAGCCCAAGTCATGAGCCAGGGGTTTCCCTTGCCCAGTTCAGGTACAGTAGATATTGCCCAGTGCAGTAGATATTATTCAGCCCATTGTTCAGAAAAGAGAGCTTCAGAGGAGGAACAGGGCCCTTTCTGAGGTTTGCCACTGCAAATGACAAAACAGGAATTTGACCTCAGTGCCTGTGATGCCAGAGTCCTCGTTTGTGCAACAGCAGCTGTCTGTTCTCTTACCACGTCTGGTCTCCCACCAGGGATCTGCCTTTTGGAACAGACTGTCTGATACCAGCCCTTGTCCAGACCCAGGTGCTGCTGGCCTCAGTCAAGGGTGGACTCCCCCAGGGCACCGAAGTGAGTGCCAACCCTTCTGGTCATGAGGAGAGGTGGTAAGGAAGGTCACTTTCTCTGCCTTCTCTGGTCACAGCCAGGTTTCCCTGAGGCAAGAACTGTGGTTACATCTGAGCCACCACTGGGATTAAATTTCAGCCGCTCGGTTGCCTGGCTCAGCCTGGCTGGCCTCAAGCCCTGTAGAGCCAGTGTGGAGATAGGCTGGACACACGCATCCATGCTGAGACTGTCCTGAGGAAGGGGGATTTTCTTGCAGCTCTGAGATGCAACATCTAAGGGGAGCAAAAAGACATCCTAAGGCTGCCCAGACCTGTCCCTAAAGGCCTTCTCAGATCCCCTCTTTCTACTAGAAGATTGGAACTGCATTTCCAGACCTCGAACAGTTCCTAGTCCACAGTTGGAATTCAATTCAACTCATATTTGTTTAACAAAGTAAATAGATTGAGATCCCTTCCTCCCCAGACTCTCCCAGGCACCTTCCTCTGTTCCCTTCAGTCTTGCATCCCTTTCTGGGGCATTTTTCTTTTTTCTTTTCTTTTCTTTCTTTCTTTTTTTTTTTGAGGCGGAGTCTTGCTCTGTGGCCCAGGTTGGAGTGCAGTGGCCGGATCTCAGCTCACTGCAAGCTCCACCTCCTGGGTTTACGCCATTCTCCTGCCTCAGCCTCCCGAGTAGCTGGGACTACAGGCGCCCACCACCTCACCCGGCTAGTTTTTTGTATTTTTTTTTTTTTTTTTTTTTTGAGACGGAGTCTCGCTCTGTCGCCCAGGCTGGAGTGCAGTGGCCGGATCTCAGCTCACTGCAAGCTCCGCCTCCCGGGTTTATGCCATTCTCTCGCCTCAGCCTCCCGAGTAGCTGGGACTACAGGCGCCCGCCACATCGCCCGGCTAATTTTTTGTATTTTTTTTTTAGTAGAGACGGGGTTTCACCGTGTTAGCCAGGATGGTCTCGATCTCCTGACCTCGTGATCCACCCGTCTCGGCCTCCCAAAGTACTGGGATTACAGGCTTGAGCCACCGCGCCCGGCCGTTTTTTGTATTTTTTTAGTAGAGACGGGGTTTCACAGGGTTAGCCAGGATGGTCTCGATCTCCTGACCTCGTGATCCGCCCGTCTCAGCCTCCCAAAGTGCTGGGATTACAGGCTTGAGCCACCGCGCCCGGCCTTCTTTTCTTTTCTTTTTTTTTTTTTTTTTTGAGACGGAATCTCGCTCTATTACCCAGGATGTAATGCAGGGGTACAATCTCGGCTCACTGCAACCTCCGCTTCTCAGGTTCAAGCAATCCTTCCTGCCTCAGCCTCCCGAGTAACTGGGATTACAGGCACCCACCACCACACTAGGCTAATTTTTGTATTTTTTTAGTGGAGATAGGGTTTCACCATGTTCGCTAGGCTGGTCTTGAACTCCTGACTTCAGGTGATCCACCCGCCCTGGCCTTCCAATGCTGGGATTATAGGCATGAGCCACCGCACCCAGCCTGCATTTTTCTTGGTAAGGAAATTTACCATCCACCCCTCCCTACCCCCCAGGTCTTCTTGTCCTGTTCCTACAGTAGATGGGTCTCTGAGAAGGTGCCAGAATCTTCCCTTTAGACCCTCAAAGATTTGGAGTGGGTTTTCTTTGCGAGCTTCTCAAAGCCCTTTGAAACCAAGTCCATAGCGCTGGGAGTGAAAGCCAGGCAGTGGTGAGTGGGGACGCTGGCACATTCAGTGGGGAGCAGTCCAGAGTTCCCAAGAGGGACCTAGGGTGCAGTCTAGATGGAAGGCTGGGGATCTGCCTTGAGGCTGCATTTGCATTGAGCGCACCTCACTTTACTTGGGGTATTTTGAAAATGCTGTGGAGATTATGGGGATCAAAGCCCTTCAAAGCTATCCTTGGTGCCAATATTGGTATCCAGGGGAGGGAATCTAGGCATCTGGCTGTCCTGCCCACTGTCCATGCCAGGGGCTTTGCCTACAGTCCCAGGAGGGAGGAGGGAAAAGCAGAGAGCCTGGGAAAGGAGAGGGAAGCAGAGAGGCCCTGGAGCTGGGGGAAAGAAGGGTCATTGGTATTCTGGGCACTGAGGAGTTCCTGGCTGGGCAGCACTCAAGGCCCACCCCCTGGCATCAGGCTGCACATTCAGCATCCACAGCCCTGGCCAGTAGGCCTTCTGGGCTCCCAGCAACGCCTGAATTTTGCACATTGGTTTGCATGACTGGTAATGTCCCTTCACAGTGCCACCCGCACCCCACCCCCACCCCAGGTCTAGAGATTTCCTGACTTGCTTTGCTTAACCCATGATTCTACTGTCTAACCTCCATCCTTCCAGCTGCAAAGTCAGCTCCTCCTCTGTGCAGGGAGTGGGAGCACCACAGGAGCCAAAGCCCAATCATAGCTGCCTCCAGGGAGGTAGCTACGGTCATTTGCACTCCATTCTGCCTCCAGAAAAGAGTTTCCCATTTTTATTAGGGAGGGTGCCTCTTTTCAGGAGCAAAGCCCCCATTCTCCCTTCATCCACTTCCTACGTCTAATTGAATCCCTCCTCCTTCTTCTTTGACCAACGAGAAGTCCCTCCGGTTGTCCAACTTCCACCTCTCCAGCTGCAACATCGTCATCCTCTAGCTCAGCGAACGCTCCCTCCCCGCCCCTCCTGCCCCCCCCTCCCCAAGCCCTGGGCTTCTCATCCGCTGAACGATGTCCTACTTCGCTCGTCCTTGCTTTCGCCGCTGCCGCCGGGAGCCAACGCAAAGAAGGCAGCAGGTCCCGTGACCGTCCCGAGCCCCCGGCGCTCCCGACCAGGGGGCGGGGGTGGCCCCGGGGAGGGCGGGGCAGGGGAGGGGGGAAGAAAGGGGGTTTTGTGCGGTGCCGGGAGGGCCGGCGCCCTCTTCCGAATGTCCTGCGGCCCCAGCCTCTTCTTGAGCTAGCGCAGTCCCCGCCGCAGTCTCAGCTGCAGCCGCAGGACCCGGACGTAGACCCGGAGGAGACCCCCGGAGGAGGCTACAAACTTCTCAGTGCCGCGCCCCAACCCCAGCCCTGGGTAGGTGAGTGCCTCCGCAGCCCCGCTGCCCGCCCTGGGGTCGGGGACAGAGAGAAGGGAGTGCCCGCCTGGTCTGCAACCCCGGCCTGTCAGCCCTTGCCTCGAGGCTCTGGGGCACCCAACTCGTCGACTCCTGACACCGCAGCGGGGTAGGCTGCCGGACAGCCCCGAGCTCCCGCAGCTGCTGTTGCCATCTCTGATCTACACGCTGCCAGCTCTGCCAGTGGCAGCCCCCCTGCTGCTTGCAGTCTGATCAGCAACTCCTCGGGTCCTCACGTCTTCCCTGCTGCGCGCTCCAGTCCCAGCGCTGCCCCCTAGATTTCCGACCTTGTCCCAGGCAGGGCGGTAGCAGTCGGGATCAGTCCCTGCCTCCGTTCCCCACGCGCAGGCAGCTCCAGGAGCAGCGGCCAGCATCCCTTCTGGGGACACCTTACTGTAGTCCGGCAGGACAGCTGATCGGAGCCTCTCTAGGGGGTAGTCGGGGTGCCCATTTCTGCTGGAATCCCAGCTCGGCTCCTTGCTCTGTGACCTTGGGGTAGTTAGTTGACTCCCCTGAACCTCGGGTTCCTCATCGGTGTGATGATCAAATTATAAACAATCTTTTTCTCACAGTTGAGGCTATCCTCAGGAAGCATTTAGGAGAACTGGCTCAGGTAGACATTAGTAATATTCCAACTATTAGCTGGAATTCCGTTACCAATATTGCATTCCTTCCTAGCACTGTCAGGAAGTCCAATTCCCAGGGGCCTGGGAATTCCCTCTCCCAGGTATTTCCATATCCTGTCAGGTATTCCCCCACCTATTAAAATAGCTCTGCCTACATGGTTCTAATAGGACCAAGAGATTGGCATCAATTCTGAGGGGCACCATTATTATCTGCATTACTTAGATTGCAGATGATAACAGTAAGATCAGGGAACTTGTTACTCATAGACCCATCCACAGTATTACCAGTGCCTATGTTGTTATGGCTAACTTTGCTATTTATAACAGCATCATCCACATTTCAGATTCTATACGAGAGGGATCTGCAACAGCTCAGCTGGTGACATTGCTAATAGTATTATCAGTTGTGCTTCCAATAAAAAGGACTATTTATATGATGATTGCAATTACTCCTACAGGCCCTAAGGCCCCGCTGATATCTTGTAGGCTCGTGTTGCTCCTCATGAAGCCGTTAAGGGGGTAGCAGAGAGCTTCCCTCCTGCTATAGCCAAAGCTCTGGCTTCTTGTGCCTCCCTGCTGACCCTGCTGAGTGCGGGAGCTCAGTTCCTATGGGACAGGCTTTGGCTGCCAGCTGATGGGTGTTCAGCATGGAGGTGGTGGGTGTTGTTAGATGTGTGTACACACGTGCAGGCCTACACACACACACACACACACACACACAGAGAGAGAGAGAGAGAGAGAGCGCGAGCGAGCCTGGTCTTAACTCTCTGGGTTGGGTCTATGAAGACTGGGAGTGAGATGGACATCCAGGGTCAGACAGAAACGTGACAAGAGGAAAGTTTCCTGAACAGCTCAAGCAATTCAAAACAAGGGCAGAGATAAAGAGGCTGGAGCAGAAACAGGGAGGGGGATGTTGTGGCATCAAGGGAAGGGACAGCATGACTACTGAGCTCTCAGGGTTAGAGACGGAGAAGTGTGGCCTGCTCTGGAGGAAGAGAAGACGAAGTGGAGGTGAGTGGTGTGTGGGATAGAGAAGGCCACAGAACCCTGGACCCCTGGGTTCCGAGGCTGGTACCAGATGTGGGTCTGAGTTTCCTCCAGGGCTCCTAGCTGCACCTGGGAGGCTGAGGCCCGAGACTGGAGAGACAGAGCTCTCTGAGAACTGCACGGGGCTGCCCTCTTGGTCTCACTGGTCAGTGATTCCCATTTTGGGGGTCAAGGGTAGGTTGCCCTCCATGTTCCAGAGCAGTTAGGTCCTCATTGGCCTTAGACCGTCTTCTATCACTCTCCCACTGTCAGAACAGAGGTGAAAGAGTGGTACCGGGTGTTGGCCCCAAAGTGACTCCAACTATATGGGTTTCTGGGCCACCTGTCAGAGAGATGGGAGCCAGGTCTGTGAGCAGCTCCAACTCCAGCTCCAGCCCAAAGAGAAGGGAGGGAGGCGCCAGAAGGGGGCCAGGCCCAGGCCCTGGCACAGCTCAGATGCATGGCAAACAGTTTTCCCAGCACCCAGTGGGCACTGGCTGCTCATGCCCAATGGTCCCCACTCCAGCCCCAGAACAGTCCTCCCAAGCACCCCCATGCCTGGAGCTGGTTTCGGCACCTCTAATCTGGCCCCATCAAGAACCTCCTCCCTCTCAAAGGTCAGAGAGAGGCCCTAAACATCTGGTTGTGCCGCTTCTCTCCCAACTCTGACCCTAGGAAATGATACCAAGACACAGTGGGAGAGATGGAGGTTATGATGGCAGGGAGGTGGGAGGATCTGGGAAAAGTAGGAAATTTCCCATCAGCTCAGGCTTAGGAAAGTACAGGGGCAGGTATGAAGGCAGAGGCTGACAGGGCAGGGAAGATGGGGGATAAACAGTGGGCCTGGAATGGGAGTGCACAGCCAGTGGAATAAACCTGATTTCTAGGAGTCCTGCCTGTAGTCTAACCTTCAATTCTCTTGCTGCATCATTGGCCTATTCCATGGCAGACCTGGATCTCCATGCTCTTCTAAGTTTAGTCCAACCCCTAAAGATGATGTAGCTCTGAGCCTTGTCTCCTGGGAGCACATTGCCCTCATGCCTGACTTTTCTTTGCTAGGGATCCAGGGTCAGCCCTGTCCTTCTCTGAGCCTGAGTCTCCATTTCTCAGTGTCATGCAACATCCTTTTTATGACAGTATAAGCGCTTCGAGGAATATTCCGAGTTCTACAGCTTCTGATAGCCAGGGGTAGGAAGGGGTAGCCCCTCCCATTTATTCTCACCCCCCTTAGTCCACCCTCCAGCCCAAGCCTTTCACAAAAGGTAGGGTGGGGGAAGGGAGGGGCTGGACGGAGGCCAGACTGGCAGAGACAGGGGCTTTGTCCCAACTGATTTCTGAGCCAAGAGTTCCGGTGGGAAAGCCCGTGCCAGGCAGAAAGGAGAGGCTGAGAAGAAGGGAGGAGGCAGCCAAGGAAGGGGGATGGAGAATGTTGGGGAGTAAAGAGAAGAGTTTCCTTACAAATAACGGTGGGGAGGAGGTAGAGGAGATGGTGAGCTCAGGAGAAGTTGTGCTTACTTGTGTTCAGTCTAGAAGGCCCTCCTGGAAAAGGCCAGGTGGGTATGGTGTCCATGGAGGCAGGGACAGTCTAGAAGGCAGGAAAGGCTAGAGAGGCACTATGGGAGAAGGCTCTGGGTTCAAGGAAGGAGTCTGGCACTGGGAGGAGCAGACGGAATTCTGAGTATAATAGCACCCACCATTCATGCTATATACTGAGCTCCTACTGTGTGCCTGGTGCTATACATTTGTGCAGGAGTTTTAAGATACAAAGCACTCTCAAAGCACGTGGTTCCATTACAACTCATGAGATAGTAATGATGATGCTCTTTTATAAATAAGAAAATAAAGGCCCAGAGAAGGTAAGGAGCTGGCTTAAGTCACATAGTGAGTTGACTAGGACTCAGGTCTTGGTTCTGAGAAGGAATCCCTAGGTGGAAAGATGGGGATCAGAAACAGAGAGTCCCTGGTGATGTGAAGGTAGGGGACTTCTGGAGCCAGGATATGTATGAACGAACCCACATGAGTGTAGTAGGGAGCCGGGGGAAGTCCATCTTGAAGTCTAACCCCATCTTTCCTTCTCGTGTCCTTCTGTCAGCCTGCAGCATGGCCCAGCTACTCCTGCCCATGCTGGCAGCCCTGGTCCTGGCCCAGGCTCCTGCAGCTTTAGCAGATGTTCTGGAAGGAGACAGCTCAGGTAAGCAACCCCACTTGGGGTCACCATCTCTGTCTTGTTCAGTCCTAACCAACTGCTTCCAGGCTTAGGGGCCCCAAGAAGAGAGAGAATTGGGAGGGCTGTGGGGAAGGGTCCAGGCTGGAACACTTGGAAATAAAGGCTGAGCTGTGAGCATCTGGTAGATTGGAGAAATCATGGGGCAGGACTAGCGAGGGGCACTGGGTGCAAGGCTTTGGGTCCCTAAGGTGGAGGATAGGGGATCCTGGAGCTAGCAGGTGGGAAAGGGGTGGAACTAGGAGAAACCCTGAAGGAGGCCCTAAAGGGAGTAGACCAGGAAACTGGGCTGGAGGACTCAGGGGACGAGGTTGGAGGACCCTGGGGTGTGGTCTAGGAATTTTGGAGAGGAAGTGGAACACTTTGAGAGCAGGGCAAGGAATCTGGGGGCACAGTTGACTGGGAGACTTTGGGGGATGGGTTTGGAGACCGGGATGGTCCTGGAGGACCCAGAGGTAGGGCTGCAGGACCCTGGCCCCTGGTTCTAGAGGGGCCCGGGAATCCTGGGGCTGGAAGGAGGGATCCTGGATCGGGGCTTGGAGCCCACCGGGTGGGACTCTGAGGGTCTACAGCATTAAGTTCCAGCAGGCTCCACCCGTTCACAGAGGACCGCGCCTTTCGCGTGCGCATCTCCGGCCACGCGCCACTGCAGGGCGTGCTCGGTGGCGCCCTCACCATCCCGTGCCACGTCCACTATCTGCGGCCGCCGCCGAGCCGCCGGGCCGTGCTTGGATCTCCGCGGGTCAAGTGGACTTTCCTGTCTGGGGGCCGGGAGGCAGAGGTGCTGGTGGCGCGGGGAGTTCGCGTCAAGGTGAATGAGGCCTACCGGTTCCGCGTGGCACTGCCTGCGTACCCAGCGTCGCTCACCGATGTCTCCCTGGCGCTGAGCGAGCTGCGCCCCAACGACTCAGGCATCTATCGCTGCGAGGTCCAGCACGGCATCGATGACAGCAGCGACGCTGTGGAGGTCAAGGTGAAAGGTGAGAGGGCAGGGAGATTCCCAGAGGGAGGGAGGGAGGGAAGGGAGGAGTCTTGCCCTCGGGAGCCCACAGTGTGAGAGGGAAGCAAACGTAGCTGGAAGGCGCAGCCTGGGTTGGAAAAAGAGTGAGGAGACACAGGCCTCCTTTCTCTCTTCAGGTGGAGGAAATTCTCCCCACCATCTAAGTTAAGTCCCTCATGCTGTAGAGTGAGCACAGTTGAACTTTACCCCTGTGTACAGAGGAGTGACAAGGAGGGTGAGGGGAGGCCAGTGTGCTGGGTGCTCACCTGGCTCAGGGGTCCTCTCTGCCCCACAGGGGTCGTCTTTCTCTACCGAGAGGGCTCTGCCCGCTACGCTTTCTCCTTTGTTGGGGCCCAGGAAGCCTGTGCCCGCATTGGAGCCCACATCGCCACCCCGGAGCAGCTCTATGCCGCCTACCTTGGGGGCTATGAGCAATGTGATGCTGGCTGGCTGTCGGATCAGACCGTGAGGTGGGCAGGGGCTGTGGACTGGGGCTTCTATTTGCCCCTGAGGTGGTCATGGCCCCTCTTCTGCTGGGTGCTGCCTGGTGCGTCAGGCTGGACACGCAGGGCTCTTTGCCTCTGGGGGATGAGGCTGGTCTGAGGAGGGGAGGTGAGGACCGTGAGCATGTGCATCCCTGTAGAGCTAGGAGGACAGTGAGCTGTCAGCAAGTGGCTGCACTGTGGTGGCAGTGGGATTCAGTAGAGTCAATATGGGCTGGCTCCCTGGTGAAAGCATCTGTACTAAGTGATTCTGTCCTTCCTCCCCAGGTATCCCATCCAGACCCCACGAGAGGCCTGTTATGGAGATATGGATGGCTTCCCTGGGGTCCGGAACTATGGTGTGGTGGACCCGGATGACCTCTATGATGTCTACTGTTATGCTGAAGACCTAAATGGTGATTAGGAGTGAGAGGTTCCCAGGGGACAATCTCCTATGCCCCCATACTGCCCATAGGTCCTCCCGGGGCCTCGGCAGGACTTTACTATCCCTCCTGAGTTTAAGGATGCAAGCAGGAGTAAGGAGAAAATTGATGTCCTTCTCTCCAAACACTGTCACAGAGGCAAGCTCATGACCAAAGTCTCAGCCAGGTGGCAGGATACCGAGTTTAACTCATCTACCACCTGCTGGGTGGACTCTGTGCATGGCTTTGCAGAATGAGAAGTTTGGGCCCCATCTCTTTGAGCTCTAATGTCCATCTTGAGGTTCTATTCCGATTTTGATCCTAGAGTAGTTGAGTCCCTGCCACAGATGAGGGAACTGGAGAAGCTTGCCCAGGGTTCCCATGGGAGACCAGAGTGGAAGGAGCTACCAGCTGCCTGGTAACCCACTCTTCTCTTCTCCACCTAGGAGAACTGTTCCTGGGTGACCCTCCAGAAAAGCTGACATTGGAGGAAGCACGGGCGTACTGCCAGGAGCGGGGTGCAGAGATTGCCACCACGGGCCAGCTGTATGCCGCCTGGGATGGTGGCCTGGACCGCTGCAGCCCAGGGTGGCTGGCTGATGGCAGTGTGCGCTACCCCATTGTCACACCCAGCCAGCGCTGTGGTGGGGGCTTGCCTGGTGTCAAGACTCTCTTCCTCTTCCCCAACCAGACTGGCTTCCCCAATAAGCACAGCCGCTTCAACGTCTACTGCTTCCGAGGTGAGCCCACCTCCCTGCAGAAGCTGAGACCAATCTCAGAAAGGCAAAGTTGAGCCCTAAAAATCCTACCCTAGTCTGATCAGTTTAGCTCAGGGCTTTGCCATTTACCTGAAGGGGTCGTGGGTGAAGTCCAGTTTGTCATCTAGGGTTCTAAATCTGGGCATGCCCTCTGGTGTGGTGTCTGTCAGCTGTTTGGCCCAAGGGGTGGTCACCTTTTGGCCTCTCCTTATCTGCCTTCCCACTAGTAGTCCATGCCTTATTTGCTCCAGCTGGGCTGCTGAATAAGCTCCCATTTCCTGCCAGCTTATTGGCAGAACAGAGTTGACCAACATTCTGTGAAATCAATGAGTAATCTGCTCAAGTTCTTCCAGTCAACAACCAAATGCCCTCAGGAGCCCTCTGGAGGATTTCCAGAAACTACAGCTTAAGAAGGTGTCAGATCTTTAACTACCAAATACTGGTGGATGGACTCAATTCCCCCTAAAGGGAGCAGAACCTTAAGCACAGTTGGGAATAGAGATAGCTTTCTGCCCACGTCTTATGGTTTGTTTTTGGGTTTTTTTGAGACAGGGTCTCACTCTGTCCCCCAGGCTGGAGTGCAGTGGTGCGATCATGGTTCACTGTAGCCTCAACCTCCCCGGGCTCAAGGGATCCTTCCATGTCAACCTCTGGAGTAGGGGGGATCACAGATATATGCCACCATGTCTAGCAAATTTTTGTAGAGATGGAGTTTCATGCCCGGGCTGGTCTTGAACTCCTGGGCTCAAGCAATCTGCCTACCTTGGACTCCTGAAGTGCTGGGATTTATAGGTGTGAGCCACTGCACCCAAACCTGCCCATATCTTATGTTGGGAGCTGAGGGGAAGGCAGTTTCTGGGACCCTCAGAGGCAAAAGGCCCAGGCCAAGGGTAACTGACAATAAGAGAGGCATTGCCATGGGGTGTCTAGGTCCTTCCCCAGTTGTAAGCCTGAAATGCTGTTACAAGAGCTGGAAGCAGAAACAGAAGGAGCAGACACAGCCTTCACCCTAAGGGAGCACTTGGTCTGAAGGATGAAGACACAGCTTTTGCCATGGGAACCCCCATTCAAAGGGAAGACAAGATGCCTCACTCCTGGGATGAGCAGAGACTGAGAGAAAAGCATTACTTCCATTGGGACAGATCTGTGGACATATCTGGCTGGGGGCTGGGGAGGGGTGGGCAAGTAAAAGTCCATAGGAAGACAGGTCCATCTGAAAAGACCTCCTGGAACAAGGGTGGTAGTAGTAGTAGTAGTAGTAGTAGTAGTAGTAATAGCTAAAACTTCTGTGTACTGGCTATGATTGTGTGCCAAGCCAAGCACTGTTTTGGAAAGAAATGGTCTGGATCATGAGGAGGGTCAGGGGAGCGGGAATATGACTACAGTTGGGACTACAATTGGTGGACGACAGAGGCAGCAAGGACACAAGGTCTGGTGAGGAGTAAGGCTCACTGGAGCAGGTGATAAGGGCAGGGACGCACTGTCCTGTCTTGCCTGGCTGAGCACAGACGGCCTTCAGGGCTTTTCTTAGCCCAATTCCACCTTCACTTCATTGGTGTTCTGCTCTTGGCTCCCTTCCCCAGAGGACAAGTAAACCATTCTAAACTTCTGGTTATTTGAAGGGAGTAGGTCCCAGAAGGAGGTGGCCTTTTCCCTTGCCTACCTGCCCCACCACTGAGATCCTCAGGTGGTGTCTGAAGTTATTCCTGCACTCTGCCCTCCAGCTACCCTGAGGGAATGACAAGCCTCTCCCCTCCTATTTCAAGAATTTTGGAGGCTGGGTGCAGTGGCTCACGCCTGTAATCCCAGCACTTTGGGAGGCCAAGGTGGGTGGACCACTTGAGGCCAGGAGTTCGAGATCAGCCTGGCAAACATGGTGAAACCCTGTCTCTACTAAAAATACAAAAATTAGCTGGTAGTGGTGATGCATGCCTGTAGTCCCAGCTACTCGGGAGGCTGAGACAGGAGAGTCACTTGAATCCAGGAGGCAGAGGTTGCAGTGAGCTGGGATTGTGCCACTGCACTCCAGCCTGGGTGACAGAACGAGACTCTGTCTAAAAAATAAAAGAATTTGGGGATGGCTGGGACCCCTCACACCTTGTCCCAAGCCCAAGATCCCAAGGTGCTAAAGCTGTTTCATCCATCTTGCTGGCTCCAGCCCCTCCCGCTAGGGAATATCTCTCACTTGAACCTTTCCTGACCACTCCAAAGTAGTACTTTCCATCATTCTATCTTCTAACTCTGCTCAAGTGTTCTTTATCTTGTAACATTATAATGTATGTTTGTTTGTCATCTGTTCTAGAATATAATTTCCCTTGAGGGTAGGAGGTTTGCTGTTTTGTTCTACACTGTATCCTCAGTGCCCAGGAGAATGCTTGGCAGGACACAGAGTAGGCACTTGATGAATGCTTGAGAAATGAGTGATGAAGTTCTGGGATGCTCCCTGTGCCCCAGTAGGTGCTCCACTGGGAAGATGTGAGAGAATTGAGAGAATTCCATGGTGCAGGTTGTGACCTGGGAGGGCAGAGCTACCTATTCAGCCTCGCATCAATACTTTCCTCCTGCCACAGACTCGGCCCAGCCTTCTGCCATTCCTGAGGCCTCCAACCCGGCCTCCGACCCAGCCTCTGATGGACTAGAGGCCATCATCACAGTGACAGAGACCCTGGAGGAACTGCAGCTGCCTCAGGAAGCCATGGAGAGCGAATCCCGTGGGGCCATCTACTCCATCCCCATCATGGAAGATGGAGGAGGTGGAAGCTCCACTCCAGAAGACCCAGCAGAGGCCCCTAGGACAGTCCTAGGTAACTCGAATCCCTTACCCTAAGGACGTCTTGATTGAAAGAAGTTGGGGGCAGAAGAGGCAAGCCTAGGTTGATGCTCGAGTCATGGATGGCATGACTCTGCCCTGTCCTTGCTCAGCAGCTCAGGGGTGCAGGGCACCTTTCCTGTCCCTCTCCCAACTTTTGCTTTTCCAGTAAATTCCACCCCCAAATCTATGGAGCTAGAGATGCTTGCACTAAGGAGCTGCGCCCTGGAAAGGCGGGGCCTCCCTTCTTTGGTCCCTCTTCCACCTCACACATCCAAAACAGACTAGAGTTTTGACAGAGTAGGAGGGAGATGCAATGATCATATTCTCCGGGGCTAATGATGGCTCACAGAGCCTTCTCAAGTGTTGCCTCAACAATGTAGCTGGGGTCAAGTTCTTCCAGTGTGGAGCAAGGATCACCTGTCCTCAGGGCGGGCTCTTCCCTATTCCCCAGGGCTCACCCTCCCCAGCCCCCCTTTTCTCCCCTTCCCTTTTCTCTTTCGGTCCTCGGGCGGGCGCTGTCCCTGGTGCTGAACCGTTTGTGCTTTGCCTAGAATTTGAAACGCAATCCATGGTACCACCCACGGTGTTCTCAGAAGAGGAAGGCAAGGCACTGGAGAAAGAAGAGAAATATGAAGATGAAGAAGAGAAAGAGGAAGAAGAAGAGGAGGAAGAGGTGGAGGATGAGGCTCTGTGGTCATGGCCCAGCGAGTTCAACAGCCCGGGCCCTGAGGTCTCTCTCCCCACTGAGCCAGCAGCCCAGGAGGAGTCACTCTCCCAGGCGCCAGCAAGGGCAGTCTTGCAGCCTGGTGTATCACCACTTCCTGATGGAGAGTCAGAAACTCCCAGGCCTCCAAGGGTCCATGGACCACCTACTGAGACTCTGTCCACTCCCAGGGAGAGGAACCTAGCATTCCCATCACCTTCCACTCTGGCTGGGGCAAGAGAGGTGGGGGAGGAAACCAGTGGTCCTGAGCTATCTGGGGTCCCTCGAGGAGAGAGCGAGGAGACAGGAAGCTCTGAGGGTGCCCCTTCCCTGCTTCCAGCCACACGGGCCCCTGAGGGTACCAGGGAGCTGGAGGCCCCCTCTGAAGATAATTCTGGAAGAACTGCCCCGGCAGGGACCTCAGTGCAGGCCCAGCCAGTGCTGCCCACTGACAGCGCCAGCCGAGGTGGAGTGGCCGTGGTCCCCGCATCAGGTAATTCTGCCCAAGGCTCAACTGCCCTCTCTACCCTACTCCTTTTCCTCCCCCTGCAGCTCTGGGTCACCTGACCTGTAGTCCTTTAACCCACTATCATCCCAAACTCTCCTGTCCTTTGCCTTCATTCTCTTACCCACCTTTACCTATGGGTCTCCAATCTCGGATACCCACCTTGTGACTTCCATCCCAGCTCTCCGAGTCTTCACCCTGTGACCCCAGCCCTGCCACTGACCATCTGTGACCCTTCCTTGCCATTGGGCCCTCCACCTGTGGCTCACATCTCACCAGTCCCACAGAGCATCCTCAGGCCTCTCCAGGGGTCCTCATCACCTACTGCAGTCTTCAGGGCTCAGCCGATTTTCCACTACTCCCTTCCTCCTCCTGTGTGCCATCCCCTTTAGCTGCCTCCCATTGATCTCAGGGAAGCCTGGGAGTCCCTTCCCCACCTTCCAACCTCTGGAGTCCAGGAGAACCCGTACCCCAACAGAGCCTTAAGCAACTACTTCTGTGAAGTATTTTTTGACTGTTTCATGGAAAACAAGCCTTGGAAATAAATCTCTATTAAACCGCTTTGTAACCAAGCTCTGGTACCCTCTGTCTCCATCTCCTGCTGTCCACCCCTCTCATTCCATGGATCTGTGTCATGGGGAGCACTTGGATGCTTCTTTTCTGGCTCCATGTCTCTCCCTCTGTGTGTGTGTGTCTTGGCCTCATTTTTCATTTTCAACTTCTCCCCTTGTCTGTCCTGGCAGTCTAACAGCCCTCATTGTTCCCCCAGCCTCTCCTTCTCAGGCCTGTCTACACTTTCCTCCCTGGCTGCTGAAATTCCAAAATGTGACTGTACACATTACCCCTGGAGAAGTCATCATCCATAGTCTGAGGCAGTACTGGGAGTTGCAGTCCCTCACTCCTGATGAGGAGAAACCCCTACAGCCTGGGGTGCATGGGTTGTGCATTTATATTCACTTCCAGTCCATCTTGGTGGTGCCAAGTGTCATAGTAACTGAGGGAACTGAGGGTCTCTCAGCATAGAGGCAGTTCCCTGGCATTCAGGTGCCCTCACCCTCATCCCCCAGCCCTGCATCTCAGCAGGGGGTGGTGTCTAACGCTCATCCCACTACCTACAGCTTTCCTGTTCTCCACTAACTCCTGCACTAATGACCATTCCCTACTCTCCAGAAGGAATGGCTTCACCCTCCCCAAACCCAAAGGGTCTCAAAGTACCTAATGCTGGAGAAGACACAGATCGAAGAGCAAGTGATGGAGAGTGCGAAGGAAGGAGTCAGGTTCTGGGGTCTGAGAGAAGCCCTCCCTACTCAAGAAGGCTAAGATTCCCAGTGGAAGTCCCTGGGGAAGGCTGGGATTCCCTCAGCCCTAGGACCCCTGTCTTAGATGGATCACATCCTGTGTCCCATCCAGGCTTACCCATGTCAACTGTTACGTCCTTGTAAATTGGCCTTGGAGTTCAGCCCTATGGTGAATAGGGAGGGGGTTTGGTGGGAAAAGGAGCACAACTGGAAGTATCTACAGTATCTTAGTTCCCCCACCTGGAGGGTAAGTGGGAGGTCTCCTTGACTGCTGTTTCAGTGGAAAGAAAGAGAAAACTTTCTGGTTGTGCAGAGTAGTTGTCCCCAAAAAGGGAGAGGGAAGATGACAAGAAGAAGAGTTCTTCACCCGATTCTGCCTGTGCTGGGTTCAGGTTCTGTAGCCCACAGCCAAGGGGAGGGACCCATGGCCTGGGTAGGGGACCAAAGACCAAGTTTGAGAGCCTCTGTCCCCCAGGGTTGGAGGGTTGAATGGGAAGGAGCAGAAAGGACAATAGGAGGGACAGGAAAGTGTGAGAAATGGGACGAAGTTCAGGATTCTACCCTCCATGGGGCCTGGTGCTTAACGGGTTAAATGAAATACCTCTTCCTCTGGGGTTGGGAGGTGGGCAGCACTACCAGCTGGGAAGAAGCTATTGGCAGGAGGGAAGATGACAGGAGGAGTGGTGCTGGAAAAGCTGATTCATTTCACCCAAAACAGCTAGGTCATCCCAGCAAAATTCTTTGAATCGACTCCAGCTTCTCCTCTCTCCACCCCTACTGATTCCCACCAGGCAGTCGGATCTGTGGCCAGGCCAGCGTAAAGCATTGTGGGCCTTGGCCATGGCTTCCAGAGGTGGATGGTAAAGTCTGAAGGGTTCTGCCCTGGAGTGGTTTTGCCTCCCATGGCTGAGGGCCTTGACCTTACCATAGCTGAGGGCCATGACCTACACAGTTGTTCTGTGGAGCCATCTTCCCCTGGGTCATCTGAACCAGAAAGGATTGGAAACTGACAGCTCCTATAGCACCCAAGCACATCCTAAGCACAGCCACATCCTACCCCAGGATCCATAGAAAAAAAGTCCAGTAAAGCAGATGGCTTAGCCAGATGGAGCTAGAGCCAGGCAACAGATTGCAGACCTTCAGGGTAGTGTGTCAGTCTAAGAGGACTGCCTGGAGAACAGGGAGCCAGAAGGAAGGAGTGAGATGGATTCTAGGTTGGAGAACCTGCAGGAGGCCCAAAGTAGAGTTCGGAGAGGGAGTCTGGTAAGTGGAAGAGTCTGTGGATATAAGAAGGGGAGGTGAGATATTGGGTGATGTTGAGAGAAAGCTGCATGTGTGAGGCCAGTCAGCACTGCAGGACAATGGAAGCTGCTGCAACTTAGTTCCTAAGCTGGGGGAGAAAGGGCAGGGCCTAGAGTGAGGAAAATGGGCTGGATCTCCACTAACAACTTCTGGGGCTGGCTGACTGCCCAGTGGACAGCAGGAAGAATGGTTAGTATTCACCTGGACTACACCAATATCAGGTCTCAGGAGCAGTCAAGGGAGACCACCCTCCACTGTTGCTATGGTAATCCTTCTGTTCCCTCCTTCACTTCCATTCATTCCACCTGGACTATACAGAACTGTGCTGGGACCTGGCACAAAGACAAGGGGGTGTGGGACTAAACTCCAAGCCTAGAGAAGGAAAATGACCTGCCCAATATCACACAGAAGCCAGATAAGAGTTTAGAGCTATAACTTTCTGTGCCCAGTATCTTTCTCCGTCATGGGGCTGGGTTCTGAGGGCCCTCCTGGCCACTTCTCCCCAGTCCCTTTTGGGCTGGGCTCACACTGGTGGCCATAACAGTGGCTTGCACAAGGCCGAGCCAGTGCTGAAGTGGGGAGCGGGAAGAGGAAAGAAACCCAGAACTCAGGGCTGGGTTGTGACCAGAGACAGTCTCTAGGGAGAACTTTTAGGGTGCTGTTATAGCTTCCAGGACAGAGAGATCAGGGCTGGGGGGCCCTCTGCACACTCTTCTGGAGGGCTCAGGCTGCAGAGTCGGGCTGTCTCGCTCCCCCGGCCTCACTTCTTTCCCCCTCTCAGGTGACTGTGTCCCCATCCCCTGCCACAATGGTGGGACATGCTTGGAAGAAGAGGAAGGGATCCGCTGCCTATGTCTGCCTGGCTATGGGGGGGACCTGTGCGATGTTGGTGAGTGTTGAGGGACGGGGCACAGGTTTGAAGCCTGGACCCTGCCACAACTTGCTGCTTCTGGAAGGGGGAGGGAGGACGTTGGTTTTGGCCTTGTCATTAATGAGTCCCTGTTTTAGGCAAGTTGCATAACTTCTTTGAGTCCTACCCTCAATTTTCTCATCTAAGTGAAGCCAAAATGCCTCTCATAGGGGGTCCATTTGAGACCAGTGCAAAGCATACTCCTGACATTTAATCGGTGGTCAATACATGACAGGCTCCATTCTCCTGGAGAGGAGAGCACTGCTCGTTACGATGGAGACTCAGGCCAGAACTCCATCCCTCACCCTGGTCCCTGTCTCTCATAAAAGACGCCAGCGCCCCTGCCCAAGAGCCCCTCTAGGCTCATGCTAGCCCCCTCATTCTCTACTAGCTCTTTGACGTCAACCCCCTTCGCCCCTTAGTCCCGCCCCTGTCGGCCTGCGGTAGTGGAAGGAAACCAGCCCCTTCCAGGGGACCTGGCCCTCTGGGTTTTGGTGCCCTAAGATTTCCATCCGTCTGTGCCGCAGGCCTTAGCTTCTGCAACCCGGGCTGGGACGCCTTCCAGGGCGCCTGCTACAAACACTTTTCCACACGAAGGAGCTGGGAGGAGGCAGAGACCCAGTGCCGGATGTACGGCGCGCATCTGGCCAGCATCAGCACGCCCGAGGAACAGGACTTCATCAACAGTGGGCTGGGAACAGGGTGGGAGGGGCCCCCCGCCCGCCATGCGTGCTCTCTCTCACTCGCCTAACCGCTTTCCTCATTAACCCATGCACTCATTCCTTGGTTTTCTCAAGCGTGCATTCCCTCACTCACTCGTTCACTCCCCTTCTCATTCTCTCTCCCTCCTTCCCTAACCTACGCTTAGGCAGTGGCCTTCGGGAACGGAAAGTGGAGGTTCTCGCAGTAGAGTGCGCCTGTGTGGGCCGGGCCGCCGCGCAAGGGGCCGCCGCGCAAGGGGCCGCCTCCAGTCCCTCCAACCTCTCGGCTCTCCGACCTCCGTCGGCCTCCCCCAACTCCAATCTTGTTAAAAATTTTTACTCTTTTTCCAAAACTCCCCTTTTCTAGCCTGGATTCATATCTTCCTTATTTCCCACCCCCATTCCCCTGCTTTCCATCTGGCCCTTGAGCAGAGACTGGAGGGAGGTAGAAGAACCTGGGAAGGGCGGGTGCTGGATCGCTGGTAAGGGTTTCCCAGGCAGTCACCGCAGACCGCCCGGGAGCGGGGAACGGCCGCCATCTGCTGGCGGTGGCGCTCACTGCACCCCTTCGTCTCCCTAGACCGGTACCGGGAGTACCAGTGGATCGGGCTCAACGATAGGACCATTGAAGGCGACTTCTTGTGGTCGGATGGTGTCCCCCTGGTGAGAGGCCCCAGTCGACCCCCCCGCCGTCTAGCTCACTTCCTCTAAGCACTTCTGTTCCCTACCACCCCCACCCCTCCTGACCCTGCCCCCTTCTTTTTCCAGCCTCCTTCCCTTTCTCGTGCCCTTTGCCTCTTCTCCCTGGGCTCTCCTCCCTTCCTTGTGTCCTCTCTCTTCCCTTCTGGCTCCCATTCTCCCTCCCCTAAAGTCCTTGCCCTCTCCTTTCCCCTTCCCCGGGAGGTCCCCTACTCCCTAGCCCTAGCCTTCCCTCTCTTGGGCCCTGCTCACCCGTCCTCCTCCCCAGATCCTCTAGGCCCTCTCCCGGTGCTCCTGGTGTAGGAGCTCCTCACCACCTCCTCCGTCCCCCCAGCTCTATGAGAACTGGAACCCTGGGCAGCCTGACAGCTACTTCCTGTCTGGAGAGAACTGCGTGGTCATGGTGTGGCATGATCAGGGACAATGGAGTGATGTGCCCTGCAACTACCACCTGTCCTACACCTGCAAGATGGGGCTGGGTGAGGGCAGGCAAAGGAGGGTCCCAGCAAGGAAGTGGAGGGGTGGGTTAGGGGACCAGGGCAACTGATGTTTGTAGACAGAGAGTGCAAGGCTACACAGAGGAGTCAGAACATGTTCCAGACCATGGGAAAGCTAACAAGTTATATGGGTCCACTCTGAATCCCTAATTTTTTTTGTCATGTTGTGGCCCATTTTTCTCTTCCCCATGGAGATTCTGGGAACAGTCACCCACAGAGCCAGGCTCCCAGTTCCTAACTGTCTTCCTTTGCAGTGTCCTGTGGGCCGCCACCGGAGCTGCCCCTGGCTCAAGTGTTTGGCCGCCCACGGCTGCGCTATGAGGTGGACACAGTGCTTCGCTACCGGTGCCGGGAAGGACTGGCCCAGCGCAATCTGCCGCTGATCCGATGCCAAGAGAATGGCCGTTGGGAGGCCCCCCAGATCTCCTGTGTGCCCAGAAGATCTGTGAGTGACAGGAGGAGGCATGTAGGAGTGGGAGACAGTAGCCAACGGTAGCCCTGGGCTCCACTCTCAGTCTTGCCTGTCACTGGCCATGTGACCTTGGAGCAGTCACTGCCCCTCTCTGAGGCAAAGGGGAAAAGGTGGGCTGGAGGCTCTGGGGTTCCTTCAGTGCTGATGTCTGATAACATGCAGCCACATTCTGGGCTCTTATGGGCTGAGCAAGAACATCAGAGGGCAGGCTCTGAGGAGAGGAGGAGGAGGAGCCAGGGTGGAGGGTGAGTGTTTGTCTTCCCCAGGCCCGAGCTCTGCACCCAGAGAAGGACCCAAAAGGACGTCAGGGGAGGCTGCTGGGACGCTGGAAGGCGCTGTTGATCCCCCCTTCCAGCCCCACGCCAGGTCCCTAGGGGGCAAGGCCTTGAACGCTGCCGGCCACAGCACTGCCCTGTCACCCAAATTCTCCCTCATACCCTGTGCTCCTGCCACCACAGGATGTGACAACATGACGAGGGGTGGCGCTAGAGTCCAGGTGACTGTTCCGGAAGGGGCTTCTGGGAAATATCTGGGAGGCTCCAGCCCAGCCCAGGCCCTCTCCCCCTACCCTGGGCACCAGATCTTCCATCAGGGCCGGGGTAAATCCCTAAGTGCCTCAACTGCCCTTCCCTGGCAGCCATCCTGTCCCCTCCATTTCTCTGGGGAGCACTGTGCCCACTCATTCTGGATTTTCCAAGGGAATGGGCTTGCAGGATGAACTGTCTGTAAAATCAACAGGAAATAAAACTGCCTACGAGCCCAAGCAAGTTGGATGCTTCTGTGTGTATGTCTGTGACAGACAGAGAGAGGTTAGGTTGGGCAGGGCCTCGTAGGATACATAGAGCTTCGGGGTTTATTCGCTTCCAAAGGTCAGAGATGTCCCAAAGATGTCAGCAAGTAGAACAGTGCCAGAATAGCTGCCAGGAAGTACTTATGGAATGAAGGAATGCACAGGTGCTGGGGGACAGCTGGAGTGATGTAGCATGTTTGCAAAGAGATGGAGTGCCCTGAGTGCCTCAGAGTCAAGTGGACGTCAATGAGCTCTGTCCTGGTAGGGAGAAGGGCTGGGGTCCCAGGAGAAGGGCTGGGGTCCCAGAGAGGAAGGCAGAGGTTGGTGCCTTGGTATCCCAGTTCTGAGCTTCCGGAAGGGCCTTCTCTCATGGGAGTGTGAGAGTGAGGGTGATGGGAGAGCTCCGTTGGCACTGCAGCACGTCCGGGGGTTAGGCCGCAGGAAGTTTACGTCCAGCAGAGGAGGCAGAGATGCAAGAAATAGGGAAACAAGCTAAGGGCCAAGGGGAGGTTCCCAGCCCTGCGGCGGACTGAGCTCCGAAGAACGACCTGGGAGCCCGCACAGGCAGCGGCCAGCAGAGGGCGCCGCGGACCCAGCACGGCGCTCTGAGAGGGCCGTGTAAGCGTGCGCGGAAGGAGACTGGCAGAGGGGTGCGAGGAGCCCCAGGATCCCGCCAGGGGGCGCCGCGGTCTTGCGTCCTGAGGAGGCGGGAGGGGAAGGGGGGGGTTGGCTATGTGGGGGGTTGGACTTCCGGCCAGGCTTAGCTGGCCCTGGGGGCTGTGAGTCAGCGGAGGTTGAGAGGATGAGGTCACTCTGAGAACTGCAGAGAGAGTGACCCAGCGCCCGCGCGCGCGCGCGTGTGTGTGTGTGTGTGTGTGTGTGCACCCTTTTCCCAGTGCACAGAATTGTTGGTGAAGTGCATATCAGGATGCGGTCTGTCCTCATGATGAGAGGACATTCCTGCAGATCCTCAGGCACACACAGTCACACATAGGCACACACGTGCACACTGTTGTGTGTACACACTCCTGCATGTGCCCACTTAGTTACAGCACATCACCCACAAGGACAATACTTATTCCTTCTCTGAAGCCAGTAAAATCCAGAGACAGAGAGACAGATCCAGAGGAGCAAAGACTGATAGTAATACTGGGAGACCCAGAGATAGTGGGCAAGACAGGCAGACACAGGTTCAACACAGCTCTGTGTTGGTAGGAGCTGGGGCTCCCCCAGGCCATCCCTGCCTAGCTCCTGGCCCTTCCCCACCCTATTTCTAAACTTGAAACCAGCTGGTCTCTGATATACCAGTGTGACCTCCCACACCCACCTATCACCACATTCCTTCCTCACCCCAGGCCTCACCTGCCCCACCTTCTGCCCCCCACACAACTCAGCCCTGCGTCGCTAGGGAGCAGGGACTTCTGTTTCTTAAGGAGCTATAGGGAAGAGGATGATTCTGGGGCCAGAGTAGATCCTCACTTTATCCTGTATTACCCTGTGATTGTACAGTCAATTCATTTTTAGGGCTCTCAGGGCATTTAGGTGGAACTGTGAGTGGATGAAGATCAAGGTGGGCCTTTGAAAGTAGGGCCTTAAGGCTGGGGAGGGACAGTGTCTGTCCTTGGGCTCTTAAGGGAGGTCCCCTGAGGTGGAGTTTGATAGTATATTGGATTCCCCAGAGAGCCCATGGTGGTGAGCTGGAAGGGGTTTTGGTTTCCTATCAAGGCATTCTCACCGACTCTCCCTAAGAGCGGCAGGAGGGCTCCGTCATCTTCTCTGATGTATTGATCAGGAGAGCTTCAGAGGTAGACAGGCTGAAGCTGGAATCCTGCCCTGTCCCTGATACCTGCCCGGGTGTTCTGGCGGGGCCCGGAAACGGAAGCCCTCTCCTGGCTTTGTTGGGCTTCCTGGTGAAGGCGGAGCTGGTCCACGGGTGACTCAGCGTCCTGCACAGAGTCCAACCCCTGGCCCAGTCCCTGTGTGTGTGTGCGCGTATGTGTGTGTCCTATCCTGGCCTTGGGCAGGAGGAATTGGCCCCTCATAGAGTGTCAGCCCCATCTTTGGGGATGTGGAGTAGGGGCCACATCTGTGTCTGCCTCTGCTTCCAGGGCACAGCACCAATCTAACGATGTGCTCACCCCTGCCAAGCCCCTGGACGTGTGGTTAAGCGCTCAGCCTCATTCCCACATGTCTAAACAGGGCCCCCTTTGCAGAGTTTTCAGTTTCCTGGGAATGAAGGAGATCAGAATGTGTATGGAGAGAAGAGACCCAGCCTGGGTGAGATTTAGGGGCTTGAACATTGCCGAGGGGCCTGGCAGCCTGGTGAGATGGCCTTCCAGAGAGCCCCAACTTATTTGCTAGGGCCTCCAGCTTCCTTCCTTCCAGGCTGCTCTACCACACACCTACCTCCCCATTCCTCCCCCACACTCCCAACTCCCACAACACTGTCCTGACCTCACTGGGGCCTTTGTCCCAGCTGTGAGGCCCTGTCTGTGGGCCTGTCTCCTGCACAGGGAAAGAAAGAGTCCCATTGTTCCGGCTGCCTGCTGTGACACAGCAGCTCCTAAAGACTTCCAAAAATGCTCAGCCCGTCAGACTCCCGTGGGTGAGTGGACTTTCCCTGGGGGCTGCAGGCAGATCTCTGCCTGGAGTGAGGGCCCAGGTGCTGTCTCTCCCAGCTGTGCAAGTTCTTTCAATCCACAGACTGGAGGTCCTTCCTGAGATCTGACTTCCGCTCTGCATTCTGCAAAGCAGCCTACTTCCTCCTGAGAAGGGAGAACTGAAAGAGGCAGGGGCAGAACATGAGGAAGGAAAGGAAAGAAAGGAAAGAAGGAAGGAAAAAGAAAAGAAAACAGGAGAAAAGGAAGAATGTGAGGAAATTCCCCCCACTGAGAGACTCTAGACTAGTTAATTGTCTGAGTGGGTGGATCTTGTGGCTTCTGTGTTTATTCCCGGATGCGTCTTCCTTAGTATTTAGAGAGCTTGCTAATGGGGAGGCTGTCGACCGCAGGACTGGAAGATTTAAGGGGGCTAGCCCACAGTCCCCTGGCCCATGGGTTTTTGTTTCATTTTTTTGAGACAGGGTCTCACTTTGTTGCCCAGATTGTAGTGCAGAGGCACGATCTTGGCTTACTGCAAACTCTGCCTCCCAGGCTCAAGTGATTCTCATGCCTCAGCCTCCTGAGCAGCTGGGACTACAAGGCGCATGCTACCAGGCAGGAAAATTTTTGTTTCTGTTTTTGTAGGAATGAGGTTTCTCCATGTTGTTCAAGGTGGTCTCGAACTACTGGGCTCAAGCGATGCTCCCGCCTCAGCCTCCCAAAGTGCTGGGATTACAGGCATAAGCCACCTCGCCTGCCCTGGCCCATGCCATATAGACCCCAAGTGGCATCTAGGAATTCCTAGTATCACTGGCAAGGGACATCGCTCTGTGCCTCAGTTTCCCCATCAAGGTGAACCGAAGTTCTCTCTGACATAATTTCCTGGCAAGTGAAAGGAAGAAATCCTGGAGAGACCAAAAGACTCAGAAATTGCGCCAGGCATGGTGGCTCACGCCTGTAATCCCAGCACTTTGGGAGGCCGAGGCGGGTGGATCACAAAGTCAGGAGATCGAGACCATCCTGACTAACACAGTGAAACCCCGTCTCTACTAGAAATACAAAAAAATTAGCCGGGAGTAGTGGTGGGCGCCTGTAGTCCCAGCTACTGTGAAGCTGAGGCAGGAGAATGGCGTGAACCCAGGAGGCGGAGCTTGCAGTGAGGGGAGATCGCACCACTGCACTCCAGCCTGGGCGACAGAGTGAGGCTCCGTCTCAAAAAAAAAAAAGACTCAGAACTTGGGAAGGGACCAGGGAGGAGGGAGGAAAGTAGGTAGAAGACAGAAGAGAGGTGAAAATGCGGAGACAGGGAAGGAGAGTTGGATCCCTGAGTGGCAAATGTCTCCCCTTTGCGAAGAGGTTGGAGTCCTGAAGACCCAGGAGGGGGCCAGAGCCAGCGGAGCATTCCCCCACTGTAAAGTCTCCCAGCCACCCTTCCTGGGGCTCTGGGGCTCTGGCACTTGCAAGCAGCTGAGACGGCAGCTGTTGGGAGGGGGTTCCTCGACAGAGGCCTCCTGGCACCTGCCTTGGTTTATTTCTGGAGCCGCAGCTGAGTCATGGGGGTGGGGAGAGTGAATGGGACTGGGGGGAGGGGAGACTGTGACTAGAAGAGAAGGTTGAGGAAGGAAGAGGGCTCTAGGGCCTGAGACTCTGGGACCTAGGGTCCATCCCTTTGGGGCCAGAGCATCAAGTACAGAAGGGACATCCACATTGGAGCCCCTGGAATAGTGGGGCTTGGGGAAGGCTTTGGGGAGTAGGAGGCAGGGCCTTTACCCTTGAAATGTGGAAGAAGAGACAAGCCTGATCTTGGTGTGGGAATGCTGTGTTAGAAAGGCTGAGAGGCCAGTCACAGTGGCTCATGCCTGTAATCTCAGCATTTGGGGAGGCCAAAGCAGGCAGATCACTTGAGCCCAGGAGTTCAAGACCAGCCTAGGTAACATAGCAAGAGCCCATCTCTACTAAAAATACAAAAATTAGCCAGGTCTGGTGGCTTGCGCCTGCAGTCCCAGCAACTTGAGAGGCTGAGGTGGGAGGATCGCTGTTGTGAGCCAAGGAGACCAAGGCTGCCGTGAACTAGGATAGTGCCACTGCACTCCAGCCTGGGTGACAGACAAGACCTCCATCTCTTAAAAAAAAAGAAGAAGAAGAAGAAGGAGAAGGAGAAGGAGAAGAAAAATAAAGAGAGGGGAAAGAGGGCTCTCAGCAGGGAGGTAGATGGGAGACCCCAGTGCCATGAGAGAGGAAAGAGAGAGGGCTACATTTTCCTCTGCGGGCCATTCTTTCTGTCCCCCTCTCTGCTTCTCAGCTAAGCAGCTCCTCCCCTGGTTCAGCCACTTGAGATTCTCATCCTAGTCTTTTTAATGTCAGCCTGTAGATTCAGGAACAGAGTGCCTGAGTCCTTTCTTTAGGTACTCGAGCTGCATTCAAGAAACATCCTGTTTTCCCACCTCTCAGGAAGACCCTCAAGTCTAACTTCTATCTGTCCTGCTGTAGGACCCATCCTGGAACTTAGCTCTCCCCTGTGGGTGGAGCTGGGGGTCCAGTTGGGACCCAGGAGCCTGTGCCCAAGCCCAGAGTCGTCTCGGGTTTCCTGGGCTTAGGTGGGCTTTTTTTCCATCCCTTCTCCCTTCCATGGGCAGCCTTAGAGAGCACATTCCAGCTGAAATTAAATCACATTCCTCTCTCCCTGCTTCATGAGGATGGCATTGCTGACAGCAGCTGTGACACCACAGGGTCAAGTGGCAGCAGCCGGTTCCCCAGGGAGGGGCTGAGAAGGGGGTGAGGAGGGAAGTGGAGGACCAGGGCCTTTCTTTGGAGGCAATAAATTAATTCTGATTCTTTCATCTCAAGAGACCAGAGAAAGAGGCACAGACCCTGCAGTGGCAGGGATCAAAGTTAGACCACAGGATGTCCTAGCTGTGTGGCGCCTCTGGGGATGACCCAGTCCCAGGAAGGCCCCATGGGGGAAGGAGGTGTCCAGCATCTCTTTCTGAGAGGACCCTGGAAGAATGCACTCTCCCCACTCCAGGGCTGGGCTCTCACACAGACATTAAGGCTGAAGGAGCCCTTTAAGAGACCACACTCTGTGCTCCCTTGACCGAGCCCACACCTAGGCCTTTGATTTTCTCTGAGACTTTGGTGGCAATGGCGGCAGGAGCAGCAGCAGCAGCAATGGGACAGCATCAGGCTGGCTTGAATGGAGAGCTCAGCCCCTAACCTCACCCTCTGAGGCGCCTCAGCCTGCACAGCCTTATAAGGAAGTGCCCCAAACAAACCGAGGAAGCCACCTCCGGCCCCCAACCCGGCCCCACCCCATCCAAAAGCTATATTTACCCAGAGGAGGCCCCAGAATAACCTCCCACTTGTCCTTGCACTGATTGGAGGGGTGGGGGCAGGGGGGATACTGTCCCTCTGTGCTCCCTCCCCTGGGACTCCACCCTCAGAAGTGTGTCCCGTTGTCTGTCATGGCCATTCATTTATTTAACACGCATTTATTCAGCACCTCCTGGGCTCCCAGGCACTGAGCTAGGCTCTGGGCGATGACCAGGACAAAGGTCTTGCTGTCCCAGAAACTCCCATGATGACAGCATGTCTGAGACCCGGCAGTCCCCTGGTTTTGCTCCTACTCTGGCCTCCTTTTCCAGCTCCTTCCCGGTCATCTCCTCTCTGTCAGGAGCTCCTCTGGAGCTCTGTCCAGGGCTCTCTTCATCTTACATGCTCTCTCGGGGGGATCTCTAGGCCAGCGACCCCCTAATTCTTGTCTCCAACCTGGCCCTCTCTCCTGTGCTCCAGCTCCACGTGTCCACCCACCTCAAGCACCTCCTCCTGGAGGTCTGCTGGACTCTGCCGCTCAGAAAATAGTCCTATGTCTCCCAGCTGCCCAGCCAAAAACCTGGGACCCTCTGCTGGCATATCCCCCTCCCTCCCCTACCATAGATTACCAAGTCCTTGGTTGAGATTCCCTTTCCTCACGTGTCTCCTCTCCACCACTGCCACCGCCACTGTCTCCTGCCTGCACTATGGCAGTAGCAGCCTCCCTGAAGCCCTCCTGCCCACACCAACCTGTTTTCACGCAGCAGCCAGAGTTTGACGTGAAATGCAAACCTGGGCCGGGGGTGGTGGCTCACGCCCATAATCCCAGAACTTGGGGAGGCCGAGGCAGGCGGATCACTTGAGGTCAGGAGTTTGAGACTAACTTGGCCATCATGCTGAAGCCCCGTCTCTACTATACAAAAATTAGCTGGGTGTGGTGGCAGGTGCCTGTAATCCCAGCTACTCTGGAGGCTGAGGCAGGAGAATCTCTTGAACTGGGGAGGCAGAGGTTGCAGTGAGCCGAGATCGCACCACTGCACTCTAGCCTGGGTGACAGAATCAGACTCCCGTTTCAAAAAACAAGCAAGCAAACAAAAAATAACAAAAATTAGCTGGGCGTGGCCTCGGGCGCCTGTAATCCCAGCTACTTGGGAGGCTGAGGCAAGAGAATTGCTTGAATCGGGGAGGCAGAGATTGGAGTAGCCAAGATCGCATCACTGCACTCCAGCCTGGGCGACAGAATGAGACTGCTTCTCAAAAAAAAAAAAAGAAAAGAAAAGAAAAGAAAGAAACGCAAACCTGGTCAGGTCACCTCTGCTTGCAACCCTTTAGAAGCTCTCGCTTCAGAATTCACTCATTGCCTCCAAATACGTAGAAGTCTTTATTTCCTGGCTATCTAATAAGACCTCTGTCCCCAAACCCTGACTCTCTCTTCAGTCTCATGATGAACTTTCTCTTCCCTCCTCCACCGTCCAGCACAGGAGCCTTCCTTCTCTTCCTCAGTTGCCCAGGCTTTCTCTTCCTGCCTCTGAACTTTGCACATGCTGTTCCCTCTGACTAGAACCCCTTTCCTCCCCCTCCTCCCCAACTGCCCACTCCTGCTCATCTTTCAGGTTCTCAGGAGAGCCTTCCCTGTCTACCCCTCCCGTACGCCCCCAGCCCAGGTCAGGCGAGGTCCCCTGCACTCTGCTCCCATAACCTAGGGCACTTCGCTGTTTTCAGATATGATTTCCACTCAGAAGCCCTTGTTCAACTGGTAGGTAAAGCTGCCTGAGTGAGGAAGCCCATTGTTCTTTATCTGTGGCTCCCCAGTGCCTGCACAGCACATGGCATGTGGTAGATGCTCAGTAAATAGTTGTTGACAAATGATGACCACTCCTGTTCTCAACACCAGGAATGTCCCTGTTACTGTCCAACCCTCACTCCTCTTGCTGCATTGATAATCACTTCCAAAGAGAACACGCCTCCCACGACATATCCCCTTAGGGAAGTCCTCGCTTCTACCCTGTTTGAGATTGTTGGCAGCAATGGCCAGTTTGGTAACTCTATACGGGATCAGGAGTCCTGTGGGCAGGGGAGTAGGGTGGGCACCAGGCACAGGGAAGGACTGCTTGGCTAGGCCCCCGTCCTCGGCCCTTGCCCAAGCGGAGGTGCCCGAGGGCCTGGGGAGATCAAGCACAGGGCACCTCTGTCCCATTGGAGGAGCAGGGAGTGGACCTTCCTTGCCTGGATGCCAATGCACTGGCCCCAGGCCTAGCAGCCTGGCAGGATCAGATAGGGCCTTGTTAGCAGTGGGTACAGGAAGGAGAGAGTGGAGGCTTGGGCTGCCAGGAGGGTGGGGTGGGGAGAGACAGGATCCCGGCCCCTGAGGGATGGGGCATAGTGGGTGTGAAATGGAGCCTGGGTGCCCAAGACAGAGGTGCTAGATGAAGACAGGCAGAGAGGCAGACAGTGAGGCCCTGTCAGGGAGGCCCCTACCCACCCCTCTCTGACTGGAGGACAGGAGTAGGAGCCAGAGGGGCTGGGACTTCATCTTCTCATCTTTCTCCAGCCCTCAGCCCTGAGCCCAAAGGGAGGGAGAGCCTGCTCCCGGACTTGGGATCGGCTCCAAACTGGAACATTTGTTTGGCAGCCCCTATCCCACCCCCACCAGCGCTATTTAGAGGTGTCGCCAGATCTTCCTTCCCTGCAGAGCTGAAGCAGCGAGTGGTTTCTATTTAGGTATCCTGACTTCAAGGCCTGCAGGCCCCACCTAATCCAGGAACCCCTGGTCCCCTCCCTGTCCTACACAGGGACACAGAGAGTTCCTGGGAAGTGGGGGGAGGAGGAGACGCTGTGGCTGGAGGACCCCTGGGCTAAGCTGCTGCCAGCACAGCACTGTCATCAGCACAGCCCCAGTCCCCACCCCGACAGTTCAGGCCCCCACTCTCCCCTCTCCCCTGCCTCCTGCTGCAGCGTGGGAGGGAAGTCCTACCGAAGAGCTATGCTGTCCTCAGCCTCCTTCCTACTCTCCTGGGCCCTGGGAGGCTCCCAGGTCACCTGGCCCAGCCTCTCTCATTGTGTGGCAGAGTCTGAGGCTCAGAGGATCAATGCTGACCTGAGGCCATGCAGCCAGACTGAAGCCGAACAGGCCTGCCTCTTCCTTCACCCTGCTCCCACCAAGCCAGGTGGAGCAGATCAGGCCAGACTTGTTTGGGTTTAGAGACAAGGGGGCTTATTATGCTGGCGGCACTAAGGGGCTAATGGTGGGGGACATACAAGGGTGGGGGTGGCCCCAAGGCCTAATCCCTGTAATCAGTGCTGTGGGCAGAGATGATGACAGGCCTGGCTTCTGCAGGCGCTGAGGTCACCTGGACTGGCCTCCCCCAGCCAAGCTACAGCCCCTGGCCCTCCCCAGGCCCCAACACTGCTGTCTGCAGCTTGGGTCTGTCTGCCCTCATCCCCCAAGGAGGTCTCCAGGGTCCTCCTCTCCTCAGGAGGCAGCCCCTCCCCAGCACCAGCATCTCCTCCCTCCTCCCCGACAGTCTCCCCCACCACCCCGACAGTCTACCCCACCACCCCATCTCCACTCCTGTACTAACTCTGAGGGCCTCCTCTGAGTGGCAGAAGGAAGAGTCCAGACTTTGAAGGCAGAGGCATTACTTTATTCAGGCAGGGACTAGCCAGGCAGGGCCACAGGTGGCAGGGATGGGGAGGTCAGGACACGGGAGTGCCATCACCTCCATTAGCCACAGGCCAGACAGCCCAGGAGGGTGGTGCTACTGCAGTGAGAGATGGGGCAGGGCTGGTGAGCTTGGGCACAAAAGCCAGCATGTCATCCTTCCTTTGGAGAAGCCTCTGGGCTACAGGGCTTTTCCAGCTGATGGGATGTGGAGGGAAGGGGGCCTAGTACTATCGGGATTCAGCTTACTTAGCCTATGAGATGGTGCAGGCAAGAGATCCTTTTTGCAGGGCAGGAGGTTATATTCCTACAGCCTCCATTCTTGGAGTAGGTTCCTTTGCCACACCCCTTTTCACCTTAGCCGGCCAGGCCTCTCAGCCAGAAACCACAGGTCAAGAGATCATAAGTTAAGAGTGCTGCTCCTGAGCAGGGAGTGGGCTTGGAGACATCCTCCCACTCCCTGCACCCCTAAATCCCCAGTGCCAGGGAGATGGTCTTTTCCTAGTCCTCCCCTGAGGACCAGGACTCTCTATCTCCTTCTCTCTGAGTGAACTTCAGGAACTGACCCTGGCCCAGGTGAACAGGAGCCCCTGCCCAAGAGGTCTTCAGGGCACTCCCCTCCTCCTCCTGAAAGGGGCTCCCTCGGTCTTCCTCAGGGACGAGCAGCGTCCCTTGCCCCACTTCCTCAGACTGCTCCAGCCCGTTCATCACTCCCCCATTCACATGCTGTGACTTCTCCTCCAAGTTGGGACCCTGGCCATTAACACCAATGATGTCTGCCCCTGGGCCTGAGTCCTCCATCCCACCGGGGACCTCCAGAGGGCCAGGGACTTTGTCCTCCCTCTCTAAGGAAACAGGGTCTGACTCTTCCTCTGAGCCAGAAGGCTCAGCACTGTCCTGGGACTCAGTTTCCAGGGTAGTCATGGGACCACCAGCCACTGCACCCCTCAAGCTGTCATCCCAGGGGACGCTGACACCCACAGAATCAGACTCCAGGAAGTCCCCTCTCTGGGAGCTACTCAGGGCCTGGGGGCTGCCAACAGAGGACCCTGGCCCCCACTGCCCAGCCTCTGGCTCCCTCCCCTTCTCCTCATCCTCCTCTCCCTCCTCCCCACTTTCTTCCTCATCTGCAAACCCATCAGACTCCCCATCCCGATCCCAGGCTGCAGGCTCCAGTAGCAGCTGAGGCACCTGGCCCAGAGGTTCTGCCACCTCCCCAGGGACCCCAGGAAGAAAAGCTGCCTCAGTCCCCAGGTCCTCAAATTCCTCTGACAGGTCAGAGTCACGGCCACACTCTTCTTCTCCCTCCTCCCCCTCCTCCTCTTCTGAGGGTGGGGCCTCAAAGCCCTTGGAAGCCAGGGCAGCAGGATCCCAGCCCTCTTTTCCAGTCTTCCCTTGAGGGGGTGGCCTCTGCTCTCCAGTGGGGTCCCACTTGGGGGAAGTGGGGGACCTGAGGTAGAGGCCCAGGGGAGTGGAGTCGGGAAGAGTCTCCCCCAGCTCATCCTCCTCACTCTCTTCTCTGCTCTCCTCCCCCTCCTCCTGGAGGCCCTCGGGGATCTCCCCAGAACCCAACTCCTCCTGCTCGCTCTCTACTTTCCCTAGGGCCTCAGCCCTCCCCTGCTCCCCCCAGCTAGCCTCTTGGCTCCCTTCAGCCTGAGGCTGGGGCCCAGGGGCATCTTCCAGGATCGGGGTGTATGTTGGGCTGGGGGAGACCAGCACTGGTGGTACATCCTTCTCAGCTTCCTCTGACCCCAGGGGCTGAGGTGGAGGGACATCACTTCCATCGTGGCCCAGGGTCTCAGCAGGGAACGCCTCCTCTGCTTCCTTGGGGGCCTCAGCCTCTGACTTCTCCCAACCCTTGGGAGACTCCCAAGGGTCTCTACTCTTCACGGGCAACTCGGAGAGCTCTGTCCCCAGACCACCTGCCTCCTCTGGGTCCTTTCTAGGCCCTTCCAAGCCCTGAACCCTTTTTGCCTCCAAACTCTCCTCTTCCAGGGGTGGTTCCATCACCTCTTCCCTGGTCAGATGGCCTGAGTCCTCCAGCCCTCCCACCTCCTGCCTCGGGCCTGGCTCAGCTCCCACAGCAGACTCACCCGTGGCAGGCTCTGACCCCAACGTGACCTCTGGGGAAGCTTGGTCACCCCGTGGGGCCACATCCTCATCTTCCACCAGGGGCTCTATCCCCTCTGGCAGCCTCTGGGAAGCTTGGAGGCCTGGGGCCCCCACCTGTTGTGATTGCCCTTTGGGGTCCTGGAGGCCCTCAGCCCCTCCCTTCCCACTGGCTCCCTCGGCTAGGCCTCTCTGCTCTTTGGGCTCAGGGCTCTCTGGGTGCCCCTCGCCTGGGATCCAGACCTCCTCTGTGGCATTCGCCTCTCCCTGCTCTACCACCTCCTCCTTCCCAGTGAAGCCATCCTGCTCCCTCAGGTTCAGCTCTGCCTCATCCTCATTTTCCACTCCAGCCATCCCAGCGGGGCTTTCCTGAGACAGTTCTTGGTCCTTTCCCACCGTATCTTCCCACCTCTGCACATCTGCAGACTGTGGCAGCTCCCGTCCCTCCTCCTCCAGAGACCTCAGTGACTCTTGGTTCTCTCCCTTCCCCAGGTTCTCTTCCTCTTCCAGATTCCTTTGACTTTCCTTGTCTACCTCCTCTGGAGATCTCAAATTCTCCAGGTTCCGTGCTCCCAGAGATCTCAATGGTTCCTGATTCTCCTCTTCTAGGAGTCTCAATGTCTCTTGGTTCACTTCCACAGACTCCAGTGGTTCTTGAATTTCTAGAGGTTTCATTGTCCCCTGATTTATTTCTTCTAGAGACCACAGTGGTGCCTCAGTTTCAGGAGATTTCAATGTTTCCAGGTTCTCTTGTCCTGCAGACTTCAGTGATTGTAGGAGCTCTGTTTCTAAAGATTTTACTGCCTCTACACTCTCTTCTTTGAGTGACTTTAATAACTCTTGATTCTCATTTTCAAGAGGTCTAGCTATCTCCTGGTCAAAAGACTTCAGTGGTTCTGGATCCACTTTTTCTGGGGGTCTTAATGTCATCTGATCCTCTTCCCCTAGAGACCTCTGTGGCTGTTGAGTCTCTTTTTCAAGAGTTCTCAATGTCTCTTGGTCCTCCTCTTCTAAAGACCTCAGTGATTTGTGATTCTCTGTTTCTAGAGGTCTCACAATACTCTGGTCCTCTTCTTCTAGAGTGTTCAGTGGTTCCTGGTTCTCTTTTTCCAGAGGTCTAAAGGCCTCTTGGTTGTCTTCCGCAAGAGACCTCAGGGGTTCCTGATTCACCTTTGTCAGAGATCTCAGTGCCTCCTCATCCTCTACTTCTGGAGATCTAAGTGGCTCTTGATTCTCCTTTTCCAGAGCTGTCAATGACTCTAAGTTCTCTTGCAGAGAACTTACTAATTCTTGATTTTCCTTTCCTGGAAATAAAAATGTCTCTAGATTACCTTCAAGAGATTTCATTAGTTCTTGATTCTCCTTTTGCAGGGGTTGCAATGTCTGTGTGTCCTCTTTTCCTATAGGCTTAAGTAGGCCTACAGCCTCTTTTTCTAGAGGTCTCACTACCTCCACATCCTTTAATAGCTCTTTATTTTCCTTTTCTAGACTTTTTAGTGTATCTAAGTCTTCTTCTAAAGACCTCGGAGATTCTTGATTCTCCCTTTCTAATGTCTCATGGCTCTGGTTTTCCAGAGTCTTCAGTGACTCTTGAATCTCCTCTCCCAGAGACTTCAGGGTTTCTTTTTCCAAAGGAACCTGGGAGTCCTGGATTTCCTTCCTGTTTAGATCCTCTTCTTCCCATATTTCCTGCTGTAAGCTGCTTACCATTTTACCCTCTATGGATGCTTCTTTCTCTACCAACCTCCATATTTGCCCTTCACCTTCCTCTTGGCATATGCTGAACTCTCTAGACCCACCGGATTCTCCATCCTTAGCCTCTAAACTGGAGTGGTCAGGGCTGACGGGTGGGGCCAAGGAGGCATGGTCCTCTGGGGACTGGCCTGTACCGGCCTCTTGCCACTGGCCCCCAGGCTCCTCTGGTCCAGGCAGGACGCTGGCAGGAATGGCCACCTTGGCTTCAGCCTGCAGGGGCTCTGGAGCCTGTTTCCTCCCACCCTGTGCCTGGAGCAGAGAGAGAGGAGCATCCTGGGCTCTGATCTCTGCATCTGTAGCAAGAGAGGGTGCCTGAGGTGTGGGTGGGATGGGGGTGCTGGCCAAGGTAGGGGTACGGGCCTGGAGGAATTCTTGGTTCTTAAGAAAGGCTGGCACAGGTGTCTCAACTGTAGCAGGCAAGGGTGAGGGGAGGGAAGTTGGGCTCAGGACTGGGAGTAAAGATCCAAGACGCCGGCCCTCTGGGGTCCCAGGGAATTGCAGCTCCAACTTGACGTCTGGAAAGGCAGAGGGGGAAGAAACAGCATCAGTATACCACTGGCAGTGAGGGGAGCCACAAAGCAGCCACCACTGGCAAGAGTGCCCATGCGCCTGCCCCTGGTGCCCACGGCTGGGCTGAGAGCATGCTCACTGACACTGGAGGCCACGGACTTGAGATTTAGACTGGTGCCTCTAGGGAAAGACAGGTCTGGGATATGAAGAGCAAAGAAGGGTAGTTTCTGTGGGATCTTGGCCCCTCCTCTTACCCGGGAAGCTGAGGGAAGTCTTGGAGCCACCGCCAGGTGTTTGCAGCCGGGAGTTCTCAGCCTCCAGGAGGGTCCTGGAGAGGAGGGAGGGAAAGTGGGGTCAGCCCTCTGCCCCCAGGCCTGCAGGCAGCAAGCCAGCTGGGGACAACTCAGGCTGAGCTTGTACCATCCTGGCCCTGCAGGCTTCCTCTTCATTTGACACTGTCACACAAAAGTCACACTCAGGGTGAAATCACATAGTCACATACCCACAGACATCACACACTTGGTCACACAGAGTCACACCGTATTGGGATACACAGCAGAGCTCAGACATAGAAGCAGATTCCCACACAGTCGGACACTGCCCTACACACACGCACACAAGGCTTAGGCCAGCCTCCTCCTCCCACCCCAGGCCGATGACCTCATCCTCTGTGTGGGGGACCGATTCTCATGCTAATTGCTGCCATTGTCCAAGTCACCATCTGGAGGGTCTGAGAAGGAGAGGATTCTGGGGAAGCAGGAATTCTCAGGCCGTTCCCATGGGATGGGCTCCCTCCTCCTTCCCCGGTGGCCCCCAGAGCTAGCGACAGACAAAAGCAAATGAATTCAGCTCCCCCTCTCCAAATCCTTTTCATGCCTCAAAAACCAGCATTTAAATTCCTCGGGGCCCACCAGACCCTTCCCATCGGTGGTTTCATCTGGGGTCAGGGCCCTCATCTTAGGATCTCTAAGCACTCTGGATCCCAAGCTCTTCGGTGCACGGAGATCTTTGTGTCCAGGCCCCTGCCTCAGTGCCCCTTGAACCAATGAGGGGAGCAGGGACCAATCAACTCAACAACTTAGGCTGAGCAGCTACTCCTCTCTGCTTTGCTCCATGATCTCTGAGCCTGATTAGCACTTGCTGTAGCCTCACCTCTGTCCTTCCCAGTGCTGCGGCCTTCCTTCTGGGCTTCTCTTCCCTGATGGTGGAGCCCCTCTCCTCCACATCCTCCCCAGAGCCTCACTGACCTTCCGTCTCTGGGCCTTGCCTCCCCTCCTTTCCTGGACCTCATATGGCCCTTCACCAGCCACAGAGCCCCTTCCTCAGGGTCCATCAATGGCCCCTCAGCCAACAGGACCAATTTCCCAGAAGAGACTGCAGGCTTTGCCCAAGGCCACATAGCAAGTGAGAAGCCGCCCCTCCTTGGTCTCAGCCATTTCTAGGAAAACAGAAAATGTGGACAATGAAAGGTTGGGCAGGACCAAGGGCACTAGGGGGCATCAGAAGAGTCAGGCCCCGTGACATCCAGGCTAGAAGAGGCCTTGGAAGTCCCCCAGCCCAGCCCTCAGCCCCTAGACAAGGCTGAGGCCCAGGTCAGGCGGCAAGTCAGTGCAGCCACCCCATGCCTGCAATGCCTCCTTTCCGTGGCTGCCAAAGGACACGGCCCCCGGGGTGTGGGCATGCATAGAGTTGGAGCTTTGCCCTTTGGGGGAAGGGTCTGGATGCAGTTGCCCCACACGGGTCCAGCCCCTCTCCAGAGGCTGTCCCACTCGGCAATATCATCTCTCCTGGGGCAATCTCCTGGGCACAGGACATTTCTCAGGTCTCCAACCTATGGGAGAGCAGATGGTTTCAGGCAGGACATGTTTCGGTATGGAAGTGACTAACCTAGAGTTACAGAACCCAGTGGCAGCAGAGTTACCATCACCTACACCTCTGGTCCCCTTCAGCCACACAGTCTGCCCCAGCATGTGTGTGCACCTCTGTGTGCCTGGGTAGACAGGGTTCATCTCATACCTGTACGTGGCCACCTCCAGGCTGAGGGACATCTTGAGGTGCGCCAGCTGCTGCCGACCTTCCAGGACCTGAGCGATCTGGCTCTGTAGGCCCTGTTTCTCCTGCTCCAGGGCCTCCACAGCCAGCTGCAGGGCAGGCGAGAGGCAGTCAGCGGAGGGGCTGGGGTCCCTTCTGCGAACCAACCTGTGTCCTGCCCGCTGCTGCTGCCTGGGAAGCACCTCCTGCTCCCTGGCTGATTTCTCTGTGCAGCAGACCCCCGTCTCCCCTACCCTACTCCCTGCCCAGAGACCCCCCTCTGGATCAGCCAAGATAAGCCTAGGGCCCCTGTCAGCCCTCTCAGCCCTCTCCCACTGCTCCTCCTCTGAGGATGCTGATTAAATGGTAGCACATGTTGCTCAGAATACAGCTCCCACAGGAAGGGGAGGTGATGGGTTATGGAGAGGAGAAGAGGGGAAAAAAAAAAAAAAGTGAAAGCAGAAGGAAAAACGATTAATCAAGAGGCCTGGAGCCTGCAGGACTGGAAGGCAAACAGCCCCAGTCCCCCATTGGTCCCATCTCCCATAGCTGTCTCCTGCTCCTCACAGCAGGCTCCCACCCCCACCCCACCCCATTTCCCACATGTTCTGGATTCTCTCTCCTCTGAGAGGAGGGATGGGGAGGTGGCCATGGCACCTCTGTGTGGCTCAGGCAAGAAGCTGTTTTCGCAGCTGCTGGTCACATCTGTGCCCTGTGAGAAGGAGCAGCTGTTATGGGCCTCTGGAATGTGCTCCAGGGAGCCAAGAAGCCATGACATGGGAGGGGGCTGGTAGCCATTCATCATGGCCCCTCACTCCTCCCCTCAAGGGGAGGAGGGCTGTGAGGAACTTGGAGGTTCTGAGTGACCAGGCCACCAGACTCAGCGCAGAGGCGATAGTGCTGGGCATCTTCCTAGTAACAGCAGAGCCTGGGGAGGGGCCAGGAGCCCCGGTCATCATCAGACCCAGACGGTGCCACCCAGAGAGTGGGGGGGCTGCTGCAGTGGGTCTTGGGCCTGACTGCCCACCCAGGGATGTGTTTCGAGAAGCCCCACCATTCCCACTCTACACTAGACGGGACTGTAAAAGTCTAGGACTTGTGGCACCAGGTTTCTGAGAACTGGCTCCTGATTCAACAGCCAGCTAGCCCCACTCCCTTCCCAGAAGGTCTCTGAGCTTCACAAGGAACTTTCTGGAGCTTTCTGGGACTTTCTCTTAGCCAGGCCCTCAACCTCCTCACCTGGAACTTTTCAGTAGCCCGCAGCCGCTCCTGCCAGCGGCCCTCCAACCTCTGTTCCAACGCTGCCCTGCGCTCCTGGAGGCCTCCGCGCTCAGCCTGGAGCTGCTGCAACTCCAGGCGGCCCTCGCGGGCACCCTGCACCGCCCGGCCCAGCCGCTCGCGGGCCTGGCCCAACGATGTCTCCATGTGCGCCACGCGCTCCTGATAGCCGCGCACTGCCCCGCGCCACGCCTCGCCCAGTCGCCTTGCCAGCTCCTCCACCTCCGGGGTCGGCGCGGGAGGCCCGCGGGGCGGCGCGGGGCAGCGGGGGGCACAGGCAGCCTGTGCGTTCAGGCCGATGCGCTCCTCCTCGTGCGCCAGGCGTAGAGCCTCTAGCTCGCGCTCCAGCTCTGCAGCCTGTCTGCTCAGCCAGGCCCGGGCGCATTTCTCCGCCTCGACGGCGCGCCGGTTGCGGGCTACCTCCTCCGCCGTCCGCTCCCGGGCCAGCCGCAGCTGCTGGCATCGGCCCACCACGCCCTCCAGCTCTTCAGCCAGGTTGTCGCGCGCCACCTCGGCCGCGTGCTTCTCCCGCCAGCGCTGATCAACGAGGGCCCGCAGGGCTGCCAGCTCATCGTCGGCTCGCGCCCGCCAGGAGGTGTCCCCGGATTGTGCCCGGAGCCCCCCGAGCTCCGCGCTGAGCAGCTCATTCTGCTCCTCTAGCGCCTTGACCCGGCCCAGGTAGGCCTCCAGGCGCCGATTGAGCTCCCACATCTGAAAAGACTCCTCCCCCATGCAGCCCTCCATCCTGTTGGTCTGACCCACTGAGGATGGACAGACGCGGGGCACCAGGAAAAGGGAGCGGCTCGCAGAGCTTTTAGGACCGAAGAGAAAAGAGACCGACGGGGACAATGACGGGGCGGGGCGGGGTGGGAGTAGCCTGAGCGACTGAGAGTCGGGAGTGGGAGCGAGGCTATTCATACTCCCGCCAGGCGGGAGGGAAAAGGGGCGGGACCCAGGTCTTAACCCCTTAGAGGTCAGAGAGTGGCAGCAGCCTCTGTCCCTGCTTCCCCAGGGTGCTGGAGAGTGGAACCAAAGAAGAAGCCCTACCATGGAGAATCGGATCTGACGGTGGTGGCCTTCTGAGGGAGGAGGCCATGAAGAAGGGTCACAATCCGCGAAAAAGGCAGATAATGCACAGAACCGAGCCTGTGGGAGTGGGGGTACCAGGACTCCAGCCTGGAGGGAGTGCAGTCTCAGTTACTCAACACATCCGAGAGAGGTATCACTTACTGAATTCCTCTAAGATTCAGTTTCTTCATCCATAAAATGGGAGCAGTGATGGAAATCGCATGGCTGCTGAAAGAAATGGATGTGGCCAGGTTTTTTTTTTTTGAAATAACAAATGCTCATCCTCCTGAATACTGGAGAGAGTACTACAGCATTGCAGAAAGAAGCTGGAGAGACACTGCCTGAAAAACAAGAACAAATGTCTGATATTGGGACACACGGACACACACACACACACACACACACACACACGCTATTGCCTGAGTCTCCATCAGAAAAGGGAGCGACCAGGTGAAGGGCCATGATGGGCTTAAGAACATTTGTCTCTCCATCCTTCCTACAACTCTTCCGTATAACTGCGAGGTTCGAACATCCACTTTAGAAAGTTCTGTTCTTGGGGTAGGGCCTCTTCTCCCGCACCCCCTGCCAGAGAATTTTGGGTGGTGGACGCCCTCTGGCGGCTTTCAGAAGTGGAAGCAGCAGAAGAGGCTACTCTTTCCTTCCTAACGACTAGCCCAAGTTTATCCAGCCTTTATGATGTGCCCAGTCGTGTTCTAACATTTTACTTCCACGATCTGACTTAATCTTCAAAACAGCCTTTTAAGGATTCTACAGTTTATGAAGTAGAGAGCTCACCAAGGGTGAGAGTAGTAGGGAAGTCTTTCTGGACGGGGCGCATCCTTGAGCTGGGAGGTAAAGGATAAGCGGAATTTGGGGGATTTACAGTGAAGGAGAAGCAGGGCTGGGGAGGAGATGCAGGGATAATGAGACAGAGGGGATCTTTGGGGAAGGCATTTCTGATCAAGCTGCTAAATCTAATTTAGCTCAAGTGTTAATTGAGCACCTACTTTGTGTCAGCACCAAAGAGATTACTGGGACTCTGTCCCAGCCCTGGAAATGCTTATAGTTTGGTGATGTGAGGTCAACAATGATGGGCACTCATAGTCTGGTGGTGGAGGTAAACATAATAAGATGACTACAATACTTGATCAGCCTCCAAGGTGCTAGGGACAGAGCCGGGCAGCACAAAGGATGGAGGGGTTTTTCTGGGTAGAGGGTACAGCCAGGTCAATAACCAGGAAGTCATCCCATCAATACCCCCTCCCCTTGAGGAGTCTCTTGAGGACCCCATCACTGTCCCCAGGCCAATGGGGCTTTGGAATTCACCACCAATATGTAGAATGGAAACGAGGGAGGGCTTAGTGACAGGAGATTGACTAAGAGTCAGTGCAGGCCAGGAGGCTGAGGATCTGGGATGCCCAGGCTCCTTCAACCTTGCATTACTTCATAAATCCTGCTGTTTGGTTTGGATTGAGAACTCCCTAGAGCTGTGGCCAGCAGAGCTGGCTTGGAATCTCTTCCTCTCTTTCTTTTATTTTTATTTTTGAGAGGGAGTCTTGCTCTGTTGCTCAGGCTGGAGTGCAGTGATGTGATCTCGTCTCACTGCAACCTTCACCTCCCAGGTTCAGGTGATTCTCCTGCCTCAGCCTCCTGAGTAGCTGGGATTACAGTTGCCTGCCACCATGTCAGGCTAATTTTTGTATTTTTAGTAGAGATGGGGTTTCACAATGTTTGCCAGGTTGGTTTGAACTGCTGACCTCAGGTGATCCACCCACCTTGGCCTCCCAAAGTGCTGGGATTACAGGCATGAGCCACCGCACCTGACCTCCTTCTCTCTTTCACTTTCTGTCTGGGAGAAGAGGGAGACTAAATGTTTGAGATCCCCTGGGATTCTTGGGGGAGTCCCCTAAAGAGGTAGGGTGGCATTGGGCTGGGGGTTCCTTTCTGAACCCCTCACCCTCACCCAGAGGGCAGACATTTGGAACTGTGTCTCATGCAAAGAGCAGATGACTTTTGCACTTTCTTTTTTTTTTTTTTTTTTTTTTTTTGAGGCGGAGTCTCGCTCTGTCGCCCGGACTGGAGTGCAGTGGCCAGATCTCAGCTCACTGCAAGCTCCGCCTCCCGGGTTCCCGCCATTCTCCTGCCTCAGCCTCCCTAGTAGCTGGGACTACAGGCGCCCGCCACCTCGCCCGGCTAGTTTTTGTATTTTTAGTAGAGACGGGGTTTCACCGTGTTAGCCAGGATGGTCTCGATCTCCTGACCTCGTGATCCGCCCGTCTCGGCCTCCCAAAGTGCTGGGATTACAGGCTTGAGCCACCGCGCCCGGCCGACTTTTGCACTTTCTAACTGAATGACCTTGGACAAATCACATAATTTCTCTAAGTGAGTCTGAGTTTAACTATTTGGTAAAGCAGGTTAATACCCTCCTATCCCTATAAGTTTGTTCTAATAATCAAATAAGACCATGTATGGGGAAGTCTTTGTATAAAGCTTTTTTCGAGGACCATCACAATGAAAGCTATTAAGCTGAAGAAAACCTCCTCTCGTGAATCACTCTTGGTGAGTTTTAGGAATTATGGGGAATAGAGATGGTTAAGAATTCTGGGGAAGAGTGTGGTGTTGATTTTCCTAAAACAGGAGATGGTAGGCTCCAGCATTCACAGCCTAGAGGATCTGATGTCAGTGCTTACCAGATTCTAAACAGATACCCAATATTCGAGGCACTTAGAGAGATAAGGCCCTCCCTAGAGAAACTTAGGCCCTCCCTTCCTCTCCTTCCCTGGTGACTGCATTTGGTTACTGGGATGTTTGTGGGGCCATTGGCTGTACCTTTTATTGGGTCTCTGGACTCAGGACATATGAGCTATGTGGTACTACAGCCACTGGATACAAAGTCAGCTGAGCAGTCATCCCCAGAGATGGCCATGAGCAAGCTTAGGGGAGGTTCTGTGTGCTGCCCAGAGGGAATTCTGTCCTTGGTCCTGACAATTAAAAGTTTTAATTAAAGACTTGAATGAAAACATGGAAGCCATGTTTATCAGATCTACAGACTATGCAAGAACTGAGAGTTATATTTTAACAAAATAGAAAAAAAACAGGTTGGGGGCGGTGGCTCATGCCTATAATCCCAGCACTTTGGGAGGCCGAGGTGGGCAGATCACCTGAGGTCAGGAGTTCAAAACCAACCTGACCAACAAGGAAAAATCCCATCTCTACTAAAAATATAAAATTAGCCGGGCATGGTGGCGCATCCTATAATCCCAGCTACTCGGGAGACTGAGGCAGGAGAATCACTTGAACCCAGGAGGTGGAGGTTGTGGTGAGCTGAGATTGCACCATTGCACTCCAGCCTGGGCAACAAGAGTGAAACTCCGCAAAAAAAAAAAAAAAAAAAAAAGACATTTAATAGGGATAAGCGTAAAATTCTGCTTTTGGTTTCAAAAAATCAACAGCATAAGAAGAGGAGAATAAAGACCAGCTGAAGAGTAGGGCATGTCTAGCGAAGAAGAAAGAGCTGGGGGTTTTAGAAGACTACAAGCTTGTTAGGAAGAAACCAATACTAAGTGGCTGTCTAAAAAAGTGAAAAGGATATAAGTGACTATAGATGTGAGGTGTCCAGATGAGCAGTGGCAACATTCCCATTGTCCTCCACATCTGGAGTGTTGTACTGCACACTATATTTTAAGAGGAACCTTGATGGATTGGAGTTAATCCCAGAAGAAGATGACCAGATGGTAAGGGATCTTGGAATCATGTTTTTGTATTTTTAATTTTTAAATTTTTAAAATTTTATTTATTTATTTTGGAGACAGTCTCGCTCCATCATCCAGGCTGGAGTGCAGTGGTGTGATCTCGGCTCACTGCAACCTCTGCCTCCCTGGTTCAAGCGATTCTCAGTCTCCCAAGTAGCTGGCACTACAGGCTTGTGCCACCATGCCCAGCTAATTTTGTGTGTGTTTTTTTTAGTAGAGATGGGGTTTTCACCATGTTAGCCAGGCTGATCTCGAACTCCTGGCCTCAAGTGATCCACCTGCCTCAGCCTCCCAAAGTGCTGGGATTACAGGCATGAGCCACTGCGCCCGTCCTGGAATAATGTTTGATGAAGACTTTCTGAATGAACTTGTGTCTAAGTTCTGAAACTAAAAATAATGGCCTCTGAGTAGCACACACACAGCCCAGAGGAAATTGCCAGCCCCCACCCTGAAGGCCTTCTCCCCACCCAAGTCTGCATTAGAGAAGGCAGGTGGAATGTGAGGAGGCCGTGACCAGCAGCACTGGAGTATGGAATGGCCAGCTCGGGATGGCAGGCTGTGGCTTTCCCTCCTCTGCTCAGAGGGCAAGGACGATGCCTACCAAGGAGAGTGCGTGCAGCCTCCCCAAGGAAGGACTCCTCAAGGCAGGGCCTGCCGAAGGACACACTGGCATCCCGTTCCAGGCCAGCTGTCTTTCAGGGTGGGGGACTTGCTCATCCACTCTCTTGGCCTCACCGAACAAGAGACACAGAGCCTGGAGAGAGATGAATGGGGAAAGGAGAGGGGCACAGGAGGAGACAGGTGAGGTTCTGTGGGCCAAGAGGACCCCAAAAAGGAGCCCCCATGGTGCAGCCGGTTCGGATGTCACCACACCCAAGGGAGGCTCACGTCTGAGGGAGGTTGACTGTAACACTAGGTAAGTGGCACCTACCCTGTGTCTTCCTCTCCTACAGAGGGGAAATAAGCATCAGAGGGAGCTACAGGGGTAGGGGTGGGTGCAAAGAGCAGACCATTCCTCTCCCCAGTGCCAGTCTTTGGACCTGGGATCAAGCCTTGGCTAGCAAGTAATGAAGAGTGTTTTAATGGGATAGGAGATTGAAGTTTAAAAACTGGGTCAATTGAACTATGTAGGACTTGTGTAGCCCAAAGTGCCCAGAAAGCTCTGGAATCTGCCAAAAAATCATTATAGGACAGGCGGGGGAGATACAACAGAACTCTGCAGGCAGTGGTCAGACAGATCTAAAACTCTTTCATTTTTGTTACCTCCCCTACCCCAACCTTCTTTGCCTCACAATGCATGGGCTAGGGCAAGGGCCAGGAAGTCACTCTTGCCCTCATCCCTAACTTAGCCCCTCCTCTGCTCTCCCTTCTTCTCCCTTTCCCTCCATTTCCCAGCTAGACAGGTCCCACTGGATGTGTGTGGCAAGGATAAGGTCAGCAATGAGTCTTAGAAAAGAGATGGGGAAAGGGAAACAAACAGGATGGAGACCAGGTGGCAGGGGATCAACTTTGAGAAGCTCTGTACCAAGGGAAGCAGGGAAAGGGAAGGGCCTCTTCTGGGCAGCCCGGCTGGGACCTGGGAGCTCTGCACCCAGGCTGGCCCCTGCCTTTCTGTCCTGCTTTTCCCCAGCCACAGAAGGGAGGCTTGGAGCTGACACCAGGAGGTGGGAATGTTCCTTCTCACTCCATTTTCTCCTTTCCCTACTGGAGGGATGATGGGACTGGCTTTCCTGCCCTCTCCTTCCCTTCATGTCCACAGCTGGAAAAGTGGCCTTCCCATTCTCTGTCCTGGGAGTAGAAACTAAGGAGCAGCCCAGTGGAGTGAAAAAAACATTGAACGAGGAGCCCTGTGTCACTATGGGATATCTGAACTAATCAAGTGACCCCTCTGGGTCTTGGTTTCCCTACTGATTTGTTTTTTTTTTAATTTTACTTCCTTTTATTTTTTGAGACAGGATCTCACTGTGTCACCCAGGCTAGAGTGCAGTAGTGCAATCACGGCTTATTGCAGCCTTAACCTCCCAGGCTCAAGCGATCCTCCTGTCTCAACCTCCCAAGTAGCTGAGACTACAGGTACGTGCCACCACACCCAGCTAGTCTTTTGTTTTTTATTTTTGTAGAGAAGAGGTCTCACTATGTTGCCCTGGCTGGTCTCAAACTCCTGAGCTCCAGCAATCCTCCCACCTGGGCCTCCCAAAGTGCTAGGATTACAGGTATGCGCCACCGAGCCCAGCTTTTTTTCTTTTTGAGACAGGGCTTCACTCTGTCCCTCAGGCTGGAGTGTAGTGGTGCTGTCAGGGCTCACTGCAGCCTCGACCTCCCGGGCCCAAGTGATCCTTCCACCTCAGCCTCCCGAGTAGCTGGGACCACAGGTGCATGCCACTATACCCAGCTAATTTTGTTTATTTTTTGTAGAGATGGGGTTTCCCTATGTTGCCCAGGCTGGTCTTGAACTTCTGGGCTGAAGTGATCCACCCACCTCGGCCTCCCAAAGTGCTAGGATTACAGGTGTGAGCCACCTCACCCGGCCAAACAATATTTATTAAGCACCTGTTGAATACCAGGTGCACGGTAGGCACCCAATAAATGTTGCAAAGGAATCAAAGATGAGCGATATGGAGCCCTTCCCCAAGGAGCCTATGGGTGTGTTAAAGGACAGGCCTGGGAGCCAGGGGGTGTGTCCCTTATAGACAGGCAAGCATGAGCAAGGGAACCCAGAGGAGGAGGCAGGCATGGTGAAGGGAGGAAGATGGGCCTTTGCCCTCTAGGCAGCGAGGAGCCATGAAGGGTTTTAACCTCAACCAAAGGGTAGCCTCCTCAGATTTGCATCTTAGAAAGATCATCTTGGGGGGTTGGGGTAGGGTGGCGAGTTAGAAGGCAGTTGCCACCAGCAAGGTTGGATGAGAACTGAGCCTAGGGGTGGAGAGGAGGGAAGAGACATGAGAATTTCTAGGCTGTGTGTGTTCCAGGATGAGTTAGATGTGGGGATGGAGGGAGGGGACAGGGAAGACTCCCAGGTATGTGGTTAAACCCTGGGGAAGGGGAGAGATAGTGGCATGGGGGAGATACAGCAACTTCCAGATGTGCAGCTCTAAGGTTGAGGGCTGGGATAGAGATTTAGAAGGATGATGCCTGGTTAGGGTGGATAAAGGGCCACTGTGAACATGGATGAGGTCGCAGAGGGTAAGGGTAAGGGTACAAAACAACAAGCTGTTCCCTTCTAACCCTAACTCTCTGAGTCTGTGGGGTTTTTTGTTTGTTTTGTTTTTGAGACAGAGTCTCACTCTGTTACCCAGGCTGGAGTGCAGTGGCGCAATCTTGGCTCACTACAACCTCCGCCTCCTGGGTTCAAACAATTCTCCTGCCTCAGCCTCCCAACTAGCTGGGATTACAGGTGCGTACCACCATGCCTGGCTAATTTTTGTATTTTTAGTAGAGACGGGATTTCACCATGTTGATCAGACTGGTCTTGAAGTCCTGCCCTCAGGTGATCCGCCTGCTCGACCTCCCAGAAGTGCTGGGATTACAGGCATGAGCCACCACTCCCAACCTGGGTCTGTGGTTTTGATGAGCAACTTCAGAGAGGCAACCTGCCCACTTCCTCACTCAGCGCAGGTCTCTGTTTGGCAGAAGGTAGTGGGGTCTGCTGGGGCATGGCCACCAGGGGCCATTATTGCCTCAAGAAAAGTTACATTCCGTGGGAAACAATTTTTGAAAACCTTAAGATTTGCATAGTGAGACAGGTAATACCATCATCATTATCATCCAGTTTTCTACCTGAGGAAACAACTCAGAGAGATTGAGTAACCTATCCAGAATCACACAGCTAGAACTTGAACTTCACTTCTGACTCAGCCTGTACCTCCCCCTTTCTGGGAAAGAAGACGCTGTTGGGGGATCAGAGGATGAATCAGAGAGGAACTAGTAGGGAGCCTTCAGTATCTTTGCCATCCCTCATGCTCCTCCTACCATCTCACTCAGGGCCAGCTTAGCCCCGCTGGAGCTAGGAAATGGCCAGCTCTGGATTCAAAACCCTCTCCCTAGGTTAAAATCTAGTCTTCCTATTCCATCACCACCCACCTACCTGGTTTTTGGGAGAAGTAAATAGAGAACTAAAGGCCAGGTGGGGCTGGGTTGGAGCTGAGATTAGGGGGCTAAGGTTAGGCTGGGCTGGGCTGGGCCGCCAGGAGAGGCGGAAGCTGAGGTCTATGTTTGGCAGTACCTCAGTGCCCTCCCACACTAAGCTCCCATTAGGGAGCTGACTGAATGTCCACCCTTATGCTAGCCTGATCACATCTCCAGGACTGAGTGTGGCTCTGAACACCCCACTGAAGGAGGGCACAGATACCACAGTGTGCCGACGAGTGAAAGATGCATTATCCAGAAGCAGTGTGGCAAAGCTATTAAGAGTACAGGCGCTCGCCAGGAGTGGTGGCTCACGCCTGTAATCCCAGCATTTTGGGAGGCCGAGGTGGGCAGATCACCTGAAGTCAGGAGTTTGAGACCAGCCTGGCCGATATAGCGATACCCCGTCTCTACTAAAAATACAAGAAATTAGCCGGGTGTGGTGGTGGGCGCCTGTAATCCCAGCACTTTTGGAGGCCGAGGCAGGAGAATTGCTTGAACCTGGGAGGCAGTTTGCAGTGAGCCAAGATCGAGCTGTTGCACTCTAGTCTGGGCAACAAGAGCAAAACTCTGCCTAAAAAAAAAAAAAAAAATGAGCACAGGTGCTGGAGGCAAACCTGAGTTTGAGTTCTGCTGAGGCACATAATCTTTCTGAGTCTCAGCTTCCTTATCTATAAAATGGGACAATAATACCCACCTCATCTGAGCAGAGAGCAATCACCCCGTAAGGGGCTGTCTATCTTATTCAAATTCCCCGTGCCTGATCCTCCAAGGTACTCCATGTATGCTTGTGAAATGAATACATGAATGAATAAAGGGGTGTCTGGGTTGTTACCGACTGTGCTGCTGTGAACGCTCCTGCCTGTGCTCCTGGGCAGATGCACATGCCCATTTCTCAGGTGCGACCTGGGAGGGAATTGCTGGTCGTAGGGAAAGCACATCTTCAGCTTCACCTCATAATGCCACATTGATTTGTGTTTGTTTGTTTGAGATGGAGTCTCGCTCTGTCACCCAGGCTGGAGTACAATGGCACGATCTTGGCTCACTGCATTCTCCACCACCTGGGTTCCAGTGATTCTCCTGCCTCAGCCTTCTAAGTAGCTGACAATACAGGCCCCCGCCACCATGCCCAGCTAATTTTTGTATTTTTTAGTAGAGACGGGGTTTCACTATATTGGCTAGGCTGATCTCGAACTCCTGACCTCAGGTGATCCACCCGCCTCGGCCTCTCAAAGTGCTGGAATTACAGGCATGAGCCACCATGCCTGGCCTTAAAATGTTTTTTGTTTTTTTGTTTTTGAGATAGAGTTTCACTCTTGTGGCCCAGACTGGAATGCAATGGCGTCATCTCGGCTCACTGCAACCTCCACCTCCCAGGTTCAAGTGATTCTCCTGCCTCAGCCTCCCAAGTAGCTGGGATTACAGGCGTGCACCACCATGCCCAACTAATTTTTGTATTTTTAGTAGAGATGGGGTTTCACCATATTGGTTAGGCTGGTCTCAAACTCCTGACCTCAGGTGATCCGCCTGCCTCAGCCTCCCAAAGTGCTGGGATTACAGGCATGAGACACCACACCCAGCTTAAAATGTTTTTTAAAATAGAGAGAGGTCTCGCCACTATGTTACCCAGGCTGGCTGGTCTCAAATTCCTGGACTCAAGTGATCTTCTCTCCTCAGTCTCCTACAGTGCTGGGATTACAGGTATGAGCCACCATGCCCAACATGCAAAAATATAGTCAAAAGGCAAAATAACAATAAAGAGAATGGAGAGGATAGTGGCTCTGACTTGGGAGGAAGAAAGAGATGCCAGCAGGGGCCAGGTGCAGTGGCTCACACCTGTAATCCCATCACTTTGGGAGGCCAAAGCGGTCAGATCACTTGAGGTCAGGAGTTCAGACCAGCCTGGCCAACGTGGTGAAACCCCATTTCTACAAAAAAATACAAAAATCAGCTGGGCGTGATGGCAGGCGCCTTTGCCTGTAGTTTCAGTTACTCGGGAGGCTGAGGCAGGAGAATCGTGTGAACCCAGGAAGCAGATGTTGCAGTAAGCCGAGATCGTGCCACTGCATGCCAGTCTGGACCACAGAACGAGACTCCATCAGAAAAATAATAATAATAATAATAATAATAATAATAATAATAACAACGAAAAGAGAGAGAGAAGCCAGCAGGGAATTGATGCTTGGGAGCTGTGGGGGCTTGCGAGGCACACCACCATCTGGAATGTGATTATTGATCGAGTACATGAACTATTTCAAAATAAATAAAACCTAGAGTGGGGCCATCTTAAGTGTCTAAAAGGCTCTTGGGTAAAAGAGTTCAGACTTTTCTTATATGGTTCCAGGAGGCAGAACCAGGTCTGAAGGATGGAAGCTACAGGCACCAATTCCAGCCCAAAGGAGCCAGTCACAATACTTGTCTCTGTCCTGGAACAAACTGCCACCAGAGGGAGTGAGTACCCTGTTCCTGGGTGTTCAAGCACAGACCAGATAACCACTCTTGGGAGATTCATTTTGAGATCTGTTCTAGAGGCCTGCTGGCTTCTTGAATCCCAGGAACTCTAACAAGCTGGGAGTGAACAACAGTCCATCTTGATCTCCGGGCTCCCCTTCTGTCCTCTCTGGAGAGCTGCAGTTTCCGCCCTTAACTATTTCCAGAGGCCTGGAAATGAATTCCAAGAACCTCCCTGGATTGTGGGATCTAACAGAATGGTGTGGAATCACAGAGAGGAAGAGGCAGTGGGCTCTAGACCACCAACCCCTCGCCTGGCCAAGTGGGAGAGGGGTCTCAGGGCCCAGACTCAACCTGGAGGCTCAACCACCAGCAGAAGCAACTTCTGCTCAGCGCCTCCTCCCGGCAGTGTTCTGAAGTCCTGCCCCAGCCAGGTGACATCAAGGCTAGGCTCCCGCTCGACCCCTTGGCTAGGTGTGGTGTCTTGAGAAGCCACTAGGTGGAGCCAAGACACTGAGGCTCTCCTCCCATCCCTTTTCTGAGATTGGGGGTCAAGCTGTCTTTCTGCAGGGAGTCCAGGGTCTAGAGGGATCGACTAGGAGAGAATGTGAGCAGAAGACATTCAGGTGAGTCAACTCTGAGGTGAGTGGATGAACAGTAGGAGAGGGAGTGAATTGGGAAGGGATGTGTTACTCTGCCCAGGACAGCTGGGGCGAGGGGGAGGTATATTTATCTCCTGAGCTGGTGGCATTAAAAATAACCAGGGGCCTGGGTAACTCAAGCTCCCCAGCCTCTTATGCTGGGTGGGGGCCATGAATGGGGACTGGAAAGGCAGAGTGAGGAGGAGGCAGAAGATGGGGCAGGAAAGGTCTTGCATGCTGCCCTGCCCCCCAGCCGAGGCTATTGCATGCCAGGGACTGGGCTGGCTGGAGGGGGGTGCACAGAGAGAAGGAGAAGGGGAGAGGGGAGCCAGGCAGGAACAATTCTGGCTCCCAGCCAGCTGCTGAGAGTTGAGTGGGAGACTAAAGAGAGAGGAGGGAAGGGGAGAGAATGAGGTGTAGAGAAGAGAGAAAAGAAAGCTGAGAGAGGTGGAGAAAGTTTTCCCACTTGTGCGCCCACAGCACTCCCCACCCCAGTCCCTGAGCCCCTTGAGAAAAGAAGCCTATCTTCTGGGTTTCATCCCCTTGAGAAGTTACAGTGACAGCAGGAGGCACTTAAATTAGCCTCCAGGAAGGACTTCTCTGGAGGAATATGGGCAAACCCTGGGGAGAAGTGAACCAAAGAAGGTTGTGGGAGGGTGGACTCTCTCTTTCTGAGACTCAGCTGGGGTGTGGAACGTGTTCTTGCCCTGAGACTGGGTGCTCGACGGGATGACCTCACCTTTCTGCTTCTGTGTTTCCACAGCTCCTTGGTTGGTTTCTGCATCAGGGGCTGTGATGACAGAAGGACAATTGCAGGAAAGCTTCGATGAAAGATTGAGCCTTTATTTGCAGCTGTGAGGATGGGGACTGGGGCTGAGACCCAGGCAGCCTGCAGGCAGCAGAGGCTGGTGATGGCCGAAGTGGGTTCTTCTGGACACCCGTCCCACAGTGCTTGCTCTGGAGGTCCCGTTCTGGCTCCAGAACTTGCAGGGAGGTGCGGGAATGGATGCGCTTGGCAGACAGTAGGAGCTTGGAAAATACTCCTCAAGGGATGGAAGGCTGAATGAAAGCTCTGGAGTGGGAGAGTGCATAGGTCCTGCTCACTAGTGTCTGACATGGAGCTGATGCTCAGCAAATGTTTGTCAAGGGACTACATGCTGCCAGCCTGCCCAAGGCCAGGCTAACAGGCCTGGGTCCTTCTTTGCACGCACCCCAAGTGAATATGAAAATAGTCATGACACCTGTGCCTGTGTCTTGGGTCTCCTTCTACTCAGGCACGTCCTGGGATGGGCTGGGATGGACTTAGGGGCTGGTTGGGCGGCTGAGGAATCTTCTGGGTTCCCCCTTCCGGCTGCAACCTGCATCAGGCAAGGTGTCTCCTCCTCCCCATGCAGCTCTCGCTAAGACCTGGGTGTCCTGCTCTCAGGATCCTCCTGAAACCTTAGTTCATAACCCCTCACCTGAGCCTAGAGGACCCCACACCTGTTCTGGCCTCATCATCTGCAGCGGGGAAGGACAGGAGAGAGGCCCAGCACGGGGGCAGGGGCTTGCCCACTCCAGGATGAGAGGTGGGAATGTAGGCTGTGGGAAAGACTGACATTTCTTTCCACACCGAAGAACCCAGGCCCCTCGCTGGAGAGGAAGAGGGTGCGGGGGCTCTAGCTGACACCAGTTGGGACCAAGCTGGTTTGTACTGAACCCAAGCAGCCCCTCTTCTGTGACTAATGATTCCCCTGACACCTGGGTGACCCCCAAGCTGGCCGCACCCCTTTGTGGTCCTCCAGTTCGTTTCCTCTAACACAAAGGCGAGGCAGGATCCCTGAGATCCCTTCCTTCTGGGACTCTGCTCTCTGGTTCTAGAATTCCCAGCTTCTAAGATTCCACCTTGGGGCGGTGGAAGGGAGGACTCCTTGCTGAGGACTGTGCAGCTGTCAGGTTTGAGTCACCAGCTTGAGTCCCTGCCTGGCCTGACACACCCGCTCACCTCAAGCAGCGGGGGTGGGAGCTGAGGCTCAAGTCTAGACTCCTCCAGACGCCCCCAGATCTGCCCTGACAGCTTCCAGAATTGCCCTCCTCTCTGCCTCTGCCATTGGGTCTCCCCACCACCCCCAGCGAGCGGCTGGATGCATGGAGGAAGCTGGAGAGGCTGACCAGCGCTGCAGTGGGCCAGGACAGGAACAAGGAGCAGCCCGCTGTTTCTGGGGTGCAGGGCAGGGACAGAGGGCAGCAGACACGTGATGAGGAGGGAGAAGAACAGAGGAGATGACCTTTTAAAGTCCCTTCCCATTGGAGGAGCGGGGGCTGCATCTCCAAAGGATGAAAAAGGGACCAAATGTCATGGGAAATGAATGATGGGCCAAGAAGAGACCCGGTGCTGGGGTTAAGTGGGGTCAACCCTGTCTCACCCGACACCCTTCAGTGCCAGTGACCCTGCCTTTGAGAGCGATTGATGAGAGCAGCTGCAGGGAGCCTGTGAGGAGTGGGGAGGGGGCTCAGGAAGGGGAAGTGGGGGGAAAGGAGCAGCCCAGCTTCTGGGACACCCAAGGAAAAAGCAGGGAGGGACCCTGACTCCTACAAGGGTGTTCTGAGGAGCTCTTCTCTTTGAGTGTAAGTGGGGATGGGCAAGACGCTCTAGAGAGCCAAGTGTCATGGGAAGAGAAGTAAGTTAGACAGGAGAGGAGGGGGAGGGCGCTCCTAGGTCCCATCCTTCCATAAAGAGCCATGGGTCTGACCCCGATGCAGGGGAAACCAAGTGTAGGCAGCAAGGATGTGTCCTCGGGGCTGCAGGAAAGTGGCACTGGACCCTGGGAAAGATGGTAGGAAGGGGCTGCCTGCAGCTGGGTGGGCCTGCAATGGGGAGATCTGGCCCTGGCTAGGGGCGGGGGTGCTGTCTTCCTGCCAGGTTTCTGCCGCTGCCTGGGAAGAGCCCAGCCCAGAGATTCTTATCCAGGGCAGGAACAGAACTGGTTTCTCGACTGGCAGCGCCAAGGGGGACAGGGCAGGAGGAAGCCAAAAGGTCGGGAGGGCAGTGCCAGGCCCAAAGGAGAGAGGTGGGACGCCCTGGCCAGGGGACCTCTTATGGTCACTAGAACAGCAGCTTCGACCCCCTCTGCTGGGGCCCCATCGACCTGGCCCATCCAACTTATTTGCCTGTGACTGATTCACTTTCTACAAAGACTCAGGGAGCCCCTCCCAGGCCCCCCACTGCCCCTCAGCCCTGTCCTCCTTTTTCCTCAGGTGCGACTGGCCCAGCCAGGAGAAACACCTGGTTGGACTCAGCTCCTCCCCTCCCCACCTCCCACCACACTTGAAGGCTCGAGAGGTCATTGGGGGAGGGGCAGGGGAGCCTCAGCGGTGGGGAGCTCTGAAGACTGTCCTCAGAGCCTGCCGCCTTTCATCCCCCGCCACAAAGGGGCCAGCGGCCACATGCCCATCCATCTTGCGCCTGTGGCCATCCTTAAGCAGCTTTTTGTTGGGACTTGGGGTCAGAGGTCCTGGCCAGTACGCCCTGTCTCCTGGGACCACCGCCCCTGGGGCCCTTTCGTCCCCCTCCTCCCCTCCTTCCGAGTGTCTCAGGATCTCCCCACTTTCTCCTGTGTCACCTCTCCAGTCTCCTCCCTTTCCTCTTCTCCCACCCAGTCTCCTCTCTCTCTCTCTTTTTTTTTTTTTTTTGCCTCTCTCTTCTCTCATTTTCTCTCTGTGTGTCTTTCACTCTGTCTGTGTCTCTCATTCTGCCTCTCTTTGTCTCTGTCAGGGCTTCCATCTCTGGTTCTGCGTCCCTCCTTTGGCGACCCCTGTAACTCGGCCCTTCCTGCCACACGTAGGCATGAAGTTGTCCTCTGGTGCTGGGGTCTCAGAGGCCCCACTGGGCCCTGGGCTCCTTCTGGGCTTTGTCCTCTCTGGTCTCAGCTGTGCCCTGAGCATCACTGGGTTTTGATATCACTGGGCCTTTCTATCAGCTCCATACTCCCGTCTCTTTTGGGGGAAGAAGAGGGATCGGCCCTGCCTCAGTTTCCCTAAGATGTAGGTGCAGACTCTCCCAGTGCCTGTCAGGATCTGCCATGTATGTCAGCCTCCCAACCCCAAGGGAGAGTCATTCTCTTCCTGCACCCCGCTCCCCTCCCCGCTTGCCTTGCCCTTCCACCTTCTCTGGGCCCCCTTGCTCCAGCTGTGGCAGGACTGGAACCATGTTTTGGCCTCTCCTGTGGTTGGGCTCTGAGAAGCTTGGACTTCAGAGGAAAGAAGCCTCTCTGCCCACAAAGATCTCACAGAATTTGGGGGCACAGGCAGGAGGTGAGAGCTGCTGTGCCTTTTCTCCCAAACGCATTGCTGAGTAACAAAGGCCCAGGTAATGACTGAGGAGCCCAAGAGGGCCTGGGGTGGAAGGGGAAGCTGGAGGGACTTTCTCATGGCTGGGGCCAGGCTGAGCCAGCAAGGTGAGGTAGCCCCTCCCTGATCCAATCTCCCAGTCCATAACTGTAACTGTAACTTGTAACTTCCCTGTCATCTCAGGCTGGCAGGCAGGAAAGTAACTGGAGAAGCAGAGCCAGGAAAGGGAGCAGTGCCCGCTCTGCACTCAGGGAGTCTCCCATCTCAGGGATGAGACATAGCCTCTGCCTTCAGGGAGCCCCCAGTCTGAGGAATGAGCCCCAGCTCCTGCTCTCAGGATCTCCTGGGAAAAAGAAAGAGGGCTCCTCTCTCTGCCTTTCTCAATAACTTTGTTCTAGAAAGAGACAAACTAGGCAGAGAAATAAGAGCACGTGCTCCAGACAAACAGAAAGAGAGAGTTTTAGCCTCCAGAGTCTAAGGACGTGGGGAGTAGGGAGCCAAGCTGAGGTGGGAAGGGGTAGGGGGAGCTGGGTGACCTGGATATTGATGAGATGGAGCAGGGAATCTGGAAGGAGGTGAGATGGGAGGCGGTGATGCAGAAAGGAGGAGAGGAAACAAACAAACAGGCCGGAGCGCGGTGGCTCACGCCTGGAATCCCAGCACTTTGAGAGGCTGAGGCGGGCAGATCGCTTGAGGCCAGGAATTTACCAGCCTCACCAACATGGCAAAACCCCTGTCTCTACTAAAAATACAAAAATTAACTGGGCGTGATGGTGCACGCTTATATTCCCAGCTACTCAGGAGGCTGAAGCAGGAGAGTTGCTTGAACCTGGGAGGCGGAGGTTGCAGTGAGCCTAGATAGCACCCCTGCAGTCCAATCTGGGCGACAGAGGGAGACGCTATCTAGCTATCTAACTTTTTCTTTTTTGAAATGGAGTCTTGCTCTGTCTCCCAGCTGCAGTGCAGTGGCGCGATCTTGGCTCACAGCAACCTCCACCTCCACCTCCCGGTTTCAAGCGATTCTTCTACCTCAGCCTCCTGAGTAGCTAGGACTATAGGCGTGCGCCACCACGCCCAGCTTATTTTTTATTTTTTTATTTTTTTGAGATGGAGTCCTGCTCTGTTGCCCAGGCTGGAGTGCAGTGGTGCGATCTTGGCTCACCACAACCTCCGCCTCCCAAGTTCAAGCAACTCTCCTGCTTCAGCCTCCCAAGTAGCTGGGACTACAGGCACGTGCCAACATGCCCACCTAATCTTTATATTTTTGGTAGAGGCAGGGTTTCATTGTTGGCCAGGCTGGTCTCGAACTCCTGACCTCGTGATGCGCCCGCCTTGGCCTCCCAAAGTGCTGGGGTTCCAGGCGTGAGCCACCGCGCCTGGCATTTTTTTGTATTTTTAGTAGAGACAGGGTTTTACCATGTTGGCCAGGCTGGTCTCGACCTCCTGACCTCAGGTGATCTGCCCGCCTCAGCCTCCCAAAGTGCTGAGATTACAGGTGTGAGCCACCATACCCAGCCCACTTTTTTTTTTAGATGGAGTCTTACTCGGTCTGCCAGGCTGGAGTGCAATGATGTGATCTCAGCTCACTGAAACTTCCACCTCCCAGGTTCAAACGATTCTCCTGCCTCAGCCTCCGAGTAGCTGGGATTACAGGAGTGTACCACCACACCTGGCTAATTTTTTTTTTTTTTTCTTTTGAGACGGTGTCTTGCTCTGTCACCCAGGCTGGAGTGCAATGGTACCATCTCAGCTCACTGCAACCTCTGCCTCCCGGGTTCAAGTGAGTCTCCTGCCTCAGCCTCCAGGGTATCTGGGACTACAGGCACCCACCATCACACCCAGCCCATTTTTTGTAGTTTTAGTAGAGATGGGGCTTTACCCTGCTAACCAGGATGGTCTCGATCTCCGGACCTCGTGATCCACCCGCCTTGGACTCCCAAGGTGCTGGGATTATGGGCGTGAGCAGCCGCACCTGGCCCTTTTTTCATATTTTTAGTAGAGAGGGTTTCACCATGTTGTCCAGGCTGGTCTCGAACTCCTGACCTCAAGTGATCCTCCCATCTTGGCCTCCCAAAGTGCCAGGATTACAGTTGTGAGTGCCCAGCCCGGGAGAGTCTATCTAAAAACAAACAAACACAAACAAACAAACAAAAAGCAGGCATCCAGAAAGACTCTCAGCAGCCAGCTCAGCGGGCTTCATGTTTTCATTTCTGAAAACAGCCCCGCCAGCCACCCAGTGACCAAAACCAGAAGCCGCAGAACCATTTTTCACACCTCTCTTTCTCTCATCCTCTCACCTCCCGGCTACACATCACTGTGCCCTGCACCCGACTCTTTCTACCTTCTGCCTGTACACTTCACCAGCCTCCTGCTGGCTCTTCCTTCACCCATTTCTCTAGCCCCTCTCCACCTCAGTGCCAGAGGGAACTCCTAAAAACACACATGCAACGCTACCCCCTTCAAAAATCCTTTGATGGCTTCTCATTGCTCTTAGAATAAAGAAGTACTTGGCGTGGCCTTCAGGTTATGCAAGATGGGGCGCTGGCCACCCCTCCAGCCTCCCTGCACTCCAGTCAAGCCTCCGATGCTTGGCTGCCTCCAGGCTTTTAGCCTGTGGTTTCTGCTCCCCAGAGCACCTTCCCCTCTAGTTTTACTCCTCTACACACCTCCTCTCTTGCCGCCTCTGCCCATACCCAGTCTACCTGAGGTCTGCTTTATTATTCTCTCCCTCGTCCTGCTTTTTCTTATAGCCCTTACCACAATATGCAAT